>NC_047104.1:78695512-79371604 GCF_902500255.1 Thalassophryne amazonica
CGACTTACTTTCTCATAAGCGACTAGCCACAAATCTAACGACTTTTCCAGGCATCACTGGAGATTTTTCTGGTGTTTAGCGACTCAGATCTAGTCTCTGTTCTCACCGTGCGGCAGCGGGTCTCCCCACCTCCGCTGCTGCTGCAAAGCACTGAGCGGAGGGATATCTACAATTCATCGCATTGAAACACACACGTGCCATGCCTTCGCGGCTGTTGTTGAATGTCAAACCTCACTTGGACTCAGTCAGCTTTTACCTCATTTGCTGTGCTCTGATTAATTAGTCTCCATACATTGAGGATCCCTGACCTTGAGAAGTTATTTTATTTTGATGAGTGATAGCCAATTTTAATGGCAAAATAAATAAACAAACCAAGAATTGCTTTTTTGTCTCTCACACGTTTTTTTTTTTCCAAAACTATATTTCAACAAATACATTAACAGTAAACGAGCAATGGACAAGGCCACAATAGAAAGAGATAGAAAAAAATTAAATTGTAAGATAACAAAAGTAAAGGGTGTCTTTAACATTAATTCTCCTAAAAAAAAATCCTTATAGAGTGTGACAGTTTTATAACATTTGGGAGAATCCGTAAGCTTAATACTGCTTATATATTGTTCAAATTCAGCCAGAAGCCCGTGTAAATTCCTTTTCAGTACTCTGCATTTATGAATATGGAATTTACCAAATAATATTAAAAGGTTGATAATGTATTCAATGATCTCTCAAACAACATTTTTTTCCTACATCTGTTATGATGTCATAATATGCAAATTAGCCGACAATGCCATTTAGCAACTTCTGGCGACCTTACGACAGCCAGTAGCTACTTTTCTTACTGAGGAGTTGGCAACACTGGCGGCCACTCACTGCTGTGTTGTTCCTGTGTCTGTCTGGAGTATTTTATTACAAACTCCTGGAATGATATTGCTTGTTGTGCAGTGAAATGTCCTAATGGATTATCTAAGACATTTCTGTTGCAATATTGATGCTGAGTGAAACTGTGGTATTATTTAATGTTATATGCTAATGGTGTTAACACTTTTTGCAGCTATAGGTAGGTCCACTTAAGACACAATTAAAGAGAAAGTATGTGACTCATAACCTTTGCTGTCCACACCAAAGTAAACCATTATCAGAACCACTGCGGAGTCCCCGAAAATATGAATTAATAATCACCTAGTGAGGTTAGCCTGTTAGCTGGTGGTTTGGACTCGTGTTTGGGGTTCTTTCATCACAGGGTGCCACCCACGCTCCACTCCTTTATACATTTATAAGTGCATCGTGAATCAGTGCAGGCAGGGCTGTCAACATGGCAATGCTCAGATACGGGGGGGTCATTTCTGCTGTTCCAGCTCTCTATAGAAAACCAATGGATGATGTCACGCAGGCTTTGACCAGTATATATACAGTCTATGGTCTACTTTCCAACTTAACCATCGATAAATACTGGCACAAAGCTGGATGCTGTACACAACAGAGTTGGGTTTACCATGTTCATTATTCATGGGTATTTTGTTGTCCGAACATGATGTCAGCCAGAGTGGCACATGGAAAAACAATCTATATTCTGTTTTTTAATCATATTTAATTGCATATTACGATTGACTCTATTACCGTTAATCCTCATTTCTTGGGTGAGGAAAATGGGAACAAATCTCATTAGTTTTTGAGATGATTTTTTGGTTTGTTTGTTTGTTTTGAGTGTTGATCAGGTTAACTTGAGGGAAACTTGAACCACATGATTTCTCTCTCTCTTGCTCTCTTCATAAGTCACATGTCAAGGTTAAGATAACCTTTGAGAGATGCAGGATAACATTGTTTTAACTTTTAGCTTCTGCAAGAATAATGGAGGCATACTTGTGTGTGTCTGTGTGTATTGTGCGCATGCAGGTAGTGTGAAACACGTTGAAGTGTGCACTCATACTTGACTATATTTGTGTATTTAATGTTACATTTATGATATGCTGAAGAGGTCTTTGCCACAATAATGGGGAAAGTGAAGGAGTGAATGATTGCTCTGTTGATGAGCTCCTCAAAACATGATTGTGTGCCAGCATTATTAGTATAGTTAAACAGGCAATCACACACTTTTCTACTGCAAATGTTCACAAGCATGGAGGGGATTTAAACAAACACACAGCAAGCCAAAATAAGCAAAGATTACTTAAAAAAAGATTCAAGGAAACCACTTGCAAGTAATGCAAAAATAAGTAACGCAACAATCAGCAGTTTGTTGAGATGGATGTACGAATTAAACAACTGGAATGGAAGAAATATTTTAAGTGGGACATGCTGTGAGCCCAATTTCAAAAGATACTAAGGGACCTTTTATATGAGATCTACTGAAAAATCATTTACAAATGATTTTTAAAGTTGGATTTACTTGGAGGCTGCGTGGAACAGACCAAAAATCCTTAGTGTAATGCCTGGTTGATATGCTAATCTATTACTAATCTATTACTGGTTTCTCCTGACCAAAGCTGGAGCACATTTAAAGATTGGGGAAACTTGAACAATGCAAAACAGAGGGCTATCATCAAGCTGACACAAGTGGAACACAGCGCAATATAAGAGTTATTTGTAGTTCATTTGAATTAATTTCATTTATATTGTGCCACACCACAAGATAAGTCGCCCCAGGGCACTTCATAAAGGTAAAGTCTAACCTTACCCACCCTCTGAGGAAGCACATTAGCATCAGTGGTCAGGAAAAACTCCCTCAGGTGTTTTTTAATGGTTGGAAGAAATGTTAAGCAGACCAGACTAACCCTAACCCTAACCATCTGTTCTGGCCATACTACAAATAACAAAATAAACAAATAAAACAAAGTATAACAGAAATGTCAAACATGCAACACAGAAAAGATGCAGTTAAGTAACCAGTTACTCATAAGTCCAGTGTTTGTGTTAACCAATTGTCCAACAAGTCAAGCAGTAATGATCATGGCCAGACCTTTGAAGCAGAACACAGTTGGGATCATCAATCACTTGACACTGGGGAAGTAACCTGTGTAGGGCTGGTGTCCTGTCGGGGGAAGTGTAGACTCTCACCTACTTCACGCTGCAGAATCCAGAAGTAAATACTGGGACCAATGGGTGTCCGTATATAGGACTTCCAGTACTAGTAAATAAATTTGTAAAGCAATGGCTGCCGTCCATATGCACTGTCTGGTTTTGATTTTTCATTTAATTTTTCCCAACTCCTGACATCATTGTGCGACTTTCACTTTTGTACCCTGCACCTTACCTTGTGCTCACATTGTACAGTATATATGGACCAAAGTGGATTTAGACACACCCTAAATGTACTTTTGCTATGATGTTTAGACCACGGGCTAAAGCTGAACTTTAAATTGGACCCAAGGAAGCAACAAATGGGATTAATCCAATGTCATGTGGCTCTCCATTGCATTGATCTTGCGCAAATGGTTTTTGTTATTTACTCGGGTTAATACAGCTTGTTAACCCCCTACGCATCCATTTCTCAGCCACCTGCTCCTTCAGATCAATGTTATTTTTCCAGCTCAGAGGACAGTTCATATGGATAAAAATAAGGTTGTAGCTTGTTGTCTACCTTTCCGAGGTTAGAAAACTAGTGTTTGCTTTTCATTAACATTTTTATTGAGCCGTGAACTTTCTGACTTTACCGGAGTCTCCAGGGGAGGTTTCTGTCCTCCCTGAGTGTGACACCTACGTTACCGTTTGATAGGTGTACTGTTCCAGTCAAACTCCCCACCTGTCACTGTCCCCGGAGCGGGTCACGGCCAGCTGGGGCGGGCGCTTGACAACAGAAGTAAGACCATGCTCGGAGCTCACCTCCTCACCTGCAGTGACAAGTCCCCCCCCCACCCCCCCAAAAAAGACATTTTTTGCGGTGATAGGGTTTGTAATCAAGATTTCCTGCAGTAATTGAGCTGTAAACTGAAATCCATAACTACTTAAACAAAACAAAACAAACAAAAAAAAAAGTAAATGTATATATCATGACTGATACTCACATTTTGTGAGACCTTTTTGAGACGTTTTGGGAGATATTTTTTTCAATATTCACACTTTGAAATTAAGAGTTTGCGGATAATTCACGATTTGCAGTTGATTCACGTTTTCGGGGTTAACACAGCTTACTGACCTAATAACTTTGAACTCCACACCAAAAATGTGCAAATTACTTTATTTGATGAAGTGAAAGAAACAAATTCTTCCAGATTTAGTGCTGAATACTCAATGATGCCAGCAAATCAAATCGAAATAGTACGTGCATGTGCTAGTTTGTCCATGAATTATTTGAGCGGTGCACATAATTTTATACTGCACTTCCACTTGTGCAAGTAACTTTATCCAAGTTTTATCAACTATAAGCACCAGTAGAATGAACCAATAAAGAAATAAATAAGGAAAAAAAACAATTTCCAGTGTGTTGTCTTCGTCTTCCCTGCATTTTATGACTCACACACGGAGCGAGTTCCTGTGACGATTCACTCACGCGCACGTGAAAAAAAAACTGTCTGCCACTGCTGCTGCTCTTCCCTGTCATTCTGTCATTACCACACCGGACCTGGTTCGAGTTGCTTCAAGCCCCTTTCACACCAGGGCTGCTCCCAGTTGCGTCATGTGTCGTTATGACGACGCCACATGGAAGCAACTCAGTGCCGAGACGAAGCAGCTCGGCACCACAACAGCACGAGGGGCGCAAAGGACAAAGCAAATCGGACCCCAAAAATTAAACGTTTAATTTTGTTTGTGTCCTGTGCTTGACGCAGAATTAAGTGGTTTCTGCACAAGTCAGAGCAACAGAACGGTACTCAGCGTGACTGGAAGCCACACCCTCACAAGACAACGTTACCCGACGCCAATGTATGATTCCTGCTGTGTTCCATTGTTCCCGAAGTATAAATCACGCAGGGTTGTTTTTATACCGTGTACACAATGCAGTAAAACTACACGCTCAAAAAAAAGCACAGAAAAAAATGCTGATTTCAGCAGCTGCTCCTCCTTGCTCCTGCTCCTTTTCACAAAGGAGCAGGAGCAAACACTTTTAAACACTTTCGTAAGACTCTCACGAAAGTGTTTAAAAAAAATCCCTAAGTTCTGCTCACAGACTGATTGCCAGAGACAGGATATGTCCTCATCCAGTAAAAAGTCCGGACAGCTCCAGTCCACTCACGGACTGTTCGTTCATGTGTACACATGAACAATTAAAAGAAAAAAAAAGCCTTCCTTGCTCTCCGCTCAAACTCTCTCATCACTGTGTTAAAAAAAGGATATAAGTCCTGCTCACAGACTGATTGCTAGAGACAGGACATGTTCACATGAAATATAACTCCAGACATCTCCACATTTACTCACGGACGGTTCGTTCACGCGCGTGTGCATCTCACGGTCACAGGAGGAAAGATAAACTATAACAGAACTCAGGGCGCAGACCTGCAGCTCAGCACAAGAACAAATATAAACTAAAAGAGAAATCAGAGTGCACAGTCTGTCTGCAGCCAAACTGTGCACTCTGATTTCTCTGTGCAGAGAACCTGCAGGCTGCATCCTCACCTCCTCTCTGCCTCCGCACCTGACGCAGACATTCCTGCGTCGTCATGACGCCACAGGAAGCAACTGGAAGTGGGCCCGGTGTGAAAGTGACTTTTGGTTGTGCAAGTAACTTTTTTTTTGGTGCAAGTAATTTTTTGGTTACTAGCACCAGTGCAAGTAGGTTAAAAAAATGTATTTCGACCCCTGAAAGACAAATGGAAGGTTTACAGTGCAGTGTCAGACAGGGGTCACATCACACTATTCTCCAAAATACTTGAAAAGGAAGAAATCAAAACAATTTCAACAAGCAAATGAAATGAAATATGAAAAGCAGCATGTTTTGTTTGTTCTTCGTGATAGTAAATTGGAGATTTGTGATTGCCTTGTTTGAAAATTGAGCACTTTAAAATACTCCTCAGTTTAATAAGATTATTTTATATTCTGTGGAAAAGTACATTAGCTGGGGGTGTTTTATTTAGATTTTTTTTTAAGTACACTGAGCCAAGAGTATGTTAGGAGAAAAGGAAGTGTTGAGATCACTGCAGACTCAGGCCGCCAAGCAAGTATTGTCTCTTTATAGGAGTAAAGCAAATCAAGAAAAGCATGCTTCATTAAACAGGTGCACTCGAGGACGTGCTGGGACAGACTGGGAGCTTTCCTTTCTTTTGTGTGTCGGACCAAGCTTTGCTTCTTGTATGTCTGATGGAGTTGAAGTTTAAGGTGAACCGGCTGCCCACTTCCTTTCTGTCTGTGCAGTAATAACAGTTGTAGAGCACAGTAAAGATTTGTTCCTTTTGTGAATCAATGCTAATCACATTGTGCTGCCTGACCCCCACACATCTCTCTGGGGTTTCACACACTTCTTTGCCTTTTTTCCCCTCCTCACTCACTGTTATTCTGTCTGTGCTCCTCCCGCCTAATGATTCCTGTAATCAGAGGGGAGGTGACACCAGCAAAGGGTGTTTGCACACAAACTGGTCACATGTGGGTCAGCACTGCAAACTTGGATATGACAGCAAATAGTTTCCATCATACACTGAGGGCTTGTGTAGCTGCAGTCATAGATGATAATAGATTGTACAATATTTCATGATCAAAACAATGATCAGGGGTCTTCTGTGGAGTATGTCTGTCTCCACGCTAACGTTCAGATGTATCAAATGTGAAATGACTGTGGAAATGTGAGGTGCGCCGTGCAAAAATCTTGGCTGGCTACAGCTATTGTTTTACTGCCGACATGTAGAGGTGATGCTGGGACAATGTTAATAGTGTGAAAACATGAAGTCATCAGGGTGATGTGCACACGCTGAAAATACTTTAATTCTTTAATTTAAAAAAAATGTGTGTGCGCATGTGCGCGCATCATCAATATTACATGTTCCACCTTTGGAATAAAAACCTTTACAGTTTGTATTTGTGTATGCAGGCTTGGGGAGTAATGGAATACATGTAACGTAATTAGGATACAAAAAAAAAGGTAACTGTATTCCGCTACAGTTACAGAAAAAAAGACGTATTCAGATTACAGGTATATTTAGTAAAAATGGGGATTACGTCAAAGGATTACAATTTTAATGCATTTTATGATATTATCTGTATGTAATATTTTTTTTTTCTTTGAAACGAAAACGTCCCTTCATGGACAGCGACATAACGCCTCCTAACCGGGCAAAATATTGATGAAGTACCCGGATGTTAATGCATTTTCAAAGGAGATCCGCGACTGGACACACAGACAAATGCTCGCAAAATACATGTTAAAATGTCATTTTGACCTGGATATTGAGCCAGTAAAATTAAATTACATTAAATTATGTCAGGAAAGTATTAAACTTACTCAGACACACACACATTCCCAAATATTAGTGTTGAAAGTGACACGGATCTGCGCTGTTCAAGCTACGCTGCTCGGCTGAGCTGCTGCTGTGTTCAGAGCAGCGCGGCTCCTAAAACCATTACAACACACACACACACACATATATATATATATATATATATATATATATATATATATATACGAGGTCTGTCAATAAAGCAACGGTCCTTTTTATTTTTTTCAAAAACTATATGGATTTCATTCATATGTTTTTACGTCAGACATGCTTGAACCCTCGTGCGCATGCGTGAGTTTTTCCACGCCTGTCGGTGACGTCATTCGCCTGTGAGCACTCCTTGTGGGAGGAGTCGTCCAGCCCCTTGTCGGAATTCCTTTGTCTGAGAAGTTGCTGAGAGACTGGCGCGTTGTTTGATCAAAATTTTTTCTAAACCTGTGAGACACATCGAAGTGGACACGGTTCGAAAAATTAAGATGGTTTTCAGTGAAAATTTTAACGGCTGATGAGAGATTTTGAGGTGATTCTGTCGCTTTAAGGACTTCCCACGGTGCGAGACGTCGCTCAGCGCTCTCAGCTGCCGTCGTCAGCCTGTTCAAGCTGAAAACCTCCACATTTCAGGCTCTATTGATCCAGGATGTCGTGAGAGAACAGAGAAGTTTCAGAAGAAGTCGGTTTCAGCATTTTATCCGGATATTCCACTGTTAAAGGAGATTTTTTTAATGAAAGACGTGCGGACGGGTCCGCGCGTCGGGACGCAGCCGGCGCGGTGCGGCGGCACAGGAAAAACACCTCCGTGTTGATAACCATTTGTAAAATCCAGGCGGCTTTTGATGGCTTTCAGTGGAGTGAGTATATGAGAAATTGTTTAACAGCAGGACATGTTCCAACTTGTCCTTAAGGCTTTCAACAGAGGTGTTTTTCCTGTGGCGGAGCGTCGCGGACCCGTCCGCACGTCTTTCATTAAAAAAATCTCCTTTAACAGTGGAATATCCAGATAAAATGCTGAAACCGACTTCTTCTGAAACTTCTCTGTTCTCTCACGACGTCCTGGATCAATAGAGCCTGAAATGTGGAGGTTTTCAGCTTGAACAGGCTGACGACGGCGGCTGAGAGCGCTGAGCGACATCTCGCACCGTGAAAAGTCCTTAAAGCGACAGAATCACCTCAAAATCTCTCATCAGCCGTTAAAATTTTCACTGAAAACCAGCTTAATTTTTCGAACCGTGTCCACTTCGATGTCTCTCACAGGTTTAGAAAAAATTTTGATCAAACAACGCGCCAGTCTCTCAGCAACTTCTCAGACAAAGGAATTCCGACGAGGGGCTGGATGACTCCTCCCACAAGGAGTGCTCACAGGCGAATGACGTCACCGACAGGCGTGGAAAAACTCACGCATGCGCATGAGGGTTCAAGCATGTCTGACGTAAAAACATATGAATGAAATCCATATAGTTTTTGAAAAAAATAAAAAGGACCGTTACTTTATTGACAGCCCTCGTATATATAATATTTTTACACAATTATCCTTTATTGACTGAGTTTCATTCATGAAGTCAGTGGTGTGGGTACACATCTCTATGTGTGGGTGTGACTGAGCGGCACAGCGCGGGTCATTATAATCTCATTATTTTAAGGCGCAAATTTAAAAAAAATCCCCAGTCTTGTCAAACAATTTGAATCACTAACGACAAGTATTTTAACTAGACATTGATCTAGCAGTGGAAAATATCAACTAGACATAAGTGAAGAGTTAATGGTCCGTGTCATCGGGCGACACAGGTACGGCAGGAAACATACAGCTGTTTATCATCTAAATATCACAGACAAAGTGACAAGAAGAACCAAAACCACTTACTTATGGAAGGAAATATTGTCTCCCTTTTTTCCTCCATTTGTTTGCCATCATGCACAGCTTTCCGGCATATTCCACCCGTTTCTTGAACTTCTATGCACACAAATCACTAACTTGCCCGGAATTAAAATGGTGACCACACCTCCTTACCGACAGTATTTACTTAATGGTTTTCACTATGCTGTTGTTCTTATTTTGAAAGTTCAATAAGTGGACTGATATGTTAAACATGGTGCGAATTTACTGAACAAGTAGTAGACTTTTTTTTTGTTTTGTATATTGTTCTGCAAACCACTTTTAATTACAAATTCATCCGCACACACCTGAGTTTTTATTATCCTTCATTTGTTTGGCATTTTTTGTTAGCAGGTGAACACTAGATGTGTTTAAAACAATATTGTGGGTGCTCTTAATTCATAATGTGAAGTAAAACAGAGCATTCCATGTAAAAGAAAGAGTTTTATTTTTGCTTAATAAACTGTACTATGTAGTCAAGACTATTTATATTTAGTTTCTTTTGTCTGTATTAGCATATTTGATATTGGAGTAATCCAGAAGTAACTGAAAGTAATCAAATTACATTACTTTAATATTATGGTACTTGGATTACGTTACTGACTACATTTTTCAACAGGTAACTAGTAACTGTATCGGAATATTATTTTAAAGTAACCCTCCCAACCCTGTGTGTATCTTACCAGTATGTATTTAATTAAAATAAAATAAAAAAGTGTGTGTGAATGAAAGGCTTTTTAGCTCAGTAGATAAAAAAGTGCTGATCACACAGAGAAGCTTCTTTTCATCAAAAAGAATCTGCCCTTCCCATTTTCAAAAAAGGCTTTTAGTGCTCACAGACATAAACAAAGTTATTGATGGACAGTTTCAGTTCTGTTCCTGGTGTTGTATATTTTGTAGTGCTGAAGTCCACAGGTTACATTTCAGTGAGGTGTTTGTCAGTGTCATGTTTGTTAAGAAACAAGTGGTTAATGTTGAAGGAATTTGTTGGAGTCAAAAAGGCAAGTTACATGATTTAAGTGAAATGTTTGTAAATAAAAACAAAGCTAATGATATTGAGAGCAGTTACAGTCAAAACAAAAGGAGCAACTAATGAATAAAACATGTTTTCAAAGTCATCATAAAACTGTAATGGTATCATTAAGTATTCGTATTGGTACTGAGTATCGACGAGTACCAAAATGTATGTACTCGTATTTGTACTTAGTCTGGAAAAAAGTGGTATCTGTGCATCCCTAGGGTGGACATAAATACGTGCGCAGCGTGATGTGTAAAATGGTTAATGTTGTTAGAGGACCTTGCAAATGGTGCAATCCAACGTGAGTGTTCAGGGAATGTGAGGATTTACTTGCAAATTGCGATAATTGGCTCATAAGATGATTTTAATTACCAAGGCCAGTGTTACTGGAGTTGTCCGTGGAACTGTGGCCAGCCCAGAGTGCAATATGACGAGAAACCGTGCATTTGTCTGTACCAACACATGTGCTGACTACGCTGAGATTCCTGGCAACAGGGGCTTTCCAGCGTGAGCTGTCACGGCACTGGAGCACTGGATGCACAAAGTATGGAGTTTTTAAGCAAGTCTGCGTAACACTGCGCTACTGTATAGGCAAATCTACGCAACATGGCACAACTGTATACTACATTGTACTGTTGTGAACTGTACACAAAAATTATACTGTTGTGAACTACACACAAAACAGACAAGGATACATCCAGAGTGAAGCAGCTCGCTCTCTCTCTCTCTCTTTCTCTGTGTGTCTCACTCTCTTTTTTTCTTTTTTATTCTGACACACAACTGAGTCTGAAATTTGCGATCTGATGGTACAAGCCCTGACGAGGTAGCAGTGTGTCCTGCTGTACATCTGGAAACGTGAGTGCCGTTTGCTTTCATGTACCGTTTTGAGAATGGAGCGCAGTTCTACAATGCCACAAAACTCATCAAAACGTAGACAGGAGTGGACTCTGCGAGGCAAAAGAAATAGGTTTATAGAGCGGCAAGGGCTATATACATGGCACTAAGCATACATTAAGCAGCTATACTCAACTGTATGCAAGATTAGGAATGCAACCACACTCTATTGTACAGCAGCCTACACAGGGACTACAACAAATCTGCGTGATTTTCCAGTGTACTCAATACACGTCACAAAGCAACTGTATGCAAGGCCAGTGTGGAAGGGCCTTTACTGCTGTCAGCAGTCAGCACTGCTGCTTACACTGCACCTTTTACGGTTCCTACATGCCTGAAAAATATTTAGTTGGTGTTTTCTTGTCATGTCGACTCACTGGAGCAGTGCACTTGAATGATTTCTACGAATGAAACATTGCGTTTTTCAGGACCAGATAAATCCCTAAAAAAATTTAGTGGATGTTACAGCTAAAAACTAAACTGATAACTTTTAGTATTGACTCCAGTACACTGGCAGCTGCTGACACAACAACGAGCGTTTCTGTCTCAGATCAGCCTTCTCTTAGCAAAAGAACTGCTATCTACTGGGCAGTGTTCATGGCAGTGTGAATACCATTTGCCACACATTTGCTAAAAGTGCTGAATCACTTAACAAACTGAATTTTCAGTTTTCAAATTGCTTTTTTTTGCAAATAAAAAAATGACAGATTTACAAATACAGATTTATTTGTAAAAACCAACACACACTTTACAGTAACTTGTGTGTTGGTTTTTACATGTACTGACAAACCACTGGTGACAGGAAAGTAATTTTCCCATAATGCCTTTCAGCATATGTGTCTGTAAAAGCTAAAACCTTCTAAATTAGTGCATTACTTGAATAGTAAAATATATAGCTGATATTTTCGCTTCGTAAAACAACAGAGGTGACGTTAATTTTAGTAACTAGTCCGAAATTAGTTTAACATTTTGAACCATAAGTCAAAACTGTCTTGCTGTGCATGACTCTTGTGATACATCTACAAGTCTGTATGTTTGTGAAAATAAATTATCTTTTTTCTCCCTCTTCCTTTCTCTCTGGTAGACAGCTCTCCTCTGCTGGCAGAGGATTGAGCTCTACCTCTCATAGCTGTCTGTCTGCTACAAAACATGTAAGGCACTAAAACAGGCAGGCACTAAAATGTATGATTTCAGGCTTTACTAATGTTTTTAACTGTTAAGCCTTATTCACTACACCTGCAAAAAATATGGTAGTGGTCTAAAAGTTATCAGAACTAAATTTAGCTGAAGTTAATTGGTCCACTGATGGTTTTCAAAGTTATCTGAAAAGCTAACCAGCTAATAAAAAGTTAGCTTTGCTAATTAGCACATTAGCGGAACTGTGCCCACCACTGCCCTCAGGGAGAAATATTATGCCCCCTACGTTGGCAAATATGAGGTGAAATGTACAACTAAATGGGAAAGTAGAACTGCAATTAAAGACTGGTTAGGATGTCTGGCTGGGGATGTTATCATGACTTTTTTGTCAGTGCTACAAATTAGTGACTGTAAACTAGAAACTTTGTTATGGTTTTAAAACCTTTATAGCACCGATGTTTTGAACATTGTCCCTGAGTCCATATCAAAAAGAAGACATTACAGGCTGTGCTAAATAAGGCCTGATTACATCACCAAATCTTTCGCAAAAATGTTTTGAAATGTTCAAGGCTACACTCAGGCAGGGACTGTACATGCACATGTACATGTTGCTTGTAAAAGAAAAACTTATACATGCACAGTAATAGAACTGGGAGACAAGTAATATATAATCTCGGCATGTGAATCTCATCACTGACAACGATTCGATACGCATCTCGATACGCTACCAGTGATATGATACATATAGCAATACTGATGATATGATGCAATACAATTTACCCCTGTTCCAGATCTGATGCGATTTGATATGTATTTGATGGTGATTCAATTCCTCACAATGCAATGCGATGCGACTTGGTGCAATACGATGTAATTCAACATGATGCAAAGAAATTATACCAAAAATAGAAAATAAAAAGCTGCAATTCAGTATGGTACAATGGCATACATCTTCTTCTGATTCTATTAGAGGCTGAGGATTTGTTTCACTCCTTCTAAGCAGCAAATTTACCAGATTCAACATGAAAGAACATGAATCGGTTCCCTCAAATTTGGAACCAATTTCATCACGATTTCACCCGTCAATTTAAATTGATACACACTGAATGAATCGATGCACTCGCATCGCAGATGTTTGTATCTAGATACTGATTAGTATCGATTAATCTCCACATGCCTGATATAATCCCAAACCTGTTTAAGGTAGAATAAAAACAATATCATATGACCACTTTAAATGTTTTTACAACCATGCATTGCAACAAAGTGATACAATTTTATATATATACACAAGCCAGTCTCACTGATTGTCATGATTCAACTGCACAAAATATATATTAATTTATTGGTTCATCATATTGTCACGAAAAGTGTAAAATTTACCATCATGGCAGCACTAATTCATTCTAATTCATTCAGTGATGGCTGCACGTAATTAAATGTGTGTGTGTGTGTGTGTGGGGGGGGGGGGGGGGGGGGTCGGGGTGGTTATTGTTAGGGTTAGGGGAAGGAGTAGAATTAGTAACAGTGAGTTAAAAAATACCTGTCACGAAAATTTGAATCATTTCGTAACGGGACGATGAAAAAAAAAGAGACTGGACTGATATATATATATATATATATATATATATATATATATATATATATATATATATATAAGGTCTATTAGAAAAGTATCCGACCTTATTAAAAAAAAACATATGGATTTGAATCACGTGTGCTTGCGTGAGCCAACCTTGAACCTTCATGCGCATGCGTGATTTTTTTTCACGCCTGTCGGTTGCGTCATTCGCCTGTGAGCAGGATTTGAGTGAGGAGTGGTCCAGCCCTCTCGGTGTATTTTCATTGTCAGGGAAATGGCTGAGAGACTGCTGCTTTGCTTGATCAGATTTTTTTTAGAAACTGTGAGGCACATCCATGTGGACACCATTTGAGAAATTCAGGTGGTTTTTGGTGAAAATTTTATGGGCTTCAAAGATATTAAGGGATGTTACTGTCCCTTTAAGGACGGCCCACAGCAGCTGTGGGGCGCGCCGCGCTCCAGCTGCCATCGACAGGCTGAGTGACCATTTCATTTCTAAACAGATTGCTCTGTGGATCTGTGACCATCGTGTGCACTTTCTCTGGTTATCACAAGAGCTGGACATCAACTATTTTCCTGCAGATTTCACTTTTAACAAGAGATTTTGTCATGGAAAGCCGAATGGAGGCTTTGCGCGTCACGATGTATTTGCTGCTGGACCGACACAAAACCACCTCAGTTTTGGTCTCACAGGATGGCTTTGAGATGGCATTCAGACAGCTGTCGGTGGTTTTTCAGTCGAGTGATTATCCAAGAAATTGTGGACGAGCCTGGACATGCCAGAACATGTTCTGTGATGCTTCATCACGGCGTTGCTTTGCGCGTTGCGGCACCCGCAATGCGCGGAATTCCTCTGCAACGCCGTGATGAAGTGTCACACAACAGCGCTATATAAATGAAAATACATTGAAATTGAAATTGAATTGTTCAGTGGAAACAGGATGTACCTGAGCTCAATTCTGAGCTTAGTAGCAAAGTCTGTGAACACTTATGATGGACATGTGATTTTATTTTTTCCCTAAATTTGCAAAAATATGAAAAAAAAAGAAAAAAAAAACTTCTTTCACATTGTCATTATCCATTATTGCATATATATTTTTTAAATAATCCATTTTGGAATAAAGATGTAACATAACAAAATGTATAAAAAGTGAAGGGCTGTGAATACTTTCCTGATCGCACATGTACAGTGTTGCATGGTAGTTGGGTAAAGTACCTTTGGATGGGCAAACTGGGGTGGTGGTCCCCATTTTTAAAAAAGGGGGCTAGAGAGCATGTTCCAATGATAGAGGAATCACAATTCTCAGCCTCCCTGAGAAAGCTTATTTCAGGGTACTACCAACCATTTGTCTAACCTTAGATTCAGTAGGAGCAGTGCAGGTTCCATCCTGGTCATAGGACAGTGAACCAGCTCTTTACCCTCACAAGGATATTAGAAGGGTCTTGGGAGTATGACCAACCAGTCTACATGTGTTTTGTAGACTTGGAAAAGTTGTATGACTGCGTCCCTGGGGGTATCCTGTGGGGGTTGTTTCGGGAGTATGGGCTACAGGATTTGCTGCAATGTATGATCCACTCTCTATATGACCAAAGTAGGAGCTGTGTCCGCATTCTCTGCATTACATTAGACCTGTTTTGGGAGGGTGTTAGACATTAGATTGATTATTAATTAATGGACAACTATTTGAAAATCAATTAATCATTTTGAGTCATTTAAAAAAAATCCAAATTATTTGATTTCTATTTCTTAAATGTGAATATTTGTTAGTTTGTTTTACGAGCTGCCATCTGGCAGTAAACTGAATATCTTTGGGCTACGGACAAAGCAAAACATTTGTTAAATGGACTGCATTTATATAGCACTTTTCCATCTGCATCAGACACTCAAAGTGCTTTAAAAAATAATGCCTCACATTCACCCCGATGTGAGGGTGCTGCCATACAAGGTGCTCACTACACAATGGCAATACACTGAAAAAAGAGAATGTTTGAACAAACTTAAAAAAGTGTTACAATTTGTAAAAACCTAAATGAATTAAGTTGTTTGAACATAAGTTTGAAAGTTAAGTCAACTCTAACTTACAAACTTAAGTTCAAACAACTTAATTCATTTAGGTTTTTACAAATTGTAACCCTTTTTTAAGTTGGTTCAAACATTCTCTTTTTTCAGTGTAAGGGATTAAAGACATTGCCCAAGGGCCCTTTGTGATTTACCAGTCAGGCTGGGATTTGAACCAAGGATCTTCTGGTCTCAAGCCCAACAGGCATCAGTTTGGGCTCTGGATAATACTGATCAACATGTTTTCATCATTTTTTGACATTTTATGGACCTAACAGCTATAAAGTAACTGAAAAAATAAGAAACTGATTCATCAGTTATGACATTTGTTGCAGTCCTATTGGTGTTGTTGCTGCTTCTGCAAATATCTGATATGTCTTTTTCCCCCCTCCCTTCATGTACGTGTGGATGTTGGTATGACTTTTCTTGTATGTTGTCTGCATGTGTGTGTGTGTGTGTGTGTGTGTGTGTGTGTAACATGTACATGCAGCTCCAGCCAATGCCCAGATTGTGCACTCTGGCGCAGCATGTAACGTCAAGGATGATAACATCAGTGAGAGAATCTACACCATCAAAGAAGGAGACACACTGGTGCTTCAGTGCATTGTTAAAGGACACCCACGACCACAGGTGAGCTGCTGTGCATGCTGAGCATGTGTACCACAAGACACGTACCTTACCCTTTCATCCAGTGTCTGTACAACTGCACAGAATTGCGTTGAGATGGTTCCTTAAAGAATAACTTTACATTTGTATTAAACAGGTTACAAATCAAGCTTCACATTGCTGTGCTCACTTTTGCTTTGACAGCGAGGAATTCCATTAAATAAAGAAGTCCATGAAGGAATGAATAACGGTGAATGGAGCAGCAATACAGGGAGTTAAAAAAATCCACCATCTGTTTAAAAATATAATGAGATTACACTAGCAACCTCTCATAAAATAGGATCTGTAGGGCTCGACCTTTTCAGTCAGGGTCACGGCATCAGATGTGATTGTTAATTTGGCATACATTTTACCCTGGCTGACCTATAAGACAACCCTGATTATTATACACATTTCAATACAAGTTTAACACAACTTTTTTAAGATATATTTGTGCAAAAACTCTTTTTCAATGAATAAATCTTTTTCTAATCAAGAAAATGCTGTTATTTAAAAACATGTCTTACTTTATGCACATTTTTATAGGTAAACCCTTTGCTTTTTCAGACTCATTCTCACTGTATTTTGTACAGTAACACTACCTCTAACCTTAGTGACATGAAATTTGGGGTTCTACAGGGGTCTGTCTTAGGCCCCCTGCTTTTCTCCCTATATATAGCACCGCTTGGGCACATATTGCGGCGTTTTGGGATTAACTTTCACTGCTATCTAGATGATACTCAGTTATACATGCCGAACTGCTGGTAATCTCTTTCACATAAAATCCTTAGAAGATTGCCTAGCAGCAGTGAGTAGTTGGATGTCTAGAAACTTCCTACTTTTAAACTCTCATAAGACTGAAATGATGGTTCTTGGTCCAGTGAGACATCGGCATCAATTTGACTAGTTAACGTTCAGCCTCGGCTCGTGTGTCATACATCACACTGACAAATTGAGGAACCTTGGGGTAATTTTTGATCCTTCGTTGTCCTTTGGCCTCCACATTAGAAATAATTACTAGGTAGGACTGCTTTCTTCCACCTGCGAAATATAGCGAAGATTCATCCCATCCTGTCTATGGCTGATGTTGAGACCCTGATCCATGCATTTATCTCTTCTAGATTGGACTACTGCAATGTTCTATTTTCTGGTTTACCGCAGTTCAGCATTAGGGCTCTCCAGTTGGTTCAAAATGCTGCAGCCAGACTTTTGACACGAAGCAGAAAGTACAACCACATTACACCCATTTTGGCATCCCTTCACTGGCTTCCTGTCCCAGTGAGATCAGATTTTAAGGTTCTGCTACTAGCCTATAAAATTATTCATGGACTGGCACCTCCCTACCTAGCTGACCTAATTAAACCTTACGTACCGGCCCGGGCTTTCCGTTCTCAGGGTGCAGGACTACTTTGTGTCCCTAAGGTGAATAAGAAGTCTGCGGGTCACAGAGCTTTCTCTTATCGTGCCCCTGTTCTGTGGAATGATCTCCCTGCTTCAATAAAACAGTCAGATTCTGCGTAGATTTTCAAGTCCAAACTTAAGATGCACTTATTTTCCCTTTCATATGGCTAGCATACTGGTACAGTTTTGTTTTATGCTTTTTAGTCTTTTAATTAATTTATTAGTAATTGGAGCGGGCCGCGGCCTGAACTTTACCTAGGTCGTTTAGTGAAGTTTAGGGCTAGTGGCCAGTGATCACCTTAGTATTTCTGTTTTTCTTACTGTTTAATGCTGGCAAATTATACAGTATTTTTTGTCTTTCTGATGCCTGATTGTGTTTTTTTCTCTCTGTTTAAGGTGCAGCTCCATCCAGAGATGGGAGTTGTATTTGTGTTGGCGACCCTCCTGTCCTGTGCACCAAGAGCATTTCTTGTATATTTGTCCGTGAATTGTTCTGTGAATTGTTCTGTAATTTATGTTTGGTGCATGGCCCAAGCAGAGGGTCACCCCTTTGAGTCTGGTCTGCTTGAGGTTTCTTCCTCAGAGGGAGTTTTTCCTTACCACTGTTGCTCTGGGGGTTGGTAAGGTTAGACCTTACCTGTGTGAAGCGCTTTGAGGCAACTCTGTTGTGATTTGGTGCTATATATATGAAAATAAATTGAAAATTGAAATTGAAATACTGACACACGCTTGTTAAACCTCTGAAAAGCGCTACTTTTAATACAACACGTGTTTTTCAGATAGTCTTTTTGGGTGTGCTATTTTCTGATATTATACTCTGTCACATTGTTATTTCATGGCTGCTTAAGAGTTGTTTGATGCCACTCCTGCCCTTTTCGCCATGAGCTTAATGTTTTAGTCCTAACTTTTCTTCAGGTACAGAGGCTGCATGTTTACATCATGTGTAATTTTCCTGGAAGACAAACTTTCCCATGGTGCTGTGGAGTACTCAATCCCAGTGTTATCATCAATAAAAAACAAATAGAAACAAAAAGAAATAAAAAGGGTGTGTGTACTTTTGGTGTTGATAACAATAAACAGCTAACCAGAAGCTTACAATGGCTGTGGTGAATAAATTACCCTGAACCAGCTCACCAACAACATTTGAATGGTGTCCAGCTGATTCCATAGAATCTTAGATGGGCAGGTTGCTTTAGCTCTATTTGGGACACTTGTTTGACAGATCTTTAGCAACAGCGACTGTTGCAAATTTATTGACATGTGAAAGTCTAGAGAAGACATCCCAATATAAGACAAAAACACTGTCTTATATTCAGAAAAAAAAGATATTTTGTAATTTTTTGACTTTAGTGTTTCAACATTGAAACATTAGAAATATGGCCAGCCTGGTGTATTTGTTCTTATTTATTATCAATTTGTTATCCTTGCACCACTCAGATGTTTGCTCCGGTCATTTTTTTAACAGTAATTTATGCATTTATCTTGCATTTTGAGCCATTCTTTCTTAGACGCAATCTCTTGCTCTTTCCTTTGAAGGCAGACATTGAATATCAGAATACATTTGAAACACTCTTATGACCAGTGGGCCTCATGTATCAACATGCGTACGGTGATATTTGAGCGTATATGGGGTGTACGCCAAAACGGCTGCGCCACTTGGCATTTATCAGTATGGTCGTTGGTGTACACTGCGCTGAAAATATACACCAGGTCGAGAGGTGGTGTAAATTATACACCAAAATGAACCAGCACTGGAATTCACAAAAAAATTAAAACGATCGGCCTGGTAAACAGTGCCATCATACAAATCAATGCATATGTTACATAAATAACACTTTCCTGATTATACTACATAATAATCAATACAAATCCCACTTTTGCGGGATTGCTGGTCTACGATCCGTGGCCACAGCGCTGACTGCAAAGAAAGCTTAACTTTATGTGGTGTGATCGTTTTACACTATGAAATTGATAATTACAACTGTAGTTTTGTCATTCCCTTCACCCGTGCTGCAATCAGGTTGTGTCGTCTCCATTCGTTTGTCACAATAACATAAATAAAGAAATACATTTTAAGAATAAAGAAATCTGAAAAATTAGGCGTGTCTTGTTAATTGAGTGAGCAAATATCCACATGTCAAGAATTATTGAAATGTGAAAAGAGAATACAGTGGTCCCTCACTATAACGTGGTTCACCTTTCGCGGCCTCGTCGTTTCGCGGACTTTTTAGTCCAATTTTGCATGCATTTTTTTTACAGTGTTCTGTGTTCTGCGTGTCTGTTTATAAGAATCTTCTTGTGTGGGCCGCTGAAGAGGAGGTACTGCTGGCCCACCACCACCAGATGGCGCCCTGCTTGGAGTGCGGGCTTCAAGCATGAGAGGGCGCCGAAACTAGTGGAGTGACAGCTGTCACATCATCAACACCAGCTGTCACTCATCTACGTCATCCTCCATAAAAGCCGGACTGCAACTCCACCTCCCCGCCGAGAAATCAACTACCATTCAGGTAATTTTCTCTGCTGACTTAAAACATTGAGTAATAATCTGAACTTCTTTGCAGCCGTTTTCCTGTGGTGTTTTCCTTATCTGTGGGATTGGCGTTTGGTGTGATCAGCGACGGCTTCGCTTCACACTGTTGGGTATTTTCTCCTCCAAACATTCTTAAAACCTTTGATAAGACAAACAGAGTCAAGAACCACCAGTGAGACAGAAAGTCAAATTTTACGCGCGGAGTGCAGTCAGGCTATACACCAAAGCTACACTAAAGTCTGGCCTGTGCTTCGCTCTTTTTATTAGTGAATCCCTCATCACATAACAAAAACTTGTCCTAAGGGTGGGGGGAATGACGCAAGACAAGTTTCTTCCCGTAACATAAACACACACGTCAATAAGTGCAGCTGTAAGCAAAACAGTTTCTTTCTTTTACTCTTATCGTCGAAGGTCAGCACATCTCGTTCGCAGTTATCAGCTGTTCTGCATCTGCCTGGAACACTAAGCATCACATCACAATCAGAATAATAATAAGTACATCCAGCTTCTCATTCCCAGTTCAGATTGACCCCAGCATGCTAAAACAAGGTTGAATAACACATACATTCTCGGGTTTAAGTGCAAACAGCACAACACCGTTCTCATCAGAAAGAAGACAAAAGATACAAATGTTTAACAGTGATAACATATATATATATATAAAATCCTTAACATTTCCCACCTGTTTATCACCTGTTAAACATACAGTAGGCATCACCCAGCTTAGTTAGTTAGTTTATTAACTTAATCTATTCTGTCCACGTTTTTATTAATTGAACACCACCAACAGATGGAAGATTTGAATCCAGCTGCTATTTGATCAACCAGTTTATACTCGTCAGGCACTCCTCTGGGGACTCCTATTGCGTCAATATATGTTGGATTTCCTACTCCTTTCCAATCTCTTTTTACTCTATGTCTGGCTATGCCTTTCTGCCAATCCTCAGGAATAAGAGAGGCTGCATATGTCGTAACGTCTTCAGGGGTCATGGGTAACAATAATGATATTAATGCACAATAACCTGACACATTTCGTGGCAGTCTGTCAAAGATTCTGTTATCACCACACCACCACCATACATCACTCCTACCGACTGGTATAAATGAACCGTTTTTCTGTATTATTCGACTACACCACTTGTCTTATTACTTTTTCAGCTAAAGCTTCATAGGCTAAGAGTGTGTTAACTCATCACGTCAACAGTTCAAGCTTGAACTGGAGTTGTGAGCTTTTCAATATCATCATAATTCTCAGTACAGTCATTACAGTTTTCTCCACTAAGGTCTGACTGTTTCAATGCTTGATATTTTGGCATAGTTTGTTGGAAGGCCAGATTACACTGTACAAATGTATTTGACACCATTTTGCCAACCATTGTTTTGATATAAGGGATCACACAACACATGCAAAGTCCAATCAGAATTAGGACTATAATAACTGGTGTCACCATTTTCAATAGTAACTGCCAACATGGTCCTGAAGTCAACCAGGACCAGGGATTCCACCGGTTCACGGCTAGGGTGTCTTTATGCATTGCATCACGAAGTTTATTCAGCTCTTCCAATGCGTCCTGCATATCCACTGAATGAATGGAGTCTGGGATGAAAGTACAGCATGTTGTGTTCAGCAGAACACAAACTCCTCCCTGTGAACCAGTAAGCAAGTCTAAAACCATGCGATTTTGCATCACCATGGTACGTAAAGCATCTATTTCAGTGTTTTGAGCTGCTACTATTTTTTTTTTAGTTACATTCATGAACAGACCCAATCGATAATTCAGAGTTTCAATCATTAATGAATTTTTTTTTTCCACTCCTATCCAGGGGAACAATGAATGTGCTATTTTATCTCCTACAGACCACAATTTTTTGGTCCTTTAGTACATCCGAGCCCCACATGTGATTATGTGGTAACACATCTGGGTATATCAATCTCCTCCGTCTGGTGCTGCCATTCTTCTCTGTGGAGGTCCTACCACATATGTATGGTCAGTCACCTGGGTAGGTGCACACACACCACCCCAATTTGGTGGGAGACTCATGTACAGTCTGGAACCATAAAGCCAATAGATGTCATCATACACCGGAGTACCATTTACAGGTGGTAGCAAAAACTTACTAACATAAGCACATGATTCATCCGTTCCCCATGGACAGGAGCCTGTATAATTACATCCCCGTCCAATGTGATGAAGATAAGTACCATCCACATATTATGTTTTGGTTAGGCTTAAATTATTTGATAAAACATACGTTTGGGTACACAGACGTTTCTTAATTTTACCTACATTTTTATTCCCTGTCCCGTAAAAGCAAATTGGGAATGGCCGTTGTGATGACAATTTAACGTGATGATATTTTTGCGTTTCCCTTCAGTCTAGTCAATGGAGCAGCACTTGGGCACGCTTGTACGTCCTCTGTTGAAATCCCTATCATATAAGTGGTTGCACTGAGGCAAGTGGTGTTACATCTTATCGGATTTGCTGAGAACTGCTGCCCCCGAAATACAGTTTGATTATGCATCCGTATGATAAGACATTCTGTCACCCTAGCAGGGTACGGTTTAGCCGTCAGAGCTGGGTGTGTTGAGGATATAGGTATTTGCGAACAAACATAACAATTAGTAACGTAATTCCATAGCCAATAAATGAACATATCTGTACCACATATTAGTATGGTATATATGAGGGTGTCCATCTGTCTCATTCACATTATGAATAAACCTCTTCTGACGTTGCTTGCGTTGTTCTCTGGCTTGGTCCACAGTGAGCTGCAATTCTTGGGTCAACCACCAGGCCAGGAATCCGAGGAGCACGAAACACACTAAGATCACAACGCAACCGGCTGCCCTACCAACAGTCCGGCAGCGGCGGCGCTGAGCACGCCGCTCCGGGGTCTGCTGTAGTTCAGTCATGATTGCTAGGATACAGTGTTGTTAACCACCTCACCTAATAGTGCAAGGATCTCCCTGCTTCACTGGCATTGAGACAATCTATTGCTAATTAATAGACTCCCTTTGTAGCCAGACTTCCCCTTACACTGTGGAGGCCGCCAACACACGCTGTATCTTACAGTGATGTATCCACGTTGATCTCTCCGCTATCTTACTGCAGTTGGTGTTGTTAACAGCACTTGGTATAGACCTTCCCAACGAGGACTGGACCAGTTCTTCCTCTTAATCACTCTGATGAACACCCAGTCTCCTGGCTAGACTACTGGAAGGCCGTCCTGTGGAAGATCAAAATTATTCGGCAGTAAATGTGTTTAAGTTATCTCTTTCTGTGTTAATGTCTTTTTCATAAAATTTGCTAATGTTTGTTCCTCATCTGCTGTTTTAGTATCCATGTCAAAATTGGTAGACGATATGGTCGTCCATAAAGTATCTCAAATGGTGTTAACCCTGATGGTGTTGGTGTTATTCTCATATACAATTTTACTAGGTCCAACATTCAATCCAGGTTCGTTTTGTCTCTTCTATACATTTCCTTAATCTTATTTTTATTGTGCCCTTTGTCCTTTCCACTAATCCGGCACTGTGTGGTTGATAAGCACAATGATTTTTGAGATTGACCTGTAGCGCTTCTCCTACGTATTGCACTATTGTATTAACAAAATGCGCTCCATTATCTGAATAGACTATTTCTGGTATTCCAAATCATGGAATGATGTCTTTGCACAGTGCCTTAGCCACTGTAAGTGCACCTGCATGTTTTGTAGGGAACAATTCTACCCATTTTGAGAAGGCATCAATTATGACTAAACAAAATTCCTTCCCTTCATGTTTACTCAGCTGTATATAATCCATATGAATCACTTGAAAGGGATATTGTGGTGTTGGAAATTTGCCTCTTTGGGGTCTCAAATTGCCTTGTGAATTGTGTTTTGCACATGTCATGCATGCTCTACAATGCTGTTTTGCATATGCATCGAACCCATAAAGACAAAAAATAGATTGCAATTGCGATATCATACCCCCTGATGAGACATGCGTCACGCCATGGCTCATAATAGCTGCCCATTTAAACATATTTTTTGGCAATATGGGTTTCTTTTGTGGTCATACGTACAAATCATTTGCATACGTAGCTCCTTTAGCTATCCACATTTGTTTTTCTCTGTCAGTTGCCTGCTGTTGCATGTCAGCAAGCAGTGTATGACCTAAATGCAAATCTGGAGTAGTTTCCTGTACAACAAAAATAGAAGAAGCTGCTGCTGCCTCTTTTGCTGCTCTGTCAGCAAAATCATTTCCTTTTGAAATACTGTCAGAGCCTTTGGTGTGAGCCGCACATTTGCATATAGCAATTTGTTTAGGCAATTTCACAGCTTTCAGTAGTGCAGTTAGGAGAGTGGCATGAGTCACTGGCTTTCCAGATGATGTCACCATTCCACGCTCTTCCCACAGTTTTGCAAACACATGCACTGTGCTAAAAGCGTACTGGTTGTCTGTATAAATTGTTACAGCCGTACCTTTAAACAGATAGCAAGCTGCAGTTAAAGCAACTAATTCAGCTGCTTGTGCTGAAAATGAGGATGGCAATGAAGCAGAATCCAATACTTCTGAATTTGTGACAACAGCATATCCAGATTGTGTTTTTAGTGGAAGAACCATCCACATACGCAATTGTACTGTTTGGAATGGGTGTGTCCTGGAGGTCTGGGCGTGCTTTCGTACAGACCGTAGCTACATCAAGACAATTGTGCGGCTCACCATCCTCAGGTAAGGGTATCAATGTGGATGGATTCAATGTTGTACAGCGCTCTACCGTAAGATGTGGTTGTGATAATAGCAAGGACATACACGAAAGATGTCTTGCTGGGGACAAAAGGCTCATGTTTGTCTGCAACAGAAGTGCAGAGACTGCATGTGGAACTTTCAGTGTCAACTGATGGAATAGAACAACATTACTGCTACTTTGAACAGCCATAGAGGCTGCAACAACAGCCTGTATGCATGGTGGTAAAGCACTTGCTACTGCATCCAATTTAGATGAGTAGTAGGCAACTGGCCTCAATTTTGAGCCATACACTTAAACCAAAACACTAGTCATGAACTTATTCTTACAATCAACTGTTTGAATGAATGGTTTACTATAATCTGGTAGTGCCAAAACTGTGGATGACACTAATGTTTGTTTTACTTTTACAAAGCTTCCTCAGCATCTTTGTTCCATTCCAACACGGTTGACATTGAAATATCATCTTTGTACATCAAATCAGAAAGTGGACTAGTCAATTCTGCATAGCAGGGAATCCATGCCCTGCAGTAATTAGTCAGTCCAAGAAATGACATCATCTGCTTTTTGGTTTGTGGTTTTGGAGCGTGCAAAATTGCTTCCTTCCTGTCAGACAGGATCGTGCGCCCTGTGGCTGATAACTCATGTCCTAAATATTTTACTTTATCCCTACACAACTGAACTTTGTTTTTACTCGCTTTGTGGCCATTATCAAATAAGAAACATAATAATGCTACTGTGTCAGTTATGCAGTTTTCTCGTGTGTCAGAGGCAATCAAATGTCATCGACATACACTAATAGTTGGCTATCTGCCAGTGGAATAAAATTGGCTAAACATGCTGACATGACTTGAGAATAAATAGTTGGGCTCTCTGCGTAACCCTGCGGTAATCTGGTAAATGTATATCGTTGTCCTTTAAAGGTAAAAGCAAACCAGAATTGACTATCTGGGTGTACTGGTACAGAAAAAAAAAAAATGCATTACTGATATCTATTACAGAAAAACAACTAGAATTTAATCTCAATGAGCTTAACAGTGTGTGCGGATCTGGTACACATGGAGCTCTTTTTACTACAGCAGCATTTACTGCCTGCAGATCTTGAATCATTCTCCACCCCACTGAGGGCGGAGCCTTTTTTTTACAGGAAATATGGGTGTGTTACATGGTGAATCTGGACATGGCACTATTACTCCTGCTGTTAACAAATCCTCTATTACTGGCCTGATTCCTTCAATTGCATCAGGTTTCAATGGATACTGTCTTACACATGGTCTGTATTCTGTTTTTGGTCTTATAACTACAGGTTGTGCATTTTTTATCAGTCCTACGTCTGAAGGACCTGTTGTCCACAATCCTGATGGTACAGAAGAGAGAGATCATCCTCTTCAGGACTCAACTGAAACACTCAGGATTGTGAAGTGGACACATCAATGTGTGTTCCAGCTGTCAGCACCAATGAGACATTAACTGGCACTTTATACAATTTAGTTGATGGACTGAACTCCGTTCCTGGTCCAACTCTGCTCCAATCAGTGGCTGACAAAGCTGTTATGACTGTCAGTCCCAATTCTTGCCATTCTGTCAAATATGGTTTACAAAGTGACACATGTAATGGCATACCTGTGAATCTCAATTTTAAAACATCTTCAGTGGCACCTGTTACTGTTATGACAGCTGTTGAGTTGCCATCATGAATCAAATCGGTCATTGTCAGCTTCACAGGTGAAATATTTTTCAATTTGTTTTCATACACTGGTGTTCCTGGCAATATGCCACTATGGACTCTAAATACACTCTCAAATCTGCATCTAAACTCTGTCCATGGTTCTCCTTCTTTCTGAGTTGTCCTGGTAATTTCAGTATAATTTATCTTTGGTCCTAACACACCTTTTGCACGTGTAATCATAGCTTCCACTCTTGTTTTCAAGACTGGATCATCATGTGGCAATGGTACGCCTTGTTGGTCTGCAGGATTCCAGTCTCCGCGTACCTGACTCCATTTAGGGCCACATGCTTTCATCCACACCTGTTGGACTTCAGGTCCACTAAGGTGGTAAGAACTTCTAATGTTTTCTATATCCTGCATAAATCCCTCAATATCGACATGTGGCGATGGTATCATGTCGACTGCTGCTTTGATATCATCAGCATTCCATGTTCGATATACGAGCATGGTTGATCGATATCCTGCTGTTCCTGCACGAGGATTTGGTACTTCTATCATAGGATAGGCACCTCCCTGGTCACTGTGTTCCACCATGGGAGGGGCTGTAGGCACTTTCGCTTGACTGCGTGTTTGTGGTTTTTCTGGTTTTCTGGTTTTTCACTTTTTACCTTAGGTTTTACTGCCAAATCATACTGTGGTGGCGGTACATCGTCATCCTCTGGTAGAGGAGATAAGGGTGTTGTTGTCACCGACGATCCAGCCGGCGGTGGTTGCTGAGGTTGTTCTGGTTCTCTGCGCTGAATTATCACATCTTCTTCTGCCTTACCTACAGCTTTCTTTTTCCTTGCTTTCTCTAATCGTCGCTTCTCTGCTCCCTTCTGTCTGTTCTCTGCTTCCTCCTCCCAAAATGCCACTAAATCTGCCCCTACTTTCTGCATCTTTTTCTCATCACCTTTATGTTGCTGTTCTAACTCCTTCTTCAGCTTCTGTATACTGATCAGGTTCAGTCGTCCGTCAAAGTCATGTTTATTTATCCAGGTCTCCAATTTCTTTGTTGCTTTTGGATTTTTTGCTTCCATAAATTTCCAGTCGTCAGTTGATAAATTTCCCTATTTATAGACGTCTTACCCCCCATTTTTATTATCCCTTGTTATAATTTGGACTTCAGACGGGGGCACACCTAGGGTGTTCTAAATCTGAAGTTTTCACACTTTCTTTGGACGTGACAATTAATTTGCCGTCGTGTGGTTGATTCCTTTCACCTCCCCGTAGGAAGCGGAATCACTTGCCTGCTGCTTCCACACGCACGGTTGTCACTAACGTTGTCCAAAGTATTACACTTTCACACAGTTATTTACACTTACACAAAACACTATTTACACATAGAAACACTTTTAATAATCGTACGCGTATTCTTATGCCAGGGGAGCTCGCCCTCCTGTGAAATTTAACTAATGTCCTGCATTAGGGGAGTCCGCCGTCCCTGCCAAATTTAACTGCTTTTTTACAGTGCACGTATTTCTACCCGGGATTTCCTTTACGTATTAAAACAGAGGAGTCCGTATCCTCCTTCCGGAATTTAACTACGTGCGTCCCTCGCAACCGTAGAGGAGTCCGCCCTCCTTACAGAGTTTAACTGCTTTGCATTAACAGATGATTCTGTATCATCGCTTACGGAGTTTAACTGTTTTATGTGATCACTTTTATCCCCTACCGGTACGCGTATATAAACAGAGGAGTCCGCACCCTCCTTACAGAGTTTAACTGCTTTGCATTAACAGACGATTCTGTATCATCGCTTGCGGAATTTAACTGTTTATGTGATCTGATCACCACTCACTCAGTACTATTTACAAAGAAATTCTACTCACTGACTCGACTTCCTGTCTGTCTTCTTCGGGAAAATCTCGTCAACCAGACGATGCCAACGGTGGTCGACAATTGCAGACACGATCAATCGATCGGACCTTGGCCAAGGATTTACGTCTGGACTTGACGACCTCCGCTGGACACCTCCGGTATTGTTGAGCTCCCGGACGTAGCCCCCAGTCAATGTTGGGTATTTTCTCCTCCAAACATTCTTAAAACCTTTGATAAGACAAACAGAGTCAAGAACCACCAGTGAGACAGAAAGTCAAATTTTACGCACGGAGTGCAGTCAGGCTATACACCAAAGCTACACTAAAGTCTGGCCTGTGCTTCGCTCTTTTTATTAGTGAATCCCTCATCACATAAACAAAAACTTGTCCTAAGGGTGGGGGGAATGACGCAAGACAAGTTTCTTCCCGTAACATAAACACACACGTCAATAAGTGCAGCTGTAAGCAAAACAGTTTCTTTCTTTTACTCTTATCGTCGAAGGTCAGCACATCTCGTTCGCAGTTATCAGCTGTTCTGCATCTGCCTGGAACACTAAGCATCACATCACAATCAGAATAATAATAAGTACATCCAGCTTCTCATTCCCAGTTCAGATTGACCCCAGCATGCTAAAACAAGGTTGAATAACACATACATTCTCGGGTTTAAGTGCAAACAGCACAACACCGTTCTCATCAGAAAGAAGACAAAAGGTACAAATGTTTAACAGTGATAACATATATATATATATAAAATCCTTAACACACACCCCAACCAGATAAGTGATTAGACAGGAGCTGCACGAGTGTGTGATTAGAGGTGGAGGTGCTCCCTCCCAAACGAACACAGACTGTGGGATTACTGAGTGTGCAAACTCACACTCATCAATACTGTTTCTGTTCTCTGCCAGCAGTACCGGGTCTGACTGCTGAAGACAGTGGCCACCTGGGGCGCAGGGCTTGGCAGCTCCGGTGTTCTTCAGATCCGTTGGTGGTGGAAGCTGTGTGGGATCCAGCTCTTCTCTCGCCAGACGTCTTCTATCTTCGAGCCTGCCCACACGTCACCTTGTGTATAATTGACATTCCACCATATTGTTATTGTCTGTACTTCGTTGTGCGATTCACAACATTAAATTGTTACTTTTTGGCTTATCCATTGTCCGTTCATTAACGCCCCCTGTTGTGGGTCCGTGTCACGACACCTTCCCAACACTTCTCGCCCAGAAGAAAAAAGAGCGCCAACAACTACCCATAACTGTGTTTGTCACTTGGAAACAGACACCTGCAGCCAGGTGTGAGTGGAAAAAGGCGCGGCGTCAGGATGCAGAGGCGTGATCTGTGAAATACTGGTCAGTCACTATTAATAATTTCTTATGTGTCCAACCTCGTAGGTTGATCGTTAAAATTAAATTCGTTAGTTCTAAAAGCCATCATAATTATTTATAGGAAAACAAATGTTTGGGCCTGAAAACAGTTTGGTCTTATTTTTCTACTAAGGTTTGAACTTTGAGAGTGTTTACACACGAGAGAAAAGTGAGAAAATGTTCATGCCTGATTGAGAAAGTGTATAAAGTGTGTAGTGAGGGGTTTTACAGCTTTAGAAAGTGTATAATAATTGTAAAAAAAATAACGCTGACTACGTCGCGGTTTCGCGTATTACGGGCTATTTTTAGAACATAACTCCCGTGATAAACGAGGGACCACTGTAACACTTTTTTGATTATACTACAAAACAATTGATACGATGGCCGCTTATGACGCTCTATTGGCACGCGTTGTGATTGGTGGAGTTCTTTTTCTTTGCCGTCTTCCTGGCTTCCATGTCGTAAAATGAGGGTGTGTCTGAAGTGGAGTCTGAATATTTATGGGCGTGTTTATTATAATTACGATTGTTTTCACCTGCCGCATTTATCAAGGTCGCGTCAGGCGTACGCCGGAAATGGGCAGGTGCGCACTGCTTGATACATGTCACGGCAACTTTGGTGTACTTCAAATTTACACCGTAAATTTACACCACAAGTGCACAACTTTGATACATGAGGCCCAATATCACCAAAAATATATTTTGTAAGTAATCATATTAAGCAAGAACACATTGATAACTACTTCATACAATTTCAAGATTCAGAAATAATGTGCTTTAAGTTTATCATGAGCTCTAAGGCAGCAGCATCAAAGTGAGTAGAGCACTCGTGGGCTCAATTGATAACAGATTTGACATCACTAAGGTTGTAAAAAGTTAACTCGCGGTGTCTCTGTATGAGAACTGCATATCCGCAGGAATTGAACTTGTCATCTTTATAACAAGCAGCACTCTTTGTAATCACAATGATCTCTCAGTAATTAATGGCATGATAATTCATGGATACTAGACTATTTGTTTGATTGGTCTTAATACACTCAACAAAAATATAAACGCAACACTTTTGGTTTTGCTCCCATTTTGTATGAGATGAACTCAAAGATCTAAAACTTTTTCCACATACACAATATCACCATTTCCTTCAAATATTGTTCACAAACCAGTCTAAATCTGTGATAGTGAGCACTTCTCCTTTGCTGAGATAATTCATCCCACCTCACAGGTGTGCCATATCAAGATGCTGATTAGACACCATGATTAGTGCACAGGTGTGCCTTAGACTGCCCACAATAAAAGGCCACTCTGAAAGGTGCAGTTTTGTTTTATTGGGGGGGATACGAGTCAGTATCTGGTGTGACCACCATTTGCCTCATGCAGTGCAACACATCTCCCTCGCATAGAGTTGATCAGGTTGTCAATTGTGGCCTGTGGAATGTTGGTCCACTCCTCTTCAATGGCTGTGCGAAGTTGCTGGATATTGGCAGGAACTGGTACACACTGTCATATACGCCGGTCCAGAGCATCCCAAACATGCTCAATGGGTGACATGTCCGGTGAGTATGCCGACCATGCAAGAACTGGGACATTTTCAGCTTCCAAGAATTGTGTACAGATCCTTGCAACATGGGGCCGTGCATTATCCTGCTGCAACATGAGGTGATGTTCTTGGATGTGTATGGCACAACAATGGGCCTCAGGATCTCGTCACGGTATCTCTGTGCATTCAAAATGCCATCAATAAAATGCACCTGTGTTCTTCGTCCATAACAGATGCCTGCCCATACCATAACCCCACCGCCATCATGGGCCACTCGATCCACAACACTGACATCAGAAAACCGCTCACCCACACGACGCCACACACGCTGTCTGCCATCTGCCCTGAACAGTGTGATCCGGGATTCATCTGTGAAGAGAACACCTCTCCAACATGCCAAACGCCAGCGAATGTGAGCATTTGCCCACTCAAGTCGGTTATGACGACGAACTGGAGTCAGGTCGAGACCCCGATGAGGACGACGAGCATGCAGATGAGCTTCCCTGAGACGGTTTCTGACAGTTTGTGCAGAAATTCTTTGGTTATGCAAACCAATTGTTTCAGCAGCTGTCCGAGTGGCTGGTCTCAGACGATCTTGGAGGTGAACATGCTGGATGTGGAGGTCCTGGGCTGGTGTGGTTACACGTGGTCTGCGGTTGTGAGGCTGGTTGGATGTACTGCCAAATTCTCTGAAACGCCTTTGAGACGGCTTATGGTAGAGAAATTAACATTCAATACACGAGCAACAGCTCTGGTTGACATTCCTGCTGTCAGCATGCCAATTGCACGCTCCCTCAAATCTTGCGACATCTGTGGCATTGTGCTGTGTGATAAAACTGCACCTTTCAGAGTGGCCTTTTATTGTGGGTAGTCTAAGGCACACCTGTGCACTAATCATGGTGTCTAATCAGCATCTTGATATGGCACACCTGTGAGGTGGGATGGATTATCTCAGCAAAGGAGAAGTGCTCACTATCACAGATTTAGACTGGTTTGTGAACAATATTTGAGGGAAATGGTGATATTGTGTATGTGGAAAAAGTTTTAGATCTTTGAGTTCATCTCATACAAAATGGGAACAAAACCAAAAGTGTTGCGTTTATATTTTTGTTGAGTGTATTAACATATCATACATTTTGGATAGATGGAGTGTTTGTTCAATCACGCTTAATATGCACATTCTGTAGCTTTAATGATTAAGTCTTATAATATCATTAAGAGAGTGGCTATACGCCCAACCGTTGGGTCAATAAAGTAAATACACGAGCATATACACCCAACCACAACCGACCAGTGAGCGCACTTGTAAGCCCACTTCCGGTTTCAACGCGGGAGGGGAAAAAGGCAGATATTTTCTTGCCGGCTGCGGGAGGGTTCACAGCCCGCGGAGGAGCTGTGATCTAAAGTGGTTTTGTTTGGCTTATCACACCCAGGGAACTGTGTCAAACTAACACCATCTTACAGCCAACAAGCAGCATTTTGTTCAAAAACTGTTTTGTCATTGTTAACAGGCTTCGTTCAAAATGCTTATGACGTTTTGTCTGTTTTCATCCATTGCAGTGTTTTCGCAGTCACTAAAGATGGCACCATTAAATGTGTCAAACATACGCTGCAATAGAGCCTTAAAAAGTGGTGTAAAATGTAGTTTAGATGCACAAAACATGTCAAATACACGATCACGGTTGGGCAAATAAGATAAGATATTATATTTATCTGCCGAACAGTTGTGCAGGTAACGTTCAATGTATGACTTATCTGCCCAACGGTTGGGCGTATAGCCTTTGCCTATCATTAAATAGACATCACAATGGGTTTTTACATGGGAAATTATGCAAATTGCAATGCAAATGACATCATTTTATGTTGGTCAATTGCTGTATTTAGCATTAACCTACTGTTGGCTTGTTTTTCTGTGGGTGTATTCATATCTAAAGGAGCTCAATACTTTGAATTAAAAAATAAAATAAAATCCAGTTAGAGATAAGTGTTGTCTGTGAAAATGATCTGAGTGGAGCACTCATGACCACATATGTCTTCAAGAAATTCAACATTTGTATACCTCTGTAGTCTTCCTGCGTTGTCAGTGTGAGGTTTTGCATTCAAGTTAATATCGAACTGAAGCTGACACAAGTATACCAGTGCCTCGGGTGCTGCTGCTGATCTTAAGAGCCATGGACAGCTCCTTAAAGGAAAAAAGCAACTTTTCTTATAAACCTAGTCATATTCAAGCACTATTAGCAATCAGGTATCTGAGTGTTGCACTCAGCTATGATGATTATGTTGCCTTGTAGAAATGCAGTTTTCCATAAATTTGTTCAGAAAGGAACAGTTGCCATCTTAGGGTGCAATACAAACACAACCCACATTTTCTGAATGTTCACTTCACATTTTTGGGAATCAGATAAGTGTTGCATTCACCTTTGATTTTTGGGTTGTATTTGAGAAATCCTGTTTGTAATAACTTTGGTAAGAAAAGAACAACTCTCAAGAACTCTACCTAAGCCAAAACATTTTCTGAACATTTACAATGCATAGAACTAATTGCATTCTGGTCTAGCAACCACTTACACTTATAGGCCTCAAATTCATTCAAAATGCACCTGCTAGATTTTTAACCAGGACTAGAAAGTTCAATCACACAGTATTATACTAGTTTGAGCCTTGGTGCACTGGCTGGTTTAGCACTGAAGACAAATGTATATCCAGTGCTTCAAGCCAGAAATGATTTTAAGTCACTCCTTTCCAAGCAGAATCTGTGTTTCAGTGTTTACAGTTTTGGCTTCCACCTTGAAATGAACATTGCTCAACCAGTAGGAATCAAATTAAATACTTGTTAATAACATTTCATGTAAGAAACAATATGGTTGGGAATCTTGGATTTGTATATGTGATTTTGTCACAAATGTATTTCGGTAATTAACACTACTGGATTCCTTGTCCCTGAAAATGTGTATTTACCCACAGGAATCAAGGTTATCTAGAAACAAAGATATTGGAAAACTTCTATTCCAATTCACCATTTTTTTTATGAATCCAAGATGGCTGCTATGGAGGCTTCCAGGAAAATGGAATCATCCATTTTCTGATTGGCTGTTGCATGCACTTTCCAAAACTGCACAGTTTTACCAATCTCAACAAAAGTCTTATAAAAGTTAGTCATGGAACATAGGGAAACTGACAACAATAAATAGATGTGTCACAACAGCTCAGAATATTCTTTACTGTGATGTACGAGGTGTATTCTTTATTTTAACAAAAACAAACATATTCTATGTACACATAAGTATAGAAATACACACATGCACAAGTGTGGAGGCTTTGAGCCCACTTAAACAGAAGACCCAGCCAACAGTGGACACATCAGATTTCCTGGGTTGAACTCCAGTAAAACATTTGGCCCAGGGTCTGTTTGAGTGTGTGAGTGAGTGAAAGAGCTTACAGCGCTAGATGTCAAATGCAGGAGGTTACTGTGAGGGTTTGTGTGTACGGGTGTGTTTGAGGTGAGAAAAGCAGGGTTCCTCATGGGTGCATGTCCACAGAAATCACATCAGCATGAATAAAACAATGGCTGCACCCACATCCTTTTCTCTCATATTTGTGTGTGTGTGTGTGTGTGTGTGTGTGTGTGTGTGTGCACGTGTGTGAAACTGTTTATTTGAACCAAACTGCAGCATTACAGCCAGGTCTGCAAGTGATTTGACAGTGATACAATTTTGCCTCTGTACACTACCACAGAAGAGTTAAAACTAGAACAGAACTCAAAGAGTGCATACTGCATTTTCCAGAGTATAAGTCATATTTATCACTTCATGCAAGAAGAAGTGAAATGGATTTAATGTCGACAATCATATGTGATAAATGTACAACATAATGAAACGTTGGAACACCCGCTGTATCATTTATATATTTATAACACAGTGTTTTAGCCATCAGAAGCTAAGAGCTAATTAATGTTTTTGTTAGAAGCACAAACTGCTTCTTTAAGCCACTGAACAATCATATGTGTGATGAATGTACAACATAATTTAAACGTAATTTAAAGTATTTTTTCATTTTTTTTTCACCCTGTCTGCATATATGATGGTATCTGCCAAACTGGCAGAACCATTTTATATCATCATCTACTGGGTACTTGCCTCTACTGGTGGTTGGCTCTCACTGCGGTATTGTATCACTTCCTGTTCCGGAGCACAGCGGTGTTTTGTTGTATCTGTTAGCTGTTTAATCTGCACAGTTAGATTGATCTAGTTACCTAGATAACAATTTGTTTCACAGTGTAATCTTCACATGCCTTAACTAAAGCACTCCTTCTGCTGAATCACCTCTAAATTATTTACACATTATTCACTTTGTGTGTTTTTAGGAATCCGCTAGCTTAGTGCAGCTACTAGCTCTTAGCCAGTTTAGCATGGCGGCTTCTCCTGTCTCTCCTGCACTTTTCTGCTCTGGGTGTGAAATGTTTAGTTATTCCTCGGCCTCGTTTAGCAGTAATGGTACTTGTAATAAGTGTAGCTTATTTGTAGTTTTGGAGGCCAGGCTGGGCAAATTGGAGACTCGGCTCCGCACCGTGGAAAATTATACAGCTAGCCAGGCCCCTGTAGTCGGTGCGGACCAAGGTAGCTTAGCTGCCGTTAGTTTCCCTCTGGCAGATCTCGAGCAGCCGGGAAAGCAGGCCGACTGGGTGACTGTGAGGAGGAAGCGTAGTTCTAAACAGAAGCCCCGTGTACACCGCCAACCCATTCACATTTCTAACCGTTTTTCCCCACTCGACAACACACCCGCCGAGGATCAAACTCTGGTTATTGGCGACTCTGTTTTGAGAAATGTGAAGTTAGCGACACCAGCAACCATAGTCAATTGTCTTCCGGGGGCCAGAGCAGGCGACATTGAAGGAAATTTGAAACTGCTGGCTAAGGCTAAGCGTAAATTTGGTAAGATTGTAATTCACATCGGCAGTAATGACACCCAGTTACGCCAATCGGAGGTCACTAAAATTAATATTGAATCGGTGTGTAACTTTGCAAAAACAATGTCGGACTCTGTAGTTTTCTCTGGGCCCCTCCCCAATTGGACCGGGAGTGACATGTTTAGCCGCATGTTCTCCTTGAATTGCTGGCTGTCTCAGTGGTGTCCAAAACATGAGGTGGGCTTCATAGATAATTGGCAAAGCTTCTGGGGAAAACCTGGTCTTGTTAGGAGAGACGACATCCATCCCACTTTGGATGGAGCAGCTGTCATTTGTAGAAATCTGGCCAATTTTCTTAAATCCTCCAAACCGTGACTATCCAGGGTTGGGACCAGGAAGCAGAGTTGTAGTCTTACACACCTCTCTGCAGCTTCTCTCCCCCTGCCATCCCCTCATTGCCCCATCCCCATAGAGACGGTGTCTGCTCCCAGACCACCAATAACCAGCAAAAATCTATTTAAGCATAAAAATTCAAAAAGAAAAAATAATATAGCACCTTCAACTGCACCACAGACTAAAACAGTTAAATGTGGTCTATTAAACATTAGGTCTCTCTCTTCTAAGTCCCTGTTAGTAAATGATATAATAATTGATCAACATATTGATTTATTCTGCCTTACAGAAACCTGGTTACAGCAGGATGAATATGTTAGTTTAAATGAGTCAACACCCCCGAGTCACACTAACTGCCAGAATGCTCGTAGCACGGGCCGAGGCGGAGGATTAGCAGCAATCTTCCATTCCAACTTATTAATTAATCAAAAACCCAGACAGAGCTTTAATTAATTTGAAAGCTTGACTCTTAGTCTTGTCCATCCAAATTGGAAGTCCCAAAAACCAGTTTTATTTGTTATTATCTATCATCCACCTGGTCGTTACTGTGAGTTTCTCTGTGAATTTTCAGACCTTTTGTCTGATTTAGTGCTTAGCTCAGATAAGATAATTATAGTGGGTGATTTTAACATCCACACAGATGCTGAGAATGACAGCCTCAACACTGCATTTAATCTATTATTAGATTAAATTGGCTTTGCTCAAAATGTAATGAGTCCACCCACCAATTTAATCATATCTTAGATCTTGTTCTGACTTATGGTATGGAAATAGAAAGACTTAACAGTATTCCCTGAAAACTCCCTTCTGTCTGATCATTTCTTAATAACATTTACATTTACTCTGATGGACTACCCAGCAGTGGGAATAAGTTTCATTACACTAGAAGTCTTTCAGAAAGCGCTGTAACTAGGTTTAAGGATATGATTCCTTCTTTATGTTCTCTAATGCCATATACCAACACAGTGCAGAGTAGCTACCTAAACTCTGTAAGTGAGATAGGAGTATCTCGTCAATAGTTTTACATCTCATTGAAGACCAACTTTGGATGCTGTAGCTCCTCTGAAAAAGAGAGCTTTAAATAAGAAGTGCCTGACTCCGTGGTCTAACTCACAAACTCGCAGCTTAAAGCAGATAACCCGTAAGTTGGAGAGGAAATGGCGTCTCACTAATTTAGAAGATCTTCACTTAGCCTGGAAAAAGAGTCTGTTGCGCTATAAAAAAGCCCTCCGTACAGCTAGGACATCTTACTACTCAATCACTAATGAAGAAATAAGAACAACCTCAGGTTTCTTTTCAGCACTGTAGCCAGGGCTGACAAAGAGTCAGAGCTCTATTGAGCCGAGTATTCCTTTACTTTAACTAGTAATGACTTCATGACTTTCTTTGCTAATAAAATTTTAACTATTAGAGAAAAAATACTCATAACCATCCCAAAGATGTATCGTTATCTTTGGCTGCTTTCCAGTGATGGGAGTATTTGGTTAGACTCTTTCTCTCTGATTGTTCTGTCTGAGTTATTTCATTAGTTACTTCATCCAAACCATCAACATGTCTATTAGACCCCATTCCTACCAGGCTGCTCAAGGAAGCCCTACCATTATTTAATGCTTCGATCTTAAATATGATCAATCTATCTTTATTAGTTGGCTATGTACCACAGGCTTTTAAGGTGGCCGTAATTAAACCATTACTTAAAAAGCATCACTTGACTGAGCTAGCTTAGCTAATTATAGGCCAATCTCCAACCTTCCTTTTCTCTCAAAATTCTTGAAAGGGTAGTTGTAAAACAGCTAACTGATCATCTGCAGAGGAATGGTCTATTTGAAGAGTTTCAGTCAGGTTTTAGAATTCATCATAGTACCGAAACAGCATTAGTGAAGGTTACAAATGATCTTCTTATGGCCTCAGACAGTGGACTCATCTCTGTGCTTGTTATGTTAGACCTCAGTGCTGCTTTGATACTGTTGACCATAAAATTTTATTACAGAGATTAGAGCATGCCATACGTATTAAAGGCACTGCGCTGCGGTGGTTTGAATCATATTTATCTAATAGATTACAATTTGTTCATGTAAATGGGGAATCTTTTATCACAGACTAAGGTTAATTATGGAGTTCCACAAGGTTCTGTGCTAGGGACCAATTTTATTCACTTTATACATGTTCCCTTAGGCAGTATTATTAGACGGCATTGCTTAAATTTTCATTGTTACGCAGATGATACCCAGCTTTATCTATCCATGAAGCCAGAGGGACACACACCAATTAGCTAAACTGCAGGATTGTCTTACAGACATAAAGACATGGATGACCTCTAATTTCCTGCTTTTAAACTCAGATAAAACTGAAGTTATTGTACTTGGCCCCACAAATCTTAGAAACATGGTGTCTAACCAGATCCTTACTCTGGATGGCATCACCCTGACCTCTAGTAATACTGGGAGAATTCTTGGAGTCATTTTTGATCAGGATATGTCATTCAATGCGCATATTAAACAAATATGTAGGACTGCTTTTTTGCATTTGCGCAATATCTCTAAAATTAGAAAGGTCTTGTCTCAGAGTGATGCTGAAAAACTAATTCATTCATTTATTTCCTCTAGGCTGGACTATTGTAATTCATTATTATCAGGTTGTCCTAAAAGTTCCCTGAAAAGCCTTCAGTTAATTCAAAATGCTGCAGCTAGAGTACTAACGGGGATTAGAAGGAGAGAGCATATCTCACCCATATTGGCCTCTCTTCATTGGCTTCCTGTTAATTCTAGAATAGAATTTAAAATTCTTCTACTTACTTATAAGGTTTTGAATAATCAGGTCCCCTCTTATCTTAGGGACCTCATAGTACCATATCACCCCAATAGAGCGCTTCGCTCTCAGACTGCAGGCTTACTTGTAGTTCCTAGGGTTTGTAAGCATGTCTTTTTCCTGGTTCTCTCCCTCAGCCCCAACCAGTCCCAGCAGAAGACTGCCCCTCCCTGAGCCTGGTTCTGCTGGAGGTTTCTTCCTGTTAAAAGGGAGTTTTTCCTTCCCACTGTCGCCAAGTGCTTGCTCACAGGGGGTCGTTTTGACCGTTGGGGTTTTTACGTAATTATTGTATGGCCTTGCCTTACAATATAAAGCGCCTTGGGGCAACTGTTTGTTGTGATTTGGCGCTATATAAATAAAATTGATTGATTGATTGATCATCATCATCATCATCATCATCATCATCGGCATAATCTCATTTTCTAGCATGAAAGGACCATGTCAGATGAACCTCAGTTGTTCAAGGGGTGATGACATTGTATGTGGTTGCTCAGACCCAGAGCAGAATGGAAGAGTCGGGAACACTTTGTGCAGGGGAGAGTGGGTGGTGAGTGAGGAAGGAGGAGTCACTCTTTACATTGCTGTCTCTTGTACTCTACTTCACAGCGCCGTTGTTTCTCCATGTGGGCTGCTCCCTTAATCATGGTGCACCTCCACTCAGTGTGGTTTTCAGCGAGGATCTCCCAGTTGGCATAGTCGATGCTACAGCAATGAAGCATGGCTCTCAGTTGGTCGCAGAATCAACGTTTCGGTGCACCTCTGGCTCTTGTGCCTGATTTGAGCTGTGAGAAGAGGATCTGGAGGGAGAGTCAGGTTGTGGACATTCTTCTGACGTCCCCTGCCCAGCGAAGGTGATTTTGGGCCATCGTGGTCTCAATGCTAGAGAGATTGGCTCTGAGAAGCACAGATTCATTGGAGACCTGATCTTGCCATTTGATCTTCAGGATTGCACAAATTTTCTGCTGTTGGAAATGCTCCAGCCTTTTTATATCACTCATATACAGGACCCACAACTCAGAACCATAGAGGAGGGTGGAAAGAATGATGGTTCAGAATACCATGATTTTAGTCTGGAGACTGAGATTGTGGTTCAGAAACACCCATTTGGAGAGCTTCCCAAATGCTGCATGTGTGGCACAAATCCTGTTATCAATATCTTTGTGCACAGTGCAGTCATTAGAGAGGTAGCTTCCTAGGTAGGGAAAGGCTTCCGCGGTCTCAAGGACTTCATCATGGAGTCGTACGTTGCTGGTGTCTGGAGGGGGATGGCCCGGGACTCAAAGCACAAGGATCTTGGTCTTTCCAGTGTTGGAGGTAAGCCCAAAGTGAGAGTAGGCACCATCAAAGACACCTATAGTGGTCTGGAGTGCGTCGACTGTGTCCGCAGGGGTCGCATTGTCGGCTCCCGGAATGTGACCAGGGTGGTGAGTTGGCAGGTACGAAAACTCCCAGTGTTGAACAGACCTCCATCCATTCGGCAGCGAAGTTGGATGCCTGGGGCCGTGTCAGGAAGTTCATGGATCATGGCCCCAAAGTAGAGAGAGAAGAGGGTGGGGGCCAGAACGCAGCCCTGCTTCAGACCAGTGGTAATAGGGAAGGAGTCAGAGATACTGTTCTTGTCCACGACACAGCCAGCATCCCATTGTGAAGGGCCTGTACAAGGTCAGTGAAGTGGTCAGAGCAGCTGAAATGTCTCAAGGTTGCCCACATAGCTGGTCTTGGGACACTATCAAAAGCCTTCTCCAAGTCCCAGAAGAGGAAAAGGAGAGGCCTTCGTTGTTCACGGGACTTCTCCTGTAGCAGGCGGGCACAGAAGATCATATCAGAGGTGCCACAAGATGGCGGGAAGCCGTACTGTGACTCTGGAAGGACCTCTTCACTGACAGTTAGGAGCCTCTCAAGCAGAACCCGCGCAAAGATCTTTCCAGTACTACTGGGGAGGGAGATGCCACGGTAATTTCCGCAGATGGAGTGATCCCCCTTCTTGAAGATGGTAATGATGGTGACATCCTTCAGGTCTGCAGGTACGGCTTTTGACTCCCATATGTGCAGGATCAACATGAAAAGCCTGGTCTTCATGGCTATACCCCCATGAGAAATGACTTCCAAGGGAATCTTGTCTGGCCCAGGGGACTTCCATGCCTTCATGCACTTCAGTGCCTTCTGAAACTCGCTGTAGGAGGGAGGGAGTGACATCCAATACTTGACAGGGTGTTGGGGTACCTTACGGAGCAAGTCATCAGCTGTGGTGGATGGATGATTCAGAAGCATCTGAAAGTGTTCCTTCCACCTTTAGAGGATGGCTTGAAAATCTGTAAGGGTAGCTGCCCCATCAGCAGACTGGAGGATGTTGGTACCACTGCGATGAGGACCAAAGAATTCCTTTGTTGCAGCGTAGAAACACCAGAGGTCTCTGCTGTCAGCGTATGACTGGATCTCCTTTGCTTTTTCTTGCCACCAGAGGTTCTGCATTTCTCTGACCCTTCGCTGGCACTCCTGCTTTGCATTTGGAATTGTCGCAAGCTGGCATGGGTAAAGCGGTTCTCCCATGGAAGGCGAGCAGATCTCTTCTGGTCAATCAGTTTTCGGATATCAGCATCATTTTGATCAAACCAGTCTTGATGGAAATGACTGGAGTAGCCGACTATGTCCTCTGCAGCCTTACTGATGGTGCCACAGAGAGTGGACCAGTCTGCTTCTACTGAGTCTTGCTGATGTGCCAATGGCGGAGCCTCACTGTGAAGCTCTGTGAGATGATTGGAGTAGTCTTTCTGAACTGAAGGGATCTTCAGCCTTGTGACGTTAAAGCGACGTGCCGTCTTTGCCCTGTTGTAGAGGGGGCTGTTCTGCAGTCGGAGTCTGAGATATCAGGAGCTGATGGTCTGTCCAACAATCGTCTGCACTGGGCATGCTGCATGCCACAAGGACATCACTCCAGTCATGTAATTGAGTAAGGATATAGTCAAGGAAGGTCCAGTGCTTTGACCGCGGGTGTTTAAAGGTACCCTTGTGATGGTTTGGAAGCCGGAAAAGAGTGTTAGTGATAGTCAACTCATTTTCAGCACATATGCCAAGAAGGAGAAACTGGAGTTGCAGGATCCAAGGCCCTGCTTGCCCAGAATGCCCTCCCAGACTCTGGCATTGAAGTCGCTGAGCATGAGGAGCTTGTCTCTGCTGGGGATGGCTTGGATGGCACTGTTCAGGGCAGCATAGCATGACCCCTTAACGTCATCCTCTGAGTCAAGGGTTGGGGCATAGACAGAGATCAGAGTCAAGTGGTTGCTCTCGGGGAGCAGCACGTAGTGTCATAAGATGTTCGCTTATGGCGGTTGGGGCCAGGTTACAGTGATTCACCAATGATGTCTTGATCGTAAAGCCAACGCCGTGGTCTTTAAGATCTTTCCCTTTCCAGAAGAAAGTGTAGTTGGCTCCAACTTCAGGCAGACTTCTCTCTCTGGCAAGTCTTGTTTCGGAGAGGGCAGCGATATCAATGTTGAAGCGATCAAGCTCCCGACTCACAAGGGCAGTGCATCAGTGTGGTCTGTGTCATCGTGGTCTATGAGGGTCCTCACATTCCATGCTCCCACTGCAAAAGGGTTCAGTTTCCATTTTCTTCTCATGTTTTGACTGCATAAGTAGATCCCCACTGGCTGCGGTCTGAGCTCCACCAAGATCCACAAAAATTGGTCCCTTTGCATAATCCTGCTAAAACTCAAACAAAATCATCTTCTTTTTTCGGCTGCTCCTATTAGGGGTCGCCACACCAGATCAATCGTTTCCATCTCACCCTGTCCTCACCAACCACACAGACTGTCACACCAACCACCTGCATGTCCTTCCTCAGCACATCCATAAACCTCCTCTTTGGCCTCCCTCTTCTCCTCCTGCCTGGTGGCTCCATCCTCAGCATCCTTCTCCCTATATACCCTGGGTCCATCCTCTGCACATGTACAAACCATCTCATTCTCGCCTCTCTGACTTTGTCTCCAAACCGTCCCACCTGAGCTGTCCCTCTACATTCATTTCTAATTCTGTCCATTCTCATCACTCCCAAAGAGAACCTCAACATCTTCAGCTCTGCCACTTCCAGCTCTAAGCTGTACAACATAGCTGGTCTCACTACAAACAGAATACAGCACTGAAAATATACTCAACAAAAATATAAACGCAACACTTTTGGTTTTGCTCCCATTTTGTATGAGATGAACTCAAAGATCTAAAACTTTTTCCACATACACAATATCACCATTTCCCTCAAATATTGTTCACAAACCAGTCTAAATCTGTGATAGTGAGCACTTCTCCTTTGCTGTGATAATCCATCCCACCTCACAGGTGTGCCATACCAAGATGCTGATTAGACACCATGATTAGTGCACAGGTGTGCCTTAGACTGCCCACAATAAAAGGCCACTCTGAAAGGTGCAGTTTTGTTTTACTGGGGGGGGGATACCAGTCAGTATCTGGTGGGACCACCATTTGCCTCATGCAGTGCAACACATCTCCTTCGCATCATCCGTGAAGAGAACACCTCTCCAACATGCCAAATGCCAGCGAATGTGAGCATTTTCCCACTCAAGTCAGTTACGACGACGAACTGGAGTCAGGTCGAGACCCCGATGAGGACGACGAGCATGCAGATGAGCTTCTCTGAGAGGGTTTCTGACAGTTTGTGCAGAAATTCTTTGGTTATGCAAACCGATTGTTCCAGCAGCTGTCCGAGTGGCTGGTCTCAGACGATCTTGGAGGTGAACATGCTGGATGTGGAGGTCCTGGGCTGGTGTGGTTACACGTGGTCTGCGGTTGTGAGGCTGGTTGGATGTACTGCCAAATTCTCTGAAACGCCTTTGGAGACGGCTTATGGTAGAGAAATGAACATTCAATACACGAGCAACAGCTCTGGTTGACATTTCTGCTGTCAGCATGCCAATTGCACGCTCTCTCAAATCTTGCGACATCTGTGGCATTGTGCTGTGTGATAAAACTGCACCTTTCAGAGTGGCCTTTTATTGTGGGCAGTCTAAGGCACACCTGTGCACTAATCATGGTGTCTAATCAGCATCTTGATATGGCACACCTGTGAGGTGGGATGGATTATCTCAGCAAAGGAGAAGTGCTCACTATCACAAATTTAAACTGGTTTGTGAACAATATTTGAGGGAAATGGTGATATTGTGTATGTGGAAAACGTTTTAGATCTTTGAGTTCATCTCATACAAAATGGGAGCAAAACCAAAAGTGTTGCGTTTATATTTTTGTTGAGTTCATGGAGGCAATGAAGCAATAAAGATGTGCTTGTTGTGTAGATTGTTAGCTTTAATTCAAAGGGTTTATTAAAAATATTGCATTAACCGTTTAGGAATTCCAGCCATTGTATCTATAGGTCCCCCATTTTCAGAGCAAATATAATTAATTCATTTTCTGCCACTTACTTTGGTTCAAATACAAGAACAAGAGTTAGTAAGTCCTGTATAGGTCCTGGGGCAAATTGGTGCTGAGGCACATCTGTGAATTGTATTTAATACAAATCATCACTTTTTCATACAGTTTTTGTAAAAGCTACAGTGTGTAGCATTTAGCAGTGTTTATTAGCAGAAACAGATTATATCATTCTTAACCATCTATTCTTTAGTGTAGAATTACCTTTTCATAATCAGAATGAGCCATTCATATCTACAGAAGAGTCTGATTCAGTTGAATCTTTTATATCAAGACTTAAGACACATCTTTTTCTCACAGACATACACCTTATAACCTCTGAATAATATATCAGTGTCAGTCAGTTGGGTCAGGTAATAAGCTGAGACTGATTCTCCATTCGACTTCTGGGAGTGGCTGTTGTACACAGAGAATGGCTGATTTTAAGTAACTTTGTTTTACTACATTTCATTAAGTTTTTATCATGTTTTCATTTCAATAAATTCAACCTTTAATAAAACTTTTATTTCCACCAGTGCTGTAATAGCAATTTTGTATTCGTCTACATATAAAACATGCAGTACAAGTTCATTTCCCTGAAGCAGTTCATTGTTGTCAGAAATTGCATCAGTGATTACTTGTTGTTTTGGCTGGAGGTGATAGTGTATTTTGAGTAATGATCACTTTAGTCACATTGTGAGAATGTAATATATATATATATATATATATATATATATATATATTTGTATGCAGACTACTTAAACGCCTCCAGCAAAGAGACACTGTGTGTGTTTGTGTGTTTGCGTGTCTGTGTGCGTGCACCTATACGCGCTTCTGTATGTGTGTCTACAAGCAAATGTTTATGTTGTGCCAAACACACACTAACAAACACAGGCAGATAGAGACAAAGGAGAAGATAGAGACAATAGCTCCAAGCTGCAGTGGAGAAATGATTTCTGTACTTGTTTTATGACCCAGGCCGAGAGGGAGAGAGATACCATTTATTTATTCAATCACCAACACATCATCTTGAATGAATTCCTGTGTTTGTGTCAACTCATATAACAGTTTGCAGCTTAAGGAAGTGACTTCCAATTTTAGAGGATGACAGAAAGTACCTCTGAGAGCTTTTATTGATCTAATTTGATAATCAGAATCATGGATTAACTGGGTTAAGGCTAAATATTTAAATATCAGTCCAGATAATGCACACATGGGACTGTACAGCTTCTGAGGCACAATTTGGCCATGAGTTTTTCCAAAATGTTCTTGTTTTGGTTTATTTGTAAAATCTTTTTAGTGCTTTAAAATTTTTACAGAACTCTACAAATTAAAATAAACAAATAATGCTGCATTATACTTACGGTTAGTTTTTAAAAGAGATTTTAATTTATTGTTAAAATACTTTCATTAGTTATTTTTTAATTTAAATACCCAGGTTATAGCAATTAACTGACACAAACTCAAACTTGATTTTAAAGTAACAGATATTTTGGATGGAGCTGCACCTTAACCCTTTGGGGCCGACGCCATCGTATACAACTGCTGAGACCAAGTTTTACTAAATTAGAAATAACTTTTTAATGATATGAGATAGAAACTTACTCTTTTTTTTGCTGAAAAGTTAACTTCGCGTACTTTCGAGCCAGTCATCCACCATCTTTGTACTCCTCATAGAAGCTGTGTGATGATGTGTGCAATGTGAGTATCCAATCGGAATTGGTTAAATGTCACATGGTTTTCCAAAATCCAATCGTAGAGCAGATTTACCTATTGTGATAAACCAATGATTGTTTTTAGGAGTGCTCTGTTACGAGTTGGCCGTTTGAGTAGCCCCCTGGCTGCTGGCTGCAATGCGCCCTGCGCCATTACGCACAGCGATCAGTGAAAGTGAGCAGACGGAGGGCCTCTCACACAATCTCACATGCTCAAACAAAGAGTGTGTGAGTATCAGGATTGCTCCACTAGTTTGCCTATGAATGTTATTGGATAAGCCTGTGGCAAGCTCTCTCGCTCCGGCGTAAAGCACTGTTTACCATATCAATGGAGCAAGGGGGAGGGGCTGCACCTCAAACTGTGAATGAGCCTCAAGTGTGAAAGCTGCTTTCAGAGCAGGAGAAAACAAACACACAGTCAACTTAAGCCCCTTTCACATTGGCGTATTCGTAGAGCTGCGTATTGCAGCGTTGTGTTTCATTTAAATACGCCCGAAATGCTCGCATACTCAGCCTTTTTCCGTGTTTGTTTCATACTTGCAGCTACGTGTGTTCGCAACTGCACTTGGAAAACAGTGGACTGTATCATGAGGTTTTTTTACAGTTGGATTACTGCCATGATCAGGGCGTTTGATGAGTGCACCGACATGCAGTGAGTGCGCTTTTATTTTAAAGTCACAGCTTTGACCAGACCTGATCGATCAGGGCGTTTGATGAGCACACCGACATGCAGCGAGTGCGCTTTTATTTTAAAGTCACAGGTTTGATCAGACCCGATCGATCAGGGCGTTTGAACGCAGGGACATGCAGCGAGTGCGCTTTTATTTTAAAGTCACAGGTTTTATCAGACCTGATCGATCAGGCTGTTTGATGGGCACATCGACATGCAGTGACTACGTGTTTATTTTAAAGTCACAGGTTTGATCAGACCTGATCGATCAGGGCGTCTGATGAGCACATGGACATGCAGCAAGTGCGCTTTTATTTTAAAGTCACAGGTTTGATCAGACCTGAACAATCAGGGTGTTTGGTGAGCGCACCGACATGCACCAACTGCACTTTTATTTTAAAGTCACAGGTTTGATCAGACCTGAATGGTCAGGCCGTTTGATGAGCGCACCGACATGCAGTGAGTGTGCTTTTATTTTATCAGACCTGATCGATCAGGGCATTTGATGAGCTCACCGACATGCAGCGAGTGCGCTTTTATTTTAAAGTCACAGGTTTGATCAGACCTGATCGATCAGGGCATTTGATGAGCACACCGACATGCAGCGAGTGCGCTTTTATTTTAAAGTCACAGGTTTGATAAGATGCACACACACACACAGAGAGAGAGAGAGAGAGAGAGAGAGAGAGAGAGACCTACCTGTTGTTTCTGTTGTGTTTCTGGATTTCTGAGTTGAGGTTTGGTTCCCTGTTCTGAACAGACAGGTGCTGTGGGCTGTATGATCATGTTCTCATGTTCTCCAGCGACACACTCAGTTTTGGTTGTGTACAGAAGCGCCGTGTTGCAGAGACTTGCATGCAGTAATGCTGTGCTGCGCAGACCTGCTTAAAACTGTGTCCAGCGCTCTACGCCGAAGAAATTAAACATGCTTAATTTCTTCCATCCTACGCATGTAGCCCTCAACATACTGCTGCGTAGGGAGCAAAAACTCGACGTAGAGCTGCTAAAAGTGGGTGTAGAGCTGCTCAACTCAGCGTAGATGATGCACCACAATGCGCAGCTCTATGAATACGCCAATGTGAAAGGGGCTTTAGAAGTAGAAGTGTGTGATGTGACCTTTGTGTAATAGCAGGCAGAAATTGCTTTGAGATGAAGACAAACAAAACACATAGACCATTTTGTATATATTGTTCAAAATGTGCATTTGTGTTTGTTTGAACCTTTTTGTTGTACAGTCTTTCACACAAGACCTCAAATTACCTTTATAAAGTGTCAAAACAGTTGTTTATTAAAGTTTGCTGTGTGTTTTGAATAAATGTGTGTGGAAAATTATTTGCCGCTTTACTTATTCCTTTCTTATTTCTGATTGTAAACCTTTATTACACTTATAAAACACCACTATAGCATATATATTCTGAAAGAACAGGTTGTCCTGAAAAAAGAGACATACAACTTCATTGTGGGATGCGCGGAGGGCTGTTAACAGCAATAATAAAACATTTATGCCAGGCTAGTGGACTGTCCAAAAAATGTCCTCAGAACCTAGTGGGTTAAACAGAGAGAAAAAAACAGAATCAGACATCAGAAAGACAAGAAATACAGTATAATTTGTCAGCAGTAAAGAAGAAACAGGAAATACTAAGGTGATTGCCGGTCACTACCCCTAAATTTCATTAAAAGACCCACAATTTAGGTAAAGTTGAGCTGCAGCACGCTCCGTTTTCTAATAAAATTAATTTAAAAGATTTAAAGCGTAGAACTATACTATGCCAGTATGCTAGCCAACAAAAGGGATAAAAGTGCATCTTAAGTCTGGACTTGAAAGTCTCCACAGAATCTGACTGTTTTATTGATGCAGTTTCATTCCACAGAACAGGAGCACGATAAGTGAAAGCTCTATGACCTGCAGACTTCTTCACCCAAGGGACACAAAGTAGTCCTGCACCCTGAGAACGCAAAGCCCGGGCAGGTACGTAAGGTTTAATTAGGTCAGCTAGGTAGGGATGTGCCAGTCCGTGAACAATTTTATAGACTAGTAGCAGAACCTTAAAATCTGATCTCACTGGGACAGGAAGCCAGTGAAGGGATGCCAAGATGAGTGTAATGTGGTCGAACTTTCTGCTTCGTGTCAAAAGGCTGGCAGCAGCATTTTGAACCAGGTGGAGAGCCCTAATGCTGGACTGTGGTAAACCAGAAAAGAAAACATTGCAGTAGTCCAATCTAGAAGAGATAAATGCATGGATCAGGGTCTCAGCATCAGCCATAGACAGGATGGGACAAATCTTCACTATATTTTGCAGGTGGAAGAAAGTAGTCCTCGTAATATTTCTAATGTGGAGGTCAAAGGACAATGTCAGATCAAAAATTACCCCAAGGTTCCTCACTTTGTCAGTGTGACGTATGACACATGAACCTAGGCTAAGCGCTAACTGCTCAAATTGATGCCGATGTCTCACTGGACCAAGAACCATCATTGCAGTCTTATCAGAGTTTAAAAGTAGGAGGTTTCTAGACATCCAGCTTCTCACTGATGCAAGGCAATCTTCTAAGGATTTTATGTAGAAGAGATTACCAACAGTTATCGGCATGTATAACTGAGTATCATCAGCATACCAGTGAAAGGTAATCCCAAAGCGCCGCAATATGTGCCCAAGGGGTGCTATATCAAGGGAGAAAAGCAGGGAGCTTAAGACAGACCCCTGTGGAACCCCAAATAACATGTCACTAAGGTTAGACATGGTGTGATTGTACAAAACACGGTGAGAACAACTGGTCAAGTATGCCATCAGCCATGCAAGGGCACTCCTAGTAATCCCAACATGATTTTCCAGCCTATCAAGTAGAATATGATGATCTACTGTATCAAACGCAACACTGACATCTAACTGGCATAAGAACCATAGTGGTGTCTGAATCCACTGCAAGCAGAAGATCATTCATGACTTTAGTAAGAGCTGTCTCTGTGGAATAATATTTTCTAAAAGCACACTGTGGTAAAGTGGCTCAAAGAGATTATTCTCAGTAAGATGGTCCATGAGCTGCCATGAAACCACTTTTCCAGAATGTTAGAGCAAAATGATAGATTTGATATCGGTCAATAGTTTTTCAATACACTAGGGTCAAGATTAGGTTTCTTAAGTAATGGCTTAATCACTGCAGATTTGAAACATTTAAGAACAGATCCAGAACTTAAAGAAAGATTAATCATTTTCAGCACAGTTGGCCCAAGAGTGGGCCACAGGTCCTTAAACAGTTTTGTTATACGGTCAAATAAACAGGTTGTGCTTTTTGTTGATGTTATGAGTTTCATCAGCATGCCTAGAGAAATACTCTCAAATTTTGTAAATCTAGGTAATGCCTCAGTAATGGCACCCACCTCAACAGCAGGGTGTAGTGGCTGGGTTAAGGCGTGCTAGGATATGCTCAACCTAATGTCTTCTATGTTCTCAAAGTAAACCAGAAAATCTTGCGCTGTAAAAGGAGAGTGAACTACAGGTGGTTGTCCATGAATAAGTGTTGCCATCGTGTCAAACAAGAACTTTGCGTTATGCTTGTTTTTATTCATCAAATCAGAGTAATAGGTCCACTTTGTAGCCAGTAATGCATTCTTATAGTCTAAGATAGCATCATGCCATGCAAGGTGGAATACTTCTAATTTTGAACTACGCCATTTCCATTTTAGACCTCTAGCCTTATGCTTGAGGTCACGCAGGTAATCATTGAACCAAGGTGACTGTGTTTTGGGGGAGTGCGGTTTTAACACAGGTGGCACAATCATGTTGAGTGCAGTTTTGAGCATTAAGTTTAAACTATCCACAAGACTGTCTACTGATTGTGCATTTGCCAAATGTGAAGCTAAGAGATCAGGCAGTCTGGCTTCGAGTTCAGTCTTAGTTGAGGAGTTGATGCATTGCCATAGTGATACATAGGGTTGTTGTTCCACTAAACACGGCAGTGAAACTGTAAACTTAATAAGTGAGTGATCAGAGACCACTGATGTAAGAGGCATGATGTCAGTATTTGTGACAGCAATACCACGTGTGAGAACCAAATCCAGGGTATTTCCACTTATGTGCATCCACAATTTCCATAAATGATATGCAGAGGGGATCTTATTTATATGAACGTTAAAGTCACCAATGATCAGAATGTTATCTGCACGACTTGACAAGTTAGAGATGAATGCACCAAATTCTTCTAAGAATTCAGCGTATGGGCCAGGAGGCCTATATACACTGACAAAGTAATACGACTGATTTTTATTCTTCTGACCTTGGCAATGCGTAATATCCTGAGCAGAGCGGAGAGTCAGATGCGCAAACGAGTTATATTTGTGACACCCAACAGCTAATAAGCTAAACTTAGATTTATAAATAAGAGCAACACCCCTGCCTTGCTTCGAGGGACATGACTAAATGTATATGCTGGTGAGCAGGCCTCATTTAAGGGTAGGACAGCTGTAGGTTTAAGCCAGGTTTCACATAACCCAATCATATCTAAGTGATGATCAATAATTAGATCATTAATCAACAATGATTTTGAGGACAGTGATCTTATGTTAATGAGACCCAGACTAAGGACCTCAGTGGGGTTGACATTTGGACTGTTTGGGTTTAGGGATGGTTCCAGAGTAGCATATATAAGATGCCTAGAAGAAGGTTTAGGTTTGAGACATTCCACATGAGTTGTAGGTAGCAGACACAAAATCTTTGATATTGCTGGAACAGCCATTGGGCCATCCTCAGTTTCAACATCATCCAGTGGAGTAATAGGTATTAAGTTTGCAAAGCATATCCCTCTATGATTTTTATGGACATGTCTACGGAAGCAGGCCACAGTCTCAACTTATTGAATTTCCCTCCCTGGCAGATTAACTGCACTATCACCATAGTGGCACTAATTTCCCCGCTAAGCTAATGGATTCCATGCCCACATTTGTCATAATTTGTCATAATCACATTTGTTCCTAATGTTACCCTCCCTGTAGAGCTCTATCTATGTTTGCAGACAAGATGGTGGTGCCTTCCCCAGTAGGGTGGAGGCCGTCCGACATCAGCAAGCCATGAAGGCCCCAGAACGAAGGCCAGTTATCAATAAAGCTAAAGCCTTACTGTCTACAAAATTGCGCCAGCCACCTATTTAACGGTGTCAGCCTGCTTAATGCCTCACCATTACCTGGGGAGGGGAGGGGACCAGAGACAATTAATCGATGCCCACACATCTTTCTGCCAAGGACACAAGTCCTTTCTATGTCCATTTTTGTGACCTCTGAGTGTTTCATCCTGACATCATTGGTTCCGATGTGAATAACTATGTGACTATATCTCATGTCATGTTCCTTAGTCTGTCTTCCCTTCTGCAGTGTCAGCACCCTAAGATGGGATGCAATTTCGGGAGCTTTGACCTCAGGAATACATTTAATGTCAGCCGGCATTTGTAACCTGACTTTGCGGGTGATAGAATCCCCTATCACTAAAGTCCAGCGTTTTGGTCTGGAGACAGGAGTGGAAGTCCCTCGCGGGCTCAGAGAATTCACATCAGGCAAATCCAAGGTGGAGAACCGATTCGCAGTTTGTAGTGGCAAGTGTGATCGGGGTACCACAACCGGGCACCAAGCCCTACGGGGCTTCCTCCGCCTAGCCACATTCCGAAACCCATCCTCCACACCCGGGATTTCTAGGCTGATGCTAATAGGCATGCTAGCCGGCCCAACACTAACCTCATCTGGAGTGCCCATATCATCTAACTCCACTGAGCTAAGAAGCTGTTCTAACTTACGGACACGGCTCTCTAAAAGAGCCACCCTATCTTCCAACATCATGCAGGATTTACGGAGGGTGTAAAGTAGTGTACTTTGTGCACTAGGAAATTCAAGATTATAGCCAAGCGTGAATGGAATGGAGGACGATTCTCGTTTCTTGACAGCAACAAGACAAGAGTCCCAGTTAGTGACTTTAATCCACACAAAAGTGACTGACGATATTTTAATGGCTTTGAGAGGGGTTAAGAAGCGGACTTGCCATTTCTGAAGAGCAGTGAATCAAAGAACCATCGAGCTACTGGATCGAAGCATTGCTTCAATGGTTCATGGTTTCAAAGTGGAGCCGCGCTGCAGAAACGGTTGATTATAGACCAAACCCTGAATATCCGACTTTATTTGTACGTCGTATGACTCTGAAACGCGGAAAAATCTGTATAATTTATGGACTATAGGTTGACATGAAAACCACAGAAAAGCTGTGTTCACCGCAGGGACACTTTTGGCACTATTCGGGATTATTCAAGTTTTTTTTTTACCGATGACAAATGATGTGTAAAAAAAATTTGACCGATGCAGCTGCATCAGTCCAAACCGGTCTGGATCCGGACCTGATCCTGTAGAACTTTGTACCGAAAATGTCCATTCAAAAGTTCAGCATCTTTCTGCATTTTGTTTTGTTGTGCATTGCATAGCCTGTACTTTTCTCGATCCTTGTGTCATTTTCTGTGTGAACTCAGCTATCAGCAGGGAGCAGCAACATAAGCTCACTCCCGACTGACGCTTTCAAAATAAAAGGCAACGAACAACAGTCATAAAAGGCTAAAAAAAAAAAAAAAAAAAAAAGCAGCGTTAAGGGGAGGAACAAAATTGTTGGTGATAATGACCTCAATAATTAACGCAACGTTAGCGCGTTAACGTTGCCCAAAATAAATAAATAAATAAATCGTAGTACGAGTAAACCACTCCTAAAATTAACACAAGAGTAAAGTACTAAGCTAAAATTCACAACAGTTACATAAAAAAACCTAACAGAATTATTAAAGAAACGAGGGGGGTCAAACTAGCCAACACAAGCTAACCACTCGCGAAAATGCTAGCCACTCTTAAGATTTACACAGGAGTAAAATAATGACCTAAAATTCACAGCAGTTAGTTCCACTGAAAAACTAACAGAAGTATTAAACAGGTAAAAAAAAAAAACAGCTATAAAAGTAACAGGGGGGAAGTCGATCTACCTAGCGAAAGCTAACTGCTAGCGAATGATAAATGCTAGCAAATGGTAACTGCTAGCGATTGCTAACCACTAGCGATTCACAGAGTAGATACACTTAACAACCAGAAGAGTGCTAAACAGAAATAAAAGAAACATATACAATCGTGTAAAGTTCAGAAGAGCATCACAACAGCAAACAATCCACTGGAAGCCACTGGTATAGTGGCTGGGAAGTGCCAAAGCTATCCACAGTTTCAGCTGTGTGTCGATGTATGATGACATCGATACACAGACCCCTCAATCGATGTAAATGTATGATGAACCAATCGCTGGCTTTATTTTATCTTTATAAATCAGTCGAATTGAGCTTGTTTTTTGCAGCTTCTGCTCCTTTGTTAAATATAACACAAACGATTAGCGATTTTCTGTCTGACAGGGAATTGAACAGAGGATTTTCTGGTCAAAAACATACTGCTTTTACTTCTTCAAATCAAGACATGCTTCCAAGTTTTATTAACGTAAAAACTGAATCTTTCAAAAATACAAATTTACAGTGTGTAGAATGTAGGGGGTTTTATTCACAGAAATGGAATCTTGCGTTCATACCATCTGTTCATTAGTATATATTGGTAGAACATTTGGAATATGCAACAGAATCACCACAGCTCTCTTTGGATCTCTTTTACTGAATGAGTCTGCAATGATACAACATGTCACAGGGACTGCATCAGTTCACATCTCTCTGAAAATGCACCTTACATTTATTTTGTACAAATTGCAGAGGAAAAACTACATTTCCCATAATGCACTGCATCACCTGGCATGACTTGACACAAGTGTTGGTACTTCAAAGGAACACATTTGAAAACAACACAGCGCTAACTTCTGACGTAATGTCAAAATGCTTTACAGTACAGACTTGTGCTTTATGCATCTTACATAACTATTCAAAATATCATTACAATGCTGTGTTTTAAATGCTAGAACAACGTTTAGTAGCTAATTTGCTCCACCAACATACCTGTCTGTCTCAGCTCCAAATGCAGACTGAGAGCGTCTAATCAGTTTTGCCAACTCCTCTGTAAGAAAAGTAGCTATTGGCTGCCCTAAAAGTCGCTACAAGTTGCTAAATTATGTCAGTCTAATTTGCATAATATTTGCATAATATGATGTCATAACAGATGATGTATAAAAAAAGAATAACATTGTGGAAGAGACAAAAAAGTGAGTAAAAACACCTTAATAATATTTAGAACTACAAATAAACTTGATTCTTGGTTTGTTTATTTATTTGGTCATTAAAATTGGCCATCACTTCTCAAAATTCTTGCTCTCAGAGTAAATTTGTTATACTTATTGTAAAAAAAAAAAAGAAAAAAGAAACAGATCCACTGTTTCTGTACTCTGGAAAAACAATTTCCTTCAGGATAAATAAAGTTGATCTTATCTGAAAATAAAATAACTTCAGGGCCAGGGACTCTCAAAGTCTGGAGACTATAGGCCTACATTCAGACCGGCAGTCTCTTAATTTATCACCTTTGTTTGCCTGTTCCCACTTAGTCTAAATGTTAAACGTTGCCTGCTTTTATACTGCTGGGTGTGCATTTATGATTCAATGATCAGCTCATTGCAGCAGCAGTGATTTAGGTGAGAAAAGAATTTGTACTTTTAGATGTCGCTCTAAAACAGGGCGGGATCAGGCGTGGTGGCATCGCACGTGCATGATTCATTTGCACGTTGAATGCAGAGCAGTGTAGACCTCCGTCTGCTCTGTGCTTTGCAGCTGCTATGGGTGGCGCGCACACCCGCTGCCGCTCAGTGAAAACGGAGAATGTAGATCAATATGTGCTTTCACCTTTGAGTCAGTAAACACCAGAAAAGTCTCCAATGATGCCAGGAAAAGAAGCTAGATTTGTTGCTGGTCGCTTTTGAGAAAATAAGTCATCAAGAGGGTTTGGGAAGTCGCCAGATATTGCAAGAAAGTTGTCAAGTTGGCAACACTACCTCTAATGCTGCGTTCACACCGGGCGCGATGCGGGCGACAGCAGCGACAGGTTGCCATGTAATCCCTATGGAACGACGCATTTTGGCGCCAAGTCACGCAGCGCGACGCGATGGACGCGAGCGAAGCGACGCGAGTAAAGCGATTTTGAGCGATTGGCGCGTTTGTGGCGCGATATTGCGTCGCATCACGTTGCGTTGCCCTCCTCCCCAAAATCTGAACTTTTTCGTCTCGTTGCGCCGCGATGACCAATCAGGGACTCAATATGTAGTGACGTGGAGATGTCTGGAGTTTTACTGAAGATGTGAACATGTCCTGTCTCTGGTAGCAGCCTGTGAGCAGGACTTATGTCTCTTTTGTCCTTTATTTCACAATTATGACAGAAGTTTTGGAGCGAGCAGCAGCCCCACAGCAGCAGGGATCGGCGTTTCTTTCTCTTTTTCAATTTTACGTGCGCGCGCAAGCGAATCGTCCATGGAGATTATTTTACTTATTAACTACACAGATGTATAATAAAACAAATGGTGACTGGTTTCTAAACACAATTATGACAGAGTTTTTGGAGGGAGCAGCAGCCCGGCAGCAGGGGGAGCAGAGTTTTTTCCTTCTTTTTACGTGCGCGCGCGAGTTAATCGTCTGTGGAGAATATTTTATTCATAACTACACAGATGTATAATAAAACAAATGGTGACTGATTTCTAAACACAATTATGACAGAGTTTTTTTGGGGGGAAGAGCGAGCAGCAGCCCTGCAGCAAGCAGCGGAGTTTCTTTTTTTTTTTTTTATTGTTTACATGTGCGCGCATGAACGGGATAGGAGGTCCTCAAACGGGTGTGAATGCGGCATAATGCTTATGTTCCACAACATGGCAGGGAGTGTTCACTTACCAAAATACTCAACATGTTCTCATGAAAATAAAGGTACATAAAATATTACTCCTTTAAGACTCGAAGCAGTCCTACAACGTTGTGATTGACTTGACATAATCGAGTGTTAAATAAAATTCTAAAAGCATGATAAATCTGTATATCCCCTTCCCTCACTGTCAGCAATTGGAACATACCAACTCACTTATTGAACGGTGGATTAAAGTTAGCTGGGATACCAAAACACACTATCATATAATTACATGTAATAATGAGTCAATCTGTTTTAATAGGCTTAGAATGAGCCCATAATATCTACATGGGAGCTGGCCCTCTCATGGAACCTGCCATATTGCACCACCATGTTGATATAGTAATCCAAAAGGGACATACAGTCTCCGTCCTTGGCATTTTGCACTGTGGGCTGAAGATTGAAGAAAAATAATAAATAAGAGGATCCAGTGGGTTTTTTCCCCCTTCCCATACACTGTCTACTGGTTGCTAGTGCAAGATAATGCCCCTATTCCACAGAGCACCATTCCTTCACATTTCATCCCGAACAGCAAATCAGGGTGTGTTTTGAAGCATTACAGTAACTCCTTGATCTATCTTTTGTCAATCTTGTAGTTATGGCCATCATCGGCACCAGTTTTGAAATCAAGGTGAAATTTTCAAGCTGTTCAAAAATTTCATTCTGATTCACCAAATTGACGTCATTACGCAGTCACTTCCGGGTGTTTGTAGTCTTAACAGCTTCAATCATGTTCAAACATCTTTAACCCTCAAGTGACCGAGCTATTTTGACCATTTATGACCCCATTGACTTTATATTGGAATATGTCTATATAAATGATTGTTTTAGGGTTCTTCATATTTAGTACACTCCCTAATATAGTTGTCCATCATCTAACGCAGTAAGGTATGGAATTTAATATTTATTTTACCAAAAAGTAGGAAAAAACACACAAAGATTACCTTGTCTGTTACATCACATAAAATGCACGTTACCTTTATTTCTTTGCATCAAAAATGAAAATGATACATCATAAAAAGTAAAGTTTTATGAAGTACAATATGTATTACAATGTGGTAGGATAGTTACAGCGTCACGATATTCCATAACAATTCTACATAAAGGTGGTCTTACACCTCACAGGTACGATATACCTTGTCTGACTCATCTCCATCAGTGGAACTATTTTCATCTTCACTCTGGGCAACAAGAATCAGCTTCAATGCTTGTGCAGCTGTAAATCTTACTATTCTAGGCAGTGGTGGCTCCAGAAATATTTTTCTGCAGGTGCTATGGGGGAGCTTGGCATTTTTATGAGGGTGCTATGGGCTCATGTGTCGTGATGGCTCTCTGCTAAACCTCTGCCACATTCGCGGGCATGCATACTCATAGCCACATTCTCATCTGTGACAGTCACTAATGACATACAGAATGACCAAAATCACACACACACACACACAAACCTAGGCTACTGTTCAATACAAATATTCACAGACCTACACATGTAGCCTATGGCCTCAGGGAAAAAATGCCAACAGCAGGCAGAGAGAAAATCTTTCACATACCATTGATGTCTTCATAACAGCACAATGTGCCTGTTGTGGTTAAGAGCAAAAGCATCAATGATTTGGTTCCTGTCCAGAGACCGTGTTCTCTGAGGGGTAATTGCCAGGAGTGACACCGGGTCATTGGTTTGTCTCTGCCTACTGCTGTTCCTCGGGTAGTTCTTTAGGCCACACAGACTTCACTTCTTTTCAGTTGCACTGATGGATATTTGGGCGGCAAAAACTGAACCATTTCAACAACTTGAAACTACACTCACTGCAGTATGACATCATCATTGATGCTGAAAATCTTGTCCATGCCTTTCTCTCCTCTAGGCTTGACTACTTACAGTAACTCCCTGCTCTTTGGGATCTCTGGAAAAAACTTTCAAAGGCTCCAACACATTCAAAACAGTGCAGCTAGAATTCTGATGAGAGTATGTAAACAGGAGCACATTACACCTATACTCCATAACCTTAACGGGCTCCACATCATCTACAGAATCCATTTTAAGATTGCTCTCATCACCCACCAATGCATCCATGGCAATGCCCCCCCACTCACCTCAAAGACCTCACTCCCCACACACCCTCCCATTCATACAACAGTAATCTTCTCCGTCTCCCTCGCACCAAGCTTCACACCATGGGAGACAGGGCCTTCTGTTCAGCTGCCCCTCATATTTGGAACTCCCTCCCTGACCATCTGAGGGCTCCACAGACTTGAAAAAAGTCTCTAGACATACCTGTTTAGACAGGCCTATCACAGGTCTCACTAATTTGAATCTGTTGTATCCTAGCATTTTATTGTACTTTATATTTTATTTTGGTTTCTGGTAACTGTTTTTAATTTTAAGATTTTATGTTTTTATTCTCTTATTTATCCTTGGTTTTATTTTTTCCTGTAGCACAGATTTTTTATTAATGAAAGGTGCCTTATTATTATTATTATCATGACATTGTTGAACGTCATGTTACACTCATTTTGTGTAAAACAATCAGATTTGTTGATGAATGTTTATTTTCTTTTATGAGTGGAATATTTATCTAATCACATAAATTTGGAAATGCCAGAAGTGTCTTACTGTGGAAAACTGAAAGGATGATGTTATTGCCCTGTTACACTGTTGTTAACAGTGTCATTTAATGGTCTAATTTAGCATTTTTTTTTTGTTGTTGTTGGTGGGACAAAGTGCTGCTGTCCTCATGCTCACACTCTGCTCAGAGTGGCGCTCGTGAGAGTGTGTTATGCTCAGTCTGAAGAACTCACCCAGAGCAGAGCACAACAGTTTTCATCTGTGATGGTGAATTCTGGCAACATGTCAGATTAAAAAACTTTATTTAATCCATGAGCCGGATTCTAAAGTGTTAGCTTTAGTTGCTACATTAGCCCCACATTGTCTTCTCCATTTTTTGTGGAAGCGTTACAGTGCTTCACGTGGTTTCTCTGGATCTGTGACAATGGAGATATTTATTGAATGGAACGCTTTTTAAAAATTACAAAGAAAAAGACTGTATATCAGAAATCAGTTCCAGTGTAGACAAGGCCTTAAAAACTGGATGAAATGAAATGAAAATAATAAATGAGGAATTATTTTCTTGGGGGTGCTATGACAAATCCAGGGGGAGCTCTAGCACCCCCTAGCACTCTCTTGGCGCTGCCTATGATTCTAGGTCCGTTGGCCATACTTCCCTGCTAAACAGTAAAATATAATGATATAGATATAGAGTTGGCAAATTACAATACCATCTGAAGCTATAATGTCTAAAATCACATAGATCTCCCTGGGGTCATAAGTGGACCAAGTTTGGATTAGTTGCCACACGGATCAGCCGATCCTTGCAAAATTCTATGACCACATGCAGGACAAATAGATTTACAAATTCATGGTAGGAAACTTCTTTCCCATTTGATTTTGACGAATGGTGCACAAACATATTTGCCAGGGGTCGTAAATGACCCCAGACTTGAGATTCGTGGCCAGACAGGCCAGACGAGCCATACCACTCATCGCGGTTGCTTGAGGGTTAAACAGGGTAGTCCTAGTGAGTACAACTTGATACTTGTTTGGTTGTTATCCATCACTATAAAAATTTGAAGCAAAAGCAGGGTTTGTTGTGGTTCTGGCTGAGAACACAGGCGGGTGCAGCTTTACTTTCGTTTATGAGCAGTTTCCCAAGTATTCACTTGATAAGCCAGCCAGTTGCCAGGTCTGCACTTTATATGCCAGCCTGACAGGAGGCATGCTGGAGTAGGCCGTTTCATCCCATTATTGCACTTTTTCTGAATCATGGGGAGTCGTAATAGAATGGTGTCCTGTGGAATAGGGGTGTAACAAGTTTGAGAACCCTCATTTTTATGAAATACTACATATCACAAGAGAAAGCAAGGGAACGTGAATCTCCATTACTAGATAAGTGAAAATGCAAAGGAACACAAACTTGTCACTGGTGATGGTATAATGCAATCTGCAACCTCACCACTAGATGGCATCAACTCCTACACACTGTAGCTTTAATCTCACTCATGTCTGCTTAGTCAGATCGTGAGGTGTGTGTGTGTGTGTGTGTGTGTGTGTGTGTGTAAAACAAATTTTTTTTTTGAGTTAGAACAAATGCCTGCATTGTAAAATTACACCAGAGTTTACATGGCAAATGTATTTACATATTGTTCAAGGTTTTCAATGACAGTATTTCACATGCTTCACGTGTCAGTCATCAATGTAAATATTGTAATTTTCCTGCAGAATATAACTAAAATCATGTATTTGTTTAATTCTAGAATGCCAGTTCAATGCTCAAATTAGAGGACTGTGTTCCTCCACTTAAGAGGAAGAGATAACAAGGCAGCTGAATGAAACCATGAGAAACGAATTCTATGTTAGACGTAACTCTCTGCTTTGAAGATATTACCTGCCAGACGGAGAATATTACACAACCATTAATGCACTTTCCCTAAAGGTCCATGCATGTTTCAGCAGAGCCATAAAAGATGAGGAGTGTGTTTGAAAGTCAAAATGCAGTCAGTTTAACTGGATGAGGATGGCCGCAAAGTTACAGTTTACATCTGTGAAAATGTGATCAGGTAGAACCTAACTGCACTCACACACACACATGCTCAGATGGAAAGGGAGAGAGAGAGAGAGAGGGACAGATGAGATTATGTCAACAGAACAAAACTGTTTGTGGACAATACAAGAGAAATTGGATGAAACATGTTGATGGCACAAGAATCAAGAGGTGATAAGAAAGAGAAACACAAAAGAGAAGCACAGAATGTGTTTTATCTTGATCAAGACAATAATCCAAAGGCAAGATATTCTCTCTCTCTGATCAGCTCAACAGCATCTGAACAACTTGTATGAATAGTGTAGGGCTATGAAAACGGAATTTTGCAGATTTCATCATGGGGAGGAAGGGAGTGTTAGTGTTTTACTCTGTGATCGTGACTGAGTTTTTAAAATGCCTATTGCAAAGTGTTCTTTTTCTAACGACATCGTTCATGTTCCTTTTTTTTAAGCGACGTCGTGCAAGTTTCTCCACAGAACTCCATGTAGAAAAACGGCGACTTTGTATGCCTGCTCCAACGCGCTGTTCTTAAGATAAACATAGCATATGGACATTGCATACTGTTAGAGGAATCAAGGTTTCAAAAGAAGAATTTTTCTGCATGTCTGTGTCACAAAGTGATGTCGGACAGAGAGAAGATGGTGAGAAAGTAGGGTTGCCAACCGTCCCTTGAAAAACGGAATCGTCCCTTATGTTATGGATTAGACGCGGATTGAGGAGCGGTCCAGTATCTGACTGAACCCAGCATGAAATAATCAGAAGCAGTTCCAAAAAGAAAACACATTTATTTTTCTCCCTTTGTGCTATACATGAAATACTAAATAATTAAAGTTCTGGTGAGGTGAAAAGGCGGCGCGCTCTCTCAGCGTCTCAACAGTCGGAGTCCGAACGTTCAGAACTCAGGAGTTCCGCCAACACCTCCCCCAGGTGACTTTCCCAGACTATACTCTGCGAAGGAGGAACAGAGATGAGATCATTCAACACTTATTACTACGAAATATTGTTTAGAGGCAAACTTATCAGCTACACGTTCAGGTCTGGTCTCAAAACCTAGTTCAAAGAGGCTGCTGCTCACAGCCAGTGGAGGATCATTAATCCGCACGCCACTGCCGTGAGGAGCACGCCAAACAATTTCCACCAATAATTACTTATAGGTGCATATAAACGCCAATTTACATTCACGGATAAACCTTTCAGAATATTCACCTCTGTCGTGTGCTGACAACGTTTGCCTCTCACCCTCGTCCTCCTTCACAGGCGCGATGTCAGACTCTGAAACGGCCCTCAGCGTCCCCACACGGTCGTCACAAGGTCGTATTCTCCGGCAATCTTATCCAACTCACTGCTGGTTTAAATGTAGTTCTTCATCACTACATTGGTACCAGCTGGAAGTCCTCAGATCTGCACGTGAACATCACAGGTGTCGTGGATTGTCCTAATAGAGAGCCGCACGAGAATGCAACAGGTGCAGCCAATCATCGTAACAGAGGAGAGAGACTCTTCTGCAGCACATTTTCCTCAGAGAACAGCCCCAAATCACCTGGGAAGGAACATAAAAACAAAACAACCCAACCTTGTCCAGCCAAACCCCCCCAACACACAACACCTTATTTGGAAATAAAAGTGTGCGTTCCGTATTGACCTGAAATGGGACACAGTTTGTCCCGTATTTCTGTGAGAATCAAAAAGTCTGTAAAATGTCAATGGAATTGACTGGCGCTTTATATGGAAACGTACGGTAAATTTGATCCCAGCCTCTCTCCTGCTCTTCAGCAATGAGCTGACAGACACGAGTTGACAATACAGAATCACTCTTATCTCATTGGTCGAGGGACATCTGCTCGTAAGAAGATCCCGGACGAGAATCATGAGCCGACGATGGTCGTCGGACGACCATAGCAGCATGGCTGATACCGACACAGACGCCGACACTGGCACTGCAGATACGCCTACGAACAGCAATGTCTGTAATGTCGTAACTCCTCCTCGAAAAAACAAAACAAAAAAGAAAGCAAAAATACATGGGCAAATGGGAAAAGGTGCGCGACAACAGCTATAAGTATTGTAAGTATTGTTTACTTTTTCAGATTTTCACTGTTACATTGTTTTGGATTATATTTTTTTTGTTAATTTATGCACTTTTATAACAATAACACGACAGAGAAAGATTTATTTTTAAAGACATGTTTTTATAGTTTGAAGCAGGACAGGATGCTCATATTGAAATTGTAAGTGAAAATTTATTTTGCACTAAAAATAAATTGCTAAATAATAATTTGTTTTCCGCATGTTCATATCATAACAAATGCATGTGTGCATCTACTTAAATTCAGGGTCAAGTCAATAATCAAATGGTTAAAAATCGTTTCACACACACGCTGGGAAGGGTGAAGGCAATGGTCAGTTGGCCGGTCCATGGAAATAGAGACCTGGAATGGACATCACGTAACTAGCGGCGTGCCCCACGGCGGCCGTTACTGAGGGTGGAGAGAGACCTTGATCCTGTTAAATAGAAGCGATATGAGGAGAAAAAGGCAGCCAGTGCTTCATCATCAACTGCACGAACCACAAAAACAAATTCTCCAATACTAAAATGAACGTACAAGAGTAATTATGTAAAACAAATGTCTATTTTAAAGTCGTTATGCCGCAATTTAATGTCAATATACTGAGACTATAACTCAGCGCCATAAGTTCTTTTCATTAAGCTGCGTTCACATGCGGAAACAAAAATGTTTAAATATATTTATGTCTATATACTTGCAGCTGTTGTTTAATATGATATGTACATGGTGGTCACAGGAGGCATTTAAATTTTAACAGTGGGGATGGAGGAGATAATTTTTACCCTGACTGAGGGTCAAAAGTCAAAAATTCTGAATGGCTTTATATCTACTTGTAATAAAATGTTAGTAAAAATCATATATATGTTGTTGTCATTAAAAGACTAGCAGTAATATTACAGTGGAAAAAGCAGCAAGATAAATGAGCACAATGGCAAGGCATACTTCAGATTAATATTTTAATACATAAGGATTTTTTTATCCAGACATGTATGGGTTCGTTAGACCTTTTAATTAGCATGAATACAACTTACAAGCGTCATTTATAAAAATCCATCGAGAATTATAATGACAGGAAAAAAAATCACAGTAAATGAACAGAATGGAATATTTTCCACAAATTTCCACACTTTACATAAAACGTTTTTTTCTACCTAGACATGTATGGGTTCATTAGAAAGAGCAATGGAAGGGCTTTAAAACAAGCCTACTTTTATTAAAATCTGTTAACAAATAGCGACAATAGAGCAAGAAAAGCAGCACAGTTTGTCGTAATTTCCCCAAATTTCTGCATTTTACATAAAAGTTTTTTTTTTTTAACCCACATATGCATAGGTGCATTGGAAAGAGCTTTCAAAGGGCTTTGAAACAAACCTACATTTATTAAAATCCATTAAGAAATAGTGACGCTAGTGCAAAAAAAGCAGTCAGTTTATTATTGATGAGCTGCACATTTCCACCCTTAGTAATGGCGCCTTCCTGTCCTGAGTGACGCTCATAGATAGAGGCGCGCATGTCCATTCCAGTCTATATTTCCATGGGCCGGTCAGCCTTGCCAGTGAGGTGTCCCTTACTTATTTTTCAGAGAGTTGGCAACCTTAAAAAGCTAGTGTGGTTTTGAATGGATTTACAGGAATTTACACAAGAATATAAGTGACTTTTTTAATATTGGGTATGTTATTGATGTTTTACCATGATTTTCAAAATATTCTACAAGCTTTAGCTGTGTTTTTTTAAATGATTTAACTGCGTTTTCAGTATTCATGAATTCCATGTAGTTTAATTGTTCTGAGTTGATGCATAATTTGGTTTACAATTAAAAGGAAAGCCATATTCTGTTATTTCAACATTATCGTTTACAGTTTGAATGAAATGTTGAATCTCGGATGTGTTTCGTTTGAGATTTTTTTTTTCCAGGAGATGCTCAAAATGTATCATTAGATACAAAATTAATTTGCTTTCTGGAGCCCAGGGGGCCCAAGACCCCGGCTCATGGGAGGGGCAGACCCCTGCAAATTTTCCTCAGATTTCACAATTTTCATTTTACAGCCCCAATAGTTTCCATAAAACATGATTAACAGAAAAGAACATAAGGGGACACATGATGTTTGTGATGTCACAAATCAACATATTCTCATGACACATTTCATATACGTATGAAGAGTTAAATATGAGATATGGTGCATAGTCCTTCTACTTTATTCCAACAAACGCACTGTGCATTTCACTTCTTTCAGACATGCAGGTCAGGGTCAGGGCAATTATAATAATAATAATAATGATACATTTTCTGCTGCAGAATAATTTTAATCACCAAGTTTTTAGATTCATATTTTTGACTACTTACGGTACTCCCCCTCAGCCCAGCCCCCACAGTGAATGCAAGAACTGAACGTTACATATCCATAACTGTCTTTCATCTGATGAGACATTATCTTTCATCAGTAAACTGTATGAAATAAAATTCAACAGACAATCACAAAGAAAAAAAGTTGACCATATTTCTGCATATGTTTCAACACAAAACACCAAACCTGTTTCCCTCATGGAATGTACAGTAATGTTCAGAATAATAGTAGTGCTATGTGACTAAAAAGATTAATCCAGGTTTTGAGTATATTTCTTATTGTTCATGGCAAACAAGGTACCAGCAGATTCATTAGATTCTCACAAATCCAACAAGACCAAGCATTCATGATATGCACACTCTTAAGGCTATGAAATTGGGCTATTAGTAAAAAAAAGTGGAAAAGGGGGTGTTCACAATAATAGTAGTGTGGCATTCAGTTAGTGAGTTCGTCAGTTTTGTGGAACAAACAGGTGTGAATCAGGTGTCCCCTATTTAAGGATGAAGCCAGCACCTGTTGAACATGCTTTTCTCTTTGAAAGCCTGAGGAAAATGGGACGTTCAAGACATTGTTCAGAAGAACAGCGTAGTTTGATTAAAAAGTTGATTGGAGAGGGGAAAACTTATACACAGGTGCAAAAAATTATAGGCTGTTCATCTACAATGATCTCCAATGCTTTAAAATGGACAAAAAAATGAGAGACGCGCAGAAGAAAACAGAAAACAACCATCAAAATAGATAGAAGAATAACCAGAATGGCAAAGGCTCACCCACTGATCAGCTCCAGGATGATCAAAGACAGTCTGGAGTTGCCTGTAAGTGCTGTGACAGTTAGAAGACACCTGTGTGAAGCTAATTTATTTGCAAGAATTCCCCGCAAAGTCCCTCTGTTAAATAAAAGACGTGCAGAAGAGGTTACAATTTGCCAAAGAACACATCAACTGGCCTAAAGAGAAATGGAGGAATATTTTGTGGACTGATGAGAGTAAAATTGTTCTTTTTGGGTCCAAGGGCCGCAGACAGTTTGTGAGACAACCCCCAAACTCTGAATTCAAGGTACAGTTCACAGTGAAGACAGTGAAGCATAGTGGTGCAAGCATCATGATATGGGCATGTTTCTCCTACTATGGTGTTGGGCCTTTATATTGCATACCAGGTATCATGGATCAGTTTGGATATGTCAAAATACTTGAAGAGGTCATGTTGCCTTATGCTGAAGAGGACATGCCCTTGAAATGAGTGTTTCAACAAAACAGTGACCCCAAGCACACTAATAAATGAGCAAACTATTGGTTCCAAACCAACAAAGGTAATGCCTCGCAGATGTGAAGAAATCATGAAAAACTGTGGTCATACAACTAAATACTAGTTTAGTGATTCACAGGATTGCTAAAAAAGCAGTTTGAACATAATAGTTTTGAGTTTAGCAGATGCTACTATTATTGTGAACATCCCTTTTCTACTTTTTTTACTAATAGCCCAATTTCATAGCCTTAAGAGTGTGCATATCATGAATGCTTGGTCTTGCTGGATTTGTGAGAATCTGCTGAATCTACTGGTACCTTGTTTCTCATGTAACAATAAGTAATATACTGAAAACCTGAATTAATCTTTTTAGTCACATAGCACTACTATTATTCTGAACACTACTGTACAGTGCATCGAGAAAGTATTCACTGCGCTTCACTTTTTCCACATTTTGTAGCCTTATTCCAACATGGATGAAATTCATTTTTTTCCTCAAACTTTAATGCACAATACCCCATAAAGACAATGTGAAACAAAAAACCCCTAAGAAATCACGTGTACATAAGGATTCACAGCCTTTGACATGAAGCTCAAAATTAAACTCAGGCGCATCCTGTTTCCACTGATCATCCTTGCGATGTTTCAACAGCTTAATTGGAGTCCACCTGGGAAAAATTCAGTTGATTGGACATGATTTGGAAAGGCACCCACCTGCCTACATATCAGGTCCCACAGCTGACAGTGCATGTCAGAGCACAAACCAAGCATGAAGTCAACGGAATTGTCTGTAGACCCCTGAGACAGCATTGTCTCGAGGTAGAAATCTGGGGAAGGGTACAACAACATTCGTGCTGCTTTGAAGGTCCAAATGAGCAAAGTGGCCTCCATCATCCTAAAATGGAAGACGTTCGGATCCACCAGGACTCTTCCAAGAGCTGAATGCCCATCTAAACTGAGCAGTTGGGGGAGAAGGGCCATAGTCAGGGAGGTGACCAAGAACCCGATTGTCACTCTGTCGAGCCGACATCAGGAGGGACCCATGATCGGGCAGGCATGAACGATCACACAGTGACTGCTTCATGCATTCTTGTGCGCATACACAAACCCAGTGCAAAAAACAAAACCAGCTGGCACATGTGGAACCACATTGTGCAGCTGCTGTGGAGAAACAAAAAATAAAAACTACACACCATAAACAATGCCACAATGTCCAATATTTAATCCCTATAATCGAGTGGACAACATAAGTATGATCCCCTGTGCCTCTGTATTTGATCCATGGTCACAGACTTAGTCATGAAATGACATGAATGAACCAGTGCGCTCTCATTATGACTTATTATGATCAGCCAGGTATATAAATAATTCGTGTTAAACCTGACACTGATAGATTAGATATTGGTATATAATTAGTGAAAGTCACTGGGTTGGTATGAATAATAAATAAAAGGGGACCCAATACAGAACTCTGCGGATAAATAACCCTGGTTAAATAAAAATTAAATGCCACTCGCGAGAGTCAAACCTGCAATTTACAAACGCTCTAATTAACAGACGGAAACTTTACCATTGTGCTACAATTGCTGTCTTATAACAGGACCGTAAAATGCTTAAAATCAACAAGATAAACATATTTAAAAAAAAAAAGAGAAATTAGGCAATGTATAGATGAGGACGTTTTTGCCGTCTTTAATTACGGCGAAAAAAGTGCCCCAATAAGTGACAAAACGGTGTTTGTTACAACGTATTTTTGGTGATACATGACTGAATGTGACTTATTTGTCACACTGTTGGCTTGTCATAGTCCTGCAGTGCGCCGCTCACAGGATATGCATGTTGGGCCATACTAGCATGACATTCAGATCGCTTGCTGCGTGTTCACATGATCTGACGGTCCATTTCACATGGAGCAGCCTGCCAAGGTGTGCTGTGTGCAGCTTCTGCAGCAAAGGTGAAAGATGTTTTTTGTATTTCCACATGAGGACAGCAGGCAGAGACTCACGCTTCACGAAGGATAGTTGTAAGGTTATGTCCTTCAAAACATGGTACGTGTTCCCCAGCTGTGACGTCCAGGAGCAAAAATCTCAACAGCTGCTTTTGTTTGGGGTCATGCCCCCTTGTCCATTCAGCACCCAGACCAAAGTGTCACTCTCTGTTTCAGCGTTATGTGATCATTCATTTTAGTTATTTGGCATGTAATTGTGTATGTAGTTATTGTAGTAATTATTTTTATACCTGTCCTGGCTGTGGTCTCTGTGTTTGTAATGTTACACGTTGTGTGCACTGAGCTGTCATTTCCAGCTGTCAGTGTGCTGCCATCAGCTGAGAGGCACCTTGCTGTGTGCTGTGTGCGCTCAAGGGCCTGTCACAGTGGTGTATTCGTAGAGCTGCTCATTGCAGCGTTGTGCTTCATTTAAATACACCCGAAATACGCGTGTACTCAGCCTTTAACAGTGTTCGTTCATACTTGCAGCTGCCTGTGTTCACATTTTAATGTGTGCACACAGTCGCGTGTGCCATGCCGCACCAGTTTCAGTGCTATTTTCTGCCTCTGTGGAAGTGCGCTCTGTTCTTTACTGCATGGTGTGGTGCGGCTCAAAAACAGTCGTTTAACATTATTATTATTATTATTATTATTATTATTATTTATTTTTTTATGCAGGGAGTGCGACTTTATTTTAGAGTCACAGCTCTTTCCAGCTTTGATCAGACTGATCGATCAGGGCGTTTGATGAGTGCACTGACATGCAGCGAGTACGCGTTTATTTTAAAGAGTCGCATCTCTTTTCAGCTTTGATCAGACTGATCGATCAGGGTGTTTGATGAGCGCACCGACATGCAGTGAGTGCGCATTTATCTTAAAGAGTCACAGCTCTGATTAGACACACACACAGAGAGAGAGAGAGAGAGAGAGAGAGAGAGAGAGAGGGAGGGAGAGCGCGCACGAGAGAGAGCGCTTTTGTTTTATTTTATTTTATGGAGTCTGATAGAGGAGAGAGAGCGGTTTTATTTTAAGGAGACTCAGACTCCTCAAAATAAAACCGCTCTCTCTCTCTCTCTCTCTCTCTCTCTCTCTCTCTGTGACAGAGAGCACGCACGTGCGAGAGAGCGGTTTTATGAAACGATGCGACACAGTGAAACTGTCCTCATATAATGAGTGGGCGGGCTCACAATAGCAGACAGTAGCACGACGCTGCGTGTACTCGTGTGAAGGCTCCATGCTGTGCTGTACGCCGAAGAAAATTAAACAGGTTTCATTTCTTCCATCCTACACGTGTAGCCCTCAACATACTGCTACGTAATGAGAAAAAACTCCTTGTGAAGTGGGCGGAGAGCTGCTCATTACAGCATAGATGATACGCTGTAATGAGCAGCTCTACGAATATGCCACTGTGACAGGGGCTTCTGATGTGGCTGTCCGGGGGTGGGGGGCTGCATGACATATGCGCACACATGCGATACACATGCACGCCAGATATGAATTGGTTTTTGCAACGCCACACTCGTGGGGGCACATAGACAGATTTCACCACCAGCTCAAAAGTGATCGCCTGCTCACTATTATCGTGCTGACAGTGTGAATGGCACCACATTTTCTAAGTGTCCAGCGAGCGGCATTGGATGTTCATGTATGTCAGCTGGAATTTGGCCGACACCTGCCACAAGAGGGATCGAATGGGCTCTCACAGGGCACTCTCTGTCTTTCAGCCGGTGGTGTGTGTGAATAGCTGTAGCATACATCGTAGGTACACTTCATCTGTGAGAGACAGAATCTAAAAAAACCCAAAACAAACAAAAAAAAAACAGAAAATCACGTATGATTTTTAAATAATTCGCATTTTATTGCATGCAATACATATTGGATACAATAGACAAACAGACCATAATATTTGGTACAGAAACCTATATTTTGCAATTTCAGAGGTCAGACATTTCCTTTAGTTCTTGACCAAGTTTTCACAGACTGCAGCAGGGATTTTGGTCCACTCCTCCATACAGATCTTTCAGGTTTTGAGTTTCAGCTCCCTCCAGATAGATAGATAGATAAATACTTTATTCATCCCCTTTAAGGGGAAATTCATTTGCCCGAGAGCATTCATACATACACAAAAGATACTCCAAAGATTTTCTATTGAGTTCAGGTCTAGAGACTGGCTCGGCCATTCCAAGACCTTAAAATGCTTCTTACGGAGCCACTCCTTAGTTGCCCTGGCTGTTTGTTTCAGGTCATTGTCATGCTGGAAGACCCAACCATGACTCATCTTCAATGGTCTTACTGAGGGAAGGAGGTTGTTTGCCAAAATCCTGCAATACATAACCCTCCATCCTCCTCTCTTCAATACGGTGCAGTCGTCCTGTCCTCTTTGCAGAAAAGCACCCCAAAAATGATGTTTCCACCCATGCTTCACCTTTGAGACAGTGTTCTTGGGGTTGTTCTCATCCTCCAAACCACGGCAAGTGGAGTTGATACCAAAAAGCTCCATTTTGATCTCATATGACCACATGACCTTCTCCCATGCCTCCTCTGGATTATCCAGATGGTCACTGGCAAACTTCAAATGGGCCTGGACATGTGCTGGCATGAGCAGGGGGTCCTCGCTGCCCTGCAGGATTTAAACAATGACACCGTAGTGTGTACTGATGTATCTTTACAACTGTGGTCCCAGCTCTCTTCAGGTCATTGACCAGGTCCTCTCGTGTAGTTCTGGGCTTTCTCAAAATCATCCTTACCCATGAGGTGAGATCTTGCATAGAGTCCCAGACCGAGGAAGATTGACAGTCATCTTGTGTTTCTTTCATTTTGTAATAATTACACCAGCAGTTGTTGTCTTCTCACCCAGCTGCTTACCTAATACCTATTGTCCTGTAGCTCATCCCAGCCTTGTGCAGGCCTACAATTTTGTCCCTGGTGTCCTTAGCCAGCTCTTTGGTCTTGGCCATGATGGACAGGTTGGAGTGTGATTGATTGAGTGTTTGGAAAGGTGTCTTTTATACAGGTAATGCATTAAAACAGGTGCGATTAATACAGGTAATGGGTGCAGAATAGGAGGGCTTCTTAAAGAAGAACTAACATGTCTGTGAATGCCAGAATTCTTGCTGGTTGGTAGGTGATCAAATACTTATTTCATGCAATAAAATGGAAATGAATTAAAGATCATACAATGTAAAGTAAGTACCTTCGGCTGCTCTCTTGTTTCATCAGGGTCGCCACAGCAAATCCAAGGTGGATCTGCATGTTGTATTGGCAACAGGTTTTACCTCGGATGCCCTTCCTGACGGCAATTCCACATTACATGGAGAAATGTGGCAGGGGTGGGATTTGAACACGGAGCCTTCTGGACTGAAACCAAGCACATTAACCACTTGGCCACCACCCCTGCTAAAAAAAAAAAAAAAAATCATACAATGTGATTTTCTGATTTTTTATTTTTATTTTAAGATTCTGACTTTCACAGTTGAAGTGTACCTGTGATTAAAAAAAATTACAGACTTCTCCATTCTTTGTAGGTAGGAAAAATTGCAAACTCAACAGTGGATGAAATACTTATTTGCCTCACTGTATATGATTTCTTAGCTTTTTATTTTTAATAAATTTGTAAAAATTTCAAAAAATATTTTTTTTCATGGTGTCATTACAGGATGTTGTGAATAGAATTTTGATGGAAAATTGATTTTTTGAAATAAGGCTGTAACATAATAAAATGTGGAAAAAGTGAAGCGCTGTTAAAACTTTCCAGATGCACTGTAGCAGAGCCAATGCCAGATACATTAAATAATTTCCCCATTTTCTCATGAATACATCCAGACTCCCCAACTGTTAACAGTCTTTTCACATACCACCACTGCTGCCATTTCAGCAGCCCACTGTGGAACTGAAGGCACCTCTCTGTCCATCAATCCTCTGATTGTCAGTCATAATACTATTTTGGATCCAAGTTCTAATATGTTTGTACCCTCCAATACAAATTGATTGATACACAATTTTATAATTTTGGGTTTTCTGAAATGTCAACCGAAGTGTTAAACTTCAAGCTCAGATTACTTGCTACAGTGTAGGGCTTGGACACCAAAAATGTAGATGAGTGGGTGACTCCAGAAAAAGCAATCAATAGTAAATACTACCATCTTGTAAATCCCCAAAATAAAAGTGCATATAATGAGTGTTATGATAATCCCATGGTCTTCTTGCTGTGAGGCAGTGCTAACCACTATCCCACGTGTTGCCCACATACAACAGACCTCAAAACTGAAACTGGAATTAAACAATGGACAGAATCTGTGCTTGTGGATTGTACCAAAAACTTTCATTGGTTCTATAAATTAGTAAAGAACAGGTAGCTCAGGGCCTATGTGGGACTTACTTCTGCTTTTTTCTAAAAATCAGTGATATTAACTCAAAATACTAGTACTATTATGCATTTCAAAACCTCATTCAAACATTGCATCTATATCAAAACCACAACATCACAAGCCACCCTGACTCAGGCCTCATTACATCAACAGAGTCCAAACAAATGCTTCGAATTCTCAGTTTATTTATTTACTTATTTATTTATTTATTTTTTTTGTGGTTTAAAGACTACACTCAAGTGGAGGGTCTGTATGTGCAGTTGCACATACTGTATGTTGTTTATGCATACTGTAACATACCTAAGATTTGGTTGAATGTCACTTTGTGAGTGTATTTTTGATCAGATCAACAAGCTTCTTGAAGAAATTCAACCCAGTCTTCTTCGCAGAATTATTACAGCTCAATTAATTTGTTGGTTTCCTAGCACAGACCTTACTTTTAAGCCAGATGATAATATTTTTTGTTATGGCTGAGTGGTCAGAACTTTCGCAAGGCCTTTCCCAAAAACTCAAAGCGAAACTGGGTTGTCCATTCAACAACCAGCTTTGATGTGTTTGATGTCCTTGTCCTGTTGGAACACCCATTTGTTTCCAAGCTTTGATGGTTAGAGGTTTTGCTGAAGAGCTAAGAGGTAGTCCTTCTGTGTTATTTCATCAGTATGTGCATAATACACCAGTTCCACTGACTGTAAAACAGCACCAGAGCATGATGCTACACCATTGTGTTTAACAGTTTATAGTTACTTTTATTGTTATTATTGCTAGTGCAGTGCCCGTAGGAAATCTGTATTCCTGTAGAAAATTGATGGACTGGGACCAAATGTTATCCTGAAAGAGTATATTTTACTCTGCGAAATTTACTGTGTGTGGAGTTTGGGTTTCTTCCAGGTGCTCCGGCTTCCTTCCACATCCAAACACATGCAGGTTCCATGAATTGAGAGCTTTAAATTGACTATAGGTGTGTGTGGGAGTATGAGTGAAATTGTCTGTCTGTATGTGGCGTTGCGATGGACTGGCATCACGTCCAGGGTGTACCCTGCCTTTCATCCTGTGACTACAGGGACAAGTCATGTTCAACACAAAACATTTAAGAGGACATAAGCCAACATATTTTCTTTTTTCTCTTTTCTTCTTCACCATCTTTCCTTTTCAAAGACACATTGAACAGATGCCTTAACTCCACCTGGTAGATCTTTGCTTTTCACTGAGCATAAAATAGGATCTCAGCTTCCAAACAGTTGAAAACAGTTAGTAATTGCTGTCACCACTGTTAAACAATGAGAAGTCCCCGCCCACCAGTGGGGAGGATCAACTGCTCAGCAGTTGTGGAAAACCAGTTAAGCATCCCGCATCAAGGAACATCTTCGAACCCTGTGGGGATTATAAAATAGAATGGATGCAAACTGAGAGTACTAACCTCTGTCTCAGTATGTCCTCAAGTAGTGTATGTTCTACGAGCTGCACACTGCAGCACACTGCATTGTGTCCCGTAGGGTTTCTAGAGTTTCTGCTGGCTGTATCGATAATCTGATCCCCGTCACCTCGGCTCTCAGTGTCTCCGTATACCTTTCCATACTGTCTTACTGTTGTTTATGTGGATTCCTCCTGCATCAAACTGCAATCTGGATTCTCTTGCTTCAAAACCCAGTTTGACCTCACTGCAACGTCTGAGGTGCTGTTTACTTGTTTATTTTTTCTGAGCTTATGAGCAGTACTCAATGTTGATTAAAAACATATCTCTTTGTCAGTGTGCTTTTCTGTCCATTCAGAATAGAGATAAGATACTCAAACCAGAATGCTCGTGGGCCTCGGGATGAAAGTAATCCATGACATTGACCTCAAAGAGCTTGCAGCAGTTCACTGCTTAAAATGAAGTTGATATGTTTGAGGGAAGACAGTCCTGCTATATTTGTTAGTTTGTTTGTTTTTTTTTCTCAGTGCTGCTTGTTCCTTGCTTTGTGCACTGGCCATGTGCATTGTTTTTGATTACTGATTCCACTTGTGCCTCATTGCCAGTATGGTCAGTTATCTTAATTTGTTGTGATTATTTCTCAGTCACCACAGCAAGTTCTGCATGCATCCACATGTAGATAAGGCACAAGTTTGATACTAGATGTCCCTCTTGACAAAATGTCAGATGGACACAACAATTTGGGAATAGGTGGGTGTAAACTGGAGACCTTCTTATTGGGAAGTAACAGCACAATCATCACACCCTCATGCGCTTGTTTTAACATATAGGTTTATTCATTTATTTATTTTCAGCAAGCTTTCTCAAAAGCACATGAATGGATTTTGCTCAGATTTGGTGAAGAGAGAGATTTATTCTCCAAGAATAATGCATAAAATTTTGGTGTATACACATCTGGATCAAGTTGCAGATCCTGCCTGTGAATCTTGATCTCGGAGCTTTGCTCTTGATTCCTTCTATCTTGACTAGAGGATCAAAGCAACCAGCCATCAAGATTAATTTCAGCAATCAGCATCTAAGTTCAGTGTACTGGAACAAAGGTCAAGATCCAAAATGAGTCTTGCAGGCCATCAGCAAGCAGTTATGAACACATGTCAGGATCAAAACAGTGATCAGTACTGAAGTTCTGAATTAAAACAAATGAGTAAGTAATCAGCATCAGCAATAAAGATTGAAAGTAAAGATCAAAGATGAGTGATGAAGATCCAAGACTGGAATCAAAAACGAGTGATCACCACCATACTTTAGCAATAAGTTTTGATGGTCAGGAAAAGAAATTAATCTTGGGGAGGTGATGGTCTAGTGGTTAAAGCGTTGGGCTTCAGACCAGATGATCCTTGGTTCAAATCCCAGCCTGACTGTAAAATCACTAAGGGTCCTTGGGAAGGTCCTTTATCCCCTAGTTGCTCCCAGTGTATAGTGATTGCACCCTCACATGGGGTGAACATGAGGCATTATTGTAAAGTGCTTTGAGCATCTGATGCCTCACATGCATCCATACACACACACACACACACACACACACACACACACACACACACACACATACACCGATGTCAGCGTTCTGCCATACACAACGGGAGCAACGGGATTAAGTACCTCAGTCCAGGGCCCTCTGTGATTTTGTGGTCTGACAGGGATTTGAACTGCGGACCCGCTGATGTCAAACCCATGGCTTTACTCTCTTGATCACCTTGTCCAAATTTAGCTCTGAATGTTACTGTTATCAGAATCAAAGATAAGGTGTAAAAAAACAGATTGATCACTATCATAGTTTAGGATGGATGGTCAGGAGTCAGGATCAAATATGAGTGATCATGATAAAGGGGGCTGTGCAGTATTGACAAAGGTGTGTGGTCTCTCAGTTCCCTTGTATTATATGTGCTGAAGGCCCTGATACAGTTTAGAGAAACACAATAACACATACATTTGTGTTGACAACAAGGGCGTAGGTTTGGTCTCAGCTTTGGTAGGGACAATACCACCACCCCCCCCACCCGGCCCCCCTGCTCACCACCATCACCCCCTAACCCACTCATACCATTAGACGCACAAGTACAGCATAATACATAACATATGACGACATAATGCTGAATAATTTAACACTTTATTTACAATATTAAGTGTGTAGGCAAACAAACAAATAGCTTAAATAACAAATTGCACCCAAATCACGAATCTATTCTATAGGCCTACACCTGAGAGAACAAGACAACAAAAAAAAAATACTTGTGGAGCTAACAAAAAAAAAAAAAAAGTTTTTGCAAACAAGATGTATAATCTATTCTCTTCATCAATAATGCAGTTGTAGGTATCTGGCAACCTAATTGCCAAAAAAAAAAAAAAAAGGGATTTCCAATTATATATATGGTGTATTACGGTAAACGTAAGCCTGTGATGTCATAACGCAGAGGAAAAACAGGGAAGTTTCACACTAGTGCGCCGCTGATTCTCATTACCGTAAGTTCTCATGTAAGCCCTCACTCTGAAAAATTTCAACACTGACAGCAAGCCAAGAACCCGTGCTTTCCAACAGTGTGCTATATGTTGCATATATTACAGTAAAGTGCGTTCGGTGACTTTTGAAACGAGGGAAAAGTATGAAAAAGAGCGCAAAAGTGACAGAAAAGTACATAGACAGACAGCAAACATAAATGTATTTTTTAAGGAAAAGGCAGGATGTTAGTGTCATTTGTGAAGGTGTGCGTGCGTGTTTGTGTGGGTGTGCAGTTTATTTTAAGTGTGGCGCACAGCATTGTTCGCAACCCCTCCCCCCCGCCCTTCTTGTTTTTCTGCACCGGAGCAGTGTTGCCAGATATGAAATATGAAACTATCGTACCAAAACCTCAAAATTATTGTATTTTGGGAGAAATTATCGTACACAAACAAAACGCATACAACGTAGCTATTTTAGCATTTTTTTTTTTTAATTTACAAAGAATTTTATGTCACATTTTTAAACAGTAATTATATTAATGGGGAAACTATGGCACAAAAGAACGCAAATGCACAAGCAAGACTGTGAAGTAACACAAACCTGTGTTTAATTACCAGACTAGAAAGAGTCGAATTCAACCTTGAGGTCGCTGTCGTCATCCGATGCATGGCCACTTGTGCAGATTTTGTTGAACACAGAAAAAATGTTGACACCTCCATAAGAACTTGAACTTTTTTTTATTTTCTGTATATCTCTTTGCTCTTGTGTTTGTTTCGTTTGTTTATTGCATTTGTTGAAATACAGTTTCGAAAAAAAAAAAAAAAGATGTTGGTTGGGGAATCTTCCTGTCCTGTCCTGCAGAGATTGTGATGGGAAACTCATTACTTTGTATGGGGAGGGGGCGGGCTTTCAAATGACTGTCCCGGCAGCCAAAGCCAGCAGCAGCCCTGTGTGTGGTGTGTCTTTGATGCCGCCTGAGTGCAACGCCTGCAAAATGATCTTGGGTGTCAGAGAGAGATGCGTGTTTGGGCAACCAACTGAAATTATCGTACATATTGGGTTTTTTCCCATTATAGATCGTACATCATACAGATGGCAAAACTATCGTACAAATACGATAATTATCGTACATCTGGCAACACTGCACCGGAGCCACCCATCCTCTGCGCTCCGGGACCTCCCACTTTACAAATTAAGCACTGCCTACCACAAGATGCGCTTTGTTTACGTCCATGTGAGAAGAACGTGAGCCAATGAAATTGCAACATGGGTAACCCTGTCACTCTGGCACGTCGAAAACACAAAACATGACGACTAAAATTATAGTATCGAGTTCGCAAAAAAATAGTGAATGATTTTGTTATATAAACAAAAATGCTAAATATTGGTAGGGACTATTTTGCCATCCCAAAATATTGGTTGTGACTTGTCCCTATGGTCCATATGCAAACCTACGCCCCTGGTTGACAACCATTTAATACTTTAGAAGATAAAGTCCCTGCAGAGTGGACCATTCTGAGTCTTTAAAAGCAATAAAGCTTGATGTTTAATTATTCGGTTAAGTTATTTCATGCCATTTAGATTGCTTTATCTGCTTTTAAGCCTTGAGAGAGAATTTCTTGTGGCCTATATTTAATGGATTTGAGATCACAGGAATATAATGTATGACTTTAGACCGCAGTGGGTTTAGCTTTTCAGCCTTGATGCTTTGCTGGGAAATGGGTATTATTTGTTGATGCAACAGCCCTTTAGCAGGTAAAACTTTAACCTGTGCCTTCTTGATTTGAGATGATAGAGATCATGCCATCTCTCCACCCATTCTCTCTCTCGCTCTCTCTGTATCTCTCGCTCTCTGTTCCTTCACCTTTCTCAGACCAAGGATCCAATTTAACCACTTGAGGCCGGCCCAATGAATAGCTCTTTTGCAGAAAATGAGTCTGATTGAGGACTTATCCGATCCTTTATGAAGACTCATTGTTTACTATTGCCTGAGCTAGATTGGACTGAAAAGGAAGAACCTGCTCTGTTCCATCCAGTGCAGGAGAGAAATCTAATCATTTCTCTTTTTGTCTGTCTTCTTCTGTATATTCGGCCTTCTCTCATATTGTAGAATTCTCTTTCTCTGTCTGTCTTTTTTAATGTTCCTCTACTACACAACAACCCATTGCCCCTCTCCTTATCTTCTTTCATCATTTCCTCAATTCTCTTCTTTGCCACATTGCGCTGTTTTTGTTTTTGCAGACCATGTCTCATTCCCCTAATTTCACCGTCCCTTCTTTGATAGTTTCCATTTCTCTTTGACATTCTGTTCCTTCTATCCTCTCTACACTTCAGTACAATTGCAACAGGCCATACATCAAGTCAGAAACTGTTAGATCACCCATAGAAGCTGTTGAGATTTTTTGGGGAAAGCAGATTTTCCTCATGTTGCATAGCCATAAGTGGGCCTGGGTGGGGTTCCTCTGTAGACATGTTGTGAATGACAAAAAAATCAAAAGCTTTAAGCAGAGGTGTAGGGGCATGTTTATATAAACCCATGTAATCAGGAGGATGTATACCTGAATGCAGCTAAAGATCCATCAGTGTTAGTGGTGGATTGTGCATTGTCACACAGGACAACTTTGGTTTGCTGACTTAAACCCTGACCTTCTTGTTAGGTCTCTGCCAACTATTTATATTACAAATGAATGCATACTGTATGTTATCTAGGTTTAACATGGATTGATGTTCTGTGAGATTTATGTGAATGTTTTACCCATAAAAGGGCCATAGTGTGCAAATTTTATTGTTTTGCCCTTTAGATGTAAATTTAGTTGTGGTTTCATGAAAAAAATATCCTCGACGTTTCATATTTCTAAGTGTATGCATGTGGAAACTCCAACTATAAGAACAATTTAGGACTTCGGTGAAGTTTAGGAGTACAGTATGTGTTAGTTCCAGCCACCACACCAGGGAGCTACCTTGGGTCCTGAATGACAATCAGCCGTGGCAGACAACCAATCCACCCCCACCTCTCAAAAGTAAACATCTAGCCAGGTGATGTGTGGGCATCCCTTTGGCTCTCTCCAGCTGTTATCTTCAACATTGATGTGCTTGTGTGTGAAAATGTTACAGCTGAACCTCCCTCACTATGCAAGTAATACTGTTCATCTGAGATTCCATAAGAAACTTGTTTGACACAGACTCATCCCAAGAATACTCCAAAGAGACCTTGTGCCAAAGGCATCCAGTTATTGCCTTAGGTTAGCAACCAAGTCTCACAACTATACAGAAAGATGTGAGGCACGAGGATCCTAAAGATCTGGTTCTTCATTCTTCTACAAAGGTAACATCATCCTCTTTCCATTGACTTTATGATTCCATAAGTTCTTCCCAGGCATCTCCTGATCTCAAAGGCTGGGGATTAAGACACATCAATTTCACTTCTGAAATAAGTGAATGTCTCAACATGTTCAGTACTTTCATGGTGTACAGTTCTGATGAACAAGTCCAGAAAGTCACTGAAAGCCTGAATCTTAGTGTTGATTCAGGGCAATGGCAAACCCAAACATTCCAATTCCTTTTGCAGCTTCTCAAGGGTTGCAATCAGACTATCCATTGATCCTGCAAAGATCACAGCATCATCTACAAAGTCAAGGCCAGTAAACCTTTGTTTGCTCACAAAGGCACCTAAGCCACTGGTTTCCACAGCCCTAACCACTCTGAGCATGCAATGAGCATTAAGCAATGAGCACTGAGCAGTGTAGGACCCAGAACACAACACTGATGAATGTTTATTTTGTCCTATGAAATACAGGAGCTGTCTTAACAGGGACTTTATTACATCAACCGCTTACTTGACTGCAGTTGTTTCTGTATTATCCAAAAAAGTCACCTGAATCTGGGAATGAATTAATCAAAACCTGCTCACAATATAGCAAAACCTGACTTTGATTTGTCTGTTTCTCTCTCTATGGCCACTCCATGGCTGTGTAGAAAGGAACTGTCTCATAAAACCATAATTTTTTGCTCCATATTTTAAAGCCACTATGTGTAGCATTTAGTGTCATCTGTTGGGTGAGTTTGCAGATTGCATTATGCCTTCACAGGTACTGATTCGGTGTCCCTTCATGTTTTCACTTCTTTGGCAATGGGGATTCATGCTCCTTAGTCCTCTTGTGATAAGCAATACCATGCATTTCACAAAAAGTGAGGGATCTCAAACTTGTTAGCCTGCAATAGAAAGGCTAACAAATTTCAAAGGCTTCTTCTGTGCCCATAAAAAAACAAACAAACAAACAAAAAAAAACACACACACATTTACTGTTGCAAGTTATTAAACACTAATGAACAGATGGTTAGGAATACTACATTGGATTTTCTGTTAATAAACACCCCTAAATCCTATGCATTGTTGCTGTAAAATCTGCTGTAAAGACAACCAGTGATTTATATTAGCTTGCAGAAAAGGTGAAAAAAATCACAATAACACTTATTTGGTCAGAAAGGAAAAACAGTTTTTAGAGGTCACCTCAAAGGTACTCATAGCATGACTTAAGGTAACTCCAGGGACTGCAGGTTTTTGGAGAGGGTTAACAAAGCACTGTAGTCTCTCACAAAGAACATAGCTTTTACTGTTGCACGTACACACATATGCATGCACGCACACACAAACTCATGCACACACATGCTTTTTTTCAAGAACACAATAGGAGAGTAAATGGTTTTTCTGAAAGTGATTCCTACCTCCTCATTATTTATTCATGGTTCTGCTGGTCATTGCAACCTTGAGACCATTGTGTGTGTGTGTGTGTGTGTGTGTGTGTGTGTGTGTGTGTGTGTGTGTGTGTGTGTGTGTGTGTGTGTGTGTGTGTGTGTGTGTGTGTGTGTGTGTGTGTGTGTGTGTGTGTGAGATAAATTTTGTAAGAGAGGCAAGGTGGAGAGAGCCATAGAGGAGAGAAGGGAAGAGAGCAAAAAGAAAGTGGGTGGAGGGATGGAGGACTTTAAGGGCCGCAGTCTGCAGTATGGGTTTGGATTTCCGTCCTTGAGGGGTGAGTGGAAGCCGATCGATAGCGAGGCTGAGAGCGAGGCTGATCAGGTGGCGACATGAGTCTACAGAGGCACTCAACAAGAACATGACCTGGACACAAACAAGGTCACAGCTTGACCCTAAAAGAGATGGAGAGACTGGAGGGAGAAGCAGAATAGAGTGCAGGATGGTCGATGTTAAAGTGATAAGACCAGTGCAGAGATCGACGAAACTGTCATTGGCCTCATGATCTCTGTTGGTAACAAATAAAACTAGATTGGGCATTGTCATAGCAGATCATGCAACATGGAACTTTGTATCATTCATTGAAATTCATATTAAAGAAAATGATGTACGTAGGTGGCAGGGAGTGAGACAAAAAACTTCTCTTTCATGATACAGTCCATTTAAAATGTCACCATTCCTTTGAACCCTACATTGTGATGTCCCCCTACAGCCACAGTTACATACATCAGTATCTGTGTTTGAAAGGGTCATTGTCAGTAAAACCACAAAAGACAGAACAAGTAAAAGTCATTCACTGCAGAGATGGAACACAGACAAGTGAAGAACCTGAGATGGAAGCCGTGACTACAACATCACTCTACAGGTATGTTTATAATGATTAAAGGAGATGTTGCTGAAGACTAACAAATCTCTGTTATAATTTACGGTACCCTACTTGCAGCCAGAGTTACCAGTAGGTTACTGTTATTCTACAGTGTGCCTACTGTAAAATACAGCAGTGTATTACTGTAAAAAGATGATAGTACTGTCAAATTAAATTGTTAAATTATAATAAATGGCTTTGTAACTTTGTTAAAAAAGGAAGAAATAAAGTAAAACACTAAAATGAGATTTCATTGAGCTTGTTCCATTGTGTTTGGGATCACTATAGGAGGTTTTGGATCTTCATGTTGATTTGGCTTTTCAAACACAACTCCAGAGCCTGTATTCATAAAGCATCCTAAAACTTTGGTCCCATCAAATAATAAAGCCATGAATAATGAGCCACATATGTATTTGTCAGAAATTTCAGTTATTATTCGAATAATCAGCCATGTATATGAACAGTGCACAAACAATTAAAAAAAAAACACTGCGAGTGAGTGTGAGTGATTTCATCAGTGCACACAGCACGCCTCATCTGACTGATTATAACGAAATGTTACATCTATCATAAACATACTTTTGCAGCTGCTCATAAGAAGGAATGAACATGCAACTGTTTTACCAACCCATTACAATATAAACATTACAAATAATTACCTTTTAGGCTGTTCCAAATACATTCTCCATCTCATGCAGCGCAGGAGGGAGAAAAGAAAAAAGCTGAAGATGAAACGGCCCTCTGTGATTCCAGAAGCGATAAGAGGTGTTTTCAACAGCCAAACTCTGACAGAAAATGATTAATCCACAATAAAATAATTATTTTACATACAGAGTCCAGTGCTCAAAGCAGGTGGGATTGTCATGACGAAGTGCGTGAGAGGGCATAGCCAAAATAGCTTGTCCAAAATAGCTTGTCCTGTCCTTGTAACTGCCAGGTACTCAGATAATGGGCTTCTAACAGCCTTGTCCTCACCACAAGGATCGGCTTGTGCTTCTAAAATCCTTGTTTGTTCTCGTAGTACCTCGTACACAAACTGCCTCATGCTGTTTTTGCTAAATTTTGAACTTCTTGGAATTAGCGCAACACTTAGAGATGATCCTCATTAGCTGAATATTCTACCTCTAAGGTTCAAAAAGGTTCAAGGTTCAAAAGGTTTATTGTCATATGTACAGTAAGAAACGTATTTCCCTGTGCAATGAAATTCTCTTCTTTGCTGCTCTCACCGGGTGTCTATAATAATAGTCAAAATAGGCATTAAAAAAAAAATATATATATATCCTATGTACATAAATGTGCAGTAGTGCGCTACATTGACTGTAGGGTATTGATGAGTTAATGTGCAAATAGCTAGATTCAAATATTAACAATTAACAGTAAAGTAATAATAAAGGTGCAGTTACAGTATGAAGTGAAATGAAATAATGTGCAAATAGCAAGATTCAAGTATTAACAGTTAACAGTAAAGTAACAGTAAGGTGCAGTAACAGTGTGAAGTGACCCCAGGGGGTCTGCTCAGTCCTTAGCAGCATTCAGCAGTCTGATGGCAGTGGGGTAGAAAGAGTTTTTGAAGCGGGTGGTTTTGCATTTCACACTCCTGAACCTCCGTCCTGAAGGCAGCAGTGTGAACAGTCCGTGTTGGGGATGTGTAGGGTCTTTTATGATGGCGGCAGCTCTATTGTGGACTCTCCAATGGTAGATGCTCTGCAGAGATGGTAGTGGCATCCTCGTGATCTTTGATGTGGTCTTCACTACTCTCTGCAGGCGTTTGCGGTCATTCACCGTTGAGCTGCCATACCACGCAGTAATCGAGGTGGTGAGAATGGACTCAATGATGCAGCTGTAGAAGTTGCTGAGAATCTTGGGTGACATGCCAAATTTCCTCAGCCTCCTCAGGAAGTACAGCCGCTGCTGAGCCTTCTTTACCACCTGTGTGGTGTTGAGTGTCCAAGTGAGGTCACTACTGATGTGGACCCCCAGATATTTAAAGCTGCTCACTCTCTCCACCTCGCGGCCTTGGATAGACAGTGGCTGATGAGGTTCCCTCTCCCTCCTCATGTCCACTATCATTTCCTTGGTTTTATCTGTGTTCAGAGTGAGGTTGTTGACTCCACACCATGTCATCAGGCCTTCCACCTCCCTCCTGTAAGCTGCTTCGTCTCCGCCAGTGATGCGTCCAATCACAGCAATGTCGTCAGCAAACTTTATGATGGTGTTGTCGGGGTGAGAGGCGGCACAGTTGTAGGTGAAGAGGGTGTAGAGAATAGGGCTGAGGACGCAGCCCTGCGGGGTACCGATGTTGGTAGTGATGCTGGCTGAGGTCCTATTCCCAATCTTGACAGACTGTGGTCTGCCAGTCAGAAAGTCCAGAAGCCAGTCACAGAGGGTGGGGTGGAGTCCAAGGGCAGACAATTTGTAGGTGAGTTTGTGAGGGATGACCGTGTTGAAAGCAGAGCTGTAGTCAATGAAAAGTACTCTGATGTAAGAGTCTTTATTTTCCAGGTGGGAGAGGGAGGCGTGCAGGGCGGCGGCAATGGCATCCGAGGTTGACCTGTTGTGCCTGTAAGCGTACTGCAGGGGGTCTGTGATGTCCGGTATGCAGCCCTGAATGTATGACAGTACCACTCTCTCGAAACACTTCATAATGATTGGAGTAAGTGCCACTGGCCTATAGTCATTCAGGCAAGATGGGGGGTTCTTCTTGGGGAGGGGGATGATGGTGGTGGTCTTGTAGCAGGTGGGAACAGTGCATTGACTGAGGGAAAGGTTGAAGATGGAGGTAAGAACGTCAGTCAGCTCGTTGGCACACGCTCTGAGGGCACGACCAGGTATGTTATCCAGGCCAACAGCTTTCCGGAGCCGAATACTCCTCAGTGCTCTGTGTACCTGGGCTGGTGTGATAACAAGAGGGGAGGAGGGAGGTTGGGCAGCCGAAGTGTGTGTATGATCTATGGATGTGGTACAGGTGGAGGTGGAGCTCTCAAAGCGTGAGTAGAACACATTGAGGTCTTCCAGGAGGCTGTCTGAAGAGCTGATGGTGGTGGTCCTGGAGCCGGTTCTGAAGTCTGAGATGTGGTTCAGACCTTGCCACATCCTCCTGGGGTCAGCATTGGAGTAGAAGTTCTCTGTCTTCTCTCTATGCTGGCTCTTGGCCGCTCTTATGGCCTTCTTCAGTCTATATTGTGCGGCTTTGCGCTCAGCCTCGTTGCCAGATTTAAATGCAGCAGTGCGAGCACGCAGTAAGCGCAGTACCTCGGTATTAATCCAGGGCTTCTGGTTGGGGAACTTCTTGACTTGTATGGTGGGTATGATGTTCTCAACACAGGTGCTGATATACCCAGATACATACTCAGCATATTCTACTACGCTAACAGAAGAATCCTCCTGGATGGCCGCGGTTCTAAACACATCCCAGTCTGTTTTAGCAAAACAGTCCTGCAGAGTGCTCTCAACCTCTGGTGACCATAGCTGCACCTGTCTGGTGACAGGATTCGATTGTTTAAGTCTCTGTCTGTAAGCTGGGTACAGGAACAAAGAGATGTGGTCGGAGCTGCCAAATGAGGGGCGTGGTGCTGCCTTCAGAGCGCCACGGATATTACTGTATGCGTGGTCCAATATATTTTTACCCCTGGTGGGAATGTCCACATGCTGGTAGTATTTGGGGAGTACAGTCTTTTGGTTGCCCTTGTTAAAATCTCCGACGATTATGCAAATGGCGTCTGGGTGAGCGGTCTCTGTCGCGCTGATGACGTCATGCAGTTTACTGAGTGCCGTTGTGTAGTTAGCGCCCGGGTGGATGTAAACAGCGGCTAAAAATACACTGGTAAACTCCCTCGGTAGATAAAAGGGGCGACATTCCAGTAATAGAAACTCCAGATCAGGTGAGCAGTATTTCTGTACAGTCCGAGCATTTCTACACCAAGAGTTATTTATATAAACACACACACCTCCTCCTGCGCTCTTACCGGAATCCGCTGTCCTGTCCCCTCGGAACAATGAATGTGTTTCCAGCTGAACGGCAGAGTCTGGGACGGTCTCTGTGAGCCAAGTCTCGGTGAAAATCAAAGCACAACACTGTCTAGTCTCTCTCTGTGCTGTAATCCTCGCCCACCACTCGTCCAGTTTGTTTTCCAGCAACCGTACGTTAGCCAGCAGCAGGCTGGGGAGCGGTGGCTTACTCGGAAGTGCCTTTAGCCGAACATGAAGCCCGCCTCTCTTACCCCGCTTCCGACGCCACTATTCTCCCACGTTTGTTGAATAACTGGACTCGTCCCAAAAAACCATGCTACATGGCTCATTATTCATTGTTCATTATTCGGTGGGACCAGGTCTTAAAGCTAAAAGTACCTCTTAGTGATGTCATTCTATGAAAAATCTTAGAATTCCTCAAATTCTCAGACATTTCTTAGAATTTTCCCTTGGTAAGATAAAGTTATTCACAGCACAGCTCAGGCCTAAAGAGAGCTCCTAAGGTAAAAAAAAAAAAAAAAAAAAAAAAACTGTTTAGAGGAGGGAGAAGAATTTTTAAGAAGCCTTAAAGTGTCTTAAACAGACAAGACAGTGGAACGACAGAGAGGAAGGAAAAATATTCTCTGTATGTTGAACAGCAGTGATTCAGTAACACGCTACTGGCTTGATCTTGCAGGGATAATGTTTGTGGTTGACCTCATCAGGAATGAGTTTACTTTTCCCACCCAGTGCAGTAATGCCTGAAGTGAAGGTCAACATTGCGATACCTGGCTATGGGAAAAATGAAAATGGCATGTAAATTGCATAACAGTCATACAATTATTATCAAAGGAAGCAATGTCAGTAGCCATAGCCTAAATGGTAGTCTACAACACTCACCTGTTTGAGAAGAACTTAGCTTGTGTGCTGCAATCTTCTCTCTCACTTTGGGTTGCAGCACATACCAGCGCTTCTCACACTTGTCGCTTGTGTGCAACTACCAGCATGGAGAGTAAGCATAACAATAAGCTAATCAATATAATAACTGGCATGTGAATGAGGTATATTGAAACATTTTGAAACTGTGTAACAATTCATTAATTTTTTTTCAGGATTCTATATTTCTTAATATAGTCCAAAATATATGATTAGTTGATTTTACTGTCTATTCATAACTAGGAGTTTCCCTTGATTGTGACAGCCAATCACACCTTTTACAAGACTGTGTCATACCTAGCAATGGGTTCAATGCCACCTCCTCAACAAAGGGAAAAAGTTTCTGTCCACTCCTTGCTCAGAGTTGCTCTCAGAAAATTCCTGGATCATTCTTAACAGCCCCTTCACACATAACATGATTGAAGCCAAATGGCACGCAAAGGAGGATTCAAATGCCACTTGTGAAAATTCAGAGCCACCTTGAACGCCTCGTACAACAGTCGTCACAACCATTCGGCCACAGCACATACACTATATTCACGTGTTTCTGGCACCGGAAACCCATTCAGAAAGCAGACAAGATGAAGCCACACTGCCAACTGATCATACTCACAACATTCGCACAGTATCGCAAACGTAGGTCGGACAAATGGTGCCACGGACTTCACCCCGGTGGCTAAATGATGGCGAATGTCAGGTGAGTTCAACCCACTCTCAGGCAGAGTCCAGGTGCCACCCAGGAACATCCAACACCACCTGCAAGGCACTTTGGAAAATTCATGTGGCCAGCTCGAACGTAGAGTGCAGGTGACCACTTTCAAGCTGCAGTCCAGGTTGCAAAAGCTCAAAGGGCGGTCAGTGTGTTGTGTCCACCCCCAAGCAACAGAAATGGCATGCGAGTGTGCCTTCCCCTCCCCCCAGCAACGCAAATGGCGTGTGAGTGTGTCGTGTCCCCTACCCCCCAGGCAACAGAATGGTGTGCCCCCCCCCACACACACACCATGATCCAACATTGTTGAGGTGTGGTTGTGGTGGCGAAGGCTCGAACGATGGCCAGAGTGTGATCGCTGTCCAACGCAGTACGCACATCTGGATGGCTGTCATGTCCATGATAGAACAGCTGACAGCTGTGGAACAGCCATCATGGCATATCCAGCATGGCCCACTGGAGGTAAAATCACCAGCCAGCAGTGTACCCACACCACCACAATGGAGATAAAAATAAAAACCCAGCTGCTCCAGCTGCGTGTCACAGTGAGTCATCCCACTGGACAGCCACATCACGTGACACGTGATCACTGATGATCATGGCCCAGATGCACCCACAGAGGCAATCAGATGATGCCACCATACACAGGTGCATGTAAACAGTCAGATGATCACACCACAGTGTGTCAGCCACCGTGATGCACCTGTGTGGGCAGGCTCTCAATAAAACAGCTCACCAGCCCGCTGCAACTCACGTGACACGTGCTCACAATGTGCACACAGTCTATCTGTCATGTGACAGACAGTGTGGGTAGCTCATGTGCCCCACATCCTGGAGCTGTAAGCAGCTCCGGACAGGTGGGCATGTTGAAGCCGTCTGATGATCACATTCACCAAGGCGATCATCATGTCGCAGCTGACCACTGTGTCATTGCTACTCACAGCCAGAGAACAAATGGTGCCATGAAGAACATCACCTCTCAACACTCCACCGTGATGCACGTGTCGGCATGCTGTCATGGCATGATAAAAAATAAAAACACATATCACCTTTGGAACGCCTTCAGCTGTGCCTCAGTGTTTACTGCAGAAACCATGAGCCAGGCTGCCCCATGCGAAAATATCCATCTGATTATGTGAACGGTCAGCTGGTGAGGCAAATGTCACGTCCACCATGTGAGTTATAGTCCACATGACGCGGTGTCTTTAGGCATGCTGCACGCTGGACAACTGGATGCACGGACCAGACTGATGTGTTCATGATATGAGCGCATCAATTCATTCATGTCAGTTCATTAGTTTTTTGTTTATATCCATGGCCATGGTTCATGAACATAAAGGAACAGGGGGACAATAATCATTGTATTGTCTGCTCTTTTTAACAGGAATCAAATATTTTAACAGACAAAAATGATATTCATTTATTTCTTCATTTCCAACACAGACCATCAAGTCATCAATCAGAATCACCTTTATTGTCATTGTAATTTACATTGCAACGAGATTTGAGTGCAACTCCAAAAGGTGCTTTTCCAAGGTGCGAGTAATTGTTAGACAAATAAAATATAATGAAATTTAACTAAATAAATTTCTTAAAGATAGATAGATAGATAGATAGATAGATAGATAGATAGATAGATAGATAGATAGATAGATAGATAGATAGATAGATAGATAGATAGATAGATAGATAGATAGATAGATAGATAGATAGATAGATAGATAGATAGATAGATAGATAGATAGATAGATACTTTATTGATCTCACAATGGAGAAATTACGTTTACACTCCAGTTACCTCAGACAGCAATTAGTCCACAATTATTACTTGTTTACCATAATAATGGCACACATCAGAATTAAAGGCAACACATACACATTTGACATTGTTTATGTGCACTAAGTTTGAGGCTGTCCGTTATCAGAATTGAGGCAAGTGGGTGAAGGCCACGCAGCAACCCTGAGATGCGCCGCCAACATCAGCTTGGGGGCGGGGCTTGCAGCTAAAACTGCACCGCCCCCGCCAAAGGGAAACGGGATGATGAGAAGCAGGCGCCGGAAAGGGTGGGCATTGATGAGGGAAGGAGGGGGTGGGGGGGGAGGGAATGGAACATGCTTCAGTCCCGTGAAAAGCAGTTTATTGTCTTTGTGAGATGAGATAAGAAATATATGTACAACTAAAATAAAATGTAGACAAAATATCTGTACATGGGTACAGATATTGCACAAGAACTTTGAAAAGTGCAGATTAATGTGGTTTGTTATTGTTCAGTGCAGTGATTGCTCTGGGGAGAAAGCTGTCCCTGAGTCTATTTGTCCTAGTTTTGATTGACCTATACCGTCGGCCCGAGGGTAGTAGGTCAAACAGGTGGTTGCGGGATGGGATGTGTCTTTGATGATGGTGGCAGTTCTGCCGAGGTAATGAGGGCTGGCAATGTCCTCCAGGCTGAGCAGAGAGCAGCTAGTGATCCTCTGGGCCATGTTGATCACCCTCTGCAGCGCTCTCCTGTCTGCTGCTGAGCAACCCTCGTACCACGCTGTAATGCAGTACGTCAGGATGCTCTCAATGGTGGCTCTGTAGAACAACACCAGCAGGTTCTCCTCCAAACTGTTCCTCCTGAGCACTCTCAGGAAGTGGTGTCGCTGCTGGGCTTTCTTCACCACCACTGTTTGTTGGCAGTCCAAGAGAGGCTGTCAGAGAGCTGCACTCCCAGGAACCTGATGGAGCTGACCCTTTCCACACAGTCCCCATGGATGTAGAGCGGGGCTGGGTCAGCCTTGCCCTTCCTGATGTCCAGGATTATTTCTTTTGTTTTTGTGGTTTTCAGCGACAGGTTGTTAGCTGAACACCATGCTGTCAGTCGATTGACCTCATCTCTGTAATCAGACTCATCCCCCCCCCCCCGAGATCAATCAATCAATCAACTTTTTTCTTGTATAGCGCCAAATCACAACAAACAGTTGCCCCAAGGCGCTCCACATTGCAAGGCAAGGCCATACAATAATTATGAAACACAGTCTACGTCTAAAGCAACATAACCAAGGGATGGTCCAGGGTCACCCGATCCAGCCCCAACTATAAGCCTTAGCGAAAAGGAAAGTCTTAAGCCTAATCTTAAAAGTAGAGAGGGTATCTGTCTCCCTGATCTGAATTGGGAGCCGGTTCCACAGGAGAGGAAGAGCCCAACCACGGTGCTATCATGCGCAAATGTTTTGATGATGTTTGAGAGATGGGTCGGAGAGCAGTCGTGAGTGTAAAGGGTGAACAGGAGGGGGCTCAGTACACAGCCTTGAGGGGAACCGGTGCTGAGTGTGATGGTGGCGGAAATGTGGGGGCCAAGTTTCACGGACTGTGGGTGGTTCATGAGGAAGGCTTTGATCCACTGGCAGATGGGGGTGGAGATACCAAGATGTGTCAGTTTCTGGACCAGGATCTCTGGGATGATGTGGTTGAAGGCTGAGCTGAAATCCAGGAAGAGCATCCTCACATAGCTCTCCTGGTGCTCCAGGTGGCTCAGTGTGGAGCGCTGTGGTGATACCGTCCTCTGTGGAGTGGTTTGCTCTGTAGGCTAACTGGTGGGGGTCCAGAGTGGGAGGCAGACAGGCCCTGATGTGCTGAGAGACCAGTCTTTCAAAGCACTTCATGACCACAGGCATAAGTGCAACAGGCCTGTAGTCATTTATGCTCTCCACTGCTGACTTCTTTGGGATGGTGGAAGATTTGAGGCAGAGTGGAATGATGACCTGCAACAGAGACAGGTTAAAGATGCAGGTGAAAACTCCAGCCAGTTGTCTGCACACCCTTTGAGTACCTTGTACTGTACCTTGTAGTACACCATCGGGGCCGGCTGCCTTCCTGGGGTTCACCGCCTTCAGTACACCTCTCACTTCGTGCTCCTGAAGTGTTAGTGTGCTAGTGCTGGAGGGTGGTGGGTGTGGAGTTGCTGTTGGTTTGTCTGCTTTGAAGCGGGCAAAGAAGCGGTTCAGCTCCTCTGCCAGCGAGGTGTCAGACAGACCTAGCATTTCCTGGGTTGCTGCTTCTGTAGTTGGTTATATTACTTATTCTCTGCCACATCTTTCTGGGGTCATTCAATCAATCAATCAATTTTTTTATATAGCACCAAATCACAACAAACAGTTGCCCCAAGGCGCTTTATATTGTAAGGCAAGGCCATACAATAATTATGTAAAACCCCAACGGTCAAAACGACCCCCTGTGAGCAAGCACTTGGCTACAGTGGGAAGGAAAAACTCTCTTTTAACAGGAAGAAACCTCCAGCAGAACCAGGCTCAGGGAGGGGCAGTCTTCTGCTGGGACTGGTTGGGGCTGAGGGAGAGAACCAGGAAAAAGACATGCTGTGGAGGGGAGCAGAGATCGATCACTAATGATTAAATGCAGAGTGGTGCATACAGAGCAAAAAGAGAAAGAAACAGTGCATCATGGGAACCCCCCAGCAGTCTACGTCTATAGCAGCATAACTAAGGGATGGTTCAGGGTCACCTGATCCAGCCCTAACTATAAGCTTTAGCAAAAAGGAAAGTTTTAAGCCTAATCTTAAAAGTAGAGAGGGTGTCTGTCTCCCTGATCTGAATTGGGAGCTGGTTCCACAGGAGAGGAGCCTGAAAGCTGAAGGCTCTGCCTCCCATTCTACTCTTACAAACCCTAGGAACTACAAGTAAGCCTGCAGTCTGAGAGCGAAGCGCTCTATTGGGGTGATATGGTACTACGAGGTCCCTAAGATAAGATGGGACCTGATTATTCAAACCTTATAAGTAAGAAGAAGAATTTTAAATTCTATTCTAGAATTAACAGGAAGCCAATGAAGAGAGGCCAATATGGGTGAGATATGCTCTCTCCTTCTAGTCCCCGTCAGTACTCTAGCTGCAGCATTTTGAATTAACTGAAGGCTTTTTAGGGAACTTTTAGGACAACCTGATAATAATGAATTACAATAGTCCAGCCTAGAGGAAATAAATGCATGAATTAGTTTTTCAGCATCACTCTGAGACAAGACCTTTCTGATTTTAGAGATATTGCGTAAATGCAAAAAAGCAGTCCTACATATTTGTTTAATATGCGCTTTGAATGACATATCCTGATCAAAAATGACTCCAAGATTTCTCACAGTATTACTAGAGGTCAGGGTAATGCCATCCAGAGTAAGGATCTGGTTAGACACCATGTTTCTAAGATTTGTGGGGCCAAGTACAATAACTTCAGTTTTATCTGAGTTTAAAAGCAGGAAATTAGAGGTCATCCATGTCTTTATGTCTGTAAGACAATCCTGCAGTTTAGCTAATTGCTGTGTGTCCTCTGGCTTCATGGATAGATAAAGCTGGGTATCATCTGCGTAACAATGAAAATTTAAGCAATACCGTCTAATAATACTGCCTAAGGGAAGCATGTATAAAGTGAATAAAATTGGTCCTAGCACAGAACCTTGTGGAACTCCATAATTAACTTTAGTCTGTGAAGAAGATTCCCCATTTACATGAACAAATTGTAATCTATTAGACAAATATGATTCAAACCACCGCAGCGCAGTGCCTTTAATACCTATGGCATGCTCTAATCTCTGTAATAAAATTTTATGGTCAACAGTATCAAAAGCAGCACTGAGGTCTAACAGAACAAGCACAGAGATGAGTCCACTGTCCGAGGCCATAAGAAGATCATTTGTAACCTTCACTAATGCTGTTTCTGTACTATGATGAATTCTAAAACCTGACTGAAACTCTTCAAATAGACCATTCCTCTGCAGATGATCAGTTAGCTGTTTTACAACTACCCTTTCAAGAATTTTTGAGAGAAAAGGAAGGTTGGAGATTGGCCTATAATTAGCTAAGATAGCTGGGTCAAGTGATGGCTTTTTAAGTAATGGTTTAATTACTGCCACCTTAAAAGCCTGTGGTACATAGCCAACTAACAAAGATACATTGATCATATTTAAGATCGAAGCATTAAATAATGGTAGGGCTTCCTTGAGCAGCCTGGTAGGAATGGGGTCTAATAGACATGTTGATGGTTTGGATGAAGTAACTAATGAAAATAACTCAGACAGAACAATCGGAGAGAAAGAGTCTAACCAAATACCGGCATCACTGAAAGCAGCCAAAGATAACGGTACGTCTTTGGGATGGTTATGAGTAATTTTTCTCTAATAGTTAAAATTTTGTTAGCAAAGAAAGTCATGAAGTCATTACTAGTTAAAGTTAATGGAATACTCGGCTCAATAGAGCTCTGACTCTTTGTCAGCCTGGCTACAGTGCTGAAAAGAAACCTGGGGTTGTTCTTATTTTCTTCAATTAGTGATGAGTAGAAAGATGTCCTAGCTTTACGGAGGGCTTTTTTATAGAGCAACAGACTCTTTTTCCAGGCTAAGTGAAGATCTTCTAAATTAGTGAGACGCCATTTCCTCTCCAACTTACGGGTTATCTGCTTTAAGCTACGAGTTTGTGAGTTATACCACGGAGTCAGACACTTCTGATTTAAAGCTCTCTTTTTCAGAGGAGCTACAGCATCCAAAGTTGTCTTCAATGAGGATGTAAAACTATTGACGAGATACTCTATCTCCCTTACAGAGTTTAGGTAGCTACTCTGCACTGTGTTGGTATATGGCATTAGAGAACATAAAGAAGGAATCATATCCTTAAACCTAGTTACAGCACTTTCTGAAAGACTTCTAGTGTAATGCAACTTATTCCCCACTGCTGGGTAGTCCATCAGAGTAAATGTAAATGTTATTAAGAAATGATCAGACAGAAGGGAGTTTTCAGGGAATACTGTTAAGTCTTCTATTTCCATACCATAAGTCAGAACAAGATCTAAGATATGATTAAAGTGGTGGGTGGACTCATTTACTTTTTGAGCAAAGCCAATAGAGTCTAATAATAGATTAAATGCATTGTTGAGGCTGTCATTCTCAGCATCTGTGTGGATGTTAAAATCGCCCACTATAATTATCTTATCTGAGCTAAGCACTAAGTCAGACAAAAGGTCTGAAAATTCACTTCACAGCGAAGTGGTCCTCTATCTTTTTCTTGTAGGCAGCCTTGGCCTCCCTGATACCTCTTTTCAGGTCGGACCTGGCCACACTGTACAGGGCCCTGTCCTCTGATTTAAAGCCGGTGTTGCAGCTTTTTAATAGGGACTGGACTACACTATTCATCCAGGGTTTCTGGTTTGGAAAAACCCTCACCCTTTTGTTGATGGTGACAGTGTCAACACATTTCTTAATGTAAGAGAGTACAGTGTCAGTGTACTCCTGCAAGTTGTGGCTGAAAAATAAATCCCATACAGTCCGTGAGAAGCAGTTCTGTAGGTGGGAGAGCACTCCCTCAGGCCAGGTTTGGATTGTCTTTCATTATGGCTTTGTCTGCCTCAGCAGGGGCGTGTAGGTGAGGGTGAGGGACAGGTAGAGATGGTCAGATCCAGCAATATGGAGGAGGGGAGTGACTTTGTATGCATACTTTATGTTTGAGTAAACATGGTCCAAAGTATTTTCCCCTCTGGTGGCACACTTCATGTACTGGATGAACTTAGTGAACACAGTCTTTAAACATGCCTGGCTGAAGTCACCAGCAACAATACAGACGCTATCCGGGTGGGCCAGCTGCTGTTTATTTACACAGGCAAGCAAGCGGCTACGGTCTGTGATAACGTTAGCATTGAGTGGGATGTAAACAGCAAACACAATGACTACTGTGAACTCCCTTGGGAGAAAAAAAGGTCTGCACGAGACTGCCAGCACCTCTAAATCAGGAGAACAGTGAGAGTCAATGATCCTGCTGCTACAGCACCACTCGCGGTTCACATAAATACAGAGCCACATCACAAGCATCAATTACACATCATTACCAGTAAAGTGATTGTCTTACATTTAAACAGCACATTCATTGTTCTTATGTTCTCCACTCAGATTGTAATAGCCAATCACAGATTAGCCTTTCTGTCCATCATTTACCTGGATTTTGGCATGCTTGGCACCAGAAAGTTATGTTGGATCCAAAAGGATCCAAAAAGGCTAAGACCAAAAGTTATATTGGATCGCTTCCCACTGACCAATAGCGTTAGAGCTTACTGCCAACAGCTAGCCAATCAGAGCACGGCATACGAAGGTCAGGAACTAGCTGACAGATGCTGGTTGAAAAAATGGCAACAAACATGTCAACAACAGCAGAAAATCATCTGCCAGCGAGGTTTGTTGAATTCACAGAGGAGGAACTGGTGGAAATATTGAACTCCAAGGATGCCAAAAACACTAAGAAGGTAGACAAGCACGCTACTGACGTTTTAGAAGCATTCATCACATCAGAATCAATCATATGCTGTTCACAACAAAATCAATTGATCTAATTTAGTTGACTTTGTTGTTTGCTTTAATTTGGGAGGGGGGTGGACAACATAAGAATTGATGGATGGATGTATAATAATGTTCCGTGCTCCCTCATTATTTGTTCCTTGCACATTTTCTTTGATTTATGTACATTTGAGTTACAGATGAGTTAAACTAACCAATATATTAATGCATTACACAATGCATGGTTGAACATGCAGTTAGTGCACTTCCCCTCCCAAATGAATATCTGGTTCAAGGGTGGCTATGTCCCATTTTGCTTATGTGAGTTGCTTGAGAGAAGCAAAATCAACATGTGAGTCTCACACTGAATCCGTTTGCATGGTGAGTCCATGCAAACTGAAAGAAGGCCAATGAAATCTCATTAAAGTGTTTATTTTTTTGCAGAATTACTGTCATCTGGCAACCACAGCTTCATATTGTAATTTAACACTGAGACAGAACTGTAATCTTTATACAGTAAGAAACTGCTACAGTAGGCACATTGTAGAACAAGAGCAATTACAGTTTTCTGACATCTGCCAAATTTCAGTGGAGTCTTCCATGCTCTAATAACTATCTGTGGTGCACATTTGGTAGTAGTTTTGACATCTGAATTAGTTTTGACGTAATCCTTCAAAACCTACTGTATGTGTGCAGTGGTTCCTTGGCCTCCCGCTCCAGTGCACATTTTATCACAGAAGAGGGAGAGAGAAAAACTATAACAACAATTCCTGTGTAACATAATGCATTTTGGGTGACATATTGTACAGTATGCACTGTGAATACACCAACCGTATCTCATGCCATTTCTTAATGGCATCATGAAAAGTAAACCTATTTGTTCCTGCTTCCATCACGAAAACGTTGCATTTTTGTGATGGGAGCATGAATTAATTTTGTGACTGAGGCATGAAATGCAGGGTGACATGGGGGGGGGGGGGGTTCTTGGAGGATTATGGTTTGGGTTAGGGGAAGGGGTATGGTTAGAAATAGTAAAATGAAAAATAACACGTTATGAAAATGTGACTCATTTCGTGACAGGAGCACAAAAAAAGCCTGAGAGTGAGCTGGAATTCACACACACCGAACTGTAAGTAAATGTAAATGTAGTGCATGGCACAACACAAAGTAAACAGTTTACAGCATTGAACATTAGAGTATGCACAGAACACAAACATTTTTTACTAGTACATAAGGATCTCCATCACTCTGTCGATGTTCCATTCAAATGGCACATTGTACAGTTGTTTCACGCACATTTCATTTCCCCTAAGCACTCTGTCAATTGTAGTGATTGAAACAGATTCAGTATACCCAAAGATATTGTCATCCTGTATAACGGCACTTTGTATCTCTCTCAACATTATGGCATTGTTTGCAATCACCATTGCACAAATGGCTTCCTCTTGTTGCAGAGTATAAAGGGAGGAAGGGGGCCACCTCTGCAAGCTCGCCTTGCAATTCTGGTACAGAGTAAAATTACAGTAAATATGGCAAGTCTTTACTGTAACACTACAATACACCAAATCTGTGCTGCAGTAGTCTAAATGTAAAAACTGACAAGTTCTTGTCCCACTGCAAGCTTCATGTATGACACAATGACAGCAGTGCAGTGCAGAGTGTTCATCAGGAATCCACCAATGTACTTGGCCTTTTCTTCCTCTTCCCATTTTGTCCCCTTTCTCCCAGCAGCCTCACCCCTCTTCCACGAGGCTGACCCTCCATTTCTGTGTCACAGTATGGTAGAAATGGTACACACTATGTCCTGCTTGGAGAAGTGCCTTATTACTGGTTGCAACTAATGATTCACACACACCTTCTCATTAGTGAATGTTGAGGTTCACCTGAGAGTAATTGTTCAATTTAGGAGACATTTTCAGGAAAACTCATCTCTGTGCTTGTCCTGTTAGACCTCAGTGCAGCTTTTGATACTGGCGACCATAAAATTTTATTACAGAGATTAGAGCATGCCATAGGTATTAAAGGCATTGCGCTGCAGTGGTTTGAATCATATTTATCTAATAGATTACAATTTGTTCATGTAAATGGGGAGTCTTCTTCACAGACTAAGGTTAATTATGGAGTTCCACAAGGTTCTGTGCTAGGACCAATTTTATTCACTTTATACATGCTTCCCTTAGGCAGTGTAATTAGAAAGCATTGCTTAAATTTTCATTGTTATGCAGATGATACCCAGCTTTATCTATCCATGAAGCCAGAGGACACACACCAATTAGTTAAACTGCTGGAATGTCTTTCAGACATAAAGACATGGATGACCTCTAATTTCCTGCTTTTAAATTCAGACAAAACTGAAGTTACTGTACTTGGCCCCACAAATCTTAGAAACATGGTGTCTAACCAGATCCTTACTCTGGATGGCATTACCCTGACCTCTAGTAATACTGTGAGAAATCTTGGAGTCATTTTTGATCAGGATATGTTCTTCAATGCGCATATTAAGCAAATATGTAGGACTGCTTTTTTGCGTTTGCGCAATATCTCTAAAATTAGAAAGGTCTTGTCTCAGAGTGATGCTGAAAAACTAATTCATGCATTTATTTCTTCTAGGCCGGATTACTGTAATTCATTATTATCAGGTTGTCCTAAATGTTCCCTGAAAAGCCTTCAGTTAAATCAAAATGCTGCAGCTAGAGTGCTGACAGGGACTAGAAGGAGAGATCATATTTCACCCATATTGGCCTCTCTTCATTGGCTCCCTGTTAATTCCAGAATAGAATTTAAAATTCTTCTTCTTACTTATAAGGTTTTGAATAATCAGGTCCCATTTTATCTTAGGGACCTCATAGTACCATATCACCCCAATAGAGCGCTTCGCTCTCAGACTGCAGGCTTACTTGTAGTTCCTAGGGTTTGTAAGAGTAGAATGGGAGGCAGAGCCTTCAGCTTTCAGGCTCCTCTCCTGTAGAACCAGCTCCCAATTCAGATTAGGGAGACAGACACCCTCTCTACTTTTAAGATTAAGTTTAAAACTTTCCTTTTTGAAAAAGCTTATAGTTAGGGCTGGATCAGGTGACCCTGAACCATCCCTTAGTTATGCTGCTATAGACTTAGACTGCTGGGGGTTTCCCATGATGCACCCAGTGTTTCTTTTTATTCACCTCTTTTTGCTCTGTATGCACCACTCTGCTTTTAATCATTAGTGATTGATCTCTGTTCTCTTCCACTGCATGTCTTTTTCCTGATTCTCTCCCCTCAGCCTAAGCCAGTCCCAGCAGAAGACTGCCCCTCCCTGAGCCTGGTTCTGCTGGAGGTTCCTTCCTGTTAAAAGGGAGTTTTTCCTTCCCACTGTTGCCAAGTGCTTGCTCATAGAGGGTTGTTTGACCGTTGGGGTTTTTCTGTCATTATTGTAATAAGTATTACAATATAAAGCGCCTTGGGGCAACTGTTTGTTGTGATTTGGCGCTATATAAATAAAATTGATTTGATTTGATTTGATATATATATATATATATATATATATATATATATATATATATATATATATATATATATATATATATATAATATATATATATATATATATATATATATATATATATATCAAATATGAAAGCTTCTGACGGCTCATAGACAGAACAGAGCTCATAGTCAGAGCGGAAGTGAAACCATTTGCTTCACCTCCGAGCCATGAGCAGCAGAGGTTAAGTTAATCTCCAAAAAAAAACAAACAAACAGGTTCATCTCCTTTGCTCATTTCAGAGCTCTGAAGCCAAGCAGAGCAGGACCTTGCTAACAGATCGTTAGCTGGTAAGCTTTCAGTCTGTGTGTTTTTTTTTCCGGTGTTATTTAGATATTTATGGAGTACATTCATGTCTGAATTGGTTTTTCTAATCACATTTTTAGCTTCCTGGTTTGTAAAGAAAATACACTTTCGGAGTGAAAGAAATTATGTGTTTGGACCGATTGTCATGGAAACCAGTCTGGATATGGGAAAATATCCAACCGGTAATCAGCCAATCAGAGCATGTGTAGCGTTGCAGCCATATAATAAATGTATATTTTCTTGACAGATTTCTACACCTAGTTCAACATTTTTGTATGTAATGACTCAAGCAATGAAATTAAGATTTTTAGTTTTATAGGGAATGACTATTCAGCAGTCACAAGTATAGTTCATTTTGACTAACATGACATAAGCAGATGATAATGTTATAAAACAGCAAAGAGTTGTATGAAAGCAATTGATGCATGTCCAGAAGCATTTGCAATTGGAAGGAATCAGAAACTGCTCCTACGATGTGCACAAATGATTAAATGGTGTGGAGATTGAACTAACTGTTGTGCAAGTGCTAATAGTGATGTGAGAAATGCACTAAAGTGACTTAGAAAAACTGTAATTAAGGAAAGTTACAGTATTACAGTGTTAGTCACAAATTCTCGTATCTACAGAGAATTTCTGTCTCTGATGGAAACAAGGATAAGGAGGGTTGTGTACTCTGTTATGTCTGTAGTCAAATTGAAATATTGTGGCCTTGGAAACTAGCCTACCCCTGCATAGTAACTGTTGTTATGCAACATCTCTTCCAACAATCCTCAGCGCTCTGATAGTTTAGCTTTATTTACAGTGCATCAAAAAGTATTCACAGTGCTTTAGTTTTTCTGCATTTTGTTACATTACATTTTGTTACATTATTTTTCAAAATTGAGTAAATTCATTTTTTTCCCTCAAAATTATACTCACAACACCCCATAACAGCATGAAAAAATTTTTTTTTGTTAATTTATTAAAAAAAAAATTAAGAAATCACATGTACATACTGTAACTATTCACATCCTATGCTCAATACCATGTTAATGCACCTTTGGCATCAACAAGGTATATTCAAGTCTTCTTGAATATGATGCCACAAACTTGGTACACCTATCTTTGGGCAGTTTTGCCTATTCCTCTTTGCTGCACCTCTCAGGTTGGATGGGGAGTGTTGGTGCACAGCCATTTTCAGATCTCTCCAGAGATGTTCAATTGGATTCAGGTCTGGGCTCTGGCTGGGCCACTCAAGGACATTCACAGAGTTGTCCTGAAGCCACTCCTTTGATATCTTGGTTGTGTGCTTAAGGGTCATGATCCTACTGAAAGATGTCACCCTAGTCTGAGGTCATCCCCACAGCATGAGGCTGCCTCCACCATGCTTCACTGAAGGGATGGTGCCTGGATTTCTCCAAATGTGACACCTGGCATCCACGCAAAAGAGTTCAATCTTTGTCTCATCAGACCACAGAATCTTGTTTCTCATGGTCAATCTGACTTCATCCTTGGTTTGTGCTCTACATGTTGACATGCACTGTCAAATGTGGGACCTTATATGTAGACCTTATATGTGACTTTCCAAATCATGTTCAATCAACTGATTCACCCCAGGTTGACTCCAATTAAACTGTACAAACATCTCAAGAATGGTCAGTGGAAACAGGATGCACCTGCGCTCAATTTTGAGAATCTGCATTAGGGGCGGTGATGGTCTAGTCCTTAAGTGTTGGGCTTGAGAACAGAGGATCCTTGATTCAAATCCCAGCCTGACCGGAAAATCACTGAGGGCCCTTGGGCAAGGTCCTTAATCCCCTAGTTGCTCCTGGTGTGTACTGGGCACCTTGCATGGCAGCAGCCTGACATTGGGGTGAATGTGAGGCATTGATGTGTAAAGCGCTTTGAGCATCTGATGCAGATGGAAAAGCGCTATATAAATGCAGTCCATTTATCATGTACATGTGATTTCTTAGGTTTTTTTTTTTTTTTGCAATAAATTTCCAAAAATTGCAAAATTACTTTTTTCACATTGCCCTTATGGGGTATTGTGTAGAAAATTCAGGGAAAAAAAAAAAAAATTTAATCAATTTTGGAATAAGGCTTTAACATAACAAGATGTGGAAAAGTGAAGCGCTGTGAATCCTTTCTTTGCACTGTATGAGGTCTGTTAGAAAAGTATCCGACCTTATTATTTAAAAAAAAAAACATATGGATTAGAATCATGTGTGATTGCATCAGACAAGTTTGAACCCTCGTGCGAATGTATGAGTTTTTTCATGCCTGTGGGTTGCATCATTCGCCTGTGAGCAGGCTTTGTGTGAGCACTGGTCCACCCCTCTCGTCTGTTTTTTATTGTGAATAAATGTCTGAAGGATTTGGAGCTTTGCTGCATCAATTTTTTTCCAGAAACTGTGAGAGACCTCCAGGTGGACACCATTTGAAAAATTAATATGGCTTTCAGGGACGATTTTATGGCGATTAAACAGATTACGGGGTATTACTGCCGCTTTAAGGATGGCCCACAACTGGTGAGAGCGCGGCGCAGCCGCTCGGCGCAAAGCAACACCGTGATGAAGCCTCATGGGACATGTTCTGGCATGTCCAGCTCATGCACAATCACAATCTGATATTCACACGACTGGAAAGCAACCGGAATCCGTCTGAAATCCACCTGAAAGCTGTCCCGAGAGACCAACACCGAGGTGGTTTTGTCCCGCGTAATGAACGGAGCCATGGCGCGTCCCTCCGCTTTTCTTTCCATGAAAAAAACTCCTGTAATGGTGGAATGTGCCGGAAAAAGTGCTGATGTCCACATCTTCTGCCTTTTTGTGAAAGTCAGACGAGGTCCCGGATCAACAAAGCCTTCACGTTGGAAATGATCTGGTTGTTCCAGCGGGGTGTCAGCCTGTCGATGGGGGCTGGGAGCACGCCGCACTCTCAGCAGTTGTGGGCCGTCCTTAAAGCGGCAGTAACACCCCATAATCTGTTTAATCCCCATAAAATTGTCCCTGAAAGCCATATTAATTTTCCGAACGTTGTCCACCTGGAGGTCTCTCACAGTTTCTGGAAAAAAATTGATGCAGCAAAGCTCCAAATCTTTCAGACATTTATTCGCAATAAAAAACAGACGAGAGGGGTGGACCACACCTCACTCAAAGCCTGCTCACAGGCGAATGACGCAACCGACAGTCATGAAAAAACTCACGCATGCGCACAAGGGTTCAAGCTTGTCTGACGCAATATGGATTCAAATCCATATGGTTTTTTAAAAAAATAATAAGGTCGGATACTTTTCTAACAGACCTTGTATATATTAGTGAAGTAAAGTCTGACATCAGCAGGGTTGTGACTGCTGCCACTTGCTGTGTGGTAGGATACCATGAGCTGGCCTCTACAGTAAGTCATCTTGCTGAAATACAAGGGGTAATTGAGATGTTTTGAGCTTGATCCACAAAAAGTAAGCCATGGTTCTTTTTTTTTTTTTTTTTGCCTTCTTAAGAAACTAACTTTTCTCGAGTGTGTGAAGTTTTGAATCACTGGCTGCAGTGTTGAGATATGTTGGTTCCTCAAAAACATGAAGAACTGCATCCTAATTTCCTGGATCAGGCTCAAAACCTTTCAGTCATCCCTCGTAATCCCACGCACACACCCATGCACACTTTTAATATATAGATGATTGACCACCCCCTGCTGGATGGGTATGTGAGTCTAGAATGTAATTGTCAAAGTCCATTGTTCAGTGTTGTTAGCTAAAATCTGTAGTTTCTCCAAAAATATTGTTCTGTTTTGGTGGCATTCATCCTTTACCCAAAATACGTAAGCATACCAAATGGTAAATGTGAGCTCTTGCCAATTCACTACCCTTTTCACTCATGATAACGGCAACATGACACTTAACTAAACGGCCTAAACCAATTGAACTACAAAAACACAATAAATCAATAACACTAACAACATTGTTAAACTAACATGAACCACAATAACAACATTTAAACCCCAATACACTGAACTCCCATGGTGCACTGTTGTTCATTAATATTGCTAATTTCTCCAAAAATATTAGTCCTCTTTCTTTTTTCACAGCTTTCAACCTTGACCCAAAATACATAAGCATACCAAATGGCAAATATCAGCTCTCTCCAGTTTCTGTATGATTGAAGCCAAACACACACACACACACACACACACACACACACACACACACACACACACACACACACACACACACACACACACACACACACACACACACACACACATAGATACACACAGAGGCCACTTGGCTATTATAATATAGATAGGCTTGGAAAAAAGTTTACTTCTACATGTTCCAGCAAACAGATTTTCTGTCATGGTGTGATACATGGAATGATGTGTTTCGGCTTAGTGTTAGTGGCTTGCTCTGCGTTGTGTTTTTGTCTCTTCCCAATCACTGTCCTCGGGACATGAACTCACGATCTCTGGCATGGGAGATGGATGCTCTGACCAGTTGGCCAAAAGCCTAAGCTGTAGTTTGAGTGGCCAGAGTCAGGGCTGGATCCAGAGTGAAAATCTGACATGCATTTTTGCCCAATGATAAAATAAAAATTGTACGCGTCTTGTTATTCAATAATCTTCATTCTTTTATTTGTGTGCAACATACACTGTCACACTTCTTTTAATATATTTATTATACTTCATGGAACATAGTGAACACTTCTTATTTGTATAAATATGATGTCCTAAAGAAACAACACTATAACAAAAATTTACATGGTGGATCCTTGATCTCTGGACATAAATAGGAATAAACAAAATCTGTAGTTTTTGTCAAAAGCATTTCCTTTCAGACATTATTGGCATGCATGTCTTTCCATATATCTGAGCTGAGCTCTTGCAGCTGACTGTGCTGCACGTCAGGATGTAATTTGTAAAGAAATACAGCATATCTCTCTTTGGGAGGAAAAAACATTTCAGTCGACTGTAGTTTCTTGTCTGTATTATAACGTTTGTAAGAGGTGTCATTTTATTTAAAGCGGCAATTCATTTTGAAGTTATTAATACCTCCCGGACTCTGTCTCGGCAGAGAGCCATGCAGCGTTCGGAGCTGTGCCAACGGAACGGAGGACGATTCTCGGTTCTTGACTGCAACAAGACAAGAGTCCCACTTAGTGACTTTAATCCACACAAAAGTGACTCACGGTATTTTAAAGGCTTTGAGAGGGCTTAAGAAGCGGACTTGCCATTTCTGAAGAGCAGCGAATCAAAGAACCAATGAGCTAGTGGATCAAAGCATTGCTTTAATGGTTCACGCTTCAAAATGGAGTCGCGCTGCAGAAATAGTTGATTACAGGTCTGCTGCAGACCAAACCCTGAATATCCGACTTTATTTGTACGTCCGTATGACTCTGAAAAATTTACGGACAATCCATACAGGTTGACATGTATGGTCGGAAAACCACCAAAAATGTAATTTCAGTCATCAGAGAATGCCTTTCAAACACACTGTTGTCTGAAAACTATTTTTAAACCACTCACCGTTTCTTGCTGAAATAAGCGCCCAATTTTCCTTGCACGTTTTTCCCTGGATGCCATGATCATCGACTCGACTGGACTGACGCTATGTTTGTTTGATCCGGTTTGAATGTTCCTCTGTACACCTGCGTGGTGCATTGTGGGATCAAATCAAAAGCTGTGTTCACCGCAAGGACACGTTCAGCACTATTCGGGATTATTCAAGATTTTTTTTTTTACCTATGACGAACGATGCGTAAAAAAATCTGGTCTGGATCTGGGCCTGGGAGTATCCTTTAGCTGTCGGCGGAGTGAAGCCTATTGACTGCTATTGTACAGCGACTCCTACTGGCCTCCGTCACACTAGCATGCTAAAGTGGGGCTTAAGAAAACCTAAACCTTTCAAAAGGAGCACGTAGTTTTGCTCACAGAGTTATGTTAAAATAAGAGACGACACTCTTACAAAGTGGCGATGGAGTCACCTTAGATATCTGCATGTTCATGCAGTTAAATACATAAAATGTTGAAATATTGTCACACTTTAGAAAACCACATGCTCTTGTGCAGGGTTCAGGAGCCCGTGCCCCCCCCCCCCCCCCCCGAAGCTATATGGTTTTATACCCCTAAAACATTCTTGGCAAGCCTTATTTTAACTAATTTTCTGTGGTTTTAGACACATTGAATGCAAGAATAATAAACAAAAAAATTATATTTATGTTATAATATACGTATGTAAGATCAAAGTTATTTTTTGCATGTTTCTGTCAAAGTCTAAGTTAATAAATTAAATAACATTGAAAATGTTAAAAACACATTAATATTTAATGGACATGGCATGTACTCTCTTCTTCAAAAATGACACAGTAGTTTTTAATCCAGTGAAGCCGCAAGTTTTTCTGTCATCCTTACAGTTTAGTTTTGGGTTTTTTTTTAACAGTTTGAGTGGGATTGCATTACTTTTTCTTTTTTAACAGTATAACACCTAATTCCCTTGTTTGAACAAGACCTGAACCTGGACTGATATGTCAAACCTGCTGTTTTAAATGAAAAACTTTCTGAATCAGTTTCACTTTCTTTTCACTGGCACTGTCCACCCCTCCTCCTCTGCTCTCTCTCTCTCTCTCTCTCTCTCTCTCTACCTGATCACACCAACTGCTGTTTTTCAAACTCGGAGCTTTTTGGAAACATGAAGCCTTTCAGCTGTAAAATAAACCAAATTTCTGAACATATCTTTAGATATGGAATCAGAAGGACCCCTGGATTAATATCAGTTTTTCATGGCCTTTTTTTTTTCTTCAGTTCAGAGCAGACACGCTGTTTTCAGCTGCCAGCTCACCGCTGTGGCCACAGAATGCGCTGACCTCTGCTGTTTGCGATTTGATGCAAAGAAAATGAGAAATATATTTCTTATTACTTTAATTATTGGTTTAAAATTGCAAAACTATGACTATATAAACTTGAAATACGATCAAATTGGTACATTTTCAGCAACATTTCAGAAATTTTCAGAAATTCTGTGCTGGGCGGCACAGCCAAATTGAACCCGAGAGCCGGGGGGAAATTTGCAGTACCGGGTGGGGCCACCCTGCCCACCTACCATGGCTAGAACACTGCTCCTGTGCTCTCTATCACTTATATAGTCACTCAGGATATTAAATTACTAACACATTTAAAATATGAATGATGAACTAACTATGCATCAATTTCAAATTAAACCGTTCAGTTGGGATCACTAAAAACAAAGTGCTAACTAAAATAATACTAACTTGAAAATGAACTTGTATGCTGTCTTAACCTGGACTAGTATGACTGGTAGTTGTGTACCAAATGTTTCAATATCCCTAAAACAGCACAAACATATATTTCTCAACAACAACAGGTCTTTTTTTCAGTTTCTTTGTTAACAGCCCTTAATTTATGAGTTTAAACAACAGTTTTGGAAATGCAGGACTTTCAGATCTGTCTAAAGTAGAAAGGCAAGTTACCTGAATCAAACTTATCAGTTGATAAAATGTCCATAATTTATGTTTTTGAGTTGGTCTATTGGAATAAATTGCCTTGGAATTTTGCTTTTTCCAACTTTTTCATTTTTACAGTTTGCCAAGTCACTAAAGATACAGTTCTGGCACAAGTTACTGGGTAATATTTCATGCCCTATTTTTTAAATTTTTTTCCAGTTTTTCAAAGGTTAGTCTTCAATGAGCCTGCGAACAGGGCAATTTGTATTTTCAGACAGTGAAAATTGCAATCAGTCATAATTGTTCCACAGCTGCTGAGACAGAAAAGCGTGAGAAATAATTTTGTCATGTGCATCACAAAAAAGTCTTATCACCCTATTTAGTCATCCTACAATCACTTGCCCAACACTCTTGTCATGAACCTTTGACCCATATGTGCATGTTGCATGCCTTCACACTTCAGTTCTGCATGCTGTTTGACTTTGCAATGACTAGTTTCACATGTGTCTGATGTGGGCTGCGCCAAGTGTGACCTTGACTGTTTGAGATACCGCGGGGCGGTGGGGGGGCACACAAGCAAATCTTAAAGAACAAAATGAGATTTTATGAGAAAAAAAAAAAAACGCACAGCACACATAATATTGCTGTTTATATGAACTTTTGAGACATGAGTGTGCACTAGATTCCATACCTTGGCTGTGCGCTTGAGTGTCTCTGGAGCGTCTGCTGCCATGGTAACGCCCTGTGCTGTACAGATGGGCCATTTCACTCATACTAAAAATAATAACGATAAGTCTACAGTATATATTTGTTTTCACAGAGCCTAGTGAAGTGGTGCAAACAAATCTATCCAACCCAGAACATTTGCCACACAGGCACACATAGATAGATAGATGTCAGGTCCATAAGTATTCAGACATTGACAAAGTTAGTTTTTTAGCTATTTCATCATTATTATTAATTTGCAAATAAGCAGATCAAAGGTGTAAACATGATTCTTATGGCCCACACGGCGTTTGCGACACAAGGCGGGGCATATACCATCCAGGTTGTCCGTCCGTCCGTCCTTCCATCTGTCCGGCCGCAGTTCTTTCGCTGCAACGTAGCTTCGCACCGGTTGCTTGCAGAAACTTCATATTTGGTGGGTACATGCCTTGGAGGAGTAATTTGCATGGGTTCGAAGGTCAGTGACCTTGACCTACTTTTGAAGGTCACAACTGTCAAATCCTTCGGCACCTATTGCTCACAGAAACTTCATATTTGGTGGGTACATGCCTTGGAGGAGTACTTCGCATGGGTTTGAAGGCCAGTGACCTTGACCTACTTTCCAAGGTCACCAATGGTCACAACTGCCAAATCCTTTGCCGCAACGTAGCTCAGCACCTATTGCTCACAGAAACTTCATATTTGGTGGGTACATGCCTTGGAGGAGTACTTCGCATGGGTTCGAAGGCCGGTGACCTTCCAATCAAATCCAATCCAGTTTATTTATACAGCACATTTAAAACAACAAAGTTGACCAAAGTGCTGTACAAAGACATAAGGGTGATTCTTAGACTACGGGCACTTATTATGTCCTTTGATCATATTGTATGAAAAACAGAAAAAAGGGGAAATTTCACACTTTTATAGTTATCTTTACAATGAAAGTGTGTTAAGAAATTTGTTCTAGTAGTCTATGATGACTTTTTCACCTTTTTTCAGCATCATTATATGCAAATATTGCTCTTTTGTGCTTGTCCCACACCCAGACTTTTGATCTTCAATGATAAAAATGAATGGTAAAGAAACGTTTTTTTCTAATGTTTTAAAATATCTCTGAATAAAATATCAGTAAAATAATCAAAACATAATTGGGGTATTCAATGTCATACAACTGTTGTGATTTTTTTAAACAAAATGTAGTTGTCCCACACTATTGCCATAATTTCCACCACAACACTGTAATGTCCCTTTAAACAGTTTGTATGAAAGATTGTTTGGATAGTTTCTATGGAGATAAACAGTGACATCAGAGCACATGTATATAGCGCCAAATCACAACAAACAGTTGCCCCAAGGCGCTTTATATTGTAAGGCAATGGTGTGGTGGAAATTACATTTACAAGGCCAATAGTGTCCGTAGTTAAAGCATCACCCATAAAATGAATAAATAAATAAATAAATAAATAATCACATGGTAAATAACAGTGGCAACAATAAAAGTTTTTAAAACAGTAAAATCATCAACCCTCTAGTCAATAGCCAAAGAAAACAAATATGTTTTAAGGTGAGATTTAAAGACTAGAGGTGAGTCCACCTGCCTGATACCAGCGTACAGTGCATTACAATAGTCCAGCCGAGTCATGACAAAAGCATGGATTAAAATCTCCAAGTGATGGCTTGAAAGTGAGGGCTTTAGCTTAGCTAGCTGCCTCAAGTGAAAGAAGTTGACCTACTTTTAAAAAATTACCAATAGTTGCATTTGTTTGAAGGCTACCAACTTTTTATGGTCACTGTTGGCCACATCCTCTAAATAAATATAATGTCAATCTCCAATTTTTCTACTGTGTATCCCAGTTTACATCAAACACATGAGGGTTCAACCAAATACCTACCCCACACATGTACATATTATTGCACTTTACATGGAAAATAGTACTGCGCACGGGGCATTTCGTGACAAACGTCTCTAGTAACTATCACATTTGAATTTTAAATTTGTTCTCATCAACCAACAGTATGAAGCCTAAAGACATGCTGTGGCTAATTTAACTACAGTTAATTAAAAAAATATATCACTGGAAAAAGACTGGAAAACCACTGATTAAACCAAATGTATTCCATGGGAGAAGAGTTCTTTTTTTGTGAAGAAAAATCTTTCAGAATTGGCCAGATCAAGAACATGTTCCATGTCACCATTTAGGTATAGCAGTAAGCAGTTCAAATAAAGCATCTCCAGAGTGAAGTCACAGAGTTCAGCACACAGTGGTACATGCTACAAAAACAAGGGCATCACATCAGCATTTATCAATCTCTAATCTAATATCACAATATGAATTTTATAAAGACAATGAAGTGTATGGGGAAGGAAAGATGATGAAATCTTGAGACCTTGAGAGCTATTAGGCTGGTTGTTATTTCTGGGCACCATAATATGAACAGATGAGTCTACAATTCCACCTGCTTGTCCAAGGACACAGACAAGTAGTGTGACTAGGAATCAAACCAAGGTCTAAATATTGGTTCTTCCACTCTGATCCTGCTGAGATACCTGCTTTGCAAGAAGGAAAAATACTCCACATAACCCATATTACTTCACGTGTGCTTCATGGAGGAGGCATTGTTTTGGCATGGGCATGTATGGCTGCCAGTGAAGCTTGTTCCCACATTAGGTATCATTTGACTGTTGGCAAAAGCAGCATGATGTTTGCTGGAGTGTTCAGAGCTGCACAATATGACATGCCCACCTCTTCCACCATTCGGAAGATTCAGACGGCTTTCGGTGGCTTTTCAGTCATGTGACTATCTGAGAAATTGTGGAAGAGGTGGGCATGTCACAGCATGTCCTGTGAGACTTCAACACGGAGTTGCTTTTGCTCCGCCGTTAGCAGCTTCATGCCGAAGCCGTCAGCACAAATTTCACAGCCACTCTTTTCATGCCCAAATCTTCTGTCACAATGGAATGTGCCGAAAAAGTGCTGATGTCCACCTCTTCCGCAATTTTCGGATAGTCACACGATGGTTGCGCATCACCACAGCGTTCACTTTGGAAATGATCTAGTCATTTCTGAATGTTGATGGCCGACCAGAGCGTGGCTCGCTCTCCACCATTGTGCGGATGTCTTTAAACCAGTTGTACCGCTCCTTAATCTGTGTGATGCCCATAGCATCGTCACCAAAAGCCGCCTGAATCTTTCGAATGGTTTCCACCTGGCTGTTGCCCAGTTTCTGGCAAAATTTGATGCAGTCGCGCTGCTCCAGTCATTCTGCCATTTTCCTTGCAATGAAAATCCGACGAGAGACTACACCCGTCCTCACACAAAGGCTGCTTACCAGCAAATGACGCAATCGACAGGCGTGAAAAAATTCATGCATGCGCACGAAGGTTCAAGGTTGGCTCATGCAAGCACACGTGATTCAAATCCATCAGGTTTTTGCAAAAAATAAAAAGGTCGGATACTTTTCTAACAGACCTTGTAAGTAGTATAAGAAGTACAAGAAGACATACACTGCAAAAGCAATTTAGACTTCTGGAAGACAAAGGAGTGGGATGTTTTGCAGTGGCTGAGCATGCTTTTTACTTACTGAGAGCAAAACTGAAGATGTTTCAGTGATGGCTTGTTTATCTCAGAATACATATTATGGACCTGAGTGCATATGTGTCTGATGGTCTTTGGCATTTTAGTTAACTGTGTTTGCCTCCTCTTTAATTTTTTGATCTTGCAGTTTATGCACAAATTTTAACTTTTTGTTTTATTGAAATGCCCATCTTCATAGTGGACATATACTCAACAAAAATATAAACGCAACACTTTTGGTTTTGCTCCCATTTTGTATGAGATGAACTCAAAGATCTAAAACTTTTTCCACATACACAATATCACCATTTCCCTCAAATATTGTTCACAAACCAGTCGAAATCTGTGATAGTGAGCACTTCTCCTTTGCTGACATAATCCATCCCACCTCACAGGTGTGCCATACCAAGATGCTGATTAGACACCATGATTAGTGCACAGGTGTGCCTTAGACTACCCACAATAAAAGGCCACTCTGAAAGGTGCAGTTTTGTTTTATTGGGGGGGATACCAGTCAGTATCTGGTGTGACCACCATTTGCCTCATGCAGTGCAACACATCTCCCTCGCATCATCCATGAAGAGAACACCTCTCCAACGTGCCAAACGCCAGTGAATGTGAGCATTTGCCCATTCAAGTCGGTTATGACGACGAACTGGAGTCAGGTCGAGACCCTGATGAGGACGACGAGCATGCAGATGAGCTTCCCTGAGACGGTTTCTGACAGTTTGTGCAGAAATTCTTTGGTTATGCAAACCGATTGTTTCAGCAGCTGTCCGAGTGGCTGGTCTCAGACGATCTTGGAGGTGAACATGCTGGATGTGGAGGTCCTGGGCTGGTGTGGTTACACGTGGTCTGCGGTTGTGAGGCTGGTTGGATGTACTGCCAAATTCTCTGAAACACCTTTGGAGACGGCTTATGGTAGAGAAATGAACATTCAATACACGAGCAACAGCTCTGGTTGACATTCCTGCTGTCAGCATGCCAATTGCACGCTCCCTCAAATCTTGTGACATCTGTGGCATTGTGCTGTGTGATAAAACTGCACCTTTCAGAGTGGCCTTTTATTGTGGGCAGTCTAAGGCACACCTGTGCACTAATCATGGTGTCTAATCAGCATCTTGATATGGCACACTTGTGAGGTGGGATGGATTATCTCAGCAAAGGAGAAGTGCTCACTATCACAGATTTAGACTGGTTTGTGAACAATATTTGAGGGAAATGGTGATATTGTGTATGTGGAAAAAGTTTTAGATCTTTGAGTTCATCTCATACAAAATGGGAGCAAAACCAAAAGTGTTGCGTTTATATTTTTGTTGAGTGCATACACAAACAAACACAAGGCCAATGAAGTGTCTCTTAAAAAACAAGCACTGGGGATATAAAAATTCATACATCCATCTTCTTTTGGCTGCTTCAGTTACGGGTGGCCACAGCAGACGAATCATTTCCATCTCACCCTGTCCTTTGTATCTCCCTCTGTCACACCAACCACCTGTATGTCCTCCCTCAGCACATCCATAAGCCTCCTCTTTGGCTTCCATCAACAGAAGACAGTGAGCCACCATGCATGCACATGTCGGGAGGACCTGAATTGGTCCTCCCGACTGAGATTCCACATGAAAAAGTTGTTGCAGCCCGGTGATGTAGTAGCTGAACTCACTCTAGAAATCTTCTTTCTCTTTCATCTCGCAACCTACCTATGGGGCATATGTACTGATGACATTTATCATTACCCATTCAATTTCCATCTTCACACTCATAACCCTGTCAGACACTCGCTTATCCTCTAACACACTCCTAATATACTCTTCCTTTAAAATGATGCCAACACCACTTGTCTTTCTGTTCACACCATGATACAACAACTTGAACCTCTTCTCCAGGCCTTCTGCAAAATTTACTGTGTACCCTCCTCATTTATCTGGGTTTGAGTCCGGCAGAATGTACTGGCTGCACACTCCATGTGGCTGAATTATCATCCATACAACTATGTGAGAGTGAAAACAATGTGCACATAACATCATCACTGCTCTTGATTTCATGATCTCATACCATGGACTTAAAAATAACAATGTTACCATAAAGCCTCATGGTTCTCCTCTTTCCTGTAATTTTATCACACCCTTGGTCTCATAATACTGCAGCAGAAAGAATGATAAAGACATTCATATTGTATGACAAGGTTATGGAGAGGAATGGTGTGTTCAATATCAATGAGTCAGTTTTATTGAATGCTGCTCTGTGGTCTCTACACTGGGGGGTGTTAGGTGATTCACGGTGATATAATAATGCATGCTGTCTGCAACTGTTGCTCACTTTTAATCAGCTGACAAAAGGTAGAATATATGTATATCGTATGTATATGAATGTCTGTCATTTTTCCATATTTGTTTTTTTCTTTCCTTGTTTGGCTTATATCTGTAGAGTGGGTCATGTTGTCCCTCTTTTCTATCACTTTGATTGCATATTTGTTTTCAGAATTAGTCCAGAACCTTTCTGAACAATTTTTGCCCAATTTGAATGAGACATTGCGTATTGAGCCGTTGAAGGGTTAATGAACATATTATATTTTTATCAGAATCTGAACTCAGAAATGACTAGACACAAATCCTGGACAGACTCCAGAGTTTGATGTTTAAAAGGCTTTAGTGAATATACGAGGGCTGTCCATGAAGTATAGGTCCTTTTTATTTTTTTCAAAAACTATATGGATTTCATTCATATGTTTTTACGTCAGACATGCATGAACCCTCGTGCGCATGCGTGAGTTTTTCCACGCCTGTCGGTGACGTCATTCGCCTGTGAGCACTCCTTGTGGGAGGAGTCGTCCAGCCCCTCATCGGAATTCCTTTGTCTGAGAAGTTGCTGAGAGACTGGCACTTTGTTTGATCAAATTTTTTCTAAACCTGTGAGACACATCGAAGTGGACACGGTTCGAAAAATTAAGCTGGTTTTCAGTGAAAATTTTAACGGCTGATGAGAGATTTTGAGGTGACACTGTTGCTTTAAGGACTTCCCACGGTGCGAGACATCGCGCAGCGCTCTCAGGCGGTGTCATCAGCCTGTTTCAAGCTGAAAACCTCCACATTTCAGGCTCTATTGATCCAGGACGTCGTGAGAGAACAGAGAAGTTTCAGAAGAAGTCGGTTTCAGCATTTTATCCGGATATTCCACTGTTAAAGGAGATTTTTTAATGAAAGACGTGCGGACGGGTCCGCGCGTCGGGACGCAGCCGGCGCGGTGCGGTGGCACAGGAAAAACACCTCCGTGTTGATAACCATTTGTAAAATCCAGGCGGCTTTTGATGGCTTTCAGTGGAGTGAGTATATGAGAAATTGTTTAACAGCTGGACATGTTCCTGTTGCGGAGCGTTTCCTGTGGCGGAGCGTCGCGGCGGCTGCGAGCCGATGCGCGGATCTGTCCGCACGTCTTTCATTAAAAAATCTCCTTTAACAGTGGAATATCCGGATAAAATGCTGAAACCGACTTCTTCTGAAACTTCTCTGTTCTCTCACGACGTCCTGGATCAATAGAGCCTGAAATGTGGAGGTTTTCAGCTTGAAACAGGCTGACGACGCTGCCTGAGAGCGCTGTGCGACGTCTCGCACTGTGGGAAGTCCTTAAAGCGACAGTGTCACCTCAAAATCTCTCATCAGCCGTTAAAATTTTCACTGAAAACCAGCTTAATTTTTTGAACCGTGTCCACTTCGATGTGCCTCACAGGTTTAGAAAAAATTTTGATCAAACAAAGCGCCAGTCTCTCAGCAACTTCTCAGACAAAGGAATTCCGACGAGGGGCTGGACGACTCCTCCCACAAGGAGTGCTCACAGGCGAATGACGTCACCAACAGGCGTGGAAAAACTCACGCATGCGCACGAGGGTTCAAGCATGTCTGACGTAAAAACATATGAATGAAATCCATATAGTTTTTGAAAAAAATAAAAAGGACCTATACTTTATGGACAGACCTCGTACTTGCAAAGGTCGGTACATGGGTAGGCAGTCCAGAATAAGCAGCAGTATCAAAAACATCAGGCTGAGGCAAGGTCGAGGAAGCAGGCAGGCAGTTCAAAAAACACAGCAGGACAACCAAAAACAAGTACTCCAAAGAAGGCTGAGAGTGAATACAAAAAAGCACAATGATCTGGGGGAGAGGAAGTGAACAAGGTGAGACTTAAATACAAGGTGTAACAAGCAGGTGATGAGAAACAGGTGTGAGGGAGTGGAAGAGCAGAGGGAAATACCCACCACCAAGCACCAAGTGACAGACAAGAGAAGCAGTGACAGAAAACCCCAAGCAGAAAATGACAGACAAGGATGACACCACACAGAACAAAAATACTGTGTAATAAAACACTCCCCAGAACCCCAAATCCTGACAGTTTTAGTGCAGATCACCGTCCAATGGAGAATTAAAACATTTTTTTCTACTTTCATAAAACAACACTTTTTTTCCTCATGAAAGATATTTTGCTGTGCCAGATCCGTGTTTAGTCTCCATTTTCTGGTAAAGTCAGGCAAAGGTGCTGGTGTCATGTGTTGCTGAATTCGTCACACCACAGAATTGCCTTTTGTCCTGGATGGCAACCACGCAAGCTGAAAATCAGCTCATCCCCACCTTCCAAAAGTAGCCATCTCTCTGTCACAGCCAGGTGAAATGTGGGCCTGTCTTTGGTCTTTTCCTGATGCAATGGTCTTCAACACTGGGGCACCTGCAGGATAGATCACATCTGGAGAAAGGCACAAAATGATGAAAATGTTGTATCTGATGTTCCCGTGATGCTCACAGTACAAGTGATAACCCTCATATGTATTTCTCTAAGTGTATTTTTGGCGCCAAGCCTTTCCAAAAGTACCCAGGGATCCTTCTTTGAGATATAATACTAAAGACATGTGTCACAGAAGTCCATGTCTGAATTTTAGGCTATCACATTGAGAAGTAACAGTCACCTTGGTTTGTAGCTTTAGGAATTGGTCACTTGAATGTTGAAGGTGAGAAAAGGTGTTGTCCCCAGAGAGTTATAGGGCTGATGCCCAGACTAGAAATGATGACTGGGAAGGTGAAAAACATCACTTTTTCCACCCTAATCCACAAATTGTTCATGTTGTGTGGGTTAATCAGACTTGTGGAAAAGAACAACACTTGTTTCACTCTCATAACTACAACTACAGTACACGCAGCCAAGTTTGTCAGCAAATCGTGACTTGGTCCATATCATACATCACTCTGGGAGAACTCACATACAATCTTATACAGTGAATCTCGAAAGTATTCAGTGTTTCACTTTTGTTCTGTTACAGCATTATTCCAAAATGGATCTAAAATTCACCCAAAACCCTATAATGACAATGTGAAAAAAGATTTTTATTTTTGTCAATTTATTTAAAAAAACTAAGAAATCACATGTACATAAGTTTTCATAGCATTTACAATGAAGCTCAAAATTGAGGTTCATCCTGTTTCCACTGATCATCCTTGAGATATTTCTACACCTTAACTGGAGTCCACCTGGGGTAAATTCAGTTGATTGGACATGGTTTGGAAAGGCATACACCTGTCTACATATAAGGTCCCACAGTTGACAGTGTATGTCAGAGCACAAACCAAGCATGAAGTCAAAGGAATTGTCTGTAGACCTCCAAGACAGGAATGTCTCGAGGCACAAATCTGGAGAAAGGTACAGAAACATTTCTGCTGCTTTGAAGGTCCCAAAGAGAACAGTGGTCTTCATTACCTGCAAATGGAAAAAGTTCGGATCCACCAGGACTCTTCCTAGAACTGGCTGCTTGTCTAAACTGAGTGATTGGGGTGAACAACCCAGTCTCATGGCAAGTCGTGATTCAGCAGCACAAAATATACATTAATCTATTGCTTTGTGATATTGTGATGAAAAGTGCCTCATTTTCGTCACAGCAGCACAAATTCATTCTAATTCATTCCACGATGGCTGCACGAAATTAAAAGTGAAGGGGGTAGTTATGGTTAGGGTGGGGGGAAAGAGTAAGATTAGGTTATGGTTAAGGTTAGGGTCAGGGGTAGGAGTAGGGTTAGGAATAGTGACTTAAAAAAAAAGTCACGAAAATTTGACTCATTTTGTCATGGGAGCAGGAAAAAAATGTGAGACTGGGCTGGGGTGAAGGGCCTTAGGGAGAGAGGTGATCAAGAACTCAATGATCACTCTGCCAGAGCTCCAGCATTGCAGTGTGGAGAGAGGGGAACCTTCCAAAAGGACAACCGTCTGCAGCAATCCACCAATCACACCTGTGTGGAGAGATGGAAGCCACTCCTTAGTAAAAGGCATGTGGCAGCCCACCTGGAGATTTCCAAAAGGCACCTGAAAGACTCTCAGTCCATGAGAAACAAAATTCTATGGTCTGATGAGACAAAGATTGAACTCTTTGGCGTGAATGCCAGGCGTCATGTTTGGAGGAAACCAGGCACCATCCCTACTAGGGATGGGTATCGAGAACCGGTTCCTTTCGGGTATCGTTAAGAAATTATTCGATCCACCGACATCAATAACCTTTTTATTTAACGATTCCCTTATCGGTCCTTTAGAGTGGCTGTTGTTTTTGGGGGTGTTTGTCAGGAAAATTATAATTTCTCTACATTGATTACAGACCCTGCAGCGGGTCTGTAATCAACTTTTCTGCAGAGAGGCTTTGCTTTGAACCTTGAACCAATCGAAGCAGTGATTCGCAGATCGAACCAGTGCTTCAATCATTGCTTCGTTGATTCATTTTTTTCTTTCGCTTTTCCCCGATAAAACCCTAAAGAGCATATGGCTGTGAGTATTATTTACCTTTTTTTATGTTAAAGCGACCTGTTATGGTCTTCTGAAACAGTTGATAGATGTATTTTATAACTTAAAAACAGGGCCGATGCTAACACGTTAGCATGTCTATGCCATTTTCAATGTTAATGTTAGCATTAAGCAGTTGCAGCTGTCAAGCGTTTGTTGTCATAAAAGACTCAGCTGTATTACAAATTGTAACATTTTTTCAATTTATTTTTGTTTATATATTAATAATAATAGCAAGCACAACAATAATAGTAATAATAACTAATCTAATGATTATATACAATTTTAGAGAAAGAGACAAAAAGAACCTGAATAAAAACACAACAGAAAATATAAAACCAACTAACAATGAACATACATAAATAAATAAATAAATACATACATACATACAGAAATAAATGTTTCCTGTGAACACCTAGTGACTCTTACACCTCCATTTCATCCCTGTCTTATTTAAGTTTAATGACAGTTTGTTTCAGTCAAACCATAGTTTCAATGTGTTATTTTCTTCAGCGATTTCCTCCAGAACTATGTGCCAATTTAGAAAACTGCATCCTAGTAATCCTAGTAAGAGCAGATTACTACTGGAATTAATTTGAATAAGGAAAGTTGTGTTTTTTTCTCACCTAAATGGATGCTGCACTCACTCCAGTTTATTGTCTGGAATAGTCCCAGATTGCATTTCAGAGCTTCTACAATTCAAACATTTTCGTGTGTATGGTGTTGGGGGGTAATTTTGGGTTTCAGCTTTTTTGTTTTTCACCACTTTCGTCACTGAATATGTGAAATCGTGAGTCACTTTTGTGCAGATTAAAGTTACTAACTGGGACTCCTGTCTTGTTGCGAGAAAGAAACGAGAATCGTCCTCTGTTCTGTTCACAGCTCCAAACACTGCGCGGCTCTCTACCGAGTCAAGTTAGAATGATAGACTCCAGTCAGAATTATTAACTTCAAAGCGAAACACCATTTTGTTTATTTTTATTTATGTCCAGAGATCAAGGATACAGTGACCAATTTCATATTTATTTACTTTAAGACTCAATGAAATTCATAGAAAACCTGTAAAGCTTACGTTTAGTACAAAATTCACAAGAGGTATCGATAAGGGAATCGATAAGGAATCGCATCGATAAGCAGAATCGATAATGGCATCGATATTGATAAAATCTTATCAATACCCATCCCTAATCCCTACAGTGAAGCATGGTGGAGGCAGCATCATGGTGTGGGGATAATTTTCAGTGGCAAGAACTGGGAGACTTGTCAGGATTGAGGGAAAGATGAGTGCAGCAATGTACAGAGACATCCTGGATGCAAACCTGCCAATCAAAGGGGTGGCTTCAGGACAGCTCTGTGAATATCCTTGAGCAGCCCAACTGGAGCCCAGACCTGAATTTGATTGGACATCTCTCGAGAGACCAGAAAATGGCCGTGCACCGATGTGCCCCATTCAACCTGATGAAGTTTGAAAGGTGTTGCAAAGAGGAATGGGCAAAACTGCTCAAAGAAAGGTGCAACAAGCTTGTGGCATCATATTCAAGAAGACCTGAGGCTGTAATTACTGTCAAGGTGCATCAACAAAGTACTGAGCAAAGGTTGTGAATACTTATGAATAAGTGATTTCTTAGTTTTTTTTAATATTTGATAAATTTGCAAAAAAAAAAAGTTGTCATTATCGGGTGTTGTGAATAGAATTGTGAGGGGGAAAAATGAATTTAATCCATTTTGGAAAAAAGCTGTAACATAACAAAATGTGGGAAAATCACTGTGAATACTTTCTGGATGCACTGTATATTGTACTGGTTGTCACGAGTGAAATATCTGATAAATCTGTTGTGGATATTAACTCCTACATTAACTTCTAATGCATATGACTTGTTCTCACCTGAGGGATAGATCAGGGTTTTTTGGTACAACTTGGCATATACGAGTTCTGTTAGAAAACTATCCGACCTTTTTATTTTTTAAAAAACTATATGGATTTGAATCATGTGCGCTTGCATCAGCCAAGCTTGAACCTTCGTGCGCATGCGTGAGTTTTTTCACGCCTGTCGGTTGCGTCATTCGCCTGTGGGCAGGCTTTGAGTGAGCACTGGTCCAGCCCCCTCATCGGATTTTCATTGTCAGGGAAATGGCTGAGCGATTGGAGCAGCGCTGAATCAAATTTTTCCAGAAACTGTGAGAGACAGCCAGGTGGAAACCATTCGGAAGATTCAGACGGCTTTCGGTGAAGATACTCTGGGCGTCACACAGATTAAAGGATCATTACAACCAGATTAAAGACGGCCCACAGCAGCGCAGGGCGCGCCGCGCTCCGAGCAGCCATCGACAGGCTGAAACGACCAGATCATTTCCAGAGTGAAGGCTGTGTTGATCCGGGACGTCGTCTGACTACCAGAGAAATTGTGGAAAAGGTGTACATCAGTACTTTTGCGGCACATTCCACTGTTACAGGAGATTTTGTAATAAAAAGACGTGCAGAGGAATTTGCGCGTCGGGACGGAACCGCTAATGGCGCACAACAAAAAACACCTCCGTGTTGGAAACCATTTGGAAGATTCAGACGGCTTTCGGTGGCTTTTCAGTCAAGTGAGTATCCGAGAAATTGTGTAACAGCTGGGCATGTCACAACTTGTCCTGTGAGACTTCCAACACGGACGTGCTTTTTGTGGTGTGCCATTGTTGTGCTCCAATTGCTCAGCCATTTCCCTGACAATGAAAATCCGATGAGGGGGGTGGACCAGTGCTCACTCAAAGCCTGCCCACAGGCGAATGACGCAACCGACAGGCGTGAAAAAACTCACGCATGCGCACGAAGGTTCAAGCTTGGCTGATGCAAGCGCACATGATTCAAATCCATATAGTTTAAAAAAAAAAATAAAAAGGTCAGATAGTTTTCTAACAGACCTCGTAGTCTTCATGCCAAACACAAAAAGAGTTATCTCCATGCTTTTGCCAGGCTGGGAGGTAGCGGAGCACTGACTGAGGCTGGACGCAACATGCAGACTCACCGGCTGGTGTATGAGTAAAGGCTGGGTCTTTAATGCACACACAGGTATGGTGCACAGGCAAGCAGTCCACAGTGCAAAAGTACAGAAAAGGGAGAGACAATAAGTGGTGGTCCAAAACAAGCAAGGTTCAGTAAACCAGCAAACAGGGCAATCAGAGCAAAGGCAAAAACAGGTTCCAAAAAAAACAGAGCAGGGGTCAAAAACAAGGCTAGGCAAACAACAGAACTGTGACGTGAGCTGGCAATTGACAAAGTCGACAAATGAGAAGGGAGTAAGTGAATAGAAGCTATTTAAATAAGAACAGGTGGTAATAGGATAACGAGGTGGACGTGGTGGGAGAAGGATCTGGAAGGGAGATGTGGTCAGATGAATCCAAGAAGGGAAAAGAGATGCAAGAAAAGGTGGTTTCAAGTGGGCAAGGAAATGACAGACAAAACGAGGTGTGGCCAACAGAGATGAGGAAGTGCAGGTGCAGGACAAGAGAGTGCGATGATCAGAGGGAGACTGAGATAACAGTGAAGCTGGGTGTGAATACGTGAGAACTGAGATGAGTGCAGACAAGAGGCAGAGGGAGACAGGATGAAGAAAATTAATGACATCACAACTAATTATAAAGGAAACACAAACTGGCAATAAAAACTGGAACAGGGCTGAAAAGCAAACCAAAACATAATAAACACAGAAGATAAACTACATAAAAACTGATCTGGGAATAATAGGAATTTAAACACTATGACAAAACTAAACTGTGACAGACAGACATAAACTATAAGTAAAACAAAGAAACTAAGTGATAACAAAACCTGACATCAAAGTACTACAGATAACAGAAATGAGAACAGCAAAAGTAAGCAGATGATGACTACATGATAAACAATGAAAACACTGACTGAACAAAACAAGAATGGAACTGAACCATGGCTGAAGTATGAAAAGAAACAACGTGACAAAGCAAAACAGATCAATGAATAAACACATGACAAAATCTAAAACAACTAAAACATCAAAGCAGGGACAAAAGGTGGGCATAAGAAAGGGAGGAAAAATTGAACCAAGGCCCAGAATCAAGGGCCAAACCGTGACAGCTATTCTGAGTTCAGTATGAGTTGACTCAGATGATTGTGGCTCTGCTCATGAAACTGAGCCGTGATGGTGCTGAATTTGTGAATGAATTTGCACTAGAAATTGGCAACCCCAAGAACCTCTTAACATCTTTGTGATTGCCAGGGATCGACCATTCCTGCACGCTGACAGGGTCCATCTTTATCTCACTCTCAGCTAAGACAAAACCCATAAACAAAACGATGGATTGAGGAAACTCACATTTTTCAGCTTTAACATATAAGTCATTCTGTAGCCTGTAAAACAGTGTGGACATGCTGGATGTGTGAATCAAGATCGGAGGACAAAATCAGAATATCGTGTAGACAGACGAAAACACACGTATTTAAGAATTTGTGTAATACATCATTAAGCAAGTTCTGAAAGACGGCCGGCATGTTTGTTAGACTGAAAGGCATAACTAAATATTCATAGTGCCCGGTGGGCGTGTTGAATGCCATTTTCGACTCATCTCCTTGTTTAATTCTGTCTAGGTGGTATGCGTTGCACAAGTCAAGCTTTGTGAATATTTTAGCATCTTGAAGTAACTCAAACACTGTGGATATGAGTGGCAATGGATATCGGTTTTTAACTGTAATGTCGTTAAAGCCGTGGTCACAACCCGCCGTACTTGCACGTGCGTGCAGTCTACTTGCAAAAACGTGGGCTAAATTTGGAGATCCGTACGTCGTAAGTACTGCCTCAGTACGAATTTAGGAGCACACAGACACATGCAGACACGCCGTAGAGGTTTTAGTGCATGCAGAACTTTCGCTGCGGTCAGGCTGCGGATTCATGAGCAGTACAGATGACGCACGTTGTGAGTACTGCCTCAGTACGGATTCAAAGCAGCACATTTTCATTCAATTACTATTGAATTAACCAAATCCGTATGTAGGCAGTACGGATTATGGCACTCACCACATACTATGGAGGCCGACAGACTTGCATGCACAACGCAGCTTCTCACTTGAACTTGGACTTTATTTCCAAACTTCAACAACACAGACACTCCACAGCTTCAGTCTGATAACTAGCTGTAACTTTTCGAGGCAAGTAAACACTCGTACAACTGACCGCTGCAGGCTGGACATGCTCATGCATCGCAGACGCCGAAAAACACCTGCCGCTCCGGTCCCGCTCATTAAAAAGAATAGCCGACCCCACACACACACACTGCTTTATTGTCAACTCTCTAAATCATTACACTCCTAGAGACGTGCATTGAACGTACGCCCTCCCTCCTCTTGCTACTGCCTCCGTATGTTTTCACAAAAACGTAGTGGCCGTGGCATCCGCAGAAAACGTACAGTGAAAAAAAAACGCACGGTGGGTTGTGACCGGCGCTTAAGACTCCGGTAGTGAGTTATCTTTGTTTTCCACAAAAAAGAATCCCACCTCAGCGGGTGAGGAGGATGGACGAATTAGGCCAGCTGCGAGTGACTCCTGAATATACTTGTTCATGGCGGTGCATTCATATATATAAAATATGGATTGCGTTGAAGCTCCCCACCAGTTGAATGTACATGTATTATCTGGGTAGATTTCAAGTGGAAGTTTGCAGGCAATCTGGATGGAACACTTACAAACACTGACACAACAAATCACTCAAATGAAATGTTTTGGGTTTTATTTTAACTCAAACACTCAGAAATTTGCCAGTGACTGCTTTGGTCTGACTAATATTCAAAGAGGTGTTTCATCTCAGAGGGCATTCTGAATTTCATCCAGAGGAGTCATAATTCATGGCTTGATACTGTTTCCGGGCAGTGTACGGAGCTGAGAATACATGCTGTAATGGCACTGAGGGTAGAGACAGAGACATTTGTGAGAAGAATCTGTGATCAGCTGGCTCACTACATGTGGTCTACTGACCCTCAGCCTGTTTTCAGGGAATCAACTTATTGCATATTTCTAAATTTTCACCTTGTCCCACTGGATCCATAGCAAGTGATGATACGCTTCTGACCAACACAAACTTTACTTCCGTTTGTGAGAAAGGTATCATCCCAACAGACAGAAAGCAAGAACTTGTTAAACCTCTCTGAAAAAGAAAGGGTGATCACCGAGATTGCTTCAACTACACTGGTGGCACACTTTCTGTTCCTGTCAAGATACTTGCAAGGGCCACTCCCAGCAAAAATTTGTGCCAGCTGCTTTCTGCTCAGCAACCACAAACTGTAGTTTCACACTGAAGATATCAACCATTAACTGCATTCTAGCTCTGCAACTGCTCGTCGAACACAAGAATGAATGCAGCAAAACATCTATGCAGCCTGTTTTGACTTTCACAATCCATTTGATGTGGTTCATCAAGCTGGTTTGTGGAGCATCCTGAGAATTTGTCAAACCTTAGGGCCCCTTCACACATAGTATGAATAAGTACAAATCAGGGCGAATCACGGAAGAGCAGCTCATATGAGTGAATCAAGAAAACATCGAGTGGACGGGCAGGCATGAACGATCCTGCTTTGACAGTTTTGTGGATGAGGCAGTGTCGTGCATGAGCGTGCACAAAACCGCTGTAGCGGGAACACAGTGCGAGCAGCTGGGATGTGGTGCACCACATCACGCCGCTGATGCGGAGAAAAATAAAATAAAAAACAGCTGTATAATTAGTGAATATCACTGGGTTGATATAAATAATAAATAAAAGGGGACGCAATACAGAACCCCACAGTTAAATAGCCCTGGTTAAATAAAAAATAAATGCCACTCATGGGATTCGAACCTGCAATTTACAAAAGCTCTGCTTACCAGAGGGAAACTTTACCACTGCACTACAATCACTGTGTTATAACAGGAGCGTGAAATGGCTAAGATCAACAAGCAGATAAAAGTATTTCTTTAAAAAAGAGGAAAAAAGCACTATGATAACTGACCAAACCGCGTTTGTTACGGTGTATTTCTGCTGATATGCGACTGAAAGTGGCATATTTGTCACACTGTTGGCTTGTTATATAGTCCTGCGGTGCGCCACTCACAGGACACGTGTCAGGCCGGGCCCGCACACATGTCCAGCACGAAACGCATGTCCTGTCAGACAGACATGCCATTCGGATCACCTGCTGCGTGTCCACATTAACTGATGGTCTGTTTCAGCTGGGACAGCTTGTCAATGTGCTCCAGCCCATCGCAAAAGTGATGTATGTTTTTATGTATTTTCACGTGAGTACAGCAAAGCACACACACACACGTCACAGTGGACAGTGGTCTTCGCTGTGATGTCCAGGACCAGAGATGGCAGCCAGCCACGCCCCCTGTCTGTTCAGCGCACAGACCAAGGTGGTCAGATGAGAGGTCCCTTGCCTGCGGGGGGATCAGGCCATGTCTTGGGGGGGGGGGGGGGGGGGATACTCTGGCATGCCACATGTGTACTTGGCAACTTTACAGTCGTGGGGGCACTTAGACAAATTTTACCGCCAGCTCGAAAGTGATCATCTGCTGACTGTTTTTGTGCTAACAGCGTGAATGGCGACACATTTTCTAAGTGCCAAGCAAGTGGTGTTAGATGTGCATGTGTGTCACCTGAAATTTGGCCAACACCTGCCGTGAGAGGGATCGAATGGGCTCTCACAGGGCACACTCTCTCTTTCAGCTGCTCATGTGCGTGAATAATTGTAGCAATAGGTGTACGAGGCATTGGAGGCATTCGTACTTCATGTGCAATTTGGCCACATTCGTACTAGGTGTGAAGGGGACCTTAATACAACCCCAATTCCAATGAAGTTGGGAAGTTGTGTAAAATGCAAACAAAAACAGAATACAATGATTTTCAAATCCTCTTCAACCTATATTCAATTGAATACACCACAAAGACAAGATAATTAATGTTCAAACTGATAAACTTGATTGTTTTTGTGCAAATATTTGCTCATTTTGAAATGGATGCCTGCAACACGTTTCAAAAAAGCTGGGACAGTGGTATGCTTACCACTGTGTTACATCACCTTTCCTTCTAACAACACTCAATAAGTGTTTGGGAACTGAGGATAGTAATTGTTGAACCTTTGTAGGTGGAATTCTTTCCCATTCTTGCTTGATGTACGACTTCAGTTGTTCAACAGTCCGGGGTCTCTGTTGTCGTATTTTGCGCTTCATAATGCGCCACACACTTTCAATGGGTGACAGGCCTGGCCTGCAGGCAGGCCAGTCTGGTACCCGCACTCTTTTACTATGAAGCCAAGCTGTTGTAACACGTGCAGAATGTGGCTTGGCATTGTCTTGCTGAAATAAGCAGGGACGTCCCTCAAAAAAGACGTTGCTTGGATTACAGCATGTGTTGCTCCAAAACCTGGATGTACCTTTCAGCATTGATGGTACCATCACAAATGTGTAAGTTGCCCATGCCATGGGTACCAACACACCACCATACCATCACAGATGCTGGCTTTTGAACTTTGCGCTGGTAACAATCTGGATGATCTTTTTCGTCTTTTGTCCAGAGGACACAACGTCCATGATTTCCAAAAACTATTTGAAATGTGGACTCATCAGACCACAGCACACCTTTCTAAGTTGCGTCTGTCCATTTCAGGAGCTTTGGCCCAGAGAAGGTGGAGGCATTTCTGGATGTTGTTGATGTATGGCTTTCGCTTTGCATGGTAGAGTTTTAACTTGCACTTGTAGTATTGATGAACTGTGTTAACTGACAGTGGTTTTCTGGAGTCTTCCTGAGCCCACGCAGTAAGATACTTTACACAATGATGTCGGTTTTTAATTCAGTGCCACCTGAGGGATCGAAAGTCACGGGCACTCAATGTTGGTTTTCGGCCTTGCCGCTTACATATATAAAGTTCTACAGATTCTCTGAATCTTCTGATTATATTAGGACTGTAGATGATGGAATCCCTAAATTCCTTGCTATTGAACGTTGAGAAACATTGTTCTTAAGCTGCGGGACTATTTTTGTTCACGCAGTTGTTCACAAAGTGGTGATCTCGCTCCATCTTCGCTTGTGAACGGCTGAGACTTTTGGGGATGCTCCTTTTATCCACAATGATGACACTCACAATTAGTGTCCTCAGTTCCCAACCACTTATTGAGTGTAGTTAGAAGGAAAGGTGATGTAACACAGTGGTAAACATACCATTTGAAAATGAGCAAATATTTGCACAAAAACAATAAAATTTATCAGTTTGATCATTAAATATCTTATCTTTGTGGTGTATTCAATTGAATACAGGTTGAAGAGGATTTGCAAATCATTGTATTCTGTTTGTGGTGTATTTAGTTGAATATAGGTTGAAGAGGATTTGCACATCATTGTATTATGTTTTTATTTACACTTCACTCAACGTCCCAACTTCTTTGGAATTGGGGTTGTACAACTCATCACTTAAAAAGCCTGAATTGTTGTTCTGTTTTTTGATGTCCCAAAAAATTTCAAGCAGTATTTGGTGTCATGATGTTTGACACCATTGTGTAACAGTTTTCACAGTGCATCAAAGTTTTAGTGTTCTGGTCTTTTCAGTACACAGTCTTAATACAGGGTTGTGAGACTTGGACTTTCACCAGTGACCCAAGGTCAGGATTGGTTGTCTGGCACTTGATTTTTTTTTTTTTTTCTGGACAAGTCAAGTACCATTGGGGTGACTTTGTGCCAAGTGAGTGATTACTTGTGGAGACTCAAATGAGGCCTAGTACATGCACTGTGAAGGAAAGTCAGCTACATCTTTATGCCTGTGCGGCATACTTTCCTGAGCATGAGCTACCATGAATTAACGTTGAGAACTTCAGAAACTGGAAACAGTCAAGGCACCATGCATGTGTCACTTGGTTATGGCAAATCGTTGACCCTCAAATACTTTGAGGAAGTCAGTGTGAACTGGAGGTGTGCTTGAATGGCAGCCAATGAAGGTCCAGGGTAGTTCCATATGTTGTGGATGCAGTACCCTCGTATGTTCCCAGATATGTCCTGACCTTTCAAAATTAAAATTAAGTGTCTCACTGCATAGTGTATTGCTCGACTCCACCACACCTATTTTATTTTTCTGCTCCCACACTTTTCTTTAGATGTCTGCTTACATATGCATTTGTGTACCGCTGAGAGCGTGTGTGTGTGTGTGTGTGTGTGTGTCTGTGTGTGTGTGTGGTTCTGCTTCCATGCCAAGTAGTATTCCCTGATAACAGGATTACCATCTTAAGCCTATTCACGGTAAGTCAGCCAGTTGGATGGATAAAGCACTGTATCGTCGACTCTCCTGGCATTACATCAAGTAAAGTGGAGGAAAAATTGTAGAAGGCAGGCCTATCAAGCTCTTAGTGAGATACTGGGTGGGAATAAAAAGGATTCAAACTCTGTAATACCCCAAGAGCACCGGCACACAGTGGGAAAGTCTTGCAAGCCAAGCATTGCTCACAGCGATGTCCCAAGAAAGGGTTTAATCATTTTTCACAGTGGTATTTTGCTCAGTGCTTTGTGCTTAATTTGATGGAAATTGCACTGAATGTTAACAGCTGCAACTAAATTATGTCAGCAAGTGTAGAATTAACCACTAGCCACAATAATAGACCTAGATATTTTACAAAACCCTTATTTGCAATTTGAAAGGAACATATTTCAAATTGAGCTTCAAAACCATTGTCATTCACATGAAAGCAATTCAGGAGCAGATTAGAGACTTCTGTCTGGTTCATTTCTGTAGGTTACATTGTGCAAAATCCATTTTTTTTCTATGTGTTATTACAGTGTGTAAAACATGTCATAAAACACAAAAATACATATGTGGATTTCTGAGGAAACATGGTAAATGAACTGCATTTATATAGCGCTTTTCCATCCATATCAGAAGCTCAAGCACTTTACAGTAATGCCTCACATTCACCCATTCACACAGCGGTGTCTGATTGCTGCCATGTGAGGTACTCACTACGCACAGAGAGCAACTTGGGGATTAAGGACCTTGCCCAAGGAAACTTAGTGATTTTCCAGCCAGACAGGGGTTTTAACTGAGAATCTTCTGGTGCCAGGTCCACTGCTTAACCACAAGACCAGGTGTGTGCAACCCGTGGCTCCAGAGCCGCATGTGGCTCTTTAACCCCTCTGCAGTGGCTCCCTATACCTTAAATGCTCCGTGTCCGTGAATGGTTTTTTTTTTCCCTCCTTTTGCGGCAGGGTCTTTTAAGTTAAAAATTTCAGAGGATTTCAGACTGAGTGACGCTGTGATGTAACTGTAGCACCTTTGCAGACAACCAGTCAGAGGGAGTATCTTCACAAAGGTGAGAAATTCTGCTGAGTGAGGGTGAGTACATCAGTGCATCTGAGCCAGCGAGTGCGGAGTGGAAACGAAGGATTTTAGCCTGATAATGGAGCAACATGTTAGGGCCCCTTCATACATAATACGAATAAGTACGAGGTCTATTAGAAAAGTATCCGACCTTATTATTTTTTTCAAAAACCATATGGATTTGAATCACGTGTGATTGCGTCAGCCAAGCTTGAACCTTCGTGCACATGCGTGAGTTTTTTTCACGCCTGTCGTTTGCGTCATTCGCCTGTGAGCAGGCTTTGAGTGAGGAGTGGTCCACCCCTCTTGTTGTTTTTTTCATTGTTTAGGAATGGCTCAGAGACTGCCGCTTTGCTTGATCAAAATTTTTTCAGAAACTGTGAGGGACATCAAAGTGGACACCATTCGAGAAATTCAGATGGTTTTTGGTGAAACGTTTATGGGCTTCAAAGAGATTACGGAGTGTTACTGTCGCTTTAAGGACGGCCCAGAGCGACTGGTGGTGCGCCGCGCTCCAAAGCCGCCATCGACAGGCTGAGCGACCATTTCATTTCTAAACAGATGGCTGTATGGATCCGTGACCATCGTGTGCAATTTCTCTGGTTATCACAAGAGCTGGACATCAACGATTTTCCGGCAGATTTCACTTTTAACAAGAGATTTTGTCATGGAAAGCCGAGCGGAGGCTTTGCGCGTCATGATGGATTCGCTACTGGAACGAGACAAAACCACCTCCGTTTTGGTCTCACAGGACGGCTTTGAGATGGCGTTCAGACAGCTGTCGGTGGTTTTTCCATCGAGTGATTATCCGAGAAATTGTGGATGTGCCTGGACATGCCAGAACATGTCCTGTGAGGCTTCATCAGGGCATTGCTTTACGCCATGTGGCACCGCCGCGACACGTGAAGCCTCCACTCCTCTTTCCATGACAAAAACTCCTGTAACAGTGGAATGTGCCGTTCATTTCCACACTGGACGCTGTGTTTTATCTGGGATGTCATCTGGCTAGCACAGGAATTGTGAAAAGACGTGGACATCAGCACTTTTTCGGCACCTTGAGACAGACGTGCGGAGGAATTCTGCGTGTCGCGGCGGTGCCGCATGGCGCAAAGCAACGCCGTGATGAAGCCTCACAGGACATGTTCTGGCATGTCCAGGCACATCCACAATAATAACTCGATGGAAAAACCACCGACAGCTGTCTGAACGCCATCTCAAAGCCGTCCTGTGAGACCAAAACGGAGGTGGTTTTGTCTCGTTCCAGTAGCGAATCCATCGTGACGCACGAAGCCTCCGCTCGGCTATCCATGACAAAATCTCTTGTTAAAAGTGAAATCTGCCGTTGTTATTTCAGCAAGACAATGCCAAGCCACATTCCGCACGTGTTACAATAGCGTGGCTTCGTAGTAAGAGAGTGCGGGTACCAGACTGGCCTGCCTGCAGTCCAGACCTGTTGCCCATTGAAAATATGTGGCACATTATGAAGCACAAATGCAACAATGGAGACCCCAGACTGTTGAACAACTGAAGTTGTACATCAAGCAAGAATGGGAAAGAATTCCATCTACAAAGCTTCAACAATTAATGTCCTCAGTTCCCAAGCTCTTATTGAGTGTTGTTATAAGGAAAGGTGATGTAACACAGTGGTAAACATACCACTGTCCCAGCTTTTTTGAAACGTGTTATAGGCATCCATTTCAAAATGAGCAAATATTTGCACAAAAACAATCAAGTTTATCAGTTTGGGAATTTGGGAAGGGAGTGCCCAGATGGCACCGTTGTGTCTGGCTGCTCGTTTGCTGTTCTCCAGTCTGTTATTTTATTGTTTTTAATTTATGCTGTTTTTGAATCAGAAGCACTGCAGGTGTATGATTGCCAAAAGCTGCTGGATCTCCAGCCCCTGGTTCGTGGTGCGGTGTGGTTATCGGCGGGTGGACAGAACTTTCCGCCCCCATTTTTATCGGAGATGCCGACTTTTCTGTGCGGTGCTCCTATGCTTCTTTTCGGCCGAAAGCGCAGTCGTCGCCGCGGGAGACGAAGTGGCCGACTGGTGAAGCTGAAGCTCTGTTTGGCTTGCAGTTTGGCATCTGGATGAGCTATGCACAGAATTCTGGCAGGATCTGTGTTGCCCTGGCACCTTGTGGATCCGGTTAAAGCCTGTGTGGTGCCACTAGCCGGCTCTGTGGATGGTCGGCCTGGCCGTCCACGTCTTTGCCGGATTGATGTGCGGCAGTGGCGCTCTTGGAACCTGGGCTTGCTTCACCGGGTTCCAAACAGTCAGACTGTCATCCCCACTGATGTCCTTACCCTGGGTCCCCTGAGCATCAGATCACTGTCCTCGAAATCATTGTTCATAAATGATTTAATCATGGATCATCATTTAGATATGATTGGCTTATGTGAAACCTGGCTCAAACCCACAACTCTCCTTCCTCTGAATGAGGCCTGTCCACCGGCGTACACATTTAGTCACATGTCTCGTGGTGTGAAGCAAGGTGGAGGTGTTGCTTTTATTTACAAATCTAGGTTTTCTTTATTCGCTGTTAGGGGTCACAAATATAATTCCTTTGAGCATCTGACTCTCCGTTATGCCCATGATGCTAAGTACTGTCAGGGTCATAAAACTGGAGGAGCTCAGCTATGTTATTTTGTCACTGTTTATAGGCCCCCTGGCCCATATTCTGATTTCTTGGATGAATTTGGTGCATTCATCTCTAGTTTGTCAACTAGTGCAGATAACATTTTGATTATTGGTGACTTTAACATTCATATAAATAAGCCCTCTGATCCCCTTAGCAAATCATTTATGCAAATTGTGGATGCATTAGGATTCCAGCAATGCATTCAGGACCCAACACACATTAGTGGAAATACCCTGGATCTGGTTCTTGCATGTGGGTTTGCTGTCACAAATATTGACATCTTGCCTCTCGCATCTATAGTCTCTGACCATTCACTTATCAGGTTTACATTTACGCTGCCACATTTAGTGGAACAATAACCTTGTCTACTACTGCGGCGTCTTATTAAACCCTCAACTATGACTGAACTTGAGGCTAGATTACCTATTTTAGCTTTGTATCAGTAGACAGCCTTGCGGATAGTCTAAATGTAGCGTTTAAAGCTACACTTGATAAGATTGAGCCTCCTCTTTTAAGACTACGCCCTCCCAAGGCACAGTCACCTTAGTTCAATGGTTACTTGGGTGACCTCAGGCAGAAGGCTAGAGGTTTGGAACGGAAATGGCGTTGTTCCAAATTAGAGGTGTTCCGCCTTGTGTGGCGGGATGCTATTTTAGATTATAAGCATGCACTACTGGCCACAAGTGGGCCTATTACTCTGATTTGATCAGTAAAAACAAACATAACTCAAAGTTTTGTTTGACATGGTCGCATTTCTTATTCATGGGCAGCCACCTGTTAGTCATTCTCCCTTTTCAGCACAGGGTGTCTTGGATTATTTTGAGAAGAAAATAGAAGATATTAGGCTGAGCATATCTCAGCACGCCTCGGCCCAACCATTAAAACCTGCTATGGAGGTGGGCGCTACCATTGAGGTGTTACCTCGATTGAAAGAGTTTAATAGTATTTCATTAGGCGTGCTGATGAAACTTATGGCGTCTACAAAAAGCACAACCTGTTTATTTGATCCCATACCAACAAAATTGTATAAGGACCTGTGGCCCACCCTTGGGCCGACTGTGCTGGAAATTATTAATCTGTCATTAAACTCTGGATCTGTTTCCAAATGTTTTAAATCTGCAGTGATTAAACCATTACTTAAGAAATCTAATCTTGACCCTAGTGTATTGAAAAATTACTGGCCGATAACAAATCTGTTATTCTGTTCCAAAATTTTAGAAAATGTGGTTTCACGGCAGCTTGTTGACCACCTCAATGAGAATGATCTTTTTGAGCCACTGTATTCTGCTTTTAGGAAACATCACTCCACAGAGACAGTGCTCACTAAAGTTGTGAATGATCTTCTGCGAGCAATGGACTCAGACACCACTACAGTTTTGGTGTTGTTAGATCTCAGTGCTGCGTTTGATACCATGGATCATCATATTTTGCTCAATAGGTTGGAGAATGTTTTTGGGATTACTGGAAGTGCCCTTGCCTGGTCATATCTGTCCAGTCGTTCTCAATGTGTCTTGTATAATGGCACTACCTCTGACCTTGGTGACATGAGATTTGGGGTTCCACAGGGATCTGCTTTTCTCCCTGCATGTGTCACCCCTCGGGCATATACTACGAAGTTGTGGGATTGCCTTTCATTGTTACGCTGATGATACTCAGTTGTACATGCCGATAACTGCGGGAAATCTCATTCCCATAAAATCCCTGGAGGACTGTCTTCTATCAGTGAGAAGTTGGATGTCTAGTTCCTACTTCCTTTTTTCTTTCAATTCATGATATAGAGATTCATTTTCACTGTGAATTTAAAGGGCATAATTTTCAAAATTTTGACATAAAAAGATGAATTTATGTTTGTTTTATGATGTCCTAACCAGGCTTGGGGAGTAACGGAATACATGTAACAGCGTTACATAATTAGGATACAAAAAAAGGTATCTGTATTCCGCTACAGTTACAGAAAAAAGACGTATTCAGATTACAGGTATATTTAGTAAAAATGGGGATTAGTTCGCAGGATTACAATTTTAATGCATTTTATGATATTATCTGTATATAATTTTGTTTTTCTTTGAAACGAAAACGTCCCTTCATGGACAGCGACATGACGTCTCCTAACCGGGCAAAATATTGATGAAGTACCCAGATGTTAATGCATTTTCAATGGAGGTCCGCGACTGAACACACTCAGAAAAATGCTCACAAAATACGTGTTAAAATGCCATTTTGACCTGGATATCGAGCCAGTAAAAATAAATGACATTAAATTATGTCAGGAAAGTATTAAATTTACTTTGACACACACATTCTCAAATATTAGTGTTGAAAGTTACACGGATCTGCGCTGTTCAAGCTACTGAGCTGAGGCGTCCTGCTGCAGCTGCTCCTAAAACCACTACAATACATTTATATATATATATTATATTTTTACACAATTATCCTTTAGTGACAGAGTTTCATTCATGAAGTCAGTGGTGTGGGTACACATCTCTATGTGTGGATGTGACTGTGAGCGGCACAGCGCGGGTCATTATAATCTCATTATTTTAAGGTGCAAATGAATGAAGTCTTGTTGAACAATTTTAACTAGACATTGGTCTAGCAGTGGAAAATATCAACTAGACAAAAGGGAAGAGTTAATGGTCCGTGTCATCGGGCGACACAGGTACGGCAGGAAACATACACCTGTTTATCATCCAAATATCACGGACAAAGTGACAAGAAGAACCAAAACCACTTACTTATGGAAGAAAATATTGTCTCCCTTGTTCCTCCGTTTGTGGCTTTGCCAACATGCGCAGCTTTCCGGCATATTCCACCTGTTTCTTGAACTTCTATGCACACAAATCACTAACTTGCCCAGAATTAAAATGGCGACCACACCTCCTTACTGACAGTATTTACTTAATGGTTTTCATTATGCTGTTGTTCTGATTTTGAAAGTTCAATAAGTGGACTGATGCGTTAAACATGGTGTGAATGCTATGTGAAAGACTAAAGTAAGATAATTTTTCGTTTACTGAACTAGTAGCAGACTATTTTGTTTTGTATATTGTTCTGCAAGCCACTTTTAATTACAAATTCATCCGCACACCGCCTGAGTTTTCATTATCCTTCATTTGTTTGGCATTTTTTGTTGAAAATTTAACAGGTGAACAATGGGTATGTTTAAAACAGTATTGTGGCGTTCTTAATTCATAATGTGAAGTAAAACAGAGCATGCCATGTAAAAGAAACAGTTTTATTTTTGCTTAATAAACTGTACTATGTGGTCAAGACTATTTCTATTTAGTTTCTTTTGTCTGTATTAGCATATTTGATATTGGAGTAATCCAGAAGTAATTGAAAGTAATCAAATTACATTACTTTAATATTATGGTACTTGGGTTACGTTACTGACTACATTTTTCAACAGGTAACTAGTAACTGTATCGGAATACATTTTTAAAGTAACCCTCCCAACCCTGGCGATACATGACGATACTGACGATACGATGTGATACGATTCACCCCTTTTCCCGATTCAGTGCGATTTTATATGTATTTGATGGCAATTCAATTCCCCACAATGCGATATATATATGCAATTTGGTGCGATACAATGCGATTCAACATGATGCATAGAAATTATACCAAAGATTTAAATAGTAAATATGAAGCTGAAATTCAGTATGGTACTATGGTATTCTTCTCCTCCTGATTCTACTAGAGGCAGAGGATTTGTTTTTCTCCTTATAAGCAGCAAATTTACCAGATTCAACATTAAGGAACAGGAATCAGTTCTCTCATATTTGGGACCTGTTTGATCACACTGCCAGAACTTAAACAGTACAGTAAACAGTAAGACAACGTCACTCTCAATGAGTGACTTAAAGTGAGTCACTCACTGACAGAGTACTGCCTTGGCAAAACTAATTAGAGATATTTTCTCACCAGTTTTGCTGGAGCTCGGTTTACAATCTGCTTCAGAGGAATCCAAGTGGAGCAACAGTGGCCGTATGGTTTAGCAGCACAGCATCTGCTTTTCAAACACCCCGCGTTTTATCAAGTTTTCCATCTTTTTATAAAAAGCAAGTTTCTCCAAACGCCTGATTTAAATGTTTTATGTGCATCAAACATCTTGTGCTTTCTGGCTTCCGTCCATGTTCAAAACACAACACGAAGCAGTGATGATGCGTTAAATGTACCTCGGAATGAAATCTATGCAAGCATGCAGCGAGCGATGCATCACAATTTTGCCCATCAATTGAATCGATGCACACTGAAAGAATAGATACACTCACATTGTGCATGTTTGTATCTAGTAGATACTGATTCGTATCGATTAATCTCCACATCCCTTGTGTGTGTGTGTGTGTGTGTGTGTGTGTGTTAGAAGAATTAGCACAGTCAATTAGCTCATTTAAATTGTCGTAGCTAAATACTGCCCCCACTATTGTGTGCGTGGGCAGGGTTCGCAATGTGCAGCGGTACAAAACGTATGGAACCAAATTTACACGGTAAATGCAACGCAACATAAAAGGGACGAATAATCCATGTCACGTGACATACAAAGCACAAATCAAATGACAAGGATCCACTCAGCCATTTTATAAATATGTATATATTGAGATAGAGCGAGAGAGAAAATGAGAAATGTATATTTGGTGTGACGTGTGTTTGTCCTATATCAGAACACGTCAACCTAGGTTAACTGTAAAGTATCCCCAGGGATCAGCAGTGCAGGTGAAATGCATTTTGGCTGCTTGGTTGTGGGATTTGTGGAGGGAGGGGAGAGTGGGGGTGACCACCCACTGCTCATAAACACAGATGAAATTCCACCCTTTATAACCTATAGGTCTCTTTTGAGCAGTTTCTCCTTAAATTACATAACAAGTGTGGAGCTATTGGTATATTCCCGGCACAAATGCAACATTGTGAGTTTAAAGGGCATCATTTTAAAGAAAGGTTTAGGTACAGAAGTCAGATTTTTCTTTTTCTTTTTAATGTAACATCATTCCATCATTCAGATATGCAATAGCTTAAGCATTCACAAACTTTCAAGTGCCTGGATAGTTGCCACCCAGGAACTGGGTTGGCTCTGTGATGTTGGGATGTGTATGCTCTCAGACTTGACTTGACTTGACTATATGACATTTTGGCTATGTGGGGCATTTCTCTGTGCATGATCTAGCATGCTTTTTGAGGAACCCAACAGTTAGAGAAGGCCAGGCGGCTGCCCATGTTTCATCTTGCCAATGCCGGTGGATTGTTACTTTCAAGAGATGGAAACAGACTGGTTTTCTGCCTGAGTGGTTGCCATCCAGGATCCGAGGCAGTTCTGTAATGTGGTGGATGCATTGTAGCCTTGATTTGAACAGCTATGCTGTCTGCTTTTTAATTTTTTTTAACAGCCATCGCACAGAAAGATACATAAAATACATTTGCTTGCCTCTTTTTCAGATCAGATGCTTCATATTGTGGTTTTGGCAATAAAGCATGCACAATGCAGTGGTTTGAAATAAATTTGTGCAGAAGGCAATTACTCTAAGTGTACCCACTAATGGGATTCTTATGATACCAACAGGCTGTGGTCAGACAACACAAACACAAAGTGGTGCCTAACGTCTTCCGAAAAGGATGAGGCTCTTCTTCTCTTGCACTTTTCCCATTTGTGTTCTCCTACTGAAATATCTGTGCCTGAGACAGAGATCTTCCCATCTGAATACAGAAACTGTGAACAAAACCTGCTGCTTTTAATGTTGCCCTGGATCCCAGGAGGACCCCAAAGCCTTCTCTTCATATTACACATCTAACCAAATGTAAGAGCTATTATTACAGAAAACCACTAACTCACAAACGCTTCTTCATTTCCCAGCATGTCTGCGTCTGCTTGGGGGAAGCGATCTGGGTGAACGTTTGTGTATTTTTTATCCGCCGATGCATGTGCATTTAAACCAAAGCTGTGATGACAGATGAGTGTTTGGTTTTGCTACTTGTGACAAAAAAAATAATAATGGAGGGGACGAGCTGGCACAAAGAGAGGGAGTAAAAGGGAGGAAAGAAGACAGAAATGGATATCCAGACAGATCGTTGTGATGTGGTGGGAAAAGAAAGAGTAGTGTGGTCTATTGAAAGAAGAGAGATAAAGGTAGGAGAAAGAATGTGATGGTTTTAAGCCATTGGTGTCACAGACAAATAAAGGCTCCTCTGCTGCCAGCCTGTCATCTGCATTGCACACAGTATTCCTTTTATTCGCAATATCTCCTCTATCTATTTTGCTTCATCTCCCTCCCTGGTGTAGTGACTCTGAGTGTGATGCTCCTTTTCTCTCCATTACACAGCTGCCAGACAAATCATACTTTATATATCCTTCTTTCTCCTTTCTTACATTCTCTGAACAACTTCATGTCATGCACGTTGTCACTCACACATTACCAGCCACATTTCTCACCAACTTGTATAATTTGACACTCACACTTCAACTCTGCATCCTTTAAAATCTTTCCTTACACCTTTCATGCCAAGATATAATTATGGAACAGTGATTTCAAGAGCATTGTTGGATGCTCATATGCAGCATCTGCACAATTTGACTTTGTGTCATCTTTTGAGGATAATACAGTACCTGCGTTTCAAGTGGTTGTCGTTTTGGCAACATTGAGTTAAAGACTAATGGGAAAGCCTGTGAATCCTTGATGTTTATCATAGAAGATATGATGTGAGTCTCTAGTAGGGCTGTCATGATCACAAAACCCACGGTTCAGATGGGATATTGTTTTTAAACCATGGATTGGATCAGCAAAAAGGAAAAAAAGAAAAAAAAATACAACAGTGCTTTCCTGTTTTAAAAATAACAATGAGTCACAAACCTGATCATTTCTTGAGCAATTTTAAAGCTCAAAACTACTCTAAAAAGTCACTGTGTTTCTGTTAAACGTGTTAACATTTCAAATAATTGTCCTGATAACATTAAAATACTTGGTACCTTAATTGGCTTTAAAGGACATGTCTCACATTTTTTTAACATCCCCGTTAGTAAGACAACACAAAAGTACTCATGATTGTAAGTGTCTTTGCACATGTGTTAATAATTCGTGATCTCTGTTGTATTTTATTCCTCTCAGTCTGAGTGTTAGCAGGTGCATTTCTGGAAAACGTTTCACTCTCAGCATTTATCAGTTTGTGACGCACTTATAAGCAAAACAGAAACATCCCAATGACTGATAGACAGAGGGAAATGAACCTGCTCCATCTAAAAACAAAGCTTCTGAGCTGCTGTTCAAAAGTGATGGCTTGGATTGACAGAGAGGAGACGACACACTTCACCCTAAAACTCTTAACTTTTTCAGTGATGGATTTTGGAGTCAGTTTGTTTGTCTTACAATGTTTGGAAAGAGGTGTCATTTGATTTAAACTGTGTTTCATTTTGAAGTTATTCATTCCGACTGGACTGTATCGTTCTAACTAACAGCGTTTGGTGCTGTTTGAACAGAATGGAGGACAGTTCTCATTTCAACAAGGCAGGAGTCCCAGTTAGTAATGTTAAACTGCACAAAAGTGATTGACATATTCAGGGATGAAAGTGGTGAAAAACACAAAAAGCTGAAACCTAGACTTACCCCCCAACACCAACCACACGAAAATGTATGAATTCTAAATGTATGAATTCTAGAAGCTCTGAAATTTAATCTGGGGCTATTCCATACAATAAACTGCAGTGAGTGCAGCATCCATTTTGGTGAGAAAAAAAAAAAAAAAAAACTTTCCTTATTCAAATTCATTCCAGTTGTATTCTGCTCTCTACTAGGATGCAGCAGTTTTCTAGCTTGGCAGATAGTTCTGGAGGAAATCGCTGAAGAAATTAACAAATTGAAAATATGCTTTGAACGAAACAAATTGTCATTAAACTTAAATAAGACAGGGATGAAGTGGAGGTGTAGGAGTCACTAGGTGTTCACAGGAAACAGTTATTTATTTCTATATTTATTCATTTATTTTAATTGTTAGTTGGTTTTATCTTTTCTGTTGTGTTTTGTTTTATCAGGTTCTTTTTGTCTCTTTCTCTAAAACTGTATTGTAGCATTATTAGTTATTAATACTATTACTGTTTCTGTGTAGGCTCTCAGTTGTCCAGGTGGTTTCCATAGTAGAGAAGCTTGAATCTTCGACTGGACTGGGTTGCTCGACGTGAGGACGTTTTGCTTCAAATCACAGAAGCTTCCTCAGCTAAAATTCTTGCTCTGGTAGTCTGACTTCTGTCTTGACTCTTGTAGAGAAGAATAAACGAGAAGCCAACAAAAGCTGGAGTTTTTAACCTAGGTTAAAAACTTAAATTAAGTTAAAAGCTTAAATATTACTCACAGACATATGCTCTTTAGGGTTTTAGTGGGTAAAATGAAGATAAACTGAAATAAAACAAAGAACCAACGCAGCAGCAGATTGAAGCACCGCTTCATTGAATCAAGGTTCAAAGCAAGGCCGCGCTGCAGAAACAGTTGATTACGGACCTGCTGCAGGGTCTGTAATCAATGTAGAGAAATGATCATTTTCCTGAGAAACACCCCCAAAACAATGGCCACTCTGAAGGACAGATAAGGGAATCGTTAAGCAAAAAGGCTATTGATGTTGATGGATCAAATCATTTTGTAATGATACCCGAAAAGAACCGGTTCCCGATACCCATCCCTAGTGGTGACACGCTGTTTGTGTGTATGCTGGTTACTGAAGCTGTGTACATGGAAGCAGGGACATCTGACACTGTTTTTAACAGACTAACTGGACACAGAGATGGATTTGTACACTGAAAAAAAATCAGAATACATTATTTCCAGGAGTTCATGGACATTGTTTTACCTGTCACGCTCGACAGAGAGGTAGAGCTGCAGCTGGCGATCTCACGCAAGCACATTCCTGGACTGCCAACACCACAGTGGTGGTGAAGAAAGCCCAGCAGCGACTACACTTCCTGAGGGTGCTCAGGAGAAACAATCTGGAGGAGAAGCTGCTGGTGTTGTTCTACAGAGCCACCGAGAGCATCCTGACGTAATGCATCACAGTGTGGTATGGGGGGTGCTCAGCAGCAGACAGGAGAGCGCTGCAGAGGGTGATCAAAACGGTCCAGGGGATCACTGGTTGCCTTCAGCCCAGCCTGGAAGTCATTGCCAGCTCTCGCTGCCTCAGCAGAGCTGCCAACATCTGCAAAGACACATCCCACCCCAGCAACCACCTGTTTCACCTACTACCCTCCGGCCGATGGTATAGGTTAATCAAAACTAGGACAAACAGACTCAGGGACAGCTTTTTCCCCAGAGCAATTACTGCTCTGAACAAAAACAAATCACTCTAATCCGCACCTTTCAATTTTCTTGTGCCATATCTGTAAACCATGGGCAATATTCCCATGCAATATGATTCCACAGTTGTATATAATTCTCATTTTACATTTTACTTGGTCCACATTTCATTTCATTTTATTTTATTTTATTTTACCTTATGTTTATATTAGTTGTACATATTCTCTGAATAATTTACTGTTTAATTTCACTATCTTTGATTTGGCTAAAAATTACTTGCACCACAGAAAGCACCTTTTGGAGTTGCACTCAAATCTCGTTGTAATGCAAATTACAATGACAATAAAGGTGATTCTAATTCTGATTCTTTGATCGTGTTAAATTTACATTTGGAAATTAATCCACAACACGACGATGAGACTGGCATGTCCCCATTTTGTGTTTTGTGGCTATATACGAGGTCTATTAGAAAAGGCGTTGCTTTGCGCCATGCGGCACTGCCGTGACGCGCGAAGCCTCCACTCCTCTTTCCATGACAAAAACTCCTGTAACAGTGGAATGTGCCATTCATTTCCAAACTGGATGCTGTGTTTTATCCGGGATGTCATCTGGCTAGCACAGGAATTGTGAAAAGACGTGGACATCAGCACTTTTTAGGCACATTGAGACAGATGTGCGGACGAATTCCGCACATCGCGGCGGTGCCGCATGGTGCAAAGCAACGCCGTGATGAAGCCTCACGGGACATGTTCTGGCATGTCCAGGCACATCCACAATTTCTCGGATAATCACTCGATGGAAAAACCACCGACAGCTGTCCGAACGCCATCTCAAAGCCGTCCTGTGAGACCAAAACGGAGGTGGTTTTGTCTCGCTCCAGTAGCGAATCCATCGTGACGCGCGAAGCCTCCGCTCGGCTTTCCATGAAAAAAATCTCTTGTTAAAAGTGAAATCTGCTGGAAAATGGTTGATGTCCAGCTCTTGTGATAACCAGAGAAATGGAACACGATGGTCACGGATCCAGATAGCCATCCGTTTAGAAATGAAATGGTCGTTCAGCCTGTCGATGGCGGCTTCGGAGTGCGGCGCACCCCACAGCCGCTGGGGGCCATCCTTAAAGTGACAGTAACACTCCTTATTCTCTACCAAGCCCGTAACATTTTCACCGAAAGCCAGATAAATTTTTCTAATGGTTTCCAGCTGCCAGTCTCTAACAGTTTCTGAAAAATTCTGATGGAAAAAAAGCCCAAATCATTCCGCCATTTCCTGGCAATGAAACAACGATGAGGGGGCTGGACCACTCCTCACTCAAAGCCTGCTCACAGGCGAATGACGCAACTGACAGGCGTGGAAAAACTCACGCATGCGCACGAGGGTTCAAGCTTGTCTGACGCAATCACATGTGATTCAAATCCATATGGTTTTTGAAAAAAATAATAAGGTCGGATACTTTTCTAATAGACCTCGTTTTTTTTTTTTTTTTTTTTTTTTTTTTGACAGTTATGTGTACACCAATAGTGCCTCAGTTTGACAAAAGAAACATGTCATGAATATGCCAACCCAATCTCATGGCATTTCATGATGGCATCATTAATAGTACAGAAATGGTTTGTGACAATCATGACAATCGCCACATTTTCATGACGGGAGCATGAAGTATGAAAGTACGAAATGTGGAGTGACGCGGGAGGTGTCTGTGGGGGTTATATTTCAGGTTGGGTGAAGGGAGAGGGTTAGGTTAGGGTTAGGAGAAGCAGTAGGGTTAGAAGTAGTAAAATAAAAAATAATCGCATCATGAAAATATGACTCATTTCGTGACTGGAGCACTAAACAAAAGTCACTTGGTTAAAGCAACAGAGAGGAAAGATTAAATGTACTGTATCTTACTCACTCGTGCAGTCTCCACCGGGACCTAGCACGGATCCTCCATTCGATACATTCCTTCAGCCAAGCTGCCAATTCAATGGTGTCTTCCAACCCTGTGTTGCTCCAGGATGTCTATATTTTCTCCTCTGAGCTACACATGACTGGCGGCTATGAATTAATGCCCAAAGAATGATGCCACTGGCAACCAGCTCTGAGTGGTGGTAGCAGTGACCAACCACTTGCATCCTCCTGGATGCCACCTTGTACTCAAGATTAGGCTGTGAAGACACACAACGTGACTTCAACGTGTTGTTCATCTTATTCAGGCCTCTCCAGGCAAGTGTTTTCCTGATCTTGATATCAGCATCTGTTGATGCCATCCGTTACTTCAGGTACATGAAATCATCAACCTCCCTGCATGAACTGCATCAAAGTGCATCAACTGTGATGTTTTCAATGGGTTGTGCTCTGAGATGTTATATGACATTACCTCAGTCTTCATAGAGAAAGAGCCCTACCTTTGTAGATTATGTTTCTACCCTCTGCAGAAGTTGCTGTGCTTTCCGCATCTGGTTACACAGGAGACAGGCATAATCAGTGAAGTCCAAATCTTTAGAGTATGACTCCTCTGGATATCCTTGGTGTGACTGTGCACCTAAGCACCCCCCCAACCCCATTCAATTTGTCGATTGCCGTAGTGCATAATCATGAACAATGATGAACAGAAATCATGCAAATGTGTCTCCCTGGAGCAACCCAGCCAAGATGTCAAATTCTGTGTCTCTACATCTGGTGGTATCATGTTTGCTCTTGTGTTAGAATACATATATCCATATAACACTAAGCATATTAGGTGGAATCTGATAATTGTTCAGCATGGATGTTGGTGAGGTAAAAATCATCTGTAAGACATAAGATCAAATCTCAGAATTGACTATGACTACTATTGACTACTATGTGCTGTACGTCAACCCACAACATAGAACCGCCCTGAGTCATTGATGGCCACCATACAGACAGACATCCAGTCGATCCCCACTAGGGATGGGAACTCATAAGATTTTATTGATATAGATACCATTATCAATTCTTGGTGTACCTGTGTCTTAACATGAAAAATGACACTTTGTCCACAACATGTCCATAGCTAATGAGGTGATTTCATTCAACCATTTGCACCCTGCATTCTTTTTGCTGGGATGTGTAAATAGCCATGTGTGGATGGACCACGCTCCAAATACACTTGCATGTTTTATTTCAGACCATGATTGACAGGCTCTCAAGATAGGGCTCTTGGAATTATTGAACAAACTGAAAAGAACAACTGTATTTGGTGCCACACGATACCTGTTGCAATAAACAACAACACCTGATTGGCCCACCAACCTCTAAATTAAATCCTCTCAAAGTCTACTGTTAAATTACAGAGAAAGACTTCAAGATTTAAAGCCCTCCCAGATGTTATGTAATTGAGAAGCAAGGTATCTTTTGCTTTCGCTAGATTTATCTTACATCATGTGACCAAAAGCTGCCATGGTTAGGTCTGTTTTTGTGTGGGGAAAAGCTATCTGCAGGTATTCATAAATTGTTCTTTTTGTTGAGAAATAGCGATTATATAATATGCAAATAATGAATGATTTTAAGGGCAACGGTAAGAATACTTGCATGACTTGAAAGATGAAACATACAACAGAATGAAGTGAAGCAACGTATGTAGAAGCACACGTACTGCCTTCTTCAGTCCAGCCAAAAATCGTGACAGGAACTAATACAGTTCTTCATCTGACAGCATGTCCACAGCCGCTAAAGATGTCCCCGTGAATAGGCTGCTGGATTTGTGCTGCATTTACACATAGGCAGGACATGTTACAAATGTCATATTAGTGTCAATCTTGGCACATTCCTGACATTCTTAACATGACTTAATGCATCTGAATAGGTTTTAATAGTGCGTGTTGGTGCATGATATTCGTGATTTTCATGGAGCATGTTTTTGGCTGTCAAAAAATCTTCCACGAATGTCATGCACCACCCTCATTTCACCTCATGTCGTGCAGGTCTCAACTGAGCATGCTGATCCATGTTGATTAGTGGTGATCCTGAATAGAGTGTGACAGCGTTCTTCTCTGACGTGTGCACAATTAAACCCTGCTGCACCACATTCAGTTTTGTTGCTGCAGTATTGTAAAAGTTTTGTTCCAATGCTCCTCAGCACGCTCCTGCAGGTGTTCCACCTGCTGCTGCTGCGCCTGATGTTTGGGAAAATGCGCGAGACGAGAATTGCATGAAGCCACATATCTGGCTCTCTCCATCTCCTCCTCCTCTCTGCACCACTCCATTGCAGAGAGCCCAACTCAGCATGCAATCACAAAGTTCTTCTGCTGTATATTTTGAGGAGCAAACTGGAGCGATCTGAATTGTTCAGCAGTTGATGGATGAATATGGGTGTGTGGAGACAATTTACCTCATACACAATGTGACAGAATGTAACGATGCGCTGTTACACGCAATAGTGCGGAACAGCATGCAACAGCGCGGAACATAATTCTTGACCATGTGTAATGGTTCCTGATCATTTGCCAGCAACATGTGCCATTAATCGTAACATGTGGTAACAGGTTGCAGCAGTTCCTGAGGACACCTGATGCCTCTGCATCAAATCATCGCATTCGTGATCAGCAGCCAAGAATGTATACTTCGTGGCATTCGTGATTTGCCGTTGTTATGTGTAAACGCAGCTTTAGTTTGCTCTCATGGAAGCATTTTTACAAAATCAAATGCAGTCCTTCAACAGAGTGAAACATATGCGACCAAAAAATGCATGGTTCTGGAGGTGATTGAAAGGTTTTGAGCCTGACTCATAAAAAGCAGGACGTGGTTCTCCAGGATAAGACCTTCTATGAGAACAGTATTCAGGCACTGCAGCAATGCCAGAAAAAGTGTGTAGACTTACATTTGGATTATGTTGAAAGATAATGCATTACATTAATTCAGTTGTGATTTCTTCTTGGTTGGACTCGAAAGGTTACATTCACCCCTTGTACATGACATCACTCAGTCAAATGACAAGGATTTATTTAGGTGTCAGAGACGAGTGATTATTGCAGATCAGGTTGGTCAGTGGGATTGCATAGACCTGATTTTGAGTCGCCATTACACCATGTCTGTTCTCGGACAATACACTTGATCTACACTGTCCCACCACACCTTTCTGTAAATAGGTATTGGTGTTCTGTCGAGATGAGCTGCCCCGTCGAGTTGATATCCTCGTAGCACAAATTGACGGTTATGTGTGCCAGTTGAGCTCCCCATCAAGCTGAGCTCTCCGTCATCTAATGGCAATATTCTGCTTTAAAGACAGCGTGTACATGCAAGGCTTGACTTTTATAAATTGAAAAGACACTTATTACTGTATTTGTACGTAAATACAAAACTTATGTGGGTTTTCTTCGGTAGTAGAGCTCATCTCAGCAGGACAGGTGACCCTGGCCTGCTGAGATGAGCTCCACCGCGCAACTGCGCATGCGCACCTCACCCATCGAGTTGAGCTCAGCCACCAAAGAAAAGTAGAAAACCCAAGGGACCCTTCACACATACAGTGAGGAAAATAAGTATTTGAACACCCTGCAGTTTTGCAAGTTCTCCCACTTAGAAATCATGGAGGGGTCTGAAATTTTCATCTTAGGTGCATGTCCACTGTGAGAGACATAATCTAAAAAAAAAAAAAAAAAAATCCGGAAATCACAATATATGATTTTTTTAATAATTTATTTGTATGTTACTGCTGCAAATAAGTATTTGAACACCTACCAACCAGCAAGAATTCTGACCCACACAGATGTGTTATTTTTTCTTTAAGAAGCCCTCTTATTCTGCACTCTTTACCTGTATTAATTGCACCTGTTTGAACTTATATATAAAAGACACCTGTTCACACACTCAATCACACTCCAACCTGTCCACCATAGCCAAGACCAAAGAGCTGTCTAAGGACACCAGGGACAAAACTGTAGACCTGCACAAGGCTGGGATGGACTACAGGAGAACAGGCAAGCAGCTTGGTAGAAGACAACAACTGTTATGATTATTTTTTAGAAAGTGGAAGAAACACAAGATGACTGTCAATCTCCTTCGGTCTGGGATTCCATGCAAGATCTCACTTTGTGGGGTAAGGATGATTCTGAGAAAGCTCAGAACTAAACAGGAGGACCTGGTCAATGACCTGAAGAGAGCTGGGACCACAGTCACAAAGATTACATTAGTAACACATGATGCTGTCATGGTTTAAAATCCTGCAGGGCAGCAAGGTCCCCCTGCTCAAGCCAGCACATGTCCAGGCCCGTTTGAAGTTCACCAGTGACCAATCTGGATGATCTAGAGGAGGCATGGGAGAAGGTCATGTGGTCAGATGAGATGAGAATAGAGCTTTTTGGAATCAACTCCACTTAACGTGTTTAGAGGATGAGAACAACCCCAAGAAAACCATCCCAACCGTGAAGCATGGGGGTGGAAACATCATACTCTGGGGCTGCTCTTCTGCAAAGGGGACAGGACAACTGCACTGTATTGAAGGGAGGGTGGATGGGGTCATGTATTGCGAGATTTTGGCAAACAACCTCCTTCCCTCAGTAAGAGCATTGAAGATGGGTCATGGCTGGGTCTTCCAGCATGACAATGACCCCAAACACACAGCCAGGGCAACTAAGGAGAGGCTCCGTAAGAAGCATTTCAAGATCCTGGAGTGACCTGGCCAGTGTCCAGACCTGAACTCATTAGAAAATCTTTGGAGGGAGCTGAAACTCCAAATCTGAAAGATCTAGAGAAGATCTGTATGGAGGAGTGGACCAAAATCCTTGCTGCCTCTGTAATTGCAAACAAAGGCTACTGTACCAAATATTAACATTGATTTTCACAGGTGTTCAAATACTTATTTGCAGCAGTAACATACAAATAAATTATTAAAAAATCACACATTGTGATTTCTGGATTTTTTTATTTTTTTTTAGATTATGTCGCTCACAGTGGACATGCACCTAAGATTTCAGACCCCTCCATGATTTCTAAGTGGGAGAACTTGCAAAATCACAGGGTGTTCAAAAACGTAATTTCCTCATTGTAGTTTGAATTTGGTCGATTTGCGCATAAAGTGAGCATGAAGCAGGAATTGTGTGCAAAACGTGTAAAATTGTAACTGCCTTGTACACCTGTTGCTAGATCTATTTGCGCACACCAGCGGCTGAAAGACAGAGTGCGCTGTGCGAACCCATTGATCACTCTCGCGGCAGGTGTTGGCTAGATTCCAGGTGACACACATGAACATCTGGCACTGCTCATTTGGCACTTAGAAAAAGTGTGGCCATTTGCACTATTAACACGACAACAGTCAACAGACAATCATTGTCGTGCTGACAGTGAAATTTGTGCCCCATGAGTATGGCTTTGGTGTGTGCGCAAAACTGATCTGGACATCCCAGCTGAACACCACGTACTGTGTTTGGATGGACATGGACTAACAACTGCCCACTGTGATGCACGTGTGTCTGCTTGCTCTCATCATGTGGACATAAAAAAAAAAAACATATACCACTTGGCGACGAGCTGCAGTGAGCGTGCGCACACTGCAGCCCATTGACAGGCTGCTCCCAGGTTGAAACGGACTGTCAGATCATAACACACAGTGGGCAATCTGACTGTCATGTCACCCACGTGAGCTCTGTTCCACGTGACACAGTGTAAGTCCTGTGGGCACCGGCAGGACACACATGCGGGCTGGCTGGACACGCGCCAGCAGATGTGGACATGATCAGAGCACACTGCTTCTCATTCATATCATTTCATGACTGTATGTCAGTGACCCTGGGTCATCTACAGAGGAACAGACAGATCATATTTGTATTGCCCACTTGATAAATGCGGTGCTTTTATATAGTGCGTGTTTTTTTTTTTAAATACATCCATGTCCTTTCTGATATCAGGCAGTTTCCTGCAGCTTTCACAGGACAGCAACGGTAGCTCAGTGGTCAAGTTTCTGACTGGAAATCAGAGCTTTTGGAAGGCGCGGGTTCGATTCCCATTGGTGGCATGTCATTTTTATTTTTTGTTTTCACCCACATCGTGCAGCTGCTATGAAAAGCTGCTGTGAAAAGCTGCTGTGCTCCCACGTGCATGAACCATCACACCAGCATCGTGCACACCTGCCCATTGGCTCGATGTTTTGTGGTGTCACTCTGTAAAGACAAAAAAAAAAGTAAAGACTTGCATGTACACGCTGTCTTTAAAGCAAAATATTGTTGTTAGATGATGGAGAGTTGTGCGGCAAAGAGAAGCAGATAAACTCGATGGGGGGAGGTGTTAAAGTCTGGGGTAGAGAGAATTGCGCATGCGTGCGCAGTTGCACGATAGATATCCTCTCGATGGCTAGATCATCTCCTCCGGACACCGGCCTTGGCTAGGGAACTAACCTATGATGGCCTGCTGTCCCATTCAGGGATAATCATGGGCTTTCATTCATTTCTTACTGTGGTATGTGGGGATAGGCAGTGGAAAAAGTGGACTTCAGGGCCTATACGAGGTCTATTAGAAAAGAAACCGACCTTTTTATTTTTTTTAAAAACTATATGGATTTGAATCACGTGCAGTTACGTCAGACAAGCTTGAACCCATGCGTGAGTTTTTTCAAGCCTGTCGGTTGCATCATTCGCCTGTGGGCAGGTTTTGAGTGAGCACTGGTCCACCCCCCTCATCGGAATTCCTTTGTCTGACTTCTTCCTGAGAGACTGGCACTTTGCTTTATCAAAATTTTTTCAAAAACTGTGAGACACATCCAAGTGGACACCATTCGAGAAATTCAGACGGTTTTCGGTGAAAATTTTAACGGCTGATGAGAGACTATGGAGTGTTGCTGCCGCTTTTAGGACTGCCCACGGAGCCGGACGGCGCGCCATGCCCCGAGCGGCCGTTGTCAGCCTATTTCAAGCTGAAAACTTCCAAATTTAAGCCTCTGTTGACCCAGGACATCGTGAGAGAACAGAGAAGTTTCAGAAGAGCTCGGGATCAGCAGTTTATCCGGACATTCCACTGTTAAAGGAGATTTTGTAATGAAAGACGTGCGGACGGATTCGCGCGTCGGCACCCAGCCGCTCATGGCACGGCGCCACAGCAAAACACCTCCGTGTTGATAACCATTCATAAGATTCAGCCGGTTTTCGATGGCTTTCAGTCGAGTGAGTATCCGAGAAATTGTTTAACAGCTGGGCATGTTCAAACTTGTCCTGTAATGTTTCCAATGGAGGTGTTTTGCTGTGGCGCTGCATGATGAGCGGCTGGGTGCCGAGGCGCGAATCTGTCCGCACGTCTTTCATTACAAAATCTCCTTTAACAGTGGAATGTCCGGATAAACTGCTGATCCCGAGCTCTTCTGAAACTTCTCTGTTCTCTCATGACGTCCTGGGTCAACAGAGGCTTAAATTTGGAAGTTTTCAGCTCGAATCAGGCTGACGACGGCGGCTCGGAGCGCGGCGCACCGTCCGGCTCCGTGGGCAGTCCTTAAAGCGACAGTAACACTCCATAATCTCTCATCAGCCATTAAAATTTTCACCGAAAACCGACTGAATTTCTCGAATGGTGTCCAGTTGGATGTGCCTTACAGTTTCAGAAAAAATTTTGATCAAGCAAAGCGCAGACAAAGGAATTCCGACAAGGGGGGTGGACCAGTGCTCACTCAAAGCCTGCCCACAGGCGAATGATGCAACCGACAGGCGTGAAAAAACTCACACATGCGCACGAGGGTTCAAGCTTGTCTGACGCAATCACACGTGATTCAAATCCATATAGTTTTTGAAAAAATAAAAAGGTCGGTTTCTTTTGTAATAGACCTCGTATAGAACAAAAAACTGTGGATAGAAAACTTCTGAAATTCCACTTCCAGGCCACTCTGCTTTTAATGGGTTAAGGGACACACACACACACACACACACACACACACACACACACACACACACACACACACACACACACACACACACACACACACACACACACACACACACACACACAGAGCAGTTTGAAATGCCTTCTTACATTATGGGGAGAGACACTCAGCTAAACTTTATCCTAAAGTCATTGGTGCCTGTGAATGACTCAAAAATACATCTTTTGAAAAGCAAAGTGGTTGTAAATTTTAAGCCACATGCTCATCTTTTAATCCTTCAAAAGAAAGGATGAAAGCAGGAAGACAAATGCAGATTTCATGCCAACTTTGACTCATTATTTTTTTCTGTCTGTCACACACATACACACAAATCTCTGTCACTAGACCGTGCAGACGGGGTTCGGTTCATTGCTCACCTTGGCTGGTTTGATCAATGGCAGCCTGCCTCCTCTAAATCCCTCCAACAAACAGATCTGAATAAACAGTCTGTGGAAGTTTACACAGCTGTTGTTAATCCACTAATCCATATAACCTGCTTTTTAACCAACACCCACACAGAGTGTACACTGATACTGTGTACATGTGCACGTGCGCGTGGATACTTGCAGATAATCACATGTAAGCAGGAAGCAGCAACTCACACTTGGACTCGTGCACATGGTATCAGTGACTTTTACCCATTATCTTCTTTGACCTCCTCAACAGGACAAGCCCAATAGTGTTGTCAAGGTTGATAACACACAGAAGGGTTAACGGGGATTAATGGACTCCATGCACTGTTACACGTGCACACAAGAGTGAGATCTATGAATCCTGATGGTTTTCCAGGCACTGGCTTGTCTCTGAAGTATGTCTATGTTTGTGGATGTGATAACTGAGTAAAAGTATCATGTAGCTGCCCGATGAGCAGCACTCCTGAGCAGCATCTGTGAGGTTGATCACTTATTCAGACAACATGATATGATGATGGCGGGCTTGTGATCAGACAGTCCTCAGTTTGAGTCCCAGTCAAGCAGGTTTCTCACTAAGGTGTCCTTGAGCAAGGTCCTTTATTCCCATGTTCTCCCAGTGTGCAGCTGAGCATCTTGCATTGCTGGATGCTGACACTGTTTGAATATGAGGCATTATCGTAAAGTGCTTTGAGGGTTAGCATCAAATGGAAAAGTGTGATATAAATGCAGTCCATTTACCATTATTACCCCATGATCAGTGAAGTGAAGACTCTTCTTCTTTGTCTCATTCATGCTTGTATGAAATTGTGCTTTCTTTACTTTGCTTTCATTAACTGGTGACCTAAGGCAACAACTAGATGTCTTTGGTACTACAGATCTTTTGGGAGGGTCATTGGGTACCAGTGGAATGCCTTTGTGTCAGTGAATTGTGATTTTACAGACTCAGAAGAGGAGTATCATTTACATTGTGAGGGACCATCAGATAAGACATTTTAGCCACGTGGCACGTTTGTCTGGGCATGATCTAGCACACAGTGTTTCAGACCCTACACACAACAAACAGTCTTTTCAGTGACAGCTTGGAGTCTTTTGTGGTAGTTGTGGACAAGGCTTTCTGGTAAAGCTGTCACTGAATATGTCTTGGACTTTATTTACATTACACTTGGGAGGAGCTCGGAGTCGAGCCGCTGCTCCTCCACATCGAAATGAGTCAGTTGAGGTGGCTCAGGCATCTTTTCCGGATGCCCCCTGGATGCCTCGCTGGAGAGGTGTTCCGGGCACGTCCCATTGGGAGGAGGCCCCGGGGAAGACCCAGGACACGCTGGAAGGATTACATCTCTCGGCTGGCTTGGGAACGCCTTGGGGTTCCCCCGGAGGAGCTGGGGGAGGTGTGTGTAGATCGGGAGGTCTGGGCGGCTTTGCTTGAGCTGCTGCCCCCGCGACCCGACTCCGGATAAAGCGGAAGAAAATGGATGGATGGATGGATGGACTTTATTTACATCAATTGCATAGAACAGGGGTTGGCAACTTGTTCCAGAAAGGGCCAAGAGGGTGCAAGTTTTCTTTGCAGCCACTGACTCCACCAGGTAATTTCATTGATTAATATCACTTTGAGCCAATGGAATCAGTTAAACTCACCTGCTGGAATCAGTGGATGCAAAGAAAACCTGCACCCTCTTGGCCCTTTGTGGAACAAGTTGCCCACCCCTGACGTAGAAATACAAACAGTATGACACTCTATGGTAAATCTGCATGGAGTAGACAGTTCTCAAAAAATGAGTGACTGTGCAAGAAGGAGAAGGGTGAGGAAAGCCACCAAGACACCCAGACAACCCAGAAGAAGTTATAGGCTGTGATTGGAGAAATTGTGCATAGTCCAAATTTTACATTTTGCATCACCACTCTTATGCCGTGTTTACACCTGGCGCGATCAGATGCTACAAATTTGCGGGGGTCACGTGGCGACAGATGCGCCACCATCACCCGGTGTGTCGCTCTGCTTTTGCTGCGAAAATTCACCCCGGTGCGTCATCAAATAGGAGGAGCTTCCATTCCGCTCGCCGGCTCTGGTTGCCAGTCAAGTTAACATGACGGACCTTGATCACACGTAGCGAGTTGTTGTGGAAAGCTGACAAATGTCATGAGACGTTCCCAATTCAGGGAGTATCATTATTTGCTGCAGGAGCTGCGTCTGGATGACAGTCACTTTCAGTGGTCCTGCCGCCTCTGCGGGACCCAGTTTGAGGACCTCCTGTCCCATTCACGCGCGCACATGTAAACAATTTAAAAAAAAGAAACTCCGCTGCTTGCTGCAGGGCTGCTGCTCTCTTTTCCCAAAAAAACTCTGTCATAATTGTGTTTAGAAACCAGTCACCATTTGTTTTATTATACATCTGTGTAGTTAAGAAGTAAAATAATCTCCATGGACGATTTGCTCGCGCGCGCATGTAAAATAAAAAGAGAAAGAAACTCTGCTCCCGCTTCTGCAGGGCTGCTGCTCGCTTTTCCCAAAAAAACTCTGTCATAATTGTGTTTAGAAACCAGTCACCATTTGTTTTATTATACATCTGTGTAGTTAAGAAGTAAAATAATCTCCATGGACGATTTGCTCGCGCGCACACGTAAAATAAAAAGAGAAAGAAACTCTGCTCCCGCTGCTGTGGTGCTGCTGTTCGCTCCAAAAACTCTGTCATAATTGTGAAATAAAGGACAAAAGAGACATAAGTCCTGCTCACAGGCTGCTACCAGATACAGGACATGTTCACATCTTCAGTCAAACTCCAGACATCTCCACATCACTACATATTCAGTCCCTGATTGGTCATCGCGGCGCGATGAGACGAAAAAGTTCAGATTTTTCAACTTGGGGAGGAGGGCAACGCAACATGATGCAACGCAATATCGCGCCACAAATGCGCCAGTCGCTCAAAATCACTTCACTCGCATCGCTTCATTCGCGTCCATCACGTCGCGCTGCATGACTTGGCGCCAAAACGCGTCATTCCATAGGGATTACATGGCAACCTGTCGCTGCTGTCGCTCGCGTCGCGCCCAGTGTGAACGTAGCATAAGTTTCATAGTGGAGTAAACTGTAGAAGGATTTTCTTTCACCAAAACAGATCAAATCTAGGCTTGCATCTCAGATGTACCTTCTGGCAGTTTGTAGCTAAACTTTCAGGTCTTCTTTTTAAGAAAGTCCTCCTCTATACCACTTCATCATGAAGCTGTATAACTGGTGATACAAAATGCATGATGCCATCAACATGAGTGAGAAGTGTAGTGCCTTTGATGTCTTCCGCTACTTTGTTCTTTTGCACAGCTTGCCACAATATATTAAAAGAGAAATGGCGGTCGTGTACATGTATGCATGCGTGCGTGTGTTTAACTTTGATCACAGACAAACTGGGGAGAGCTGACATTTGCCGTTTGGTATGCTTATGTATTTTGGGTCAAGGATGAACACCGCCAAAACAGAATGTTGATAGGACTAATATTTTTAAAACAGCTTTCAGTTATCATGTTGACAACTGAATAACTATCTCACCCTGGGAATAATTTATTTACTTTGTGAAATTAAAGTTTTTAAATGGGTTTTAGAAAGTGTGTTTTTTTTTTTTGTGGCCACAGCTCCTCATCTGTAGGGGTTGCTGCAGCTCCCTCGGTATCCCAGTTGTCCATCCACAGTCATATGTTTGGACTGTGTCACAATGTACGTTTGAGAGGGTTTTTTCCTTAAACATTTTGTGCATATTCCTTTGAATTTATTTGCACTTGCACAATGCATGCTTTATTCTGAAATGCATGTTTGTGTTTTGATTAAGGCTAGAGTTAGAATTATGATAACCTTAATAATAAGGAAAAGAGGGTTTACCACTTTTTATTTTTGCCTGGATAATCAGCCATTTTGGTGTTGACAGTGTCATTAGCACCCCCTTGTGGAATATGGTTTATGGCAAATTTTTCATAAGAACTTGGTGATTATTTTGAAATCGATCATGGTGCCAGTATGAACACAGTGTTTCATTTGTTTAAAGTTTAGTAAAGGTGAGATCATGCTGTTTATACATAATCCAGTCTGCACTTATCTCTAAGACATATTGCTTTGTTGTGATATATGGAATGCAGAATAATTTTGCGATTACAGTACCTGTCAAAAGTATGGACATACAACCCCAATTCCAATGAAGTTGGGATGTTGTGTAAAATGTAAATGAAACCAGAATACCGTGATTTGCAAATCGTCTTCAACCTATATTCAATTAAATACACCACAAAGACAAGATATTTAATGTTCAAACTGATGAACATTATTGTTTTTGTGCAAATATTTGCTCATTCAGAAATGGATGCCTGCAACACATTTCAACAAAGTTGGGACAGGGCAACAAAAGACTGGAAAAGTTGATGAATGCTCAAAGAACACCTGTTTGGAAACAGGTGTCATGATTGGTTATAAAAGGAGCATCCACAAAAGGCTCTGCCATTCACAAGCAAAGATGGTGCGAGGATCACCATTTCATGAACAACTGTATGAAAAAATAGTCCAACAGTTTAAGAACAATGTTTTTCAGTGTTCAATTGCAAGGGATTCCATCATCTACAGTCCATAATATAATCAGAAAATTCAGAGAATCTGGAGAACTTTCTACATGTACGCGGCAAGGCTGAAAACCAACATTGAATGCAAGTGACCTTCGATCTCTCAGGCGGCACTGCATTAAAAACCAACATCATTGTGTAAAGGATCTTACTGCGTGGGTTCAGGAACACTTCAGAACACCATTGTCAGTTAACACAGTTCGTCGCTACATCTACAAGTGCAAGTTAAAACTCTACCATGCAAAGCGAAAGCCATACAACAACAACATCCAGAAATGCCACCGCCTTCTCTGGGCCCAAGCTCATTTAAAGTGAACAGACACAAAGTGGAAAAGTCTGCTGTGGTCTGATGAGTCCACATTTCAAATTGTTTTTGGAAATCATGGATGTCATGTCCTCCAGACAAAAGAGGAAAAAGACCATCCAGATTGTTACCAGCGCAAAGTTCAAAACATCTGTGATGGTATGAGCAACTTACACATCTGCGATGGCACCATCAATGCTGAAAGGTACATCCAGGTTTTGGAGCAACACATGCTGCCATCCAAGCAACGCCTTTTTCAGGGACATCCCTGCTTATTTCAGGAAGACAATGCCAAGCCACATTCTGCACGTGTTACAACAGCGTGGCTTCATAGTAAAAGAGTGCGGGTACTAGACTGGCCTGCCTGCAGTCCAGACCTGTCACCCATTGAAAATCTGCATTATGAAGCACAAAATAAGACAAAGGAGACCTCAGACTGTTGAACAACTGAAGTTGTACATCAAGCAAGAATGTGAAAGAATTGAACCTACAAAGCTTCAAAAATTAGTGTTGTCAGTTCCCAAACGCTTATTGAGTTTTGTTAGAAGGAAAGGTAATGTACCACAATGGGAAACATGCCATTATCCCAGCTTTTTTGAAACATGTTGCAGGCATCCATTTCAAAATGAGCAAATATTTGCACAAAAACAATAAAGTTTATAAATTTGAACATTAAATATCTTGTCTTTGTGGTGTATTCAATTGAATATAGGTTGAAGAGGATTTGCAAATCATTGTATTCTGTTTTTATTTACATTTTACACAATGTCCCAACTTCATTGGAATTGGGGTTGTACTTTCCCATTCAGTTGAATGTGAATGTATGTTCAGACTTTTTACAGATCGTGTGGATGTTTGCGAGCCTTTGTGTATTAACAAAAAGATTTTTTGGGGGTGGACTGGAGTGTGTTTATTTTCAGCTCCTCAACCGAACTTCAGTAAAATTGAAATGTCAAAGTCCAGCTTTCATACTTTCTCCTCTCTATCTCTGTATCAACTCTTCCATTAAACTTTGACTGATTCTGTCCTTCAGTGTACTCTACTTTTGCCAACAACATTGTGACTAACTGAACGTTTTTTCCCCTTCTCTACTCTTTCTTTCTTTTTTTTAGGTACGATGGACGAAGACTGCAGGCAGCGCATCAGACAAATTCCAGGAAACATCCATTTACAACGAGACTCTACGTATCGAGGGCATCCAGAGGGTGCAGGGTGGTCGCTACTACTGCAAGGCCGACAACGGGGTGGGGGTGGCTGCCATCAAGTCCATCCGCGTAGATGTGCAATGTAAGTGGGCAGGGAGAACCAGAAAGAAATAACTCCTTCCACTTCTAGACCACAGCTGGCTGTCAAGGCAGCCATTCCCACAGTGAGAGAAGATAGAGATGTGAGAGAGGTAAAGATTTTGAGAGGAAAACTGAAAGAAAGATTAGATGGATGATGAGATTTCATGTGGGAATGGCTTCCAGGAGTATCTGATGACCTGTGGTGGAAAGGATAAAAAAAAAAAAAAAAAAAAAAAACAGTTGGGTGATTGGGTGAAAAGATCCAGCAGAACTGTGGTATATAAGAAAAGGTGTTGAATAGAGGCTTCAATACCTTGAAAAAACATATTTTTCTGTCAAATTCCAATAATTGAGAATAAAACTGGCTTTATCAGATACTCCTTTGAAAAAGTCACGCATGTGGGAACATTTGAGAATTTTTTTTTAAGTTAGTCCAGGCAGTGCGGGCTCCCTAACTCATTGTTTCTCAGATAAACTATGTCCCCAATTTTCACAACAAAAAATACCTGTGATAGTTTCTTTAATCATACTGCAGTTTGTTTATCAATTAGTGCTGCTTGGATGTTTGTGAACCCCTTGAGCTTTTACATGTTTGAACATTGTTTAGGATATCAAAAAACAAAACAGAAACGTTTTTTTATATTAAAATTTCTAAACTTCTAAATTAGCCACTGCCCAGCTTCATTCCTGTAGCTTAGTGCAGCAAATAACAGAATATTGACAGTGGAATTGTTCAAATGGTCATGCAAGCACCAAATTTGGCAGAAATACTCCTTAGACATTACTCTTTTGAAAAAAAAAATGACAGCCAGGTGGGGTCAATTGAGGAATTACACAGGGGTCAAAAATTATAAATGCTCCAATCATATTGAAAACTATAACACATTATTTGACTGATTGTAAAGATTCCAAAAAGATATAGTTTGGACTATCTATGACTGAATGTTCTGGAGTTATGGAGTAAAAACAGCAAGAATGGTGACAAAAGTAAATTTCAGTTTGTTCAGTTTTGAAGACAATTTTTCATACTACTACTACTACTACTACTACTACTACTACTACTACTACTACTAATAATAATAATAATAATAATAATAATAATGTGAATAATTAAAATGTTGAGAAATAATTAAAATGTTAAAAAATGTTGAAAGAATTGAATAGTTACATTTATAAGGGCCCCTTCACACATAGCACAAATAAGTAGGAATCAGGGCGAATCATGGCGAAACAGCCCGATTGAGCGAACCCTGAAAACATGGAGCCGATGCCAGGAGGGACACACGGTCGTACAGGCATGAACAATTCCACTGTGATGATTTTGTGCATGCTCGTGCGAGCAGCTGGAGCATATGGAACCACACTGCGCTGCTTATGTGGAGATTTAAATAAAAAAAAAACAGCTGCGGCATGTGAAACCACATTATGCTGCTTATGTGGAGATTAAAAGTAAATACATAAAAAACAGCTGGAGCTTGTGGAACCACATCGCGCAGCTGCTGTGGAGAAAAAAAATAAAAACTACACACCATAAAAAACATTGCAATGTCAAATATTTAATACCTCTTATCGAGCGGCCAATACAAGTATGATCTCTCTGTGCCTCTGTATATGACCCATGGTCACAGACGTACAGTCATGAAATGACATGAATGAAGTCGTGTACTCTCATTATATCTTATTATGTCCAGCAGGTATATAAATAATTCATAGAATCACCAGACACTGAAAGATTGGATATTGGTGTATAATTAGTAAAAATTACTGGGTTGATATAAATAATAAATAAAAGGGGACCCAATACAGAACCCTGCAGTTAAATAACCCTGGTTAAATAAAAAATAAATGCCACTTACAGAATTTGAACCTGCAATTTAAAAAAGCTCTGATTAACACATGGAAACTCTACCACTGCGCAACAATCGTTGTTTTATAACAGGAGTGCAAAATGCTTGAAATCAACAAGAAGATAAATGTATGTTTTCAAAAAAGAGAAATTAGATGATGTATGGACACGCCTGTTGGTCCGGCCCACAGCCTGCCAAGGTGTGCTGTGTGTGGCTGCTGCAGCCCGGTGCAAATGTCCTCTTCAGCATAAGGCAACATGACCTCTTCAAGTATTTTGACATATCCAAACTGATCCATGATACCTGGTATGCGATATATAGGCCCAACACCATAGTAGGAGAAACATGCCCATATCATGATGCTTGCACCACCATGCTTCACTGTCTTCACTGTGAAGTGGGGCTTGAATTCAGAGTTTGGGGGTCGTCTCACAAACTGTCTGCAGGCCTTGGACCCAAAAAGAAAAAATTTACTCTCATCAGTCCAAAAAATATTCCTCCATTTCTCTTTAGGCCAGTTGATGTGTTCTTTGGCAAATTGTAACTTCTTCTGCACATGTCTTTTATTTAACAGAGGGACTTTGCGGGGGATTCTTGCAAATAAATTAGCTTCACACAGGTGTCTTCTAACTGTCACAGCACTTACAGGTAACTCCAGACTGTCTTTGATCATCCTGGAGCTGATCAATGGGTGAGCCTTTGCCATTCTGGTTATTCTTCTATCCATTTTGATGGTTGTTTTCAGTTTTCTTCCACACATCTCTGTTTTGTTTTGTTTTGGTTTTTTGTCCATTTTAAAGCATTGGAGATCATTGTAGATGAACAGCCTATAATGTTTAGCACCTGTGTATAAGTTCCCCCCTCTCCAATCAATCTTTTTAATCAAACTACGCTGTTCTTCTGAACAATGTCTTGAACGTCCCATTTTCCTCAGGCTTTCAAAGAGAAAAGCATGTTCAACAGGTGCTGGCTTCATCCTTAAATAGGGGACACCTGATTCACACCTGTTTGTTCCACAAAATTGATGAACTCACTGACTGAATGCCACACTACTATTATTGTGAACACCCCCTTTTCTACTTTTTTTTTTACTAATAGCCCAATTTCATAGCCTTAAGAGTGTGCATATCATGAATGCTTGGTCTTGTTGGATTTGTGAGAATCTACTAAATCTACTGGTACCTTGTTTCCATGTAACAATAAGAAATATACTCAAAACCTGGATTAATCTTTTTAGTTACATAGCACTACTGTTATTCTGAACACTACTGTATTTCCATGTGAGAACAGCAGGCAGAGATATGCACCTGATGGAGGACAGTTGTAAGTTCGTCCTTCAAAACACAGTATGTGTTCCCCAGATGGAACGTCCAGGAGCAGAGATTTCAACAGCAGACACGCCCCCTGTCAGTTCAGCACACAGACCATCGTGTCACTCTCTGTTTCTGTGTTACATGGTCATTCATTTTAGTTATTTGTTATGTAATTGTGTATGTAGGTATTGTCGTAAATTTCTTTTTTAGGGGGTACTTACTTACTCACACCATCATTTTGGCTTCTAGATTTTTATTTCTTTTAATTCATGATATTTGAGATTACTTTTCACTGTGACTTTAAAATTTTAGAAATTTTAATCTAAAAAGACAGAATTTTTATTTTGTTTTTTGATGTCCTAAAAATTTTCAAACATTTAAAAGCTCAAGGTGTTCACAAACTTTCTAGCAGCACTGCAGTGGACCAAAAATTTTGCTGTAATTATACATGTAATCAGAGTGGATAAGGAATCATTATGCTACAAAATGCTTTATTATGTTAGTTGTGAACATGTAATAATTGGTTAAGTAGGCTGGATACTTTGAGGAAAAACAGTTTGATGTCCTTGGATGATGCTTTATTGTGGCTTCTTGAGTGAAATGAATGAATGAATAAATAAATAAATATAGTTTCCCAAGAAGTGACATTTGGAGTCAAGGATAGAGTCAGTTTCTTCAAACTCTTCAAGGTGCCTGGCAACTAAAATCCTGGTCATTAAAAATGTTTTTTGATTAGATTCACATTTTTGAACATGTGATTTTTGAGAAGCAGTGTTGTGTTCTAGGGGCCCTGTGCTGCTGCTTGTTTCACTGCCCCACTGTCCCGCTGAGTCAGAGGTCAGGTCATGGTCACAGGCTGGTTCACACAATACTCCCCCATGTTCTTTGTACCTCTAAAACATACATAATATACTGCTCAACATTCCCAGGGCTCTTAAAGTACTTTGACATCTCTGGTTGCCAATTATTCAGAAATTAGTTCCTCTCTTCATTGATCCAATCATTTTTATGGTCATTTTTATAGAAACATCAGATTTTCCAAGGGTTCTTTAACTCCCAATATTCATTATCTGTCTTCCATTCGACACATATATTTGTTCTACTCCGTTTTGTGCACACTGCTGGGCAACATTTTTTATATATATATAAAACCATCAAATAACTTTCTAAAACAAATTTGCACATGCACACATGCTCGCTTGCACTCTATTTGTCTCCTGCCCATCACCCAGCCTTAGCCTCTTAATGGGGCTCCCCCTCCATCCTCACCCTCTCTTTCTGCTGATAGCGTTAGTTCTCCCCAGGCGCTTGCTTTGCCACTGCTGGGGAGCTGGTAATTGCGGGCAGCCTGGGTAGTAAACAGGTTGTTTTGTGAGTGTAGTTGTGACAGGAGCACTGTGAAGCTAACCAGCTCTGACGGCTAATGCTTGTTCAATTCCCCATCCCCCATGCTGTGCTAGACCCTAGGGCGATCAACCATGCTTTCGACATGGCAACCTCAGCGCCGGAATGATGTAGGAGTTAGTCCAGCTTATCAGAGTAAAAGCAAAAAAGACAGATGAAAGTTGAGGGAGTGATGGCTGGGGAGGAGCAAAATGGGGCATCAGCAGACATGAGGTATTGAGGAAATTTCAGAAAGAAAGAAGGAAATTAATTCAGCTGCCATCACTGAGTGCTGATGTGACAGCAAAAGGACATTTTTATATATGTATGTACAATAACAATAAAGGCACTATTCTATTCTATTTACAGATATGATCAGATCATGCTACATTGCCACAAGCTCCTTCGGTTGCACATTGCCACATCTGAATTGGGATGATTGGGATGGTTTCACACTTGTTGAAGGGTTTTACAGTTCCAATCCAACCACCACTGGAATACCAGGAGGAAACCCATGCCCACATGGCAAACATACACACCACACAGGAAGTAAATAGTTTGGTGGAACAGAACCCACGACTTATTGCTGTGAGCCGAATTTGCTAACCACTGCCCAAACCAACATAAATGTAACCGAAAAGGAAAGTAAACTGACAGTTAACTTAATATATCATTAACAGAACATGTTTACAGAAAAGGTAACAACTGAAAACTAATTGAATATGAAAAAACTGAGTGTTAAAATTAACCGAATGCAAGATGAAGATATGTAACTGATTATATAGGTAGTAGAATATGAAGATTAATATAAACCTAACTAAATGTATTTTTCAGACTATAAGTTGCACCAGAGTATGACTTACATCTGTCCAAAAATTAGCCATGAAAATGAAAAAAACATACATAAGTCACATTGGTCAATTGTTTTTGAAACATGGTGCTCCCTCTTCATGCATCAAGAAGCTAAATTAATTTAATCAGTGCAATCACTGATGAATCACTGATTAACACTACAAACACTGCATTAGCAAGCACAAGCTAATGAGCTTATTAATGTTATTGTACAAGGCATATAACCCATGTAAACTGCTTCTTGTGATAACTTAACAGACTATCATAGGTGAATTAAAAGTGCAGTCTAATTAATTTTTTCAAAACTTGGTGCATTACACTATGTAACACAATTTTTGTTTCTGGCTTCTGTTATATTTCAACTGCTTATGTCTAAAATCTATGGAAAAATGACTACATTCAGCACAAACTTTGATTTTTTTTTTTTTTAACGTTCTAGAAAGTTCTAAAAGTTTCTTGAAATTTCTAGATAATTCTGGAAACGTCTAGAAAATTCTGGACAGTTCTAGCAGTTAAAGAATATTCTAGAAGACTACTTAGTAGTAGTGAAGGTGAATTGAGAATATTCTTGAAAACAGACAAATTTCAAAATATCATTGCCCTGATCACAGAAGCAAAGTTTCTGTGGAATAACAGCTATTTTCTATTTATTTAACGCATAACAGGTTAGGAAAACACACTGTGTACCCAGGAACAAAACAAAATAGATTACCTTAGAGCTTAGCCTGGCTAATCTGCCACTGCTGTTCTAGTTGTCTCACACACACATTCCAAACATGTAGAGAGCTGAGAAGTATGAAAGCTACATTCACTCTTTTTAATCCAGAGCATGGTCTTTCAGTTTGAGAGCATGATTTCTTAAATTACTCATTCTGTAAAATGTTCATTCTCTAAAACACTGTGTCTCTCTCATTCAGATCTTCTGCATATTTTATTGAGGCTGACATACACTTAATGTTGTGTTACCGCCACCTTCTTCTCAAGAGTACAAATAATAGCATTTTATTCAGTAAACACAAGCAGCTTATCATGCATGTATATGGTGCCGTCTTGTGGCCATGGATGATAATGCATTTTTTTTTTTTTATTGTAAAGCCTTGTCCCACCAAATAATAAGAGCCACATATGGATTTGTCAGAAATTTCAGTGATTATTCGAATAATGAGCCACGTATAAATCTATCATGTATCTGCATCTGCGGCAAAGAAGCCTCTATGTACCTCTAAGTACCTCGCATGTGCTAGGTATAAGCCTCTAATGAGGCACGACTGATCTGTCATTTGAGCCTTGCCCAGCCTCGAATGGCTCATCTTGCCGCATATGATCCACATCAAGCCACATATCATCACCTTCCTAAAATAATGGCCTAAGTCATGTTTTGGAAAATAAGACTTAGGCCATTATTTTAGGAAGGTGGCAATATGATCCATGCACGTTTTGGCTTGGGTTTGATCCAACCCTCCAGCCCTCCCACACTTGGTCCCTTTAAAGTGTGGGTTTTCAGTTCACAGCATTTATTCAAGATGTTGTCATATTTTTTTTAAATGCAGTCCAAAAAAAGACACTCCTGTACAGTCCGTTATTGTCTGCAAAATTGCTCTTTTGCTCGCTGGCATTCTGTGTAAATGCTCGTCTTGAGTGTGAATCATTGTGCCATTGCTCACACAGCTGTGCTCAACTGATACTTTATAGCAAGATGTTAAATCTATCATAAACATACTTTTATAGCTGCTTATAAGAAGGAATGAACATGCAACTGTTTTACCAAGCTATTACGATCTAAACATTACAAATAAATGACCTTTTAGTCTGTTCCAAATACCTTCTCTACCTCAGCACATGAGAGAGAAAAAAAAACTTCAAATGAAACGGTCCTCTGTGATTCCAGAAGTGATTTGATGTGTTTTCAACAGCCAGACTCTGAGTGAAAATGATTAATCTGCTATGAAATAATAATTTTATATACAGCATCCAGCACACAAAACAAGTGGGATTGTCATGATGAAGCGCGTGAGAGGGCTGAGCCAAAATAGCCAGTCCTGTCCTCGTAGCCACCAGGCGCTCAGATAATGGGCTTTTAACAGCCTCATCCTCACCACTGACATGCCTCTAACATCCTCGTTTGTCCTTGTAGTACCTCATACACAAATTGCCCCTTGCTGTTGTTGCAAAATTTTGAACTTCTTGAAATTAGCACCACGCTCAGACATGAGCCTCATTAGCGGAATATTCTCCCACATATGTTGAATAACTGGGCTCCTACAAAAAAAAAAAAAAATGCTACGTGGTTCATTATTCATCCTTCATTATTCAGTGAGACAAGGGTTCAACTTGCTTTGGAATGTAGCTCACAGGACCTCCCAAACTAGTAAAATCAAAAAAATCTGAAAAGTACAGTAAGTGTTTTCTGCTTGTGTTGGTGTGACATGTTGTGCCCCTATCCGGTTAAGTGTGACATAATGCATCATGTGATTTTCAACTTCCGGCTCCAAACAAAAAAGGCGCGCTGTTATTAACATTGAGAACTGCACTGAGACGATCTGATCAGGCTGCACTTAAACCGTTGCACACGGACAACAGCATTAACATCGCAACATGAAACTCTTTGTACATTGTGCCTAAAACTCTCCTGGATATATTAACTGGATTTTTAGATGTTGTTACTGCGTTTGTTTTATGTAAAAATGTCAGACGCTCAGGTTGTTTCTCCATTATTTTCAATGGGAGTTGCTGCGAGCTGCGATCGCTTCCTGTTCTTGTCGTTAGGGGAGAAAGTTAAGTTTGCACTTTAACATCCTGTTTATTGTAATAAATAATTTGCATTAACAAACAGACATGTATATTTTACCTATGCATAATAAAATATGTAAAGTAAAAGAAAAAAAAAAGTTTTATTAAGTGTTCTGACCATAGAACCAGACGAATGCGGTTAATGGAGAAGGCGGAGAAGGGGGGGACGGAGGTTTGCGCACAATGTAAACACAAACTAAACTTAAACTGTAAATCCCTAAAAGGATCAAACAGACGTAACTTGAATTGTAAACTTGGAGGTCTTTGGACCCGGAAACAGATTTATCATGTGATGCGTTACGTCAGCGCTTAACAACCGGATTGGCCACTGTACTGTTGGCTTCAAACAAGTAACATAATGGAAATGAACAAACACAATCTCCACTTTGGAGATTAGCTGCTTGCTTCTCTGCTCTCTTTGAAAACTTACCAAAGCAGTGAAAGTGAATCAGAGTAACTCACGAGTTCATTGGCTATCCAGTGTAGGTGAAGGGAAGGGGTTTCAGAGGAAGTGAAGTTTATTGCACTTTATTTTGACTGCACAATCTGCAGAGTGCCAGAAAGAAAGAATAAAAAAAAAGTGAGAATGCTAATCCCCATCAATGCATATATGTTCCCAGTAGGTAAACAGTGCATGACCTTTATATTGAAAAATGAGCAGTGATGGGGAGAATGATGTAGAAGATTTGAATAAAATTGAAAACAGACGTGAAATATAATTTTAAAAAAGAGTCATGGGAGGCAGAACAGCAGGGAAAAACAAAATATCAGGTAATAGAGAAGAAGAGACACACATAATAAGGTGGATGCACTCATCTTTTCAATTTGGATGCATCAACAGAGCAGTTATTGGACTAGAGGGCAGAACAGGCTGTTACCTTCACCGCATCCAAACAAGAGCTTTAGATCACTCTGTGATTCTCCTCATCAAACATTCCCCATATTTTTGAATGGGGAATACAAGCACTGCACCTTCTATTCAATCTTCATATTCTCCTTGGTTCATTTTTCTTTTCTCCCATCTCTTTCCTCCTTGTATGTGCATTTGTGCATGACGTGAGTCCACTGAGGGCTTCTTTGTTTTTTTTTTTGTTTTTTTTTTAAGCTTTTGGTCATGGTGTGTTCATGCACATTTTACGAATGGAAACAAACACCAGCTTTTTACTCAGAATGTGCAAACATGTTGAAATGCATGCCTGGGCATCCTGTACATGCACACCAAAAACACTCACACTTCAAAGTGTAGTGTGTGTGTCTTTTCATGTGGAACAGTGGGAAAGAATGAGGAAGCGAGACACAGTGACAGATGGAAACTGAAAAAGAGAGCAGGGGAAATGAGCAGGGAGTTCCAGGATTGGAGCGAAGGCACATATTTGATGTTCTGCTTTGACTAGCAGGCACATACAGTGATAGTCACATGTATTTTTAAGTAAGCTTACACCCCTCCTCTTATATTCCTGTGCTCTGTATCCAGCCTGTCAATCAGTCATTAATTTTGCATGTATTAACCACCTGGCTGCGTTGAACAGATCAGTAAGTGCACAGTAAAAAAAACAAACAAAAAAACAAAATCAACATCCACCTGGTTGTTTTGTTTGTAAGAGGAACACATTTGCAGAATGATCATTCAGCATCTTGTAAAAGCCACACTTCATGACCAGATATGATCCAGACTGGAAGGTTTGAGTTTCATCCCTTTTTATTTTCCAAAATCAACAGCTAAAGATGATTGAATGTAAGGAAAGTAATTGAATCTTTTGTCTTCAAACGAGCTCTCTATGTAGAAATCAACATCTCGTCATGTTCGTTATTGCACACGTTTCTCTGCTACCAACCAGCTGACCTATAACCTGGCACTCTGACCACTGAGGCAGTGGGACAGTGAGCAGGCGGGGTTTAACTTTGAGTAGCCTCTACTGATGGGATGGACTTGGTTCAGAAACCCAGCCAGTGAATCAAAGCTCTGAGGTTTTGCTTAGGTTTTGCTTCATTCACCGTAGCTTGCCTCACGTCCTCCCTATGGATTCACAACTCCATGGAACACAACCAGGTAAGTGGAGAAACACTGGAGAGTGTGATGATTATGATTATGATGATACTGCTCGTGGGTTTTTTCATATGTCTATGCAGATGATGAATTGATGACAGTGACTGTGTCCGACATCACCTTTACTTGCTGTCTACTGTAAAAATGATAAATGAAAAATATTTGTGCGCTGAAGGGCTATTTAACTGCTTCTCCAGAATTAAACTAATAATTGAGTGGAAGGCTATGTTGTTACGGTACATACGTAACTTGCTTATATTTGAATGAAAAATATATGTTATATTTACAAAAACTGTTGATATGCTTCTAGAACAATATATAGATCAGGTGGCTTTAAGAGCTATGAGTGTAATCCTTCTGCGAGTGGGCAATCCTAGGGCAAAGTAAAGCTGACAGCTTCAAAACAAGATTTTTCATTTTTTGGGGAGAGGGGGTGGGAAGGGAGTTGGTGGGGAGTAGGAGGGCAGGGCACATCTGTTGAAATAAGAATGTTTGGAGATTCAAGTTGGATTGCATTGTTTTATTTTAATTTGTTTTCATTTTTGTAGACAAACTGATAAGGAAAAACATGACCAAGCACTGCATTTATGCACCTTGCAAACCAAAATTTGGTATATGTGTTGGTGTGGTGGCAGTTGTAACAGAAATCACCCTGTCCATCTTTCTCTGGAGTCTTGTACGTGCAACTCCTCCTGAACCGTTTTAGTGAATTTTCCTTAAACGTCACACAAAAGTAGCTCACATTATTAGAATGTGCATGAAGGGAAATAATTCAAGTCTAATGAATTCAAGAGGAGATAACTGGACTTGTATGTTTAATTGATGTATCACACTGTGTGATATTATTTTGTTTTAGCACTGTTGTCGTGCGTTACCTGTGCTGCTCCACAGCCTGTCCAGTGGATTTTTATTTTTATTTTATTTTATTTTTTAGCACTGTTGTTGTGCGTTACCTGTGCTGCTCCACAGCCTGTCCAGTGGATTTTTATTTTTATTTTATTTTATTTTTTAGCACTGTTGTTGTGCGTTACCTGTGCTGCTCCACAGCCTGTCTAGTGGATTTTTATTTTATTTTAGCACTGTTGTCGTGCGTTACCTGTGCTGCTCCACAGCCTGTCTAGTGGATTTTTATTTTTATTTTATTTTATTTTTTAGCACTGTTGTTGTGCGTTACCTGTGCTGCTCCACAGCCTGTCCAGTGGATTTTTATTTTTATTTTATTTTATTTTTTAGCACTGTTGTGCGTTACCTGTGCTGCTCCACAGCCTGTCTAGTGGATTTTTATTTTATTTTAGCACTGTTGTCGTGCGTTACCTGTGCTGCTCCACAGCCTGTCTAGTGTCGGATTCCCTGTTTGGGAATCCGCTAGCTTAGCGTAGCTACTAGCTCTTAGCCGTTTTAGCATGGCGGCTTCTCCTGTCTCTCCCGTACTTTTCTGCTCTGGGTGTGAAATGTTTAGTTATTCCTCGGCCTCTTTTAGCAGTAACGATACATGTAATAAGTGCAGCTTATTCGTAGCTTTGGAGGCCAGGCTGGACGAATTGGAGGCTCGGCTCCGCACCGTGGAAAATTCTACAGCTAGCCAGGCCCCTGTAGTCGGTGCGGACCAAGGTAGCTTAGCCGCCGTTAGTTCCCCCCTGGCAGACCCCGTGCAGTCGGGAAAGCAGGCCGACTGGGTGACTGTGAGGAGGAAGCGTAGCCCTAAACAGAAGCCCCGTGTACACCGTCAACCCGTTCACATCTCTAACCGTTTTTCCCCACTCGACGATACACTCGCCGAGGATCAAACTCTGGTTATTGGCGACTCTGTTTTGAGAAATGTGAAGTTAGCGACACCAGCAACCATTGTCAATTGTCTTCCGGGGCCAGAGCAGGCGACATCGAAGGACATTTGAAATTGCTGGCTAAGGCTAAGCGTAAATTTGGTAAGATTGTAATTCACGTCGGCAGTAATGACACTCGGTTACGCCAATCGGAGGTCACTAAAATTAACATTGAATCGGTGTGTAACTTTGCAAAAACAATGTCGGACTCTGTTGTTTTCTCTGGGCCCCTCCCCAATCAGACCGGGAGTGACATGTTTAGCCGCATGTTCTCCTTGAATTGCTGGCTGTCTGAGTGGTGTCCAAAAAATGAGGTGGGCTTCATTGATAATTGGCAAAGCTTCTGGGGAAAACCTGGTCTTGTTAGGAGAGACGGCATCCATCCCACTTTAGAGGGAGCAGCTCTCATTTCTAGAAATCTGGCCAATTTTTTGGGATCCTCCAAACTGTGACTGTCTAGCGTTGGGACCAGGAGGCAGAGCTGTGGTCTTATACACCTCTCTGCAGCTTCTCTCCCCCTGCCATCCCCTCATTACCCCATCCCCGTAGAGACGGTGCCTGCTCCCAGACCACCAATAACCAGCAAAAATCTATTTAAGCATAAAAATTCAAAAAGAAAAAATAATATAGCACCTTCAATTGCACCACAGACTAAAACAGTTAAATGTGGTCTATTAAACATTAGGTCTCTTTCTTCTAAGTCCCTGTTGGTAAATGATATAATAATTGATCAACGTATTGATTTATTCTGCCTAACAGAAACTTGGTTACAGCAGGATGAATATGTTAGTTTAAATGATTCAACACCCCCGAGTCACACTAACTGTCAGAATGCTCGTAGCACGGGCCGGGGCGGAGGATTAGCAGCAATCTTCCATTCCAGCTTATTAATTAATCAAAAACCTAGACAGAGCTTTAATTCATTTGAAAGCTTGTATCTTAGTCTTGTCCATCCAAATTGGAAGTCCCAAAAACCAGTTTTATTTGTTATTATCTATCGTCCACCTGGTCGTTACTGTGAGTTTCTCTGTGAATTTTCAGACCTTTTGTCTGACTTAGTGCTTAGCTCAGATAAGATAATTATAGTGGGCGATTTTAACATCCACACAGATGCTGAGAATGACAGCCTCAACACTTCATTTAATCTATTATTAGACTCTATCGGCTTTGCTCAAAAAGTAAATGAGTCCACCCACCACTTTAATCATATTTTAGATCTTGTTCTGACTTATGGTATGGAAATAGAAGACTTAACAGTATTCCCTGAAAACTCCCTTTTGTCTGATCATTTTTTAATAACATTTACATTTACCCTGATGGACTACCCTGCAGTGGGGAATAAGTTTCATTACACTAGAAGTCTTTCAGAAAGCGCTGTAACTAGGTTTAAGGATATGATTCCTTCTTTATGTTCTCTAATGTCATATACCAACACAGAGCAGAGTAGCTACCTAAACTCTGTAAGGGAGTTAGAGTATCTTGTCAATAGTTTTACATCCTCATTGAAGACAACTTTGGATGCTGTAGCTCCTCTGAAAAAGAGAGCTTTAAATCAGAAGTGTCTGACTCCGTGGTATAACTCACAAACTCGTAGCTTAAAGCAGATAACCCGTAAGTTGGAGAGGAAATGGCGTCTCACTAATTTAGAAGATCTTCACTTAGCCTGGAAAAAGAGTTTGTTGCTCTATAAGAAAGCCCTTCGTGAAGCTAGGACATCTTTCTACTCATCACTAATTGAAGAAAATAAGAACAACCCCAGGTTTCTTTTCAGCACTGTAGCCAGGCTGACAAAGAGTCAGAGCTCTATTGAGCTGAGTATTCCATTAACTTTAACTAGTAATGACTTCATGACTTTCTTTGCTAACAAAATTTTGACTATTAGAGAAAAAAATACTCATAACCATCCCAAAGATGTATCGTTATCTTTGGCTGCTTTCAGTGATGCCGGTATTTGGTTAGACTCTTTCTCTCCGATTGTTCTGTCTGAGTTATTTTCATTAGTTACTTCATCCAAACCATCAACATGCTTATTAGACCCCATTCCTGCCAGGCTGCTCAAGGAAGTCCTACCATTATTTAATGCTTCAATCTTAAATATGATCAATCTATCTTTGTTAGTTGGTTATGTACCACAGGCCTTTAAGGTGGCAGTAATTAAACCATTACTTAAAAAGCCATCACTTGACCCAGCTATCTTAGCTAATTATAGGCCAATCTCCAACCTTCCTTTTCTCTCAAAGATTCTTGAGAGGGTAGTTGTAAAACAGCTAACTGATCACCTGCAGAGGAATGGTCTATTTGAAGAGTTTCAGTCAGGTTTTAGAATTCATCATAGTACAGAAACAGCATTAGTGAAGGTTACAAATGATCTTCTTATGGCTTCGGACAGTGGACTTATCTCTGTGCTTGTTCTGTTGGACCTCAGTGCTGCTTTTGATACTGTTGACCATAAAATTTTATTACAGAGATTAGAGCATGTCATAGGTATTAAAGGCATTGCGCTGCGGTGGTTTGAATCATATTTGTCTAATAGATTACAGTTTGTTCATGTAAATGGGGAATCTTCTTCACAGACTAAAGTTAATTATGGAGTTCCACAAGGTTCTGTGCTAGGACCAATTTTATTCACTTTATACATGCTTCCCTTGGGCAGTATTATTAGACGGTATTGCTTAAATTTTCATTGTTACGCAGATGATACCCAGCTTTATCTATCCATGAAGCCAGAGGATACGCACCAATTAGCTAAACTGCAGGATTGTCTTACAGACATAAAGACATGGATGACCTCTAATTTCCTGCTTTTAAACTCAGATAAAACTGAAGTTATTGTACTTGGCCCCACAAATCTTAGAAGCATGGTGTCTAACCAGATCGTTACTCTGGATGGCATTTCCCTGATCTCTAGTAATACTGTGAGAAATCTTGGAGTTATTTTTGATCAGGATATGTCATTCAAAGCGCATATTAAACAAATATGTAGGACTGCCTTTTTGCATTTACGCAATATCTCTAAAATCAGAAAGGTCTTGTCTCAGAGTGATGCTGAAAAACTAATTCATGCATTTGTTTCCTCTAGGCTGGACTATTGTAATTCATTATTATCAGGTTGTCCTAAAAGTTCCCTAAAAAGCCTTCAGTTGGTTCAGAATGCTGCAGCTAGAGTACTGACGGGGACTAGCAGGAGAGAGCATATCTCACCCGTGTTGGCCTCCCTTCATTGGCTTCCTGTTAATGCTAGAATAGAATTTAAAATTCTTCTTCTTACTTATAAGGTTTTGAATAATCAGGTCCCATCTTATCTTAGGGACCTCATAGTACCATATTACCCCATTAGAGCGCTTCGCTCTCAGACTGCGGGCTTACTTGTAGTTCCTAGGGTTTGCAAGAGTAGAATGGGAGGCAGAGCCTTCAGCTTTCAGGCTCCTCTCCTGTGGAACCAGCTCCCAATTCAGATCAGGGAGACAGATACCCTCTCTACTTTTAAGATTAGGCTTAAAACTTTCCTTTTCGCTAAGGCTTATAGTTAGGGCTGGATCGGGTGACCCTGGACCATCCCTTGGTTATGTTGCTTTAGACGTAGACTGTGTTTCATAATTATTGTATGGCCTTGCCTTGCAATGTGGAGCGCCTTGGGGCAACTGTTTGTTGTGATTTGGCGCTATACAAGAAAAAAGTTGATTGAAAGTTGATTGACACTGTATTATATTTGAATGAAACAGCACATAATTCTTCTTTTGGCAAATCTTTCAAGCTCCTCCAGATTTAATGTTCTTCTGGCATGAACTTTGGTCTTCAGGTCACCCCACAGATTTTCAGTGGGCTTCAAGTCAGGTTTTGTACAGGCCAGTCAGTAACGTTCACTTTGGTGTTCTGGAGGACTTATTCACCAAGAGTGATATATGTTTTGGGTCACTGCCATGTTGGAAGACAAAGCGATGACCCAGTCCCAGTTTTGCTGCTGAATGCTTGAGGTTTTCTTTCAAAATCTTCACATATCCTTCTTTCTTAAATATTCCTTCCACCTTGAGGAAATTCCCTGTTCTGGACACACTGAAGCATCCCTACAGCATAATACTCCTACTGCTGTGTTTCACTGTGGGGACGGTGTTCTTTGGGTTATACGCCTCTTCCTTCATTCTCCAAACATAAGCAACATCTCTATGGCCAAAGAGCTCTAGTTCTGTCTCATCTGAACAAAAGACATGCTTCAGTTGTTCTGAGGTCTTTAGAGACATCTGTCACTAGTGTTCATTCCAGAGTCCTTGAAATGTTTCACTGCTCCTTCTTTTTGCGCATACATTATTTTTCTAAACTGATTTCTTTTGCTGTTGTATCAAGTAACAACTCAAAACTTGACTGAAGATTTATACCTTTGGGGAGGTGATGGTCTAGTGGTTAAAGCGTTGGGCTTGAGACCAGAGGATCCTCGGTTCAAATCCCAGCCTGACCGGAAAATCACTAAGGACCCTTGGGCAAGGTCCTTAATCCCCTAGTTGCCCCCGGTGTGTAGTGGACGCCTCGCACAGCAGCTGCCTCACATCGGGGTGAATGTGACGTATTGATGTATAAAGCGCTTTGAGTGTCTGATGCAAATGGAAAAGTACTATATAAATGCAGTCCATTTACCATTTACCATCCATACCTTGTGTACATTAGAAGATAACCTTCAGTTTTAACTTGATTTTACAAGCTTTGAGCATTACAAAGTTAAATCACATCATTGCACAACAGTAATTTGTGCTATGGCTCAACAAAAATGTTAGTTCTTAAGGGGGCCAGTAATTTTGAAAATTTTGAAGAAAATGTTCAATTTCATAGTGGGGCTAATAATTTTGTCCTCATCTGTATACGCTGGACAGTTTAACAGCTCTCCCATGCATTAAAACAACCTTAAACCCAAACTGGTCCTTAATATTTTATTGCTGTATTTATTTAAATTATGTAAACATATTTGACATTATTTCCACTTAGTGCAGAATTATATGGGTAAAGGTAGGACATTTCAGAGTAACACTCACTCATCACTCATCTTCAACCGCTTAGCTGGGATTAGGTCGCGGGGGAAACAGCTCCAGCAGTGGGCCCCAGACTTCCCTTTCCTGGGGCACATTAACCACCTCTGACTGGGGGATACAGAGGCGTTCCCATGCCAGTGTGGAGAAATAATCTCTTCACCTAGTTCTGGGTCTTCCCTGGGGTCTCCTCCCAGATAGACATGCCTGGAACACCTCCCTAGGGAGGTGCCCAAGGGGCATCCTTACCAGATATCCAAACCACTTCAGCGGGCTCCTTTCAACATGAAAGAGCAGTGATTCCAAGCTCCTCACAGATGATGGAGCTTCTCACCCTATCTCTAAGGGAGATACCAGCCATCCTCTTGAGGAAACCCATTTTGGCCGCTTGTACCCGTGATCTAGTTCTTTCAGTCATGACCCAACGAAGATTGACCAGAAGATCAATTGCTTCACCTTTTGTCTCATCTCCCTTTTCATCATAACAGTACAGTAGAGCGAATGCAACACTGCCCCTGCTGTGCCGATTCTCCAGCCAGCCTCACGCTCCATTGTCCTGTCACTCATGAACAAGACCCAGAGGAACTTGAACTGCTTTACTTGGGGCAAGACCACATTCCCTACCTGTAATAGGCAATCTATTGGTTTCCTGTTGAGAACCATGGCCTCTGATTTAGAGGTACTGATCCTCATCCCAGCTGCTTCACTCTCGGCTGCGAACTGATCCAGTGAGTGTTGGGGTTCACCAGCCGATGAAGCCAACAGGACCACATCATCTGAAAAAAGCAGTGATGAGACCCTGAGCCCACCAAAGTGAAGACCCTCCTCCCCCGACTACATCTCAATATCCTGTTCATGAATATCACAAATAGGATTGGTGGCAAGGTGCAGCCCTGGCGGAGGCCAATCCCCACCGGAAAGGAGTCTGACTTACTGTCTAGATTCCAAAGAGGATGCTCGCTTTGTGAGTGCAGAGGTTGGATAGCCCTGAGAAGAAACCCCCTCACTCCATACAGCCACAATACCTCCCACAGCAACAGTGTAACAGTGATTGAACAAACCTTTTGGCTGTTAAAATGCATTAGTTATTTTTCTTATTATTATTTTTATTTTATGCAAAAATGTCTTTAAAAGTCTATTTATCTATCTGTCTGTCTGTCTGTCTGTCTGTCTGTCTGTCTGTCTGTCTGTCTGTCTGTCTATCTATCTATCTATCTATCTATCTATCTATCTATCTATCTATCTATCTATCTATCTATCTATCTATCTATCTATCTATCTATCTATCTATCTATCTATCTATCTATCTATCTATCTATCTATGATGTGCCAGACAGATTTATTCATTAAAATCTTTAAATATATAAAACCCCTTTCATGTTTTGGGAGTTGGGTTTATCACCCCCACCTGCCATTAGCTGTGGTACTCAATAGAAGAATTAGTAATCTATTATTCCTGCACTGGAGCTTTAAAACGGCTCCCAGTGCAGTCATATCAGTATTGATTTTGACAGTTGTGCACACGTACGCACAAATAAACACACTTTCACACCCATAAAGAGCAGCCTCGGAGACATTTGTGTCCTCACTGGCCAGTCTTCTGTCAGAGCAAAGCCTCTGTGCCACAGATTGTGGCTGCAACACAAGGAATGAGCAATGACCTGCTGCAGCTGACTCCAACCTAAAAATATACACACTAAAGGATACAGAGTGGGCAGTGGCAACAAGTAGTTAAAAAAAAGCCTTGACCTTTCTGTGTGATCCAGGGTATAGCCACTGTTTGAATCATCTTTTTTAAAAGTACTCTGAGTCACTCCATTTGTCAAAAACTCAAAGATTATCTTTCATTTCTTTCCTTGTGTTTCTTTGGCAGTAATTTTCTCTGTTGTTCTCTGTGGAGCTCAGTGTCTTCTTTCTTCATCTCACTTATTACTCTGGACTGCTCTTTCAATATATATTTCTGTTTGCTGATGCTTATTTGTGGTTTTCTTGGTCTGTTTGTGTTTCTGTCGCTCCAGCATTCCATCTTGTCTGTAAAGGAATCTTTGACTGTTTCTCCAGTGTTGATTCATTTTATCATTTTTCGAAAAGAACTGAGCATTTAAAGAAGATACAGTTTGCATTTGAATGTTTCTTATAGTGATGACAATTTTAATTGTTACACACCTCCATTATATGATTTCCTGGAGAGTAGAAATAATGTGCAAGAAAACCAAGTATCTGCAGATTTGGAAATCTATCTAGAAAAGCAGGAATCGTCTGTGTGTGGGTATGTGGCTCACATACCTCTGACTGTTTATTAGATCGACCTCAGCTTTCAGATATGGGTTGCACATGGCACGATGATGTGAATCCTTTGTTATGAAAATTTAGGGATTAATTTTCAAAACCTTTATTTTGAAACCTTTATTTTGAATAACATTGTAACATTTGAACTTCCAAGATGGTCAAACAACATTAGATCGTTCATGTTGCTCACACCGTTTCACAAATGTTTAATGCCAGCATCCCAGCAAATACATTTCCTGTGAAAGGCTTGCTGTCAGTGTTCCTTGCAACTGAGTTTAACTTGACAACACTGAGGAGACGTTAGCTAAAATCTGTTTTTTGGATGACACCAACAAATTTCCCACTATTTGTACAATGTTTCAGTAAGTACATAAGCTGAATAAAATATATTTCCCACAATTTGTACAATGTTTCGTTAAGTACATAGGCTGAATAAAATCTTATATTTGTTGTGAGTTCAAGTTTAAATAAACAGTGTTTAGGAGGAGGGATACTGATTTGCTGTATCAAATATTTGAAATATTCTGTTTAATTTTGTCTGTCTGTCTTCCAATAACCTGTTTAAAATTTTATTTTATTTATTTATTTTATTTTTATATGATTGATAATAAAATAATTTTTTTTAAATCAATATGAAATACTACAACCCCAATTCCATTGAAGTTGACACGTTGTGTAAAATGTAAATAACAATAGAATACAATGACTTGCAAATCCTTTTCAACCTATATTCAATTGAATACACCATAAAGACAAGGTATTTAATGTTCAAACTGATAAACGTGTTGTTTTTGTTCAAATATTTGGTCATTTTGAAATGGATGGCTGCATCATGTTTCAAAAAAGTTGGGACGGGGCAACAGAAGACTGGGAATGTTGATGAATGCTCAAAGAACACCTAATTGGAAACAGGTGAGTGTCATGATTGGGTATAATAAGAGCATCCCCAAAAGGCTCAGCCATTCACAAGCAAAGTCGCTACATCTACAAATGCAAGTTAAAACTCTACCATGCATACATCAGTAACATCCAGAAACGGCTCTGAGCCCTGGGCTCCTCTCTGGGCCTGAGCTAATTTGTAATGGATGGATGCAAAGTGAAAAAGTGTGCTGTAGTCTGATGAGTCCACCTTTCAAATTGTTTTTGGAAATCATGGATGTCATGTTCTCCGGACAAAAGAGGAAAAAGACCATCCAGATTGATACCAGTGCAAAGTTCAAAAGCCAGCATCTGTGATGGTATGGGGGTGTGTTTGTGCCCAACAATTCTTAAAGGTACATCCAGGTTTTGGAGCAACACATGGTGCCGTCCAAGCAATGTCTTTCTTGGGGACATCCCTGCTTATTTCAGCAAGACAATGCCGAGCCACATTCTGCACGTGTTACAACAGCGTGGCTTCATAGTAAAAGAGTGCGGGTACTAGACTTGCCTGCCTGCACCCCAGACTTGTCACCCATTGAAAATGTGTGGTGCATTATGAAGCGCAAAATACGACAACGGAGATCTCGGACTGTTGAACAACTGAAATCGTACATCAAGCAAGAATAGGAAAGAATTTCACCTACAAAGCTTCAACAATTAGTGTCCTCAGTTCCTAAACATTTATTGAGTGTTATTAGAAGGAAAGGTGATGTAACACAGTGGTATACTGTATATACCACTGTCCCCAGCTTTTTTGAAACATGTTGCAGGCGTCCATTTCAAAATGAGCATGAACATTAAATATCTTGTCTTTGTGGTGTATTCAATTGAACATAGGTTGAAGAGGATTTGCAGATCATTGTATTCTGTTTTTATTGCCATTTTTCACAATGTCCCAATTTAATTGGAATTGGGGTTGTATATTCAAATAATAATATATGACATAAGTGCACCTCTTTGTATATCCCACCAACAAACACAGCCTCATACGACTATCCGTGAGAAATCTAGTTAAGCTGCCAATTTTCTATAGGAATACAAATTTCCTACAGACACTGTGCTAGTATTCTTTGAACATGCTTCACAACACATACCATTGCGGTGACTCAAGAACCAATGGACTCACAGAGAAAACTGAATGTGACAAAAGATATGAATCTCTTCATGCTGTTTTTCCCTTGGCATAATGAGGATGTGAATGCTGCCTTTCTTATTTATACTGGGTGAGTATAAGTTAACAAATTTGGCTAGAAACATGCAAATCAATTTTTCACATATTATGTGAGCATGCAAATATGATATTTATCTCTGATGGAGTAAACACAATAAAATGATTAAACTTATGATACAAAAAGCACACCATTAAAATTTATATTTTGATCAATAAGATCTGGATCTTTATAGGGATTTGCATCAAAATAAATATATTGTTGAATCTTCTCATGATGTGAATACCTGATTATTTTCATGATGGTCTGTGGTTTGTTTTCCGAGAAATTGATGAACATCTGCTAAATTCTTCTCACTCAAAATGTTAAAAAATAAAAATAAATAAATAAAAAATCTGCTTTTTAACTGGATACACACTAAAACTCCAAAGTTTTTTCTTTAACCCATACACCACTCTTCCATAAAGTTTCAAGAAAATCAATACTTTTTGCATAATCCTGCTAAAAGACAGATAAATAGAAAACATTACTTCCTTGCCAGAGATAATACATAAAAAGCCATTAGATTGTGTTTTCTCCACAGTTAAAATAAATGTTTATTTTCATGCCGGTAAGCATTCAGATTCCATCTTTGTCAGTACTTCATAAACCTGCTGCTTTTCACGAAACCTTAGTTTATTCAAATTTCTTTGAGAAACAGTTTACCCAAAACTTCTTCAAATTGCTTTAAAATGAAGATCTCTGAGTGTGCACTTTATTTTGTGGCTTTCTCATATTGGTTACTATGAGAAATCACAGAAAGAATAGCAGGAGCATCACTGTATGTTATATGTTCTGTGTATGTCAAAGTATTTTCTATGAGAAAGGTCAAAAGCACCTTTCAGTAAATCAGCTAATAATAGAAACTATTGAATTTGGTGCTGTACAGTATGCTTAATGCACTGTACAAAGTGGTAATTTTATCTCAAAAAGTAGAGCTGATTTTCTTTTCGAATGTTAATCTGATTGTGCTTGGCCAAGACACTGAAAACCAAAGTGCTCGACCTTGGGACATTTTGCTCCAACAACCAACCTCACAAAGACAAACGGTGTAGACCAAGAAGAAACAGATATTCCAGATGACTAGATAAACTACTAAAAATCTGTAATTACGTTATGTAAAGAAGTCTGTGCAATGCTTCTTTTTATCCTGATTATATGATTAGGGGAAGGAAAGAGCAGTTTTGACTCTGCCCATAGAAACAGCATTCTCTTGGATTTAGTGGTCATAATGGTTTTGAGCTTTAGCTTTATCGATCATTTGTGTCACTGTTTGAATAATCATAATATGTTGTTGGTTTGTTTTTAAAAACTCTTTATTTAAACCTGTCAACATCATTAGACACACACCACATTACAAAAGCAATCTGGTGTATACGGTTCAGTGGAGCTAGAGGAGTTCAATGAGCTCTACATCAGAGAAACCAAACAGCCGCTCAACAAACGAATGGCTCAACACAGGAAGGCCAATTCCTCTTGTCAGAACTCAGCCGTCTACCAGCATTTTGAGCAAAAAGGACACAACTTTGAAGATAACAGCAATCATTTTAGAGAGGGCAGATGGTTGATTTTAAAGTGGCAGCAAGGAAACCATAATTGTTAAAGTGATGACATCATGTTACATCAGTAACCCCACAGATGATAAATATTTGAGCAGAGGGTGGAAAACCTCAACTTCAGTAAGCACAAATCCTGCTGCACATTTTTCCTTCCACCCACTAAACCATCTGATTCTAATTAGTTCAACTCTTTAGGCAGGTTAGATGGGATGAGTGGAATCGCCTGTTTTAGGTGCATAGGTAGAAGCAATACATAGTAGGACTGTTCCTCACCTAGCCAGGGTTTTCACCCTTTATTTGAGTTGCTCACTTCTCCAATGAGAACTAAAGAAAGGCCCACTGATGGTGTGGAAGACGCCTGCTTATGGTGCTGATGCCTATGTGGCTACACCCATGAGTGCAAATGAAGGTCGACTATGGCATTTGCAAACCGGACTTTGCTCGAAGACTGGATCTGAAGACCCAATCCCTCCAACCAACTGGTGCCGCCCTGGACATCTGTGTGGATTTAATAATTCTCAAAAATTAGATGTTCCTCTGTATTGTTAAAAAATGTTTTTTATTAGTATGGCCTAAGCACTGGGTCACCCCATTGAGTCTGGACTGCTTGAGGTTTCTTCCTCAAAATTATCAGAGGGAGTTATTCCTTAGGGCCCCTTCACACATAACACGAATGAGGCCGAATGGTGCACGAAGGATGAATCGTATGCCATTCGTGAAAAATCTGAGCCACCTCTAACGCCTTGTAAACCTGTCACTGCAACCATTCACGCACACCAGTGGCTGAAAGACAGAGCATGCCCTGCGAGTGCCCATTCGATCCCTCTCTCGGCAGGTCTTGGCCAAAATCCTGGTGCCACACACGAACATCAAATACCACTCGCGGAGTACTTAGAAAATGTGGGGCCATTCGCGCAGCCAGCACAAAAATAGAGTGCAGGCGACCACTTTTGAGCTGGCTGTGAAAATTATCTAAGTGCCTAATGAGTGTGGCATTGCCAAGCACCATACATGTGGCATGCTAGAGTGTCGATTCCCCTTCAGCACATGTAGCGTGCATGTGTATCGCGTGTGTGCATGAGTCACGTCCCCCTTCTCTGCCACAAACACATGTGGCATGCGTGTGTTTCACCCCCCCCACACACACACACATACACACACACACACACACAAATCATCTTCCTGGCTGAAGCTAATTTCTAGAGAAATACATCATCATCAAGAACCAGATTCAGAGGGTGGGCCACTTCGTTGAATGACAGCTGACTTCCCAGTCAGATCTGCTCACAGCTGAGAGAAGCAAAATGGTCCAGAGAAGGACAGAAATACTCCAAGGACATCTTGAAGCACAACCTCAAGAGCTGCTCTGTTGACTGAAAGACATGGAAAGACCATGCAAGAGACCATTCCAGTTAGCAAGCAATGATCTTCATGGGGGTGGAAGTCTTTAAAAAAATGCACATGAGCAACATAGAGGAGAAGAGGAGAAAAAGGAAGGAGAAAGAAAGAGAAAGAGAGAGCAAAATCCTGACCGGTAGAAACTTCCCACATCAACAACATAAAGCATCTTTCAGGAACAATTTACATCAGGGCTGGGCCTGTTCAGTCATGTTTGTGTTCACCGTTCATCCGGGAATCAACTAAAACACCATCTTTCTCACCAATGAGGGATTACCATGACTGACTGACCTTAAGGCTGACTTTTACGTCTGCAATGCTGCACCAAGATGTTGGAGATAGTTGCATGTTAGAATGTGTCGTTTTATGTCACATCACAAGGGCAGTGTAAATCATTTCAGCTTCTCCCTTGTTTGACTTGGGGTGGACGCAGCAGATCTGAGGTGGATCTGTTTCTTGATTTGGCACAAGTTTTACACTGGATGCTACCATGGGAGCAGTGTTACATCTTGAAGAAAAAAAAATCTACTAAGAAGCCTGGAATTGGAAGAAGTGTTATTTATTTATTCACTGCCTTGCCATCTGGCAAAAATTTAGCAGGGCTTTATGTTCACATGTTGACAAGACTCTTTGACATTTGATTAGAACCCCAAGGGTATTTTCTCAATTTTATCATACAGGAAAGCCCCTTTTAAGGTGCTTGCATGTAGTATAATTCACATTTTTTGCTTCTCAAAATGCTCAGAGCCATCTCAGCTTTCTGAATGTGAGAATATATTTGCCTAGAACACTGAATGAAGATTTAATTTGGCTGTGAAGCTGAAAATATGAAATTCATTCATTCTTCAAATCTTCAATGAAAATATAACTTGATTCATGTGGACAAATTGTTTTGGTGTTAGAAATGGGTTTACCAAAATCTTTGGGTCACAGACATAGCATAGCATATGAAAAACGTTTAGATCAGTGTATAATAAATCTGTAAAATTAAAATATGTAATCTCGAGTATTAAGTGAAAATGTTGTCAGTCACTCTCCATTGCCAAATTTTTGAGAAATTTTGATCAAATGACACAAAATTAAGACTCTATTCCACATATCAAACTTCCTTCCTTCCTTCTTTCCTTCCTTCCTTATGCACTACTTTGGGTGGTATCTAACTGGGCTGTGACACCTTGCAATTGGCATTTGGAAGGGATTCCACGTGAGATTCACTGGATGGTGCCAGCCCCTCATATGAGTCACAGGGTGTCGCTCACATCTCTCTTAATTTTTGAACAGTTCAAAGTTGGTGAGGTGACAAAGCTCCTCTCCAAGTACTTATAGAGCCATTGCAATCATTGCAAAGCCCTCTGATTGTAGTTTCCCTGACCCATAATGTGCAGCAATTGTGAAACAAGTTTGTGAGTGGTTGAAACTACATTATTAATGATCAGAGACAAAATTGAGGATTTGACATTCCCTGTGGGAGACACACATGAGCTGTCCTGGGAGCATGGCAAAATAGCGGAGATGATCTGAGAGAGACCACATTTCTGGAAGCAGCCGAGGAAGTGTAGCAGCTGTGGATCAACTGCCGACCTATGTACATGCAGGGTCAACAGGCTGGACACCCCTGTACACTGTAACTGGGATGATCTTTTTTGACTTTCTTCTAAATCAGAACCACAATGGGAAACGTCTCATGCCAGTGGCCCTGAGTCATGTGCATGCATGGTCAGCCCGCACTCACAGAGGTGGGCTTCAGCACAGCAATGAACGAATACCTATAATTCTTGTAGAGCTGTCATGGTGTCTGGGTGGCTTCCACTGCTCTTCTTCCAGTATGGTCACTCATTTTTTTGCAAACTGCTTAGTTGCAGATTTACCTTACACTACCATACTGTGTGTATTTCTTAATGATTGATGCAAATGAAGCCCAGGACATATTCAGTGAATTGGAAATGTTCACGTATCCATCCCCTGACTTAAATAAAGCAAACTGGGCATATAAGTTATAAGTTGCACCTGTCCCAATGTTTTTTGGAATGTATCACATGCCTGAAATGGAGGAAATGAAGTACACAACAAATAAAATGTAGGTGACCACACAAAACACAAATATCTTAGGCTCATAGTGTCTGCAATGAAATGGAAGTCAAAGTACACTGTATTTTCTTTTAATATGCATTTTCTATATCATTCCAATGTTTTGTGATTTGGGGTTATTTCTAAGCATAAGTTATCAAATATGTGTTTTTTCATAAGGTCATTCTTACTTATACCTTTTTGCAAGAGTGTTTACATAGAAGTGTTTTAAAATAATATCAAGGTTACTTTGTGTCTAGTGGAGATTTGTGTAATTCTTTTACAGAGGTTGAACATTTATCTGAGTTTTCAAGGTAATTATTGTGTTTCTATACATCTGTTTGAGGACTGACATATAGGTGTCTCGATTTACGTTGTGGCTATTATGATTTATTTGGAACACTCTCGACAATGTGTCAAAGTTCATTTAGGCTTACTTGATTTTTGAAGCGCTCAAACAGACATACTGTTATGATTAGTGCAGAGCTGAGTCAAGGTAGGACCCCAAGATGCAGGCAGCAGAACACAAGGGGTTGAGTGCAAAAACCACAATCCTTTAATACTCCTGGTGACAATCAATACAATTGTGATCCACAAACCCGAGTGACAAAAAAAAATCCAAAAACGCAGCAACAAAGTGATCAAACTAACAAGGAAAAACAAAATGCAACTGTCAAAAAACAACAGTGAGATGAACAGTAACAGTACAAATGAAGATTAACAGGTGTAGATGGACAGAATGCATAATGGAAAGTAGGGACTGAAAGTAAGGTAATCAACTGGCGGTGACAAACAAACAGGAGTGGCATAAATACACAAATCTAAGTAAGGCACATGTGCACACGAATAACAGAAGTGGCAAGGACTGAAAGAACACAAAGTGGGTAATACCAACAATTGCAGAGACATGGAGATGAAGCATTTGGTACACATACACATTTAGTCACATCCCTCATGATGCAAAGCGAGGTGGGGGTGTTGCTCATATTTATAAATCTAGGTTTAGTTTATTACCTGTTGGGGGTCACGAATATAATTTGTTTGAACATCTGATTCTTCTGCTCTGCCCACGATGCTACATATTGCCAAGGTCAGAAGAATAAAAATCAGCCGTATTACTTAGTCACTGTATATCGGCCCACTGACCCATACTCTGAATTGTTAGATGAATGTGGTGAGTTCATCTCCAGCTTGTCAACTAGTGCAGATAACATTCTGATTATTGGTGACTTCAACATTCATATAAATAAGCTTTCTGATCCCCTCTGCAAATCATTTATGGAAATTGTGGATGTACAGTGGTCCCTCGCTATAACGTGGTTCACCTTTCGTGGCCTCGCAGTTTCACGGATTTTTTTAGTCCAATTTTACATGCTTTTTTTTTTTTTACAGCGCATTGTGTTCTGCATACTCATCAAGCAGGCCAGTCACGGCACCGAGAAGGGAGAGCACGTGCATTGTGTTCTGCGTGTCTGTTCATAAGAATCTTCTCACCCAGAAGAAAAAAGAGCGCCAACAACTACCCATAACTCTGTTCTTCACTGTGAAAAAGACACCTGCAGCGAGGTGTGACTCAGTGGAAAAAACGTGACAGCGCAGCGGCACCATGACGAAGAGGCGCGATCAGAGGAACTGTGAAACACTGGTCAGTCACTATTAATAATTTCTTATGTATCCACCTCATAGGTTGAAAGTTAAAATTAAATTTGTTAGTTCTAAAAGCCATCATAATTATTTATAGGAAAACGTTCTATTTTTATTTCTCAAACAAATGTTTGGGCCTGAAACAGTTTGGTCTAATTTATCTACTAAGGTTTGAACTTTGAGAGTGTTTACACATGAGAGAAAAGTGAGAAAATGTTAATGCCTGTTTGAGAAAAGTGTATAAAGTGTGTAGTGAGGGGTTTTACAGCCTTAAAACGTCTATAATAATTGTAAAAAATAACGCTGTCTACTTCGCGGATTTCACGTATTGCGGGCTATTTTTAGAATGTAACTGCCGCGATAAATGAGGGACCACTGTATTAGGATTCCAGCAATGCATTCAGGATTAGTCGCATATTGGTGGAAATACCTTGGATTTGTTTCTTGCACATGGTATTGCTGTCACAACTATTGACATCATGCCTCTTGCATCAGTGGTCTCTGATCACTCACTTATTAGGTTTGCAGTTTCGCTGCCCTGTTTAGTGGAACAACCTTATTTATCACTGCAGCGACTCATCAACTCCTCAACTACAACTGAACTCAAAGTTAGTCTGTCTGATATCTTAGTTTCACGTTTGGAATATGCCCGATCAGTAGACAGTCTTGTGGATAGCTTAAACTCAGCGCTCAAAAATACACTCAACATGATTGCACCGCCTATATTAAAACCATGCCCCCAAAACACAGTTACCTTGGTTCAGTGATTACTTGTGTGACCTCAAGCATAAGGCTAGAGGTCTAGAATGGAAATGGCATAGTTCAAAATTAGAAGTATTCCACCTTGCGTGGCGTGATGCTATCATAACTATCTTATGCTATCTTATCTTGACTATAAGCATGCATTACTGGCTACAAAGTGGACCTATTACTCTGATTTGATCAACAAAAACAAGCATAACTCAAAGTTCTTTTTCAACACTGTGGCAACACTTATACATGGACAACCACTTGTAAGTCACTCTCCTTTTACATCACAAGATTTGTTGGATTACTTTGAGAAGAAAGTATACATTCGAGCATGCCTTAACCCAGCCACTACACCCTGCTATTGAGGTGGGTGCCATGACTGAGGTATTACCTAGATTTACAGAATTTGATAGTATCTCACTAGGCGTGCTGATGAAACTCATAACGTCTACAAAAAGCACAACCTGCTTATTTGATCCCATACTAACAAACCTGTTTAAGGGCCCCGTCCCACTGGCGTTTAGGAGGATTTGCATATGGATCGCACACAAAATTGGCTCTTATTTGTTTAACATCCGCAATATGCATGAAACATGCTTGTATGAGTCGGCTGACACCTGCACACATCCGCAATTATCTCTGCAGAGACATGTTTTTCCGTTACCAGGATTTTTGAGCTGCACAAAATTTTGGCTGCAGATGACATCTGCCTTACATACTCCATACATACTCAATACATACACAATACATACTCAATCTGTGCGCTGTATATTTGCCATCATCTGCTGGTATTCGCAACTGACAGGGATTTGCGGCTTGGCAGCGGACTGGGACAATGTGTAAAATGGATATTTTGCATGCCCATCATGTCCACATCACAAACTAAAATAAGCTGTAGCGACTGCATATAGATTGGCCACGAATAAAGCATTTTTATTACATCTGTTTTGCACCTGATTTGCGGCGGATGCAAATCACATGCGCTGTGTTCACATCTGGATGCTGTTCTTTGTTCTACCGGCTGTCACATGCTCTGTGTTGGACGCTGCGTATGTACAGTAATTATTTTGTAGTGGATTAATCATTTTAGTCTGCAAATTGGCTGTTGAAACGGCTCGAATCACCTCCTGAATCACAGAGGAAGCTGCCGTTGGGCGCGCGAACGGCTAACAAGCTGCAGAAAGCATTTTGAGCCATCTAAAAAGGTAATTATTTCACTTGTTTACATTGTCAAGGCTTGATAAAACAGTTACGTGTTTTTTTCCTTCTTGTCTGCAGCTGTATTTATTCCTATGTTTACAACAGATTTAACTTCTTGTTATAATCGTTCAGACTCTGATGCGATCCACTGACGTCACCACTCGCCCTGTTCACTGCTTCTTTACTCCAATCAACTTGTCCAAGTCCAGCAATTGCTCCAGAGGCTGTATTGTTGGTGTGAATAGTGATGCTGAAAGGCCCAAGTGCGCTTCTTTTATGGCCGAAATGCAAATGCCATGCATGCGCAAACACATGCGCGATGCATTCATAATAGACCCGTAATACTGCCGTGATAATCGCAATGCGTCGGATCTGTTTCCTCACTACATGCGTTATACAACCGTGATTGTTCATCATATATTTGCTATACATTATTAATATATCCATAATTCATACTGGGACATTTGTCATTTTTAGCCATTTTTGTTGCTGACGACAATGAATGCCCGTAATTTGTGTACTCAATTCATGCGCAATTAATCCTCTCCCCAGTGGGACCGGGCCCTAAGGACCTATGGCCCACTCTTGGGCTGACTGTGCTGGAAATTATTAATCTCTCATAACCTCTGGATCTGTTCCCAAATGTTTCAAATCTGCAGTGATGAAACAACACTTAACAAATCTAATCTTGACCCCAGTATATTGAAAAACTAAAGGCTGATATCAAATCTATCATTTTACTCTAAAATTCTGGAAAAGGTGGTTTCACAGCAGCTTGTGGACCACCTTACTGAGAATAATCTTTTTGAGCCACTGCAGTCTGCTTTTAGAAAATATCATTCCACAGCGACAGCTCATTAAAGTGGTGAATGATCTTCTGCTTGCAATGGATTCAACACCACTACGGTTCTGGTGCTGTTTCAATTTTCAATTTATTTTTATTTATATAGCACCAAATCACAACAAAGTTGCCTCAAGGTGCTTCACACAAGTAAGGTCTAACCTTACCAACCCCTAGAGCAAGCACACAGGCGACAGTGGTAATGAAAAACTCCCTCTAATGATTAACATAACCATGATCGCGAGGGGTGGCACCCTCAGACCTGGTGGAGCTGATGGATGCCGCGCACAGCCGACACTCATGACCATGGCAACTGTACACGGCCGGGGAACAGGAAGACGAGACAGGGTAGATACACTCACACAAACCCGCAGACAACAAGAGAAGAAATGTGCACATACACACACACATACATACCCACACATGCACACGCCCACACAGAACTTGGGAGGGGCACACGGGGGACAGACATGATCCACGCATATGTTGATACACACCAAAGACAGAGGACATAGACTCAGACAGCCAAGCAACAGGTGACAGGACACACATAAAAAAACAGAGACAACCAAACAAACCAAGCCCTGACCAAACCCCACCACATACTCTTGTATTAAATAAGTAATTAAATAAATCAATTAATTAAAAAAAGAAATCACTGTCAGAACTGACATAATAGTGAATGATGAAATTTATATATAGGAAGTGAAAAAGAACAAGTACTTGTAGGGGTGTGTTTGTTTAAGACCCATCACATATTCATATTAATTACCCTGCACATAAGTGTTACAGCCAGTTACTGTAATTGTATAAATTGCAGGACCTCTGAAGCTAGTAAAAAGCCTGATGACTTTGTAGCAGATATAAATTAGAACAATATTTAATAAAATCTGAATTTTAATTAAACATTAGAAGTCCAGGAACACAACGTTAAGATCAATATCACAGATTTGACCACTTATGGGGACCTCCATTTAATATATACACAACATAACTTCACACAGATAAATGGTGTACAATTTTGTTTTCGGCTGCAATCACCAAAGCAGTCACAAAAGGTTTTTTTTTTTTCAGTTCCCGGTGGAGAAGAAAAGGCGAGGAGGTAGGAGACATTGTGTCGGTGTTAGTCTACACAGTTAACCAGAGTAGCTCCGTTCTCTCACCTGCAAAACCACCTCGACATGTTTGTGCTCTGGATCATAAACAAACTGCAACACGTCCACTTTTCCACCGCATCGTCACTTTTTCATTGCATTTTCACTTTGCTTGCGTGTAATTTTCCCAAAACCCCACCCCATTGAAAATGCTGTGGTTGGTTCCCCACAAGTAGAGTAATTACGTCACATGCATCATATTTTACCCTTTTAGCACCCACTCCCAAATGAGACTGCACTGCCCTATTAATCACTCTTTGATCTGAAAGCCATAAGTTCTGGATATGATTGATTAAACATCTGTTTTCAACTGGACACAAGACAAAACAACTGGCATAATATTTACAAATTTTATTTACACATTTATAGGTGCCAACACGTGACTCAGAGTTTGAGAATATGAATTATGATTCCTAGTTTTTTGTTGGGGTTGTTGAGATGATGTGTTGATGATGAGATGAGAAAAGCACAGGAAAAGGAAAGAATGCAGCACTAAATGTAGAAATTATTAAGAATAAACCTGGTTGGAATTTAGCGGTGAATTCTGGGTTCACAAATTCTTATTATTATTATAAAGAAAATTAAACAAAGAAAGGCACTTTGCATCATTGACAGAAAAGACTATCAGAACACTTGCAGGTGCAATTTTATGGGAACTTTAGATTGGGTGGAGTGAAGAGGCTCGGTTTGGTCTGATCTTTCCTTTTTGCTAAAGCTTATAGTTAGGGCTGGATCAGGTGACCCTGAACCATCCCTTAGTTATGCTGCTATAGACTTAGACTGCTGGGGGGTTCCCATGATGCACTGTGTGTTTCAATATAAAGCGCCTTGGGGCAACTGTTTGTTGTGATTTGGCGCTATATAAATAAAATTGATTTGATTTGATTTGGTCTGGTCTGGTTTCCAGATCGGCCGTTTGTGGGCCTCCTTTGATCGACCTGTATAAGCTTAAAATCACCGGGTCTGCCAAATGACTACAAGCATGCGGACTCCTTGCTTAATTTTCTAGCTGGACCAAACATTAAGGTTCAGCGGTTCTGTAAATGTTTGGTTCACTGAACGACCCAGGATGAAGGTTTTGGTGTTTGCTATCAAAACTGCTCCAGTGCCTTCCAAAACCTGTGGAAGTTCAATTTACAGTCTTTGTAAAAATTTAGAAAAAGGTTTCAAGGCTTGGCAAAGAAAGTTGTGGAGGAAAAGGACAAATTTGGAGACTCGCAAATTCGCTCTTAATTTGAAAAACTCTGACTTCAGACTTTAAAGTTACTGGCAAATGTTTATGATGTTCCAGGCTACAGCCAAAAAAAAAAAAAAAAAAACTAAGACTAAGGACTAAGAAGACTAAGAATTATTTGAAAACACATCAGATAGAATACATAATATATGCCTTCTTTCTTCTTTGGCTAACAAATATAAACTGTATGAAAGTCATCTTCTAACAACAAAAACACTGCTTACACAATGATATTCATTAATATCAACAAATAACATTTAAACAAGCACCAACAGATTATGTAAAAGGAAGACTCATAACATTGCATGAAAGACATGTATAAAATATTAAATTGGAGCCGACGAGATTCTTCTTCGAGCTGCGTCAGTCACAGTCAGTCAGAGCTGCGTGTCGTCAGAGCGAGCTGCAAAAAGTTTGTACCCGAGTTTTCAGAGGTGGTGTTTGTAGTTGCCATCTGCCACACCGGTGTTTGCCAACCCGGACAGTGGGAATACCACCTCAACCGGCAACTTAGCCCCGCGACTGGACAGCCACAACGTCCGAGGCCCAACGTGGTGAATTCACTGAGGCCGCGCGCTGCGTCATTAGAGCCGCGCGTCACGAGTGCCGCTTCCCCGAGGCCTCGTGCAGCCACCGCGGATCCATCAGCACGGAAACACCGAGGCCGCGCGGCACCAGCGCAGTGCAGATCCATCCCGGTGACAAACAACGCAGGCTGTTAACATCGGCGATCGACAAGCTGCTCATAAGCCAACCATGGGGCCTAAGAAGGTTCTGACAGCGGAGGAAGGTGACGATATTAAAAAATCTCTGGACTTTCTATCAGAGGAGATTTCTGTTGTGAAGCAGCAACAGAAATCAATCATGGATCTGGTGGAGGAGGTGAAGGCATTACGGCTCCAGAACGCCGAGAAAGACCGGCATGTGGTGCAGCTGGAAAATAGAGAGGCTGAATTGGAGCAGTACACCAGAATTAACAACGTCATCATCACAGGTCTTCACATCAAACCACGGTCCTACGCACGGGCGGTAACAGATGAGAGCGGAGGGGATCCCAGTGAACAGGAGGTCAGCTCTGTGGAAAAACAGGTTGCTGATTTCCTCCTATCTAAAGGTATAGAAATGGATTTAAATAACATTGAAGCGTGCCACCCTCTGCCCCGGAGAAATGACGGTGATAAACGAACCGTCATCATGAGATTCATCAACAGAAAACACAAAACAGCACTGTTAAAACAAGGAAGAAAACTGAAAGGGACAAACGTATCATCAATGAACATCTCACCAAACGGAATGCCGACATCGCCAGGAAAGCACGCTTCTTAAAGAAACAGGGAAAAATCCAGCACACATGGACTTCAAACTGTAAAATATTCATCAAACTGAACGGATCACCAGAACAAGCAAAAGTCATGGCAATAAGGAACATCGAGGAGCTGGACAAATATGAACAATAGGTATGAGGACTCAAACACATCACAGCACCATGATGCAGACTGGAGCAACCCACTCATCCACATCATCTACACCCGGAGACAAGAGAGACATAATGACTAAGGATAATGATCCGTTTATTTCTGCCCAGGAGCTCTGGCTAGATACATTTAATTATAATAACTCTGCTAACCACCCCTTCGAATCTGAAAATGATCCTGATACCTTTTCAGTGAGAATATTGTGAGACAGTGCAAATATTTTACAGAAGAACAATTCAAAAATTATAAAATCAATGATGAAAATTTTTCAATTATACATTTCAACAGCAGAAGTCTTTCTCGTAATCTGTCCACTATTAATGATTGTTTGAAAACATCCAAAAAACGTTTTTCAGTTATTGCAATTTCAGAAACATGGTTAAATGAGGATAATAAAGATCTGGTATATCTTGATGGTTATGAATTGTTCCTGGTTAATAGGCAGACGAGAAGGGGCGGAGGCGTTGCATTGTTTGTAAGGTCAGATTATAACTGTAAACTCATTAACAACATGTCATTTACAGTGGACAACATCATGGAATGTGTTACCATAGAAATGACATCGATAAACTCCAAAAACATAGTTGTTAGTTGCATTTACAGAGCTCCTGGGACAAATATTGACACCTTTGAAGACATTATCTTAGGAATGTACAACAAAATCAACAGAAATAAGCATTTATTTGTCTGTGGAGATTTCAATATAGATTTTTTAAACCCTCACAATCATCCACAAATTACCTCATTTATAAACACCTTGTACTGTTTAGGACTGTTTCCAACCATCATTCATCCTAGCAGAATAACTATGGACTCAACAACTCTCATTGCCAATATTTTAGCTAACGTTATATCCGGTAATCTTAATGGGGGACTACTGGTCAGTGATATCAGTGATCACTTGCCAGTTTTCTCAGTCTTTGCATTGGAGGGTTGTTGTATGTATCGAAGCAATATCAAATTCATGAGTAGAAAAGTAACACCTGAAACAATTGATAATTTAAGGGAGGATTTATCAAGTCAGAATTGGTCAGATGTTTTTGTTGATGATGTTGACAGGTCATATGATGCTTTCATTTCCATTTTTTCCAGTTTGTATAATAAACACTGTCCATTTGTTGACAAAATATATAGAAATCAATATAGCAACAAACCATGGATAACTAAGGGACTTCAGAGGGCATGTAAAAAGAAAAACGTACTATATAAACAATTCATAAAACTACGAACTAAGGAAGCTGAAAGTAAGTATAAAACATATAAGAATAAGTTAATCAATATCATGAGACTCAGTAAAAAAACATAGTATAATGAGTTACTTGTCAAAAATAGAAATAACATCAAAAACACATGGAACATATTAAATGAAATAGTAAAAAAGAATAGAGTAACTAGAGATTATCCTTCATTTTTTCAGAGTAACAACTACATCACGATTGATAACGACGAGTCTATTGCTGAACACTTTAATGAATACTTCGTTAATGTGGGTAAAAATCTTGCCAGTAAGATTGACTCATCAACTAATAACTTCTGGGTAAATAATTCAACGTTTAACAAATCTGTTTCAATGTTCATTGGTGGTACTCATGAAAGGGAAATACTTGATCTGGTTCATGGTTCAAAAAGTAAGAAATCGACTGATTTTAATAATTTGGATATGGCTTTATTAAAAAAAGTTATTGATTGTATAGTAAAACCGTTCAATATATTTGCAATATGTCACTAAGTACTGGTAAATTTCCTTCTCAAATGAAAATAGCCAAAGTAATTCCTCTGTTTAAAACTGGTGACAAACACACATTTTCTAATTATAGACCTATATCACTCCTGCCACAATTTTCCAAAATTTTGGAAAAAATATTTGCTAAAAGATCAAATGATTATTTACTGAAGCATAACATCATTTGTGAAGAACAATATGGATTCAGAAGGTCTCGAACTACATCACATGCTTTGATGGACTTTGTGGAAAGTATAGCAACTGCAATTGATAATAAACAATACACAATAGGTGTTTTTTTTTATTTACAGAAAGCGTTTGACACAATTAACCATGGAATACTATTAAGTAAACTGCAGAAATATGGAATCAGAGGTCTGGCATATGAATGGATAGCTAGTTATTTACAAGGCAGATTTCAGTATGTTCAATTCAATAACACAAATTCTGAACTCAGGGATGTCACATGTGGGGTGCCGCAGGGCTCAGTGCTGGGTCCTTTGTTGTTTATAATCTATATAAATGATATAAGTTGGGGTGTCGAGTTCACTGAGATGTGTCCTTTTTGCGGATGATACAACTGTGTTCTGTAGTGGTGAAAATCTTGAACAGCTTCTGGACATAGTGGAGAAAGAACTGGAAAAATTTAAGGTTGGTTTGACGCTAATAAGTTGTCACTCAACCTTGGAAAAACTAAATGTATTATATTTGGAAATAAACAGGCACCCAAATGTAAAAATTTAACTATAAACAATAAGGAAATTGAGTTAGTAACAGAGAATAAATTTTTAGGTGTTATAATTGATAATAAACTTAGCTGGAAACCACATATAAATTATGTGAAATCAAAATTGTCAAAAACTATAGCCATTTGTATAAAGCCAAAGACCTACTGCCGCAAGAAGGGTTACTTACTTTATATCATTCTCTGATGGTACCATATATGACATATTGTGTTGAGTCATGGGGAAACACTTACAAATCAAATACCAATCCAATATTCCTTTTGCAAAAACGAGCCATACGAATCATCTGCAATAAACAATATCGTGAACCAACTCATTCTCTATTTGTGTCTTTAAATTTATTAAAATTCATTGATTTGGTCGATTACATTACAATTCAAACTTTATTTCGAGCGAAAAACCAAGCCTTACCGAGACATGTCCAGAGTCTGTTCCGATTGAGGGAATCCAGATATAGTTTAAGAGGTTGTGCAATTTTTATGAAACCACCAGTAAGAACAAATGTAAAGGGTTTTTGTGTGTCTGTGGTTGGGGTGAGGAAATGGAACAAATGTTCAACAGAGGTTAGAATGAGTAGTACCTTAGTGAGATTTAAGAAACTACTCAAAAAGAACATTATGTCTAAGTATCATAAAGAAGCAAATATAATTTGATTTATATGGAATGTTCAATTTATAAGTGGGACTTATTGTATATTTGAATGTGTGGGTATGTATATGCGCATGTAGATATATAGATATGGGTAGGTGTATATGTATATGTATATAAGTGACTGTGTATATGTATGTATATATTTATGTTTGTAAAGTATATACGTATGTATATAGGTATATGTGACACAGCCCAAGCAGAGGGTCACCCCCAAGAGCCTGGTCTGCTTGAAGTTTCTTCCTTATAGGGAGTTTTTCCTCACCACAGTTGCCTAGTGCTTGCTCTGGGGGTTGGTAAGGTTAGTCCTTACTGGCGTAAAGTGCCTTGATTCGACTTTCTTATGATCTGGTACTATATAAATATAATTATAAGTGAATAGTATATTGATGTGTATGTCTGTGTGTCGACATGTAGTAGTGAATTTATATTTATGTAAATATGACTGATTAGAATTGTTGGACTTGTACTAGCAGGGGTGGGCGCTAATAAGCTTTGCTTCATCCCACACCCTTTCAGACTCACTAGTTTTGTCTGTGTTTGTTTGTGGAATTGTTCATTTTTTTCTATTTGAATATTTTGTGTGCCGAATTAAAAAAACTTTGTCAAAAAAAAAAAAAAAAAAAAAGGTGTACGCCTCCTTTCAGACGGGGCCACTGTTGTTCCATCCCTATGTTGAGCATTGTATGACCTATGATTTTTGCCATCTGGCTGGGTGAGGTTCTATGTTTATTGAGATGTTATCAGTAGAAAGTGTCTTGTTGGTGTCTGGACATTCTCTGAATTGGACAGTTTTCATTAAATTGTCTGATAACTTCTCTTTGAACTAGTGTTGAAGGGAACAGTTTCAGCAAGTGTCTTTGATCCATAGGGACTGTTGATGTTTTCCTGCAGCATCATAAATTCAGCCAGAAAATGTTTGGAGGACTGGTTACTTTGTAAGAAGGGAGGTTAGATGCTTTTCTTGCCTGATACCCAGTCAGGTGACAACAGAGTCATTCAGCTTAAGACATTCTGGCCTTACAAATGTCTGAAGAGTCAGTTCTTTGTTAAAAGTGGAAAATTAGGGTCCACCTTTGGTTTTGTAACAATGCCTTTTGGCCGTATTTGCTACAGCTTATAAAATATGGTATAATGATGACCTAATGGTAAATGCACTGCATTTATATAACACTTTTCCAGTTGCATCAGATGCCCAAAGTGCTTTACAAATAATGTCGCACATTCATCCCGATGTGAGGGTGCTGCCATACAAGGTACTCACTACACACCAGGAGCAACTAGGGGATTAAGGACCTTGCCCAAGGGCCCTTAGTGATTTTCCAATCAGGCTGGGATTTCAACTGAGGATCCTCTGGTCTCAAGCCCAATGCTTTAACCACTAGACCATCACCTCCCCGTAAGATGACAACTGGATGTTTTTTTGTACTAGGGCTCTTCAGATGATCTGTGACATAGCTGCAATGTATTATTTGGTGTTAGTGACATCATGATGTGGTCAGTAAAAAAGTAAGGAAAAACACATTTCCTGGATATTTAGAATAACAATGCTTGACTTACACATCTTTAATGCAGCTACAGAGCAGTAAGAGGATGTATGTTAACGTATGTTCAGCAGAGTTAAATAAGAACCCAATATGCAGGCAGTGTGGACACGGGGAATTTATATAATTCAGGTGAATTATTGTGACGGTCAGTTTCCAAAAGTGCAAGGTGAAACAGTCCCAAAAAAACCATCCAAAAACACAGTGAAGAACACAGATTAAGGAGACTGCATCGACTACAAGGACTACAAGGACCAAGGACTACAAGGGGGTAAAACACAGGGAGCTGGTACTTACACACAGAGCACACGGGAATAAAGGCAAGGACCAAGACACAGGTATGCTTACACAATGAACTAGCACTCGCTGTGCAACTAACCCACAGAATATAAGAAATAAACAAATGAAACTAACTGAATACCTCGAAATGTGAACCTATAAGAAATAAACAAAGGTAAATAAATGTAAAAGACAATCAAAACCAAACCCTGATCAACCTGAAACAGAATAACAGAATAAACCATGCACACACAAAGCCAGTAGATGACAGACACAAAAACGATCACATGCACAGGGGGATGATAGCAACCAAGACACAGCAGATGAATGGGGGACAAGTGCATGAGATGGACCCAGGGGAACACACCCAATCATATACACACTGGTGGCAGGGGGAAGTACATACAGCAGAGTGGGGGAGAACCCACATACATACCCACCTGTGGGTGGGGGAAGTATACACAACAGACTGAGGGAGACACACCAATACACATACACACCAGCGGCAGACCATCCCCAAGCCAGAGAAAACAGACAAAGTTAATTCGAGGCAGCTCTCACTACCGACTCATCAGACGGAATAACCCAGGGAACAGCTGTCTGGACCAAAACCGGCACGCTATTCTCCCTGTTGACCTTCGGCCACCGTTTCCTTCATTTCCTGGGAGCTCTGCTTGGTCTGGAAGAGGCACAGCATCCCCTGACCGCATGTCACTGACCCACACACATACACAGTAGTGGCAAGGGCAAGTGTACAGACACGGGAGACACGAGACGAAATAAGAACATAAGACATCATGGACAGATGAATAGATTAAAACCCAAAACATGCACAGAACTAAAAACTATGGACAAATAGCTTGCTGGGCAGAACCACCACAATGGATTTGCTATTGTGGAACTGATGTGGTGTGCTTCCGGTCAAATAATTAATTTACCTTGTCTCTTTTCTTTTCAAAGTCTGCACCTCACCAGGGTTTACTGAGAGTTTTAGAAAAGCTGTTTAGCTTTGTTTAATGCTATTCACGTGATATACAAAAGTCCTGAGTTCAAGGAGGGCAGTGCTATGTCAAAGAAACACTGTACAGGTGCATATTATTGTGTAGCCACAGGCCTTTTGTATGGATAAGACCTGTGGCTACATTGCTAGGAACATCTGGTAAGATTGGTTTGACAGTGGTGCTCACTATTCATGGCAGAACAATTAGCTCCTCCACCTGTGTCCCTTGTAACACATAAACCTGTGACCTCTTTGGAAATTACTGGAAAGACCAACTTGCCATGCATTTTAAACTCTATCAAAGTGCAGCATACATTTTTAGTCACTGCATTTGGCTTCGCAGAAGACTGACGCCTGCATGAGAAGTTCCACCAGCAACAGAGGGGACAGCTCACATTACGAAGTCCTACCAATGGCTAGCAAATACTCGGCTGAAGGACAAAACAAAGGTTCTGATCACGGAAGCACAATAACAGGCCCTGAGCACCAGGTCCACAGAGGCAGAGGTCTACCACAGTAGACAAGACCTGAGTTGCAGGCTGTGCAAAAATACCAGGAGACAGTCCAGCACACAGAGGCAGGGTGCAAGATGCAAGCTGGGACATCATACACTGACTGGCATCATCAAGTAAGTGGGATAGTGTACAGGAACATCATGGTAAGAGAGTTGAATTGTGGATAGTCTAGGCTGCAACATGGAAAATTAAATACTGAATGCTACTGCACTAACAGCAGTTTGAATCCAGCCTGCTCAGCTCTCCATGACGATGACACCTTTACACTAATCCATTAAAATTGTTGGACACAAACTGCACATACTGACCCTGGGTAGCAATTATTTTTAAAACTTTCACATACTCAAAAGAAGAAAAAGTGGGAAACACTTCAAAATTGCAGGCAACTAGCTGCACAAATCTTTAAAACTTTTTGACATTAGTTTGATCAAGTTAGGTGATAATATTGCAGGTGTTTTTAACCTTCATATTACCTTGCTGTGTTTTTAATTTTTATTACTTATTATGAAAATGTTGAACCAAAAACGGCTCCTATTCCCACCCTAATAATCAGAGTGGGTTTGTGTAAGGCTACAGTTACAGAACATTATCTTTATATAGCACAATTCAAATTAATGTAAGAAGAAAACACATACACACACACACACACACACACACGCGCACACATATATATATATAAAAATATTCCAATCTTAAAATACAAAACAAAAATAAATAAATAAATAAATTACATGCTGGGAACCCATAGAGATAAAATAATAAAATAAGGCGAGGACTTACTAATTTCAGAAATCAGAACAAAAGCATCTGGTCAGCTTTCTCATTGTAATGTTGTTCCATACATAATTACTATTATGTTATATGTCATCATTATGTGACACTTCAGTGGATCCATGCACATGTCACTTTTGTCTGAAGCATCCAGTTGTAATTGCATGTCTTCATCTGCCCACATTTCCCTTAGGCATTTAATTTCTTCAGCAGAACAGATAGATCTTTTTGCTGCCATGTTTGAATGAGACTATGAGATTCTTGCTATGAGATTCTTGCACAGTAATTGTCACATCCTGAATGGAAGTCCACTTCCATGTTTTGGTACAGTTTGTTTTCACACCAGGTGTGAGCCATAATTGCGCACACATAATTGGTACTCAAGACCACATTTTCAAATGGACCTGTGCACGGGTCATTGATCCATACTCAGTCCAACACACAGTGTTGGACTTTGGATTCAAGTGTGCTCAGTTCCTGGTGTGAAAATTCCTTAAGGGACTATTCCACAGCGCACCATTCCTTCCCATTTCATCCTGAATACCAATCAGGGGGGTGTTTTGAGAGATCATAGTAACTTTTTGATCCATCTTTGTCAATCTTGAACAAACTTGGTATACATAGTAGTTACGGCCATCATCGGCACCAGTTTTGGAATCAGGGTGAAATTTTCTTTCCTGGTGTGTGGTAAGTTCTGGGTGTTCATAGTCTTAACCACTTCAGTCACATTCAAACATCTTTAAACTGGGTTTTCCTAGTGAGTACAGCTTGAAACTTGCTTGATCGTGCTCCGTCAGGGTAAACATGTGAAGGAGAAGCAGTGCTTGTTGCTGTTCTGGCTGAGGGCACATTGCCTTACTTTTGTTTTCGGGTGGGTTCCCAGGTCTGCACTTCATAAGCCAGCCTGTTAAGAGGTAAGCCAGAGTAAGCCATTTCAATCCCGTTTTGCAGTTTTTGGGGGGCATGGGCAATCTTAATCGAACAGTGCCCTCTGGAATGGGGTGTTAAAGTTGACTAAAGCCTTGTTTTAAAAGATGCATTTGGCTTGGTGGTTGAGGTGTCTGAGTAGCCCCTGGTACTCCTGGGCAATGGTTCACCCACTGTGAGTGGGGAGGTGATGGTCTAGTGTTTAAAGCACTGGGCTTGAGACCAGAGGATCCTTGGTTCAAATCACTAAGGGCCAGTGGGCAAGGTCCTTAATCTCATAGTTGCTCCCAGTGAGTACCTTGTATGGCAGCACCCTCACATCGGGGTGAATGTGAGGCATTAGTTGTAAAGCGCTTTGAGTGTCTGATGCAGTGCTATATAAATGCAGTCCATTTACTGTGTAGGCATGAAGTCTTGCTGGGGTGTTGGTTTGGTGGGTCACGGGGGTGTTATTGTGTGATGGGTGGCATGCTGGCACACATAAGGGTCCAGAAGCTGTATGAGAAAAGAGGGCACCCTGCCATTCAGTATTTATTCTGTTAGCACCAAAACCTTAAAATCTGTTGACAGGGACACAGTGCAGTGAAGCTAATGTTGGTGTGATATGATCAAAATGATTGATTTTATCTGAAATTCCACCAGAGACATTTATGGAGGGCCAGAAAATGAAAGATTAAACTGATCATTTCTGGAAGAAATAAAGCACAAAACAATACTAATAAAGCTTATTTTTAAAGAAACATTACTTTAAGTACTTTGAAAGTACTTTGAATATCAATATTAAGTCAGTCAAAAATCGAATTTTACGTATCAGTTTTAGTAAACTTGTTAACCTTGCGCCAACTAATGCCCTTAAAACTGAATAACTCTAAAGGTCTGTGCTGCTAGCTGCCTTACATTTAAAATAAAATTCTCAGCATTTTCTTTATTACATTATACCCAGATAAGCACTGTGCAATGTTTATTCAATATCAAAGAGAATTACTGTGTATTCCCATTAATATCAGGTCTATTCATGTTCTTTGTTTTCCTTCTTTGCCTCTAAAACACTCTCTTTAACACCATCTAACCTCCAGTCAAATATGTAAATTAAATAATTTCACTTGCAGTATAAAACACGCCTCCCCCATGAGGAGATCTAATACCTTTGATACCTCTGAGTTCTCCTTTGATCACTGCAAGAAATGAGAGTACGATTATCATATATCTCTCGTGCCAGCAAATTATCATTTCTTTATCAGAGCCACTTCATCCTGAATCTGATAGAATACAAAGGTAGTTTTAATTACATGTTGTGTATTTGTACAGTCTGTTTCCAACAATGATATTGGATATGTGTCTCTATATATTTTGGAGTTATGGCATCATCTTTATGTTTGAGAAAAAATGATCGCATACAGCTTCGTAAGTGCACTGAACTAAATGTCCTTGATATGGAAGTGCATTGACAGAGAGACATTAACGTTGTGGAATAATACATCTTCCTTTCCATCAAATTTAATTGACTTTCACAGTGCATCATTTTTTAGCCTGAACAGACAAGAGATGTTCTATAGATACAAGAAGGATGATAGGCTTGAAAAGACAAGGCGGCTATTGTCCTGTTCTTCGTGAATACATATTTTTGATGAAGTTGTTTCGATAGAAGTGATAGGGATTTTTGGAACAGCACAATGGCAGAGTGGTTAGCACGCTTTCCTCAGAGGAAGAATATCTGGGGTTCAATTCTACAGACGGTTCTGTGTGGAGGTTGTATATTCTCCCTATTTCTGTGTGGGTTTCCTCCAGCTAACATTAAATCAAAAACAGGCACTTTTGGTTGGTGCTAGCACTCAGTTTGCTCTGTGTAAACCTGATCCTGTCGGACCTCAGAAGATGTTGGACCTCAGACATTAAGTGGGTCCTGGCTAGTACTTGGATGGGGGACCTCTTTGGAAGACCGGGGTAGTCTAGTTTTCTCCAGGTAAAACATATGTTGTTTCAGGAAGGGCATCCAGCACAAACCCTGTGCCAAATCCCAGTACTGTTCTGTGCTGGATCCATTGTGGTGACCCTGAGCAATAGGGGCAGCAGAAAGACAAATAACAGCAACATTAGGTTCAAGCTCCTGACACTTCCGTTGACCAAGAGAGTGTCTGTAGACATGCAGGTGGTCCTCAGTTACTAGACTCTGGCTGCCCTCTACTACGAGCATTTAGCTTATCTCTAATAGCCTTTACAGACTGTAAGATGTCAGAAATCTAATAAGTTCATTGTAAGTCACTCTGTGCAACATGGATTTATTTAACCTAGGTAAGACTCCACATTTATTGTATGCAGACTGTACGATATAACACAAAATCATGGGAAGCACTTAGAATGAAACATCATCACATCACGCTGACAAACAATGCAATGGAAGAGGATGCTTGTATTTACTGAACATATCACACAAAATCTGTCAAGTAATAACACAATAAAGCTCATTTATGAGATTGGGCAGACTGTTTCTGTTGAGGGTGACTGTGTTTATCAGCTGTTTATTTTTGTCAAAGAAACAAATGTGATGAAGCACTTCTGCTCAGCAGCTGTGGGCATAGGCTACATTGCGTCATTTTCATACTACGTTTCTAGATATAGGTTATAGAATTTCAAAGGATGTCTGATATGATTCCGAGGCTCTTTGGTTGCAAGAGTGACAATGGCCATCTTTGAACTTGACACACAGTGTGACGTGTGGTCGCCATTTCAGAGCAACGACCAACAATCCCGCCACAATTCTTTCATGATGCTAATCTTTCATCTGGGACAGCAGAGCATCACACAATGTATAACAGCCTTAACTATAATTAGGATGGGGTGGTGGAGCATGGAGCTAAATCAAGGCCAAAAGTTTTGTAATCTGAAAATAAAAAAGATTTAAAACATAAATTTTGAAACTGAAAATTAAAGTTTTATGCTTGAATTTCATAATAATTTAAAAAGTATTATCAAAATAAAAATAAGTGTAAGATATATATTTTTCAGTTTAAATAAATTTTTGATTCAGCTCTTTAATTATTTTGATCAAATAATTTATTTTCATTCATATTTCTTTTTTCACCTTCAGATCTTTTTTCACTTTCAGATCTTATTTTTTCAGATTCAAACTTTTGACCCCGTTCTGGCGTGGGAGGGTGTGGCTTCGATTGAGAGGGGCGTGGAATTGTGAGTGACAGGAGAGCAATCAGTCCTCACATGATGTTGCTTTCAAGAAACGTGGGTACTTTGATAGATAATGACTTAACACTTTCTCTCCACTGTATTGTCTTGATACCTATAAATAAAGTGATGCTAAAGATGTCTATTACAAGTAATTCTAGACCACTCTTGGCCAAAAAAATGGCCAAAAATGATAAACGTCCCAGTATGAATTAGGATATATTAATAATATATAGCGAATATATGATGAACTATCATGGTTATATAACGCATGTAGTGAGGAAACTGATCCGACACATTGAGATTATCATGGCAGTATTACGGGTGTATTATGAATGCATCGTGCACATGTTGCACGTGCACAGCATCTGCATTGCGGTCATAAAAGAAGCGCACTCAGGCCGTCTGCATCACTATTCACACCACAATACAGCCTGTTTAGCATTTGCTGGACTTTACAAGTTGATCACAGAGTTAATGTTCATTTTGTCATGCGAGGGTTAACTGTTCATGAGTTTGGGGAGCGGGAGGGGGGAAGCCGCTCGGGGTGTTCTTTTGTTTTTTTTTTTGAGTGCGTTGTGGCAGCAACTCTTCCTTTTGTTGGTGTTAAATAAAAGTCCTGGATTGCAGCAGCTACGTCTTTGTGGATCTACACAGCCGGACCGGCACTGACTGGCAGGTATGTCGCTTTCTGCCACACTTTGGGTTTACGTGACATGTTTGTTATGCATTCACAGATTGTCTGCAAATCAGCTGCACAGCAAATGTAATAAAAACACTTTATTCGTGGCCAATTTGTATGCATTCACTACAACATATTTTAGTTTGTGATGTGGACATGATGGGCACGCAATATATCTGTTTACACACTGTCCCGGTCCGCTGCCAAGCCGCAAATCCCTGTCAAGTTGCAGATATCAGCGGTTAACGGCAGATATACAGCGCATAGAGTGAGTATGTATTGTGTATGAATTGAGTATGTATGGAGTATGTAAGGCGGATATTATCTGCATCTAGATTTTTGAACAGCTAAAAAATCCTGGCTGCGGACATGCATGCCTCTGCGGATGATCACGGATGTGTTTGGATGACGGCCGACTCATACAGGCATGTTACACGGATATTACAGATGTTTGGCGAATATGGGCCAATTTTGTGTGCAATCCATACGCAAATCCTCCTAAACGCCAGTGGGACAGGGCCCTAAGCGACACACAGAGAGACCTGGCTCAGCAGATCTGAAGGAAGCTTTAATATGGACAGAACCAAGCAGACCACCGGAAAATCCAAATCCAAAGCCGCCCGGAAGAGCGCTCTGGCTACCAGAGGTGTGAAGAAGCCTCGCTGCTACCAGAAATCCACTGAGCTGCTGATCCACAAGCTGCCCTTCCAGCACCTAGTGAGAGAAATCGCTCAGGACTTCCAGACCGACCTCTGCTTTCAGAGCTCCGCTGTGATGCTCTGCAGGAGGCCAGCGAGGCTGACCTGGTCGGCAGCTTGCAGATCAGCAGCTCGGTGGATTTCTGCTAGCGGTGGATCTCTCTCAGCACCACGGTGCTGGGCCTGTAACGGTGAGGCTTCTTCACACCGCCGGTAGCCGGAGCACTCTTCCAGGCGGCTTTGGATTACGGGCGATCAACTTTGTTACATCGTCATCAAATTCACTATCCGGTACAACATACGGATCCACTGAACCAACTGCTACACATCGATCACAATAAACAGCTTATCTCGAGGATTTAAAGCCTCGTAATAAGCTTTCATTCTCTCTATTTTCTTTAACGCGCCAGCCGCATAGTAATCCCTGATGGAGACGGGAGCAGAGTCATTATCTATCAAATTACCCACGTTTCCTGAAAGCAACATCATGTGAGGACTGATTGCTCTCCTGTCACTCACAATTTCACACCCCTCTCAATCGAAGCCACGCCCTCCCACGCCAGAATGGGGCCAAAAGTTTGAAACTGAAAAAATAAGATCTGAAAGTGAAAAAAAGATCTGAAGGTGAAAAAAAGAAATATGAATGAAAATAAAATCATTTGATCAAAATAATTACAGAGCTGAATCAAAATTTATTTAAACGGAAAAATATATATATTACACTTATTTTATTTTGATAACACTTTTTAAATGATTATAAAATTCAAGAACAAACATGAATTTTCAGTTCAATCTTCAATCTTTTTTATTTTCAGATTACAAAACTTTTGGCCTTGATTTAGCTCCATAGGGGAGGGGTACACAAACCAGTTCATACCAAGACTGGATAAAAGTGGAGGAATGCATCTGGAAGGAATGGTATCTTGCACAAGTTGCCCACTCTTATCTAAAGGATCTTGTAAGCACTTATACATCTTCCGGCATCCTCCATTCTCCGGAAACTGGCCTTTTAGTTGTTCTGAAGGTATAGAAAAAGACTGTTGGTGAACCTCTGGGCACCGAAGCTGTGGAATGGTCTTCCTGTGGACACTAGACTAGCAGGCTCTGTGGCTGTTTGTAACGCATGTTCTTGAGTTATTTTGATTTATTAAAGTATTTTTTTGGGCTTTGATCCTACTGTCTGAGTTTGAGTCTGTACACCTGTATAGCACTTTGACTGAAGTGCTAAGTATCTAATAAGAATATTATTATTATTATTATTATATTATTATAACAAAAATAATACGCAGATCATAAATTAGGATTTCCATTTCACTGGAAGTAAATGGTTGTGTTAGGCGTCATCAAGCATTTGCTGTTTTTTCTAACCACATCTAGAGGCAGCCTCTTTTCAAAAAAAGCTGTTCAAAGCACACTAGTAACTTCAGTTTCATCCTGTACCTCCATCATTATACATAGCCATTTTCATTTCAAACCCCAATTGCCAGACAGCCCAGCCACTGTGAGGACGAAAAGCAATGTGCAATTAAAACAAAAGAAAGAAAGAAAGAAAGAAAAAAATCAGTTTGATGGCAGTGTGTATTAATGCATATCCCTGTGGGCAGGTAGTACGTGCATTTTGAATGTGCCGTGTGAAGCAGCGTGGCTGTTATATTCTTTGAGAAGCTGAGACACTCTGCACTGTTCTTTTGACCAGGTTTTTTTTTTTGGTCTATATAACTGCAATGCTTTGGTGTGACAAAATACCATTGCACCACCACTATGCATAATCACAACTCATTTTTAGACCAACACACACATGGGCACAGAAATGAGTGCAGTTGAACTCCTGATGTCATTTTTATGCCCAGTACATTACAATGACTTCATGACATCATCTACTGTACAATAGTCAGAAACTTGGAATGACTTTTACATTGCACTCTGCTCTCCTTTGTACCAGGTGACAGTTTCTGACAGTTTGTACCGAAATTCTTTGGTTCTGTAAACTGACTGATGCAGCAGCTGACTGAGTGGCTGGTCTCAGATCATCTTGGAGGTGAACAGGCTGGATGTGGAGGTCCTGGGCTGGTGTAGTCACACATGGTCGGCGGCTGTGAGGTCAGTTGGATGTCTTGCCAAATTCTCTGAAACACCTTTGGAGATGGCTTATGGTAGAGAATGAACACTCAGTTCATGGGCAACAGCTCTGATGGACATTCCTGCACTCAGCATGCCAATTGCACGCACCATCTGTGGCATTGTGCTGTATGATAAAACTGAAATTTTCAGAGTGGCCTTTAATTGTGGCCAGCCTAAGGCACACCTGTACAATAATCATGCTGTCTAATTAGCATCTTAATATTCCACACCTGTGAGGTGGGATGGATTATCTCAGCAAAGGAATAATGCTCACTAACACAGATTTAGAACGATTTGACAACAATATTTAAGAGAAATATGTCTTTTGTGTATGTAGAAAATGTTTTAGATCATTCAGTTCAGCTCATGAAAAATGTGAGCAAAAACAAAAGTGTTGCATTTATATTTTAGTTCAGTGTATATCATCTAACATATTGCTCATTCCAAAGTGCTGCTTGATAAATGAAAGTTTCAGTTTGGTTCCTGGTCATGCTATGTTTTTATAACCAAAGCAGGAGGTGCAGAGATAAACTTGTATACACTGACAGGTATTTCTAATTGTAGTGATTCATCAGCACTACATGGACCCGTGAAGACAAATCAAAGATAATTGTGTTTGACAGCAGAGCAGGCTTCACTTCACTTCTCTTTATGCGGTTAGTGTCTTGATGAAAAGGTGGTTATGAGAGTTATTAGTTGACACAGACACTAGGCTGCGTCTGTCATAAATAATGGCAATCATCTGGGAATGGGGTGTACTGATGGTTGTAAAGTATGAACATTGCACAATGACATCAGGTGTGGAGGGAGGGGTGGAGGTACATTGTATACATGCTGCAGTTCACCTAAAGTTTGATGAGGAACTACAAAAACACATGGGTATGGACAGAGACACAACAATCTGATGTTTCAGGGAAAGTCTTGCACTTATATGTATGTTTCTATGGTTACACAGTCATCTTTCCTTATTTTCATCATTGATGGGTAACATGAGAAACAAGAATGACTTATATTTAATAATCCCATATTTAATGCAATTATCATCTGAGATAGCAAAGGATCCATATTTCAATCAATCATTTAACTTTTATTTGTATAACCCTTTATACAGCCCAAAACATGACCAAAGTAGACTGTTGCCAAAATTGGAAATGTTGACACCTACAGGCAAATGTGAGAAAAAGTTGGCAGATGGTCTTACTTTGTCAATTTGGGTGTGCTGATTCAAAATCTGCCATTTGCCAAACTGTATCTGTCCTCCAGTGGCCTTGAGAGGTCATCAAACTTTGTACCGGTTGACCCCACTAGACATTCCACTTTTAGCATGAATTATCAATCTGAGTTCATTCAAAATCCACAAATGCCTACAAAATTGTCCAGTTTTCTAGATTTGAATATTTCGAATTCTGATTACCAACTTTCCAGGATGTACTTGCCCTATGGTGACCTTGAGAGGTCACTGACCTTTCAGATTGCTGTGTTAAACTTTAATACCTACCTTTAGTAACTACCAATATATGTTTTTACATATATACAATACTGGACAGAATACCCACACGACCACAGCAGAATGAAAATCACAGACCCATTTTGACTAAGCCATTTCTCATTTATACTATTGTGAAAGACTTATGTATATAAACATACAATGATATTTATCATACACACCACCTGTGTACTGCACAAATTAATAAGAAAGCCTTAATACTAGTATACTGATTTACATATGAAGAGTACTGGAGGGAAATATCCACAGTACTACAGCAGCATGAAAGTCACAGACCCATATTGACTAGGCAATTTCTCATTTTTACTTTTGTGAAATACTTTAGTGTCACTATGAAGTGATAATCAAAAGCCCTTCTGAACTAGGCTATTTCTTAGCTATTACTACGCATGACCATGTACATTTTGGAAAATGTTCAGAGCAGTTGATCCCTCATGGTGTGCCTACAATAGTAGCAAAACCCATGGGGATTTTCCAGAAGTGAAATAGGGTCAAAAATGAGAAGGTCACTAATGACCTTTTGGGGCACAGGGAAGTAAATGTCTGTAATTATTTTGCAGCTTACTACAAAGTCCCTGCATTGACAAAAAACTTTAATGTTCTGTTTATCAGTTTGATGTTCCAAAGAAGTGCAGTCACGAAAGGTCATTGACCTCTTCCTAAAGATCATGCGCAGAATGACATTTCAGTGATTTGTTTGTGAAATACAAAGGTACGAGGTCTGTTAGAATAGTATCCGACCTTTTTATTTTTTTCAAAAACCATATGGATTTGAATCACGTGTGATTGCATCAGCCAAGCTTGAAGCTTCGTGCGCATGCGTGAGTTTTTTCATGCCTGTCGGTTGCGTCATTCGCCTGTGAGCAGGCTTTGAGTGAGGTGTGGTCCACCCTCTCGGCAGATTTTTATTGCGAATCAAATGTCTGAACGATTTGGAGCTTTGCTGCATCAATTTTTATTGAGCGGCTCCACCGCAACGCCGTGATGAAGCCTTCCAGGACATGTTGGGGCAGGTCCAGCTCATGCACAATCAGAATCGGATAATCACACGACTGAAAAGCAACCGACAGCCATCTGAAATCCACCTTTAAGCCATCCTGTGAGACCAACACCGAGGTGGTTTTGTCCCACGTAATGAACGGTTCCGTGGCGCATCACTCCGCTCCTCTTTCTATGACAAAAACTCCTGTAACAGTGGAATGTGCCGTTCATTTCTAAACTGGACGCTGTCTTGATCCGGTATGTCGTCTGACTAGCACAGGAATTGTGAAAAGAGTGGACATCAGCATTTTTTCAGCACATTGAGACAGACGTGCAGAGGAATTCCACGCGTCGCGGTGGAGCTGCATGGCGCGGATAATCACACGACTGAAAAGCGATCGGAATCCATCTGAAATCCACCTTTAAGCCGTCCTGCGAGACCAACACCGAGGTGGTTTTGTCCCGCGTAATGAACGGCTCCGTGGCGCGTCCCTCTGCTTTTCTTTCCATGAAAAAATCTCCTGTAATGGTGGAATGTACCGAAAAAGTGCTGATGTCCACATCTTCAGCCTTTTTGTGAAAGTCAGACGATGTCCCGGATCAACAAAGCCTTCACGTTGGAAATGATCTGGTTGTTCCAGTGGGGTGTCAGCCTGTCGATGGGGGCTGGGAGCGCGCCGCGCTCTCAGCAGTTGTGGGCGGTCTTTAAACCATCTGGATCACTCTTTAATCTGTGTAATCCCCATAAAATTGTCCCTGAAAGCCATATTAATTTTCTGAACGGTGTCCACCTGGAGGTCTCTCACAGTTTCTGGAAAAAAATTGATGCAGCAAAGCTCCAAATCGTTCAGACATTTTATTCGCAATAAAAATCCGCCGAGAGGGGTGGACCACACCTCACTCAAAGCCTGCTCACAGGCGAATGACGCAACCGACAGGCGTGAAAAAGCTCACGCATGCGCATGAAGGTTCAGGCTTGTGAACACGTGATTCAAATCCATATGGTTTTTGAAAAAAATAAAAAGGTCGGATACTTTTCTAACAGACCTCGTATATAAATAAAATGAAGTTCTAGAAAAGTCCATTGCACAAGGATTCATATTGAAACACATTGAAAACATGGTCAAGCCTGGATTAACAGTCGTACCAGCAGGACTAACTTTGTAATCATTCAAGGTCAGAAAAGGTCAGCTAAGGTATTTTTCATAGACATGATATTTAAAACAAGATATTATATAAACTTGAGACATTTTGAATCATCAAAAATGATTAGGAACTCAAATTAAAGTTCAACAGAGCAATCTGAAAGGTCAATGACCTTTCAAGGTCACCAGAGGTCAAGCACATCCTGGAAAGTTAGTGATTAGAATTTGAAATATTCAAATCTTGGAATCATCATACCCAAATTAACAAAGTAAGACCATTTGCCAACTTTTTTCTCACATTTGCCTGTCTTCTTCTTTGTCCTTCGGCTGTTCCCATTAGGGGTCACCACAGCAGATCAATTGTTTCCATCTCACCCTGTCCTTCCTCTGTCACACCAACCACCTGCATGTCCTCCCTCAGCACATCCATAAACCTCCTCTTTGGCCTCCCTCTTCTCCTCCTGCCTGGTGGCTCCATCCTCAGCATCCTTCTCCCTATATACCCTGGGTCCCTCCTCTGCACATGTCCAAATCATCTCAATCTCACCTCTCTGACTTTGTCTGCAAACCGTCCCACCTGAGCTGTCCCTCTGATATGTTCATTCCTAATCTTGTCCATTCTTGTCACTCCCAAAGAGAATCTCAACATCTTCAGCTCTGCCACCTCCAGCTCTGCCTCCTGTCTTTTTGTTAGTGCCACCATCTCTAAACCGTACAACATAGCTGGTCTCACTAGTGTCTTGTAAACTTTCCCCTTCACTCTTGCTGATATTCTTTGGTCACAAACCACTCCTGCCACCTTTCTCCACCCACTCCACCCTGCCTGCACTCTCTTCTTCACCTCTCTAACACACTCTCCATTACTTTGAACAGTTGACCCCAAATATTTAAACTCATCTACTTTCACCACTTCTACTCCTTGTAACTGCACTATTCCACTGGGCTCCCTCCCATTCACACACATGTACTCAGTCTTGCTTCTACTGACTTTCATTCCCCTTCTCTCCAAAGCATATCTCCACCTCTCCAGACTAGACTCAACTTGCTCTCTACTGTCACTACAGATCACAATGTCATCTGCAAACATCATAGTCCATGGGGACTCCTGTCTGATATCATCTGTCAACCTGTCCAGCTGATCATTGGTGTAATCCCACCTCCACCTTGAATGAGTCTGTCATTCCAACTGTGCATCTCACCGCTGTCACACTATTCTTGTACATGTCCTGCACTACCCTAACATACTTCTCTGCCACTCCAGACTTCCTCATACAATACCACAGCTCTTCTCTTGGCACCCTGTCATAAGCTTTTTCTAAGTCCACAAACACACAATGTAACTCTTTCTGGCCTTCTCTGTACTTCTCCAACAGTATTCTCAGAGCAAACATTGCATCTGTAGTGCTCTTTCTCGGCATGAAACCATAATGCTGCTCACAGATCTTCACCTGTTTTCTAAGCCTAGCTTCTACTACTCTTTCCCATAACTTCATGCTGTGGCTGATCAGCTTTATGCCTCTGTAGTTACTGCAGCTCTGCACATCACCCTTGTTCTTGAAAATAGGAACCAGCACACTTCGTCTCCACTCCTCAGGCATCCTCTCACTTTCCAAGATTTTATTAAACAATCTGGTTAGAAACTCTACTGCCATCTCTCCTAGACATTTCCATGCCTCCACTGGAATGTCAAACTGCCTTTCCACTCTTCATCCTCTTCATAGCAGCCCTCACTTATCCCTTACTAATCTCTTATACTTCCTGGTTTACTCTCACCACATCATCCAGCCTTTTCTCTCGCTCATTTTCTTTATTCTTTATTTCTTCAAAATATTCCCTCCACCTTCTCAGCACACACTCCTCACTTGTCAGCACATTACCATGTGCATCTTTTACCACCCTAACCTGCCGCACATCCTTTCCAGCTCTGTCCCTTTGTCTGGCCAAGGACCAAACAAGTCCTTTTCTCCTTCCTTACTATTCAACTTCTTTTACAGCTCGCAATATGCCTTTTCCTTCGCTTTTGCCACTTCTCTTTTCGCCTTACACCACATCTCCTTGTACTCCTGTCTGTTTTCTTCATCTCTCCAACTATCCCAAAACTTTTTCGCCAACCTCTTTCTCCTTATGCTTTCCTGGGCCTCTTCATTCCACCACCCAGTCTCCTTGTCTTCCTTCCACTGTCCAGATGTCATACCCAGTGCTGTCCTAGCTGTCTCCCTCACCACATCTGCAGTACTTTTCCAGTTGTCCAAAATTGCTTCCCCTCCAACCAGTGCTTCTCTCACCTGCTCACTAAATTTCACACCACAGTCTTCCTCCTTCAGCTTCCACCATCTGATCCTTTGTTGAGCTCTCACTCTCTTCTTCTTCTTTACCTCTAAAGTCATCCTACAAACGACCATCCTATGCTGTCTAACGACACTCTCTCCTGCCACCACCTTACAGTCTCTGATTTCTTTTAGCTTGCATCTCCTATAAAGAATGTAGTCCACCTGTGTGCACCTTCCCCCACTCTTATATGTTACTCTGTGCTCCTCCCTTTTCTTAAAGTAGGTATTCACCACAGCCATTTCCATCCTTTTTGCAAAATCAACTACCATCTGTCCTTCCCCATTCCTATCCTTGATACCAAAATCTACCCATTACTTCCTCATCACCTCTGTTCCCTTCACCAACATGCCCATTGAAGTCCACTCCTATCACCACTCTTTCATGCTTGGGCACACTCTCCACCACCTCATCTCACACACTCTAGAAATCTTCTTTCTCCTTCATCTCACAACCTACCTGTGGGGCATATGCACTGATGATATTCATCATCACCCCTTCAATTTCCAACTTCACACTCATCACCCTGTCAGACACTCGCTTAACCTCCAACACACTTTTAACATACTCTTCCTTTAAAATGACCCCAACACCATTTCTCTTCCTGTCCTCACCATGGTACAACAAGTTGTACCCACCGCCGATGCTCCTGCTCTTACTTCCCTTCCATCTGGTCTCTTGCACACACAATATGTCTACCTTTCTCCTCTCCATCATATCAGCCAGCTCTCTCCAATTACCAGTCATACTACCAACATTCAAAGTCCCTACTCTCATTTCCACCCTTCTAGTTTTCTTCTTCTCCCGCTGTTTGTGGAAACGTTCTCCTCCTCTTCTTCATCGTCTTCGCCCAGCAGTAGCCCAATTTCCACCGGCACCCTGTTGGGCAACAGCGCCGGTGGCGGACATTGTTAACCCAGGCCGCGACCAATCCGGTATGTAAATTCGATTCTTAGTCTGCATAGTTGGGTTGGCTTGTTTTACGCCGGATGCCCTTCCTGACGCAAGCCTCCTCATTTTATCCGGGCTTGGGACTGGCACTCAGAATGTACTGGCTGCACACCCCATGTGGCTGAGTTTCACAATTTCAACATTTTCCTGTATTTCTTTAAATAAAGCCCTTTCCTCATTTTGGCACCAGCCTAAAGTGCTTTCCAATAAAACTAAAAACACACCACATAAGAACAATATACAATAACTAAAAGATAAATAAAACCAGAAAAGATAAATGCATTTGTACATGAAACCAGCATAAGATGAGAATAAAATGTCACACCACTAAGTGTTAAAAGCTATATTAAAAAGAATAGTCTTTCGTTTTAAAAGATCAGTGATGGTGCATAAATCAGGGTGGAGTCTGTTCCAATATGTATCTGGGCCCAGCGACTGAGAAAACCCGGTCACCCCAGTGTTTCAAGTTTGATCTGGGCACTTACAACAGATGGAGATTGGATGATCTCAGAACCCTGTTGTGGTCAAGTAGCACCAATAACTCACTCAAACAGGGTGGTGCAAGACCATTAAGTACTTTATAAACAAATATTAAAATCTTAAAATCAATTTGTTGGTTAGTCAATCAATCAATCAATCAATTTTTTTATATAGCGCCAAATCACAACAAACAGTTGCCCCAAGGCGCTTTATATTGTAAGGCAAGGCCATACAATAATTATGTAAAACCCCAACGGTCAAAACGTCCCCCTGTGAGCAAGCACTTGGCTACAGTGGGAAGGAAAACTCCCTTTTAACAGGAAGAAACCTCCAGCAGAACCAGGCTCAGGGAGGGGCAGTCTTCTGCTGGGACTGGTTGGGGCTGAGGGAGAGAACCAGGAAAAAGACATGCTGTGGAGGGGAGCAGAGATCGATCACTAATGACTAAATGCAGAGTGGTGCATACAGAGCATAAAGAGAAAGAAACAGTGCATCATGGGAATCCCCCAGCAGTCTACGTCTATAGCAGCATAACTAAGGGATGGTTCAGGGTCACCTGATCCAGCCCTAACTATAAGCTTTAGCAAAAAGGAAAGTTTTAAGCCTAATCTTAAAAGTAGAGAGGGTGTCTGTCTCCCTGATCTGAATTGGGAGCTGGTTCCACAGGAGAGGAGCCTGAAAGCTGAAGGCTCTGCCTCCCATTCTACTCTTACAAACCCTAGGAACTACAAGTAAGCCTGCAGTCTGAGAGCGAAGCGCTCTATTGGGGTGATATGGTACTACGAGGTCCCTAAGATAAGATGGGACCTGATTATTCAAAACCTTATAAGTAAGAAGAAGAATTTTAAATTCTATTCTAGAATTAACAGGAAGCCAATGAAGAGAGGCCAATATGGGTGAGATATGCTCTCTCCTTCTAGTCCCCGTCAGTACTCTAGCTGCAGCATTTTGAATTAACTGAAGGCTTTTTAGGGAACTTTTAGGACAACCTGATAATAATGAATTACAATAGTCCAGCCTAGAGGAAATAAATGCATGAATTAGTTTTTCAGTATCACTCTGAGACAAGACCTTTTCTGATTTTAGAGATATTGCGTAAATGCAAAAAAGCAGTCCTACATATTGTTTAATATGCGCTTTGAATGACATATCCTGATCAAAAATGACTCCAAGATTTCTCACAGTATTACTAGAGGTCAGGGTAATGCCATCCAGAGTAAGGATCTGGTTAGACACCATGTTTCTAAGATTTGTGGGGCCAAGTACAATAACTTCAGTTTTATCTGAGTTTAAAAGCAGGAAATTAGAGGTCATCCATGTCTTTATGTCTGTAAGACAATCCTGCAGTTTAGCTAATGGTGTGTGTCCTCTGGCTTCATGGATAGATAAAGCCGGGTATCATCTGCGTAACAATGAAAATTTAAGCAATACCGTCTAATAATACTGCCTAAGGGAAGCATGTATAAAGTGAATAAAATTGGTCCTAGCACAGAACCTTGTGGAACTCCATAATTAACTTTAGTCTGTGAAGAAGATTCCCCATTTACATGAACAAATTGTAATCTATTAGACAAATATGATTCAAACCACCGCAGCGCAGTGCCTTTAATACCTATGGCATGCTCTAATCTCTGTAATAAAATTTTACTGGTCAACAGTATCAAAAGCAGCACTGAGTTCTAACAGAACAAGCACAGAGATGAGTCCACTGTCCGAGGCCATAAGAAGATCATTTGTAACCTTCACTAATGCTGTTTCTGTACTATGATGAATTCTAAAACCTGACTGAAACTCTTCAAATAGACCATTCCTCTGCAGATGATCAGTTAGCTGTTTTACAACTACCCTTTCAAGAATTTTGATTAGGTTAGTGGATGGGAAGCCAGTGCAGAGAGTAGAGGAGAGGGGTAATGTGGTCATGTCTGGCAGTATTAGTTAAAAGGCGGTCTGTAGTCTTTGCACCAGCTTCAAGTGATAATTGTGGACCGAGAGACACCAGTATAAAGTGTGTTACTGTAGTCAAGTATTTAATATTTAATTGATGTTATCATCTAAGTTGTGGTAAAGAAAGAGGTGAGCCAGAAGGTGAGACTTATTTTATTTAACCTTTATTTCACCAAGTTAGACCCATTGAGATCGAGATCTCTTTTGCAAGGGAGACCTGGACAATTATAAAGTTCCAATTCACACTAACCTGCATGTCTTTACCAGTCAATCACAGTCCTATCCTCACCTATGGTCATGAAACTTTGGGCAATGACGGAAAGAACAAGGTCATGGACACAAGCAGTGGAAACTAGGTTCTTCCATTGGGTATTTGGGCTTACACTCTGAGACAGGGCGAGTAGCTTGAATATCTGGAAGAAATCTGCTGCTTCTTTGCATAGAAAGGAGGCAGCTGAGGAGTTTTGGATATCTGGCAAAGATGCCCCCTAGTTATCTCCCTTAGGAAGGTCTGCAGACGGTCCTTGGTAAGACAGGGAGGATATGCTGGAGGATTACATTTTCCAACTATCTTGGAAATGTCTTGGGGTTCCCCAGGAAGTGTTAGAGGACTTGGCTGAGGATAGGGAAGTGTGCCACTTCATCTACTGCCACCATGACCTGGACCCGTGTATGAAGTAGAAAATAAATGAACAAATAAATCTGATTTCATATTAACATCATGTCCACTTTGCTTCACAAATGCAAGGGCACTGGAGGTCACATAACAGAGTACCAAATTTTTCATTTTGAGGCAGTTTTTGCATGAGTTGAAAAACTGGACAATGAACAAATGCAGCAAAGTTCATTTGAATGGCAACGAACTGGTAGCTTTTCAGGGTAGAGAGCTGTGGCTGTGCTGTCGGTGTGAACAAAGTGTGCAAAGTCAGCAAATCCTGCCTGGTTAAATTAGGTTTAAAATAAAGTGTTAACCTGACCCGAGGCAACCCATACTGAAGCGATGCATTGCCTTTGATCTTCTACAAGGGAAATAAGTCACACTCTGACCATTGTCTCACATTAGGCCAATTTAATTAGCACTTTGCTGGGGAATAAATCTCTAATGAAGAGCTTACTTAGCTTTTATTTTCAGTTTGCAGACAGCTAAATTGGCTTTCTCAATAATAATAGCCAAAAAAGAATCTACATTTTATATAGTTTGTCATTGTTCCATCTGTAGTGTCTACAGTATGCACATAGTGTGTGCAGACTGATTTTACAAGGTGTTAGGTTTAACCATAAGTGGAGTTTAACTGAAGGGTATGCCTTCACATTGCATGTGACATTTAATTGCATGACTATCATTCAATTAAAATTCATGGAGGCACAGTACATTGTGAACGGTTACATTATATATTATGTATTTTATACTGTCTTTGACAGCCATTATCTCCTATAAACATTACTGTGTTTATGTTAGATTATGCAGTGCACAGGGTATTTAATATATCAATTCTCTTTATATATCTGCAACATTGGTACTAATTAACCTGTGTTAGGGTGAAGTAATGATAGCAGCGTATTGTTTTCATTGAGTGTATGTTTTTGTGTCTGCGGACCGTATAAATCAAAACCACCTGAATGGATTTCTTTCAAACTTGATGGGAATACTCTATTGGATGGATGCCTAGAGGTCATTGCATTTTGAATAGGGTTGAGCCTGATACTCGTTTCAGATGAGTATCCGGTATGGATAAAGCATTTTTGACAAGTACGAGCATGATACGAGTAAAACTATATCAATATCTGTGCTCATGCTGAAGGAAAATCCTCAATGAGTAACTGACTGTCTTCACGCGCTGTGATTGGCCAGTCACACACAGCGCCGCCCCTCCCTACACAGACACGTTTCTGGCAAACTGCACACCGAGATCAAGCCTAGACAGTTGTGTCTCCAGTTCAGCGTTGATCTCAACATGCCCCGGCAGCAGTACTATAACAGCCAAGTATAGCAAGTTTGTAGAAGCACTTACAGGTTTTGACTTGGTTGGCTTTGACGGAATCTTTTCAGGTTCATAGTAAAGCAAAGCTGAATGCAGCTGGTCTGTTCTGTGTAAGCCTGATCCCATCAGATCTCAGAAGCTAAGCAGAGCAGGATCTGGTTAGTACTTGGATGTGAGACCTCTTTGGAACACCAGCGGCTGTGTGTGTTTCTCCAGGTAAAACTGGAGTTGCGTCAGGAAGGGCATCTGGCATAAAACTTGTGCCAATTACCAATGCGGATCTGGCGGTATCCGCTGTGGTGACCCCGAACAGAACTGGCTGGGGCTGTCGATGGGTCGCCTTCCTGGCAGAGGCCTTCAACGAGCTGTGGGCCGTTGGGGCCACCGACAAAGTGGACCTTGCTGGAACACTACCCATGAACTGTGGGCTGATGTCGAGCTCTGGCCCTGGCTGGAGGCCTCCAACGAGCCGCGGGCTAATGGCAACCTCTGCTGAGCTCCGGTCCCAACTGGGGCCTCTCTCGGGCTGCAGGACGTTGGTGTCCACCAACGAAGCACAGTCCTGCCTGGGACCTCCAACGGGCTGCGGTCTCCGAAAGAGGCCACGGGCTGCAACAAATGGCACAGGCGTCCGCTTGCTTTCTCACTCCGCTGCTCACTAATTCAGGAAGAGTGTAGCAAAAGGACAATAGGATCACAACATCGAGAACACTGCCAAACGTGTCTCGCCTGTTTCTTCTGGTCTCCGTCTGCTGGCCACGTTGCTCTGCAGGTGTCAACAATCAATTCAGTGATTAATTTATATTTGTATTAGTTGTCATGGATATATATATATATATTTTAATATACATAGCATACATTTTTACTTTTATGGTTGTGGGGGCATATATAAGCTTTTGCTTCTGCCTACACCCTTTCGGGCACATGGGTGCATTGTTGGATTGTTTTCTTTGGGAGATTATTTTGTTATTTTGAGTCTGTCTGTGCCAAATAAATAAATAAATTATTCATTCATTTATTCATTGGCATGATTTTATGCCAGTGCGGTAGGTCCCCAGTTCAAGTCCCACCCCTGCCATGTTTCTCCACATAATGTGGAGTTGCATCATAAAGGGCATCCGACATAAAATGTGCAAAATCACCGTACAGAGGCATCTTGGATCTGCTGTGGCGACCCCACACTGGCACGCATGCATATGTCAAGGTGCCTTATGACTTAATTTCTCTGGACATATAACACCAAAACTAAAATGAAATACATCAATATTTTCATACTTCTTTGTTGTTTTAGAATAATCAGCTATTTTGACATTTTATTTATTAGTGATAAACAATTTAAGGGCAGTACCAGTCAAAGATAAAACAGGAAATGACAATTTACTGTCCTCCTTGCTTAAAGCAGTCACAGAATTATATCACAAATATATTGTGATTTGACAGTTATAAAACTGGACCAAGACCCATATATATTGTGATGTTTGCAACAATAAGTGTTCAAGCATTATGCTTCATAACTCTAGTGAACTTTATCTATTTGTTTTGGCCAGCAGTATTAGGTGTTCCTTGCTGCGTTATTATTATTATTTTTTTTCATGTCACAGTAGTTCACAAAGTTTTTACTCCTGTTCTGTGACTTTTTAATTCACAGCACACCAACCTCCTACTCCCTGGTTCATGGACATTTGTTTGGTTACTGTTAACAATGAAAAAAAAAAAATCTTAGTGGTGGTTTAAGTGCACATATGGATAATTAGTATCCTTGTTACCATGTAATGAAGTCCAGATGCTGGAATTTGTCTCATTTGTACATTCAGCCACATGTCTGTCATGGATGATATATACACAGCCCAGTCTCACTTTTTTTTTTTTTTTTTTTGTGCTCCAGTGAGGAAATGAGTCAAATTTTCGTGACGGGGTGTTTTTTAACTCACTATTCCTAACCCTACTCCTACCCCCAGCCCTAACCTTAACCATAACCTAATCTTACTCTTTCCCCCCACCCTAACCATATCCACCCCGACCCCCCCCCGCTTCACGTTTAATTTCGTGCAGCCATCACGGAATGAATGAATTTGTGCTGCAGTGATGAAAATGAGGCGCTTTTCGTCACAATATCACGAACCAATAGATTAATGTATATTTCCTGCTGCTGAATCATGACTTGCTGTGAGACTGGGTTGGATATACAACCCCAATGCCAATGAAGTTGGGATGTTGTGTAAATGTAAATAAAAACAGAATACAGTGATTGGCAAATCTTCTTCAACCTATATTCAATTGAATACACCACAAAGACAAGATATTTAATGTTCAAACTGATAAACTTATTGTTTTTGTGCGAATATTTGCTCATTTTGAAATGGATGCCTGCAACACGTTTCAAAAAAGCTGAGACAGTGTTGTGTTTACCCCTGTGTTACATCACCTTTCCTTCTAACAACACTCAATAAGTTTTTGGGAACTGAGGACACTAATTGTTGAAGCTTTGTAGGTGGAATTCTTTCCCATTCTTGCTTGGCATATGACTTAATTTGTTCAACAGTCCGGGGTCTCCGTTGTCGTATTTTGCGCTTCATAATGTGCCACACATTTTCAATGTGCCACAGGTCTGGACTGCAGGCAGGCCAATCTATTACCCGCACTCTTTTATTACGAAGCCACGCTGTTGTAACACGTGCAGAATGTGGCTTGGCATTGTCTTGCTGAAATAAGCAGGAACGTCCCTGAAAAAGACGTTGCTTGGATGGCAGCATGTGTTGCTCCAAAACCTGGATGTACCTTTCAACATTGATGGTACCATCACAGATGTGTAAGTTGTCCATGTCATGGGCACTAACACACCCCCATACCATCACAGATGCTGGCTTTTGAACTTTGCGCTGGTAACAATCTGGATGGTCTTTTTCCTCTTTTGTCCGGAGGACACAACGTCCATGATTTCCACAAACAAGATGAAATGTGGACTCATGAGACCACAGCACACTTCCACTTTGCGTCTGTCCATTTCAAATGAGCTCGGGCCCAGGGAAGGCGGCGGCGTTTCTGGATGTTGTTGATGTATGGCTTTTGCTTTGCATGGTAGAGTTTTAACTTGCACTTGTAGATGTAGCGACAAACTGTGTTAACTGACAATGGTTTTCTGAAGTGTTCCTGAGCCGACATGGTAAGATCCTTTACACAATGATGTTGGTTTTCAATGCGGTGCCACCTGAGGGATCGAAGGTCACGGGCATTCAAGGTTGGTTTTTGGTCTTGCTGCTTACGTGTAGAAAGTTCTCAAGATTCTCTGAATCTTCTGATTATGTTATGGACTGTAGATGATGGAATCCCTAAATTCCTTGCAACTGAACGTTGAGAAACATTGTTGGACTATTTTTTTCATGCATTTGTTCACAAAGTGGTGATCCTCACCCCATCTTTGCTTTTGAACGGCTGAGCCTTTTGGGGATGCTCCTTTTATACCCAATCATGACACTCACCTGTTTCCAATTAGGTGTTCTTCAGCATTCATCAACTTTCCCAGTCTTTTGCTGCCCTGTCCCAACTTTTTTGAAATGTGTTGCATGCATCCATTTCAAAATGGGCAAATATTTGCACAAAAAGAAAAAAAGTCTATCAGTATGAACATTAAATATCTTGTCTTTGTGGTGTATTCAATTGAATATAGGTTGAAGAGGATTTGCAAATCATTGTATTCTGTTTTTATTTACATTTTACACAATGTCCCAACTTTATTGGAATTGGGGTTGTAAATTACAACATATGATGTTTGACAGGTTTCTCAATCATGTTGTCAAATCTGATGAGTTTGAGGAACATTTTGTTTTGCACATTTTTAGGAGTTACAGCCCTTCGTTGAGTCCATTCATGGGTACTGCATACAGCAGCAATAGAACAAACTACAGCACTAGCTGCTAAATGAAACTTGATGAAATGTACAGTATGTGAAATGTTGGATATTTATAAGGCTGCACATAGTTCCATTTTCAGAGATTCATTCATTTTCAGCTGCATAGTCAAGTCTGGGCTGCAGTGGCAGCAGAGCAAGCAGCTCATCCTGCACTTCCCTATCCTTGGCCAAGTCATGTTATTCTTGCTGGGGGATCCCAAACTGTTCCCAAGCCAGCTAGGAAATTTAATCTCTCCAGCATGTCCTTGTCTTCACCAGGACCTGCTCTCTAGTGGACATGTCTGGAAGACCTCCTTAGGTAGATGACCAGGCAGCATCTTCACCAGATGCCTGAACCACCTAAACTGGCTCCTTTTGGTGGCTCTACTCTGAGTCATTCCCAGATAAAACAACTTCCCACCCTGTCCAGAAGTATAAGCCCAGATACTCTATGGAGAATCTCATTTCTGCTGTATTTGTGATGTTATTCTTTCTGTCATAACCCAAAGCTCATGACCCATAGGTGAGGATAGGAGTGTAATTCAACTGGTAAATTGAGAACCTTGCCTTCTGGCTCAGCTCCTTCTTTACTACAATGGACTGGTACAATGTCTGTAAAATTTCCCAATCCAATATACTCACACTCGTGAACAAGACCCCAAGATGCTTAAACTCCTCCATTTAGGGCAATAACTCTCCCCTCACCCAGAGGCAGCAATCCACCTTTTTCTGACAAAGGACCATGGTCTCAGATTTGGAGATGCTGATTCTAATTACAGCCGCTTCACACTCCGCCTCAAACCTGTTAAGTGCTTGTCGGAGGTCACGGCCTGATGAAGCCAACAGAACCACATCATCTGAAAAAGCAGAGTTGCAACTCTGAGGTCACCAAACTGGACATCCACCAATACCTAGCTGTGCTTTGAAATCCTGTTCATGAACATCACAAACAGGATTGTTGACAAGGGGCAGCCCTGGCAGAGTCCAAGTCCCACCAAAAACAGGTCAGCTGTAATGCAGAGAATGCAGACACAGCTTCTACGCTGGTCATATAGAGACCAGATTGCACACTGCAGAAAATCCAGTATCCCATGCTCCTGTAGAACCCAGCACAGGATACCCTGAGGGACCCAGTAATACACCTTTTCCAAGTCATACTCCCAAGACCCCTCCAATATCCTTCAAATTATTTCATTTATATAGCACCAATCACAACAAAGCTGCCTAAGGTGTTTCACACAAGTAAGGGCTAATCTTACCAACCCCTAGAGCAAGCACACAGGTGACAGTGGTAAGGAAAAACTCCCTCTGATGATTTGAGGAAGACCCATCAAGCAGACCAGACTCAAAAGGTGACCCTCTGCTTGGGCCATGCTACTGACAAAATTGGCAATAGAAATGTACAGAACATTTTGGGACTCCGTGGTGGTGCACAGGATAAGAGGTCTGCAGAAGAAGACACCCACCTCCACCTCAAACAGAGAGAAAAACAGTATCAGGCAGCAGAAAGACAACAAATACAGCATAATTAGTCAGTTTTAAGCAACAAGAACAACAAAAGAAATACAAAGGTGATCGCCGGCTACTAGACTTAAGCTTCACTAAAAGACCCAGACTTTAGATAAAACTGAGGCTGCGACCCACTCCGTTTCCTAATAAAATTAATTAAAAGGTAGGAATCATAGTATCATACTATGCCAGTATGCTAGCCATACAAAAAGGAAAATAAGTGTGTCTTGTGAGGGTAAATAGCTGGTCCACCGTTCCATGACCAGGATGGAACCTGCATTGCTCTTTCTGAACCTGAGATGTGTTTCAGGAGGAGCAATCTTATGGCCCTTTATGATAGACACAAATAGGGATAGAGTCACCTCACCCAGATCATGGAAACTGGGCCTCCTTCTGCTGCTCACAGGTGAGTGCTTCATGGCCGGGTCACCATGGGATGTGGTCAGCTTCAGACCGAATAATCAACACGGTGTCTGCTCTATGTGGGCTCAACACCTGCAGGGAGTCTGTAGAGGTTCTGGTCCAGTTCTTTTGACAGTGGACAGGGGCAAATGCCCACCAGGATTTACACTCAGTTATTTTCAATGATCCCTCACTTATGTAAAAGCAGGTGTCATTGTGTGACGGAGGCCAGCAGGAGTCGCTGTACAATAGTAGTCAGTAAAACCTCACTGCCCAAAAGCTAACGTGCAAGTATCATTGCTGGTTTTCACCCAACAAGCTGTCATTTTTGCACCCTGTGCTTGCATGCTCTTGATCATGACACGACTCAGTCACGTGAGCATGATAGCCAAAAATGAAGTTTGGTCAGGCACAGAGCTGGAGCATTAATATTAACCATCACTAGGCAGCATTCGTATTGTCGACCACCAAAACCCTGGTCTATAGTCCAGCATTATCCAAAGAGCGTAACAGTCAGACACACCTTATATAAACAGGTTGAAATCAGCCACCTTATGTTATTTCACTATGTTTAATCAGATACTTGCAGTAAATACACATGGAAATAGTCTGTTTATTGTTTGTAGTTTCATTTACCTTATATCAATTTATACACCTTATCTTGTTAATTCAAAACTCAACTCTGTTTTAGTTTAAAAGAGTTACAGGACTTAGCCTTGGATAGGGAAGTGGGGAATAAACTGTTTGTGTGCTGCCACAATGACTCAGACCTGGATAAGTGGTAGGCAATAAATGAATTAATTAAAAAATACCTATTATTGTACAACCCCTGGCAATAATTATGGAATCACCGGCCTTGGAGATGTTCATTCAGTTGTTTAATTTTGTAGAAAAAAAGCAGATCACAGACATGATACAAAACTAAAGTCATTTCAAATGGCAACTTTCTGGCTTTAAGAAACACTATAAGAAATCAAGAAAAAAAATTGTGGCAGTCAGTAACGGTTACTTTTTAGACCAAGACCACTCAAGGGAAAAATATGGACTCACTCAATTCTGAGGAATAAATTATGGAATCACCCTGTAAATTTTCATCCCCAAAACTAACACCTGCATCAAATCAGATCTGCTCGTTAGTCTGCATCTAAAAAGGAGTGATCACACCTTGGAGAGCTGTTGCACCAAGTGGACTGACATGAATGATGGCGAGAGATGTCACACGAGACACACGAGAGATGTCAATTGAAACAAAGGAGAGGATTATCATACTCTTAAGAGAGGGTAAATCATCACGCAATGTTGCAAAAGATGTTGGTTGTTCACAGTCAGGTGTGTCTAAACTCTGGACCAAATACAAACAACATGGGAAGGTTGTTAAAGGCAAACATACTGGTAGACCAAGGAAGACATCAAAGCGTCAAGACAGAAAACTTAAAGCAGTATGTCTCAAAAATCGAAAATGCACAACAAAACAAATGAGGAACGAATGGGAGGAAACTGGAGTCAACGTCTGTGATCGAACTGTAAGAAACCGCCTAAAGGAAATGGGATTTACATACAGAAAAGCTAAACGAAAGCCATCATTAACACCTAAACAGAAAAAAAACAAGGTTACAATGGGCTAAGGAAAAGCAATCGTGGACTGTGGATGACTGGATTTATTTATTTATTTTAGTTATTTATTTATTCAATGTTTTACCAGGTAAGTCAATTGAGAACACTTTCTTATTTACAATGACGACCTGGAGAAGAGGCAACACAACAGCAGGAGAGAATAACAGATTCACAATCTCCACATACAACAGTGAAATGCATGAAAGTGATATTCAGTGATGAATCTCGAATCTGCATTGGGCAAGGTGATGATGCTGGAACTTTTGTTTGGTGCCGTTCCAATGAGATTTATAAAGATGACTGCCTGAAGAGAACATGTAAATTTCCACAGTCATTGATGATATGGGGCTGCATGTCAGGTAAAGGCACTGGGGAGATGGCTGTCATTACATCATCAATAAATGCACAAGTTTACATTGATATTTTGGACACTTTCTTATCCCATCAATTGAAAGGATGTTTGGGGATGATGAAATCATTTTTCAAGATGATAATGCATCTTGCCATAGAGCAAAAACTGTGAAAACATTCCTTGCAAAAAGACACATAGGGTCAATGTCATGGCCTGCAAATAGTCCGGATCTCAATCCAATTGAAAATCTTTGGTGGAAATTGAAGAAAATGGTCCATGACAAGGCTCCAACCTGCAAAGCTGATCTGGCAACAGCAATCAGAGAAAGTTGGAGCCAGATTGATGAAGACTACTGTTTCTCACTCATTACGTCCATGCTTCAGAGACTGCAAGCTGTTATAAAAGCCAGAGGTGGTGCAACAAAATACTAGTGATGTGTTGGAGCGTTCTTTTGTTTTTCATGATTCCATAATTTTTTTCCTCAGAATTGAGTGAGTCCATATTTTTTTCCCTCTGCTTGGTCTAAAAAAGTAACCGTTACTGACTGCCACAATTTTTTTTCCTGATTTCTTATAGTGTTTCTTAAAGCCAGAAAGTTGCCATTTGAAATGACTTTAGTTTTGTGTCATGTCTGTGATCTGCTTTTTTCTACAAAATTAAACAACTGAATGAACATCCTCCATAATTTTTGCCAGGGGTTGTAATATGTATGATTAGGGCCCCCATCAGACATTGGCCCTTAGAATGATGCTGCCCTTCCCTATGACATGCTCACAAGAAAGAACTACAATAAATCTATTTCACTACAACGCAAAAGACAATAATCTCTTTCAGCTAATTTCCCAATGTCACATTTAAAAAAAAAAATCAACTTGGGCAATGGGACATGATGAAATAAATTTGATGGCAGACTTTGAGTTTCACTGTTACTGTACTGTTTTAAAAGTGTCTGTGGACTTTGTTGTTAACACATTATTCATGAACAAAATTCCATCTTAGCACCCACAAAAATGCACCCTGATTCAGTCCTTCTTGGTAATTGTTAGCAGGTGTGTAGCTTCCCAATGTAGAAAGTGATGAGTACAAAAAATGAAATCCATCCTATTTTTAAAAAATCCCTGAGGCTACAGTATGCAAGGCAATTTGTTGAATGGGTATGGTTAAATATGCTTTTGGCCATTTAGGCTTTTTTAAATGTATATGTGTGTGTGTGTGTGTGTGTGTGTGTGTGTGTGTGTGTGTGTGTGTGTGTGTGTGTGTGGTGTGTGTGGTGTGTGTGTGTGTGTTGTGTTCTGTTTATTTGTCAGCCTGGTGTTACTGAATGAAAGTGCAGCTATCAGATGGTGTACTTGAACTTAAGAGAAAGTGGTTGTCTCTGTTAATACTGAGGTATTGATGGCATACGGCTGCAGTATATGTTGTTGCAATGACTTTGAGACCCCTGCAAATCTGTGGTTCCTCTTTGTCTTCCTCATCATCCCCTGGTACCTTTGTAAAGACAAGCATGGAAAGCATAAGCTCCGTTACTAATGGATTTTCATCCTGCAGAGGGTTATCCCAGCCTAATTATTTCCCCTTGCTGCCCACACATGAATATGTGTACATGCCCATGGATCTCTAACAACTGTGTTGTTACATTGATGAAGGAACATTCTCTAACATCAAGGAAGCCACAACTGCAGATAATGGTGTAGTTGTATCCAAGAGAACATGCATCAAACCAAAAAATGAGAATCTCTTTTAAATGTATCCATCAATTCATACTGAGAAAAAAAAAAAACCTTCAGTATAAAATCACACATTCACGTAATCTCTCCTACTTAAGAACAGTGATGTACAGTGTAACAGATGTATTTCTTGCATTGTGTTGCACATACTGAGCTCAGTTTTTCAGATATGGTACAGAACCCAGACCCTTTTAGATTCCCATAATGATTTGACACTTTTATTTTTTTACATGATGGATGCCCTTTCTGGTGCAACTACAAGAAAAATGAACCTAATAGAGCTTTGAAGTGTGAACATGTGACATGTGACAGAACCATAAGAAGCTTGTTCTATTATACTTTTTCCAAAAAAGCCATTTTGTCTTTTGATTACAAATCTGGGTGCATCCTCATTCTCATGTTGAGCAATGATGGATTAAACAAATATGATGAGTTATTTATATATCTTTAATCTATCAACCAGTTTGGTGATAGAATATTAACTTACACTCGACAAAAAATAAACGCAACACTTTTGGTTTTGCTCCCATTTTGTATGAGATAAACTCAAAGATCTAAAACTTTTTCCACATACACAATATCACCATTTTCCTCAAATATTGTTCACAAACCAGTCTAAATCTGTGATAGTGAGCACTTCTCCTTTGCTGAGATAATCCATCCCACCTCACAGGTGTGCCATACAAGATGCTGATTAGACACCATGATTAGTGCACAGGTGTGCCTTAGACTGTCTACAATAAAAGGCCACTCTGAAAGGTGCAGTTTTGTTTTATTGGGGGGATACCAGTCAGTATCTGGTGTGACCACCATTTGCCTCATCAGTGCAACACATCTCCTGCGCATAGAGTTGTTCAGGTTGTCAATTGTGGCCTGTGGAATGTTGGTCCACTCCTCTTTAATGGCTGTGTGAAGTTGCTGGATATTGGCAGGAACTGGTACACGCTGTCGTATACGCCGGTCCAGAGCATCCCAAACATGCTCAGTGGGTGACATGTCCGGTGAGTATGCCGGCCATGCAAGAACTGGGACATTTTCAGCTTCCAAGAATTGTGTACAGATCCTTGCAACATGGGGCCGTGCATTATCCTTGTTGTGTGTTGGGGGGGTGTGGCTGGACATTTTGGTGTTCTTTTCTTTTCTTTGCTCTCCAGGTGGTATGAAAACTGATTTGTCTGTGGAGAAGGTGCTGGCTGAAGAGTCCTTCACCCTCATCAACATTATGTGTAGCACCTGTGGATGGTGCTCACATGCAACCTTAAAGACTTTCAGCTGAAGCAGATAATTGGATGGCGTTCTGCATTTAAGCCATGTGTGATTCAAGCAGAATTGCCGGGAACTCGACCTTGTGATGTTCGTTTGTGAGATGCTGATGACCGCGCCTGGGTTTGACACATCGAGCTGTGAAGCAGGAAGGGTGAGGGACACATGCTGTCAGCACACATCAGAGGTGATTAATTGTTTGACTACTTGTTGATAGTAACTTGGTATTTTGTTACGCAGTATATTTGAATTGTGATTGAGAATTGTGCAGCCTTGCTACTCACTGCTGTGGCGTGCGGACAAGTGATCCTCCACCTGTTGTGAGAAGCTGCTCATTTGCATAAAGCTTAAAATACAGACCTGAATGTGTTGCTGATAGTGTGTGTCTTTTGAAGGATATTAGTTGTAACTGCTGACTTACCTCACCTCTATCATCCTTCGCAGAGTAGTCGGTTTTGTCGTGTCCCACCTGGGGGGTGTTTGGCTGGGTAACAGTGAGTCCAGAAGCGCCGGGCTTCTATCCTTTTGGGCGCTGGAGAGCGTGCCAGCCTTCACTCCACCAGAATGACGCTGTTTTAGTTTCTACACTTTATTATGCACCAGAGGGTGAAAAAATAAATTGTTTTGTTATTGGAACCGCTGTCTGGTTATTTTAGCGCTGGGTTCCGTCAGACGCAGGTCCGCTCCTCAACCCGCGTCGACACATAACAGTAGTTCCCGGCCATTCCATAATGGACCCAGCGGCAGAGGTGGTTCCTTTTGCCGAAAAAGTTCTAGAACACTTGGAGAAAATATGGGAGCAATTACAGCTTCTCGCAAACCAAATTAAACAAACAGACGCCCGTGGTTACGGAGCTTGCAGCCGCAAGCCATTTCCGCTTCCTGCTGCTCCAGCTGCGGCACCATCGATACCGGTTGCAGATAACTCCGTCACCCAGAGATTCGGCGTCCGAACCGAGTATTTGTCATCCGGAGCATTATGCGGGAGACGTTGAAGCCTGTGCTTCGTTTTTGATGCAATGTTCTCTGGTTTTTGCCTCAGCGACCGGCTTCCTTCTCTTCTGATGGGAGCCGTGTTTCATATGTGACAAATTTGCTCCGAGGTGACGCCTTAGCTTGGGTCACAGCATTGTGGCGTAACAACTTGCCATTGTTAGGATCCTTTAAGGATTTCTCCCGGGAGTTCCGACTGGTTTTTGACCATCCGGTTGAAACGTATGCCATTGCCCAATGGTTGCTGAATCTCAGGCAGGGGAGGCGGAGTGCGGCGGAGTATTCCGTGGACTTCCGGATTTTTTCTGCTCAGTCAGGTTGGAATGCCGCAGCTTTACGAGGAGTGTTTGTAGATGGGTTAAATGAGTCATTAAAAGACGAGCTGGTAGTCCGTGACGAGCCAAACGATTTAGATGAGCTAATATCGTTGGTGATTCGTCTAGATGATCGGATGAAGGAGCGTGGATGCGAGAGAGGGCGGCCATCAGAGCAGGTTTTTTTCGTCTCGGGGCTTTCCCCGACACAGATCTGGGCCGCCTCTTCTTCGCCCCACTGAGGCTCCTCCGACGGGACCTCTGGCTCCTCTTGCTGACGAGCCCATGCAGCTCGGACAAGCCAGAGACCACTGTATTGCCCCGACATATAAGCGTCAAGAAAAATAATGGTGACATATCTCCAGGTGTTCTGGGACAGGCAAAATAAAAATAAAAAAAAAACTTATATGGGTTAATGTTTTGTTTTCTTTGAATAGGGGTTATAATTTGTTTGGGGAGTCAGAGGCGTGTATGGGGGAGTGAACGTTAGGCGGTTAGAAGCCCGTCTGGGCTCACTTGATCGTTATTTTTTTATGTGTTTTTAGGTATTTTCTGTTTGGGTTTTGGGGTCGTTTTATTTTGTTGTTTTTTATTTCCCTACATCCCTAACCCCAACCTCACTTGCCCCAAGACCGTTCATCTTGTGGGTTGTGGGGTGGTGCAGGTTGGTCACGCTGAGCGTTCTCAGAAGACCTCTGCACCTAGGGGGGGGGGGGTGTTAGGGGCGTTTTTCTTGGTTTGGTTAGGGCCCGGTTCCACTCCAGCCTCGGTGAGCCTTTGTACCGTTCGTCATTGGTGTTGCCGGGGTGTGGTGTAGCGGGAACATACCTCAGTCGGAGGGGTGGGCCGATCTTTTGCCGTTCGCCATTTCGGTAGTTCCACCCCTCCCGAGAGGCTGGGGTATGGTCGAGTTGGGGCACCGGACGTATTTCCGGTTTTCCGCTGCGCCTCGGGGTTGGGGCTGGGTTAGTTTTTCCTGTTCCCTTCCCCGGCTTTATGTTTTGAGCTGTTCACCAAAATTGAGCCACCGAGGGGCTCTGGGAGGTACCTGGGGTCTTTCGGGGTGCCGGGGAAGGTAACAGGGTTTACGGTTGTTTTGTTTGCCCCCGGGGTTGTTTCAGGTAGTCCTCCGGGGGTTGGACTTTGATTTTGTTTTGTTTCCTTCCGGGTTCCACCTCCAGGGTTGATGGGACAGTCCTCTGGGGGGGAATTGGCTTGTGGGGCCGACTAGCCAGGTGTGGCCAGGTCTGGGGTTCCGGGGTTGTGGGGAGGGTGCCTCCTGGGGTTTGATGGTACAGTCCTCTGGGGGGCGCTGTTTGCTCCATGTACACCTGGGGACCTTTGTGGGATTCCAGTTCTGGCTATTCCTCCTGGAACCAGCGGTAAAGGCCTTCTGGGGGGGTTGGGCTCTGCAGGTCGTTCTGGGGGGGTTGTTTGTTATTTTTCTTTTATGTATTTATGTTTGTATTGTGTTTGTGGGGCTGTGTTGGGTTTTTGCGTTTGGGAGTTTTTCTTTTCTTCCCGGGGTTGGATGGGACGGTCCCCTGGGGAGGTTTTGGGTGGGTTTTATGTTTTTCTTGTGTGTTGGATTGTACTGGGGACTGTTTTGGGGTTTTTGTTGATGCCAGCCGGCCTTCCAGCTGCGGTGCCCTGTCCTGCTGTCTGTGGTGGACCTTGGGAGCGTTGTGCTGTCTGCTTCCTGACGAGGACCCCGGAGGGAGGTGCTGTTCTCGGGCCTGGTCTGTTCGGTCGCCGGGAGGCTTCCCGTTAAAGGGGGGGTACTGTTGTGTGTTGGGGGGGTGTGGCTGGACATTTTGGTGTTCTTTTCTTTTCTTTGCTCTCCAGGTGGTATGAAAACTGATTTGTCTGTGGAGAAGGTGCTGGCTGAAGAGTCCTTCACCCTCATCAACATTATGTGTAGCACCTGTGGATGGTGCTCACATGCAACCTTAAAGACTTTCAGCTGAAGCAGATAATTGGATGGCGGTTCTGCATTTAAGCCATGTGTGATTTCAAGCAGAATTGCCGGGAACTCGACCTTGTGATGTTCGTTTGTGAGATGCTGAGGACCGCGCCTGGGTTGACACATCGAGCCTGTGAAGCAGGAAGGGTGAGGGACACATGCTGTCAGCACACATCAGAGGTGATTAATTGTTTGACTACTTGTTGATAGTAACTTGGTATTTTGTTATGCAGTGTATTTGAATGTGATGAGAATTGTGCAGCTTGCTTCTCACTGCTGTGGCGTGCGGACAAGTGATCCTCCACCTGTTGTGAGAAGCTGCTCATTTGCATAAAGCTTAAAATACAGACCTGAATGTGTTGCTGATAGTGTGTGTCTTTTGAAGGATATAGTTGTAACTGCTGACTTACCTCACCTCTTCTATCCTTCGTAGAGAGTCGGTTTGTCGTGTCCACCTGGGGGGTGTTTGGCGTAACAGTGAGTCCAGAAGCGCTGGGCTTCGATCCTTTTTGGGCGCTGGAGAGCGTGCCAGCCTTCACCAGAATGACGCTGTTTTAGTTTCTACACTTTATTATGCACCAGAGGGTGAAAAAATAAATTGTTTTTGTTATTGGAACCGCTGTCTGGTTATTTTAGTGCTGGGTTCCGTCAGACGCAGGTCCGCTCCTCAACCCGCGTCGACACATAACAATCCTGCTGCAACATGAGGTGATGTTCTTGGATGTATGGCACAACAATGGGCCTCAGGCTCTCGTCACGGTATCTCTGTGCATTCAAAATGCCATCAATAAAATGCACCTGTGTTCTTCGTCCATAACAGACGCCTGCCCATACCATAACCCCACCGCCACCATGGGCCACTCGATCCACAACATTGACATCAGAAAACCGCTCACCCACACGACGCCACACACGCTGTCTGCCATCTGCCCTGGACAGTGTGAACCGGGATTCATCTGTGAAGAGAACACCTCTCCAACGTGCCAAATGCCAGCGAATGTGAGCATTTGCCCACTCAAGGTCGGTTTACGACGATGAACTGGAGTCAGGTTGAGACCCCGATGAGGACGACGAGCATGCAGATGAGCTTCCCAGAGACGGTTTCTGACAGTTTGTGCAGAAATTCTTTGGTTATGCAAACCGATTGTGTCAGCAGCTGTCCGAGTGGCTGGTCTCAGACGATCTTGGAGGTGAACATGCTGGATGTGGAGGTCCTGGGCTGGTGTGGTTACACGTGGTCTGCAGTTGTGAGGCTGGTTGGATGTACTGCCAAATTCTCTGAAACGCCTTTGGAGACGGCTTATGGTAGAGAAATGAACATTCAATACACGAGCAACAGCTCTGGCTGACATTCCTGCTGTCAGCATGCCAATGCACGCTCCCTCAAATCTTGCGACATCTGTGGCATTGTGCTGTGTGATAAAACTGCACCTTTCAGAGTGGCCTTTTATTGTGGACAGTCTAAGGCACACCTGTGCACTAATCATGGTGTCTAATCAGCATCTTGATATGGCACACCTGTGAGGTGGGATGGATTATCTCAGCAAAGGAGAAGTGCTCACTATCACAGATTTAGGACTGGTTTGTGAACAAATTTGAGGGGAAATGGTGATATTGTGTATGTGGAAAAAGTTTTAGATCTTTGAGTTCATCTCATACAAAATGGGAGCAAAACCAAAAGTGTTGCGTTTATATTTTTGTTGAGTGTAGTTTGTGCCCCGTGTTGCTTGCAAATTCCACAGCTATTCCCAAAGCTTCCAACATCGAGATTATGCACTAGAAGGACTCCTGGTTTACAGATGAGGGATAGACCTGTTCCAAAATGTCAAATGTTAGAAAATCTTTTGGGCCACATGCCTGTTCTTGTTCCACTAATAAAATAAAAGCTCTGTGCCAAAATTTATGGTAATCGGACATTGTTTAGGGGTCCCCCATAAAGCAACAATTTTCCCCAACAAGCAAAAAGGGGTGACAACTTCCAGTAATGTCCTCCTCTGGGTGACCAATCAACCACCACTTTTTGCGATTAGAAGCCATCACATGTACCTGTAAAGAAAAAATAATGGCATCAGAGTCTTCTCCCGTTAGGGTGACTTTGCCTTGCCAGCGGAGGAGAGGAAAATGTGTCACTCTGGGGCACCTCCAAATCTTATCTGATTGAGTTCAAATTTGGTCTGCACCTATAAAACCCCAAGTGGAACCAAAAACAACATGTGGCCTGAAGTCTCTCACAACTTAAATTTTTTTCACTATATAACAAGAACAGCTCTAGTGAGGGGGCTGCTTTGATTTCCTGATTGGTCTGCTCACTTATTACAGTTCATAAGTATACATATAGAACTATTTAAAACAGTAACATTGTAAAAAATTATATGACGTGATGCAGTTCAGCAACAAAACCACAAGCATATTTTTCATGATGAAAATGAGATGAGGAGGCTAACCAGTGTTCAAAAATGCTCACGAAGATGAAATTAAAACATGCGTTCTTGTTGCCAAAAAGGCAAGACTAAATGGTTTGCATGAAGTAAAAGTAAATAAAATCACTATCCATTTTGTCCACAAGCTCCTAAGCTTTGAAAATGTTTCCAAAATGTGTCTCATTCAGCAGAATTAATGTTGATGCCGTCCTGACGGAAAATCATCAAGAGTGGACACAACATATAAATTGTACCGCGGGCGCATTTGTGAATGTGCGGGACATTTGTAAACGCAGTACAAAATGTTCAGCAATCAGTTTTTACAAACTGGTTTTGTCCTCTGTCTCCTGTCTGAAGGAGTGGGATGGTGTGTCATCCTGCTGTGTGTTTGAGCATAGATCTGTAAAGGACACTAGAGGGAACACCAACTTCCAGAAAGTTAATTTACATTTTCTTTACAAACCAGGAACCTAAAAGCCAAAAGCTTTGTGTTTAATCACTGCATGTTTAAGAAGACACCAACACCAATTACATTAGACATTGGCGGATTAACTAAAGAATAAATAAATAATAACTGTATGGTGTAGTAAATTCATCTGACGTCAATGATAAACATTTAATGAAAAAGAGTTTACATACGAGGGCTGTCAATAAAGTAACGGTCCTTTTTATTTTTTCAAAAACTATATGGATTTCATTCATATGTTTTTACGTCAGACATGCTTGAACCCTCGTGCGCATGCGTGAGTTTTTCCACGCCTGTCGGTGACGTCATTCACCTGTGAGCACTCCTTGTGGGAGGAGTCGTCCAGCCCCTCGTCGGAATTCCTTTGTCTGAGAAGTTGCTGAGAGACTGGCGCGTTGTTTGATCAAAATTTTTTCTAAACCTGTGAGACACATCGAAGTGGACACGGTTCGAAAAATTAAGCTGGTTTTCAGTGAAAATTTTAACGGCTGATGAGAGATTTTGAGGTGATTCTGTCGCTTTAAGGACTTTTCACGGTGTGAGACGTCGCTCAGCGCTCTCAGGCGGCGTCATCAGCCTGTTTCAAGCTTAAAACCTCCACATTTCAGGCTCTGTTGATCCAGGACGTCGTGAGAGAACAGAGAAGTTTCAGAAGAAGTCGGTTTCAGCATTTTATCCGGATATTCCACTGTTAAAGGAGATTTTTTTAATGAAAGACGTGCGGACGGATCCGCGTGTCGGGACGCAGCCGCCGCGGTGCAGCGGCACAGGAAAAACACCTCCATGTTGATAACCATTTGTAAAATCCAGGCGGCTTTTGATGGCTTTCAGTGGAGTGAGTATATGAGAAATTGTTTAACAGCTGGACATGTTCCTGTTGCGGAGCGTTTCCTGTGGCGGAGCGTCGCGGCGGCTGCGAGCCGATGCGCGGATCTGTCCGCACGTCTTTCATTAAAAAAATCTCCTTTAACAGTGGAATATCCGGATAAAATGCTGAAACCGACTTCTTCTGAAACTTCTCTGTTCTCTCACGACGTCCTGGATCAATAGAGCCTGAAATGTGGAGGTTTTCAGCTTGAACAGGCTGATGACGGCGCCTGAGAGCGCTGAGCGACGTCTCGCACCGTGGGAAGTCCTTAAAGTGACAGAATCACCTCAAAATCTCTCATCAGCCGTTAAAATTTTCACTGAAAACCAGCTTAATTTTTCGAACCGTGTCCACTTCGATGTGTCTCACGCATGCGCACGAGGGTTCAAGCATGTCTGACGTAAAAACATATGAATGAAATCCATATAGTTTTTGAAAAAAATAAAAAGGACCCTTACTTTATTGACAGCCCTCGTATACACTCTGTCTCACAGTGTTAACGTGTCTGATCAGCTCTCTGAGGCTCAGATTAAAGACACTGCGTTTTAGTTTACATTTACACTCTGAGTTATGGTGTTAAAGTGTTTGATTAGCTCTCTGAGGCTCAGATTAAAGACACTGCGTGTTAGTCTACATTTATACTCTGAGTTATGGTGTTAAAGTGTCTGATCAGCTCTCTGCTGCTCACAATAAATTTACTGTATGTAGATTTTTGAACACATCAGCCTACATTATCTATCCATCTGAACATAGAATAACTAGATCCAACAAATGTTTCATTTCAAAAGACTTGGGGCTCATGTACAAAGACTTGCGTGGATTTCCAACTAAAACATGGTGTACGTGAAAACCGAGAAAGTGGCGTAAGCACAAAAATTCAGATGTATCAAAGTGTGCATAGGCATGGATCTACACACGTGTTCATGGAATTGAGCGTGGAACCAAACTCCTCCCTGGCCACCCCCTATTTAAATATGCAATTCAATGAAAATAGGCCCTTTGAGCAGGGATTCCCCACGATGTCATATCAGACAACAAGAACACAGAAAAGAAATTATACTATAGACAATTGGAAATTACGTGGAGACACGATATGTGAATGAATAAATATGACTCAAACTAATGAAAAAGAAAGAACATTTGACACAAGACTAAGACTAAATTAAAAAGCAGGTGGAAAAATTAACCCTACAGCAATCATAGAGTTGCTGTCATATCTGTCTCAGCATTTGGGGTTTAGCATTTGACATGAAACTCAGAGGAACACAGATGTGAGCAGCACTACAACAAACCCAGCCAAAATAGGCAGCACTTACCACAACATTGAAACTTTTTTTTTTTGCCATGTTAGGTTGCACAGTTCTTTATAGTCAACTGGAAAACAATGACATATTTTCCACATGATCAGATTTCTATTGATTTTTCTCTTGATGTAGTGGTTTTGAGTCAACAGAAAACTAGGAAGCTAACAAGATTATTGTCAAAGTGTTCATTTTCCCCCAAGTAACCATTTGTGTAGGATCGGCCAAGTGGTTGTCAAGGGGCTGTGATGTCATCACCTTGGAGCTCGATGTACTGTACATTTTTTGATGGTTGGAGGAAATATGAAGTTTGGACCTAGGACCTTCCTGAAGAAAGAGTACTTGTCAAAATGCAACAAAACAATTCCTCCTCAAGCCCATTTCTTATTCGTGTTTTCACTTGATGGTAATATCAGAAATGTGTTGATTCATTCCTGTGGTCTGAATCAACACACTGGGTGTTGCTTTTATTTATAAATCTAGGTTTACTTTATTAGCTGTTGAGGGTCCTCCGCTCTGCCTGTGATGCTACTTATTGTCAAGGTCAGAAGTATGGAAATCAGTCATGTTACTTTGTAACTGTTTATAGGCCTCCTGGCCCATATTCTGAATTTTTAGATGAATCTTGTGTGTTCATCTCTAGCTTGTCAGATAGTGCAGATAACACATTGATTATTGGTGACTTTAACATTCATATAAATAAGTCATCTGATCCCCTTTGCAAATAATTTATTGAACTTGTGGATGCATTAGGATTCCAGCAATGCATTCAGGACTCGACGCACGAGTGGAAATACACTGGATTTGGTTGTCGTGTGTGGCCTTTCTGTCACAAATATCGACATCTTGCCTCTTGGATCGGTGGTCTCTGACCACTCACTTGTTAGGTTTACATTTATGTTGCCACCTTTAGTGGAGCAACAACCTTCTCTATTACTACGGTGACACATTAAACCCTCAACTATGACTGAACTCAAAGCTAGACGACCTTTTTAATGAAATTTTAAGTTCATGTTTGGAGAATGCTCAGTCAGTAGACAGCTTAAATTCAGTGCTCAAAACTACACTTGATAAGATTGCGCCTCCTCTATTAAGTCCATGCTTTCCCAAGGCACAGTTCAGTGTTGGTTCAATGGTTTTTGCATGACCTTAGGCAGAAGGCTAGAGGTTTGGAACGGAAATGGCGTCGTTCCAAATTAGAGGTGTTCCACCTTTTGTGGCGAGATGCTATTTTAGATTATAGGCATGCACTATTGGCTGCAAAGCAGGCCTATTATTCTGATTTGATCAATAAAAACAAGCTTAACTCAAAGTTTTTGTTTGACACAGTAGCATTTCTCATTCATGGAAAGCCACCTGTTAGTCCTTCTCCCTTTTCAGCAGACGACTTCTTGGATTTTTTTGAGAAGAAAATAGAACGTATTAGGTTGAGCATATATCTCAGCATGCCTTGGCCCAGCCACTGCACCCTGCTATGGGAGTGGGTTCTATCATTGAGTTGTTACCTAGGCATGCTGATGAAACTTGTGACGTCTACAAAAGCACAACCTATTTATTTGATCCCATACCAACAAAACTGTTTAAGGACTTATGGCCCATTGTTGGGCCAACTGTGCTGGAAATTGAAATCTCTCACTAACTTCCAGATCTGTTCCTAAATGGTTTAAATCTGCAGTGATTAAACCGTTACTTAAGAAATCTAATCTTGACTCTCGTATACTGAAAAATTATAGGCCAATATCAGATTCATTATTTTGTTCTAAAATTCTGGAAAAGTGGTTTCATGGCAACTTGTGGACCACCTTGCTGAGAATAATCTTTTTGAGCCACTGCATCTGCTTTTAGAAAATGTCACTCCACAGAGACAGCTCTCACTAAAGTAGTGAGTGATCATTTGCAATCAATGGACTTGAATGCCACCACAGTTTTGGTATTGTTGGATCTTAATGCTGCGTTGGTTACTATGGATCATCATATTTTACTTGATAGGCTGGAGAATTATTTTGGGATTACTGGACGTGCCCTTGCATGGTTGATGTCATACCTGTCCTATCGTTCTCATTATGTTTTGTAGAATAACACAACTTCTAACCTTAGTGATATGAAGTTTGGGGTTCCACAGGGATCTGTTCTGGACCCCCTGCTTTTTTCCCCTGTACGTCGTACCCCTTGGGCATATACTGCAGTGTTTTGGGAATGCCTTTCATTGCTATGCTGATTATACTCAATTGTACATGCTGATAACTGCTGGTAATCTTATTCATATAAAATCCCTAGAGGATTGACTTACTTCAGTGAGAAGCTGGATGTCTAGTAATTTCCTGCTTTTGAACTCTGATAAGACTGAAATGATGGTTCTTGGTCTAGCAAGACATCTGCATCGGTTTGACCAGCTTGCACTTAGTTTAGGTTTGTGTATTATACATCATACGGACAAAGTGAGGATCCTTGGGGTAATTTTTGATCCTACGTTGTCCTTTGACCTCTACTTTAAAGACATCATGAGGACTGCTTTCTTCCATCTGCAAAATATAGCGAAGATCCGTCTTATCCTGTCTATGGCTGACGCTGATATCCTGATAGATGCTTTTGTTTCCTCTAGATTGGATTATTGCTCTATTTTCTAATTGCCACAGTCCAGAATCAGGGGTCTTCCAGACTCTTGACACGAAGCAGGAGGTTTGACCACATTACTCCAATTTTGGCATCTCTTCACTGGGTGCCTGTCTCTGTGAGATCAGATTTTATGGTCCTGCTACTGGTCTTGAAAATTGTTCACAGACTGGCACCACCCTACTTGGTGGATCTACTTAAGCCCTATGTACCGGCCCAGGCTCTGCGCTCACAGGACACAGGATTGCTCTGTGTCCCTAGGGTGAATAAAAGGTCTGTGGGACATAGAGCTTTTTCCTATTGTGCCCCGGTCCTGTGGAATGATGTCCCTGTTTTAGTGAACCAGTCAGACTCTGTGGAGACTTTTAAGTCGTGTCTGAAGATGCATTTGTTTATTTTATGTGATTAATATATCTATGCTTTTATTCTTTTTTTTTAACCTTTTTATGTTTATCATGTTTTTAACCTTTTCATCATGCTCTTTGATTTTTTTTTTATTTAATTTGTTTTGGTTTTTCTTGGTGAGTTGTTTTATGTGAAGCGCCTTGAGACGACACTGCTGTGATTTGGTGCTCTATAAGTTTAATAAATTGAATAATAATAATTCTAATAAATTGAAGATAGACTCTGTGGTGCTGTTAATGTCGACAAAAACAACAATGAATTTGACAGTAACAACAATACATTTTTATTTGTATAGTTGTTTCTAAATGCATTTTAAAGTGGTTTATAGCATAACCACAATAAAGGGGAGTTTAAAACACATCACTCACTCTCACTCATCTTCAACAGCTTACTCCAATTAAGGGTTGCAGGGGGCTGGACCATATTTCAGCAGTCACTGGGCGTGAGGCAGAGTACACCTACACAGGACACCAGTCTGTCACTGGGCCACGTAGAGACAAACAAACACATTCACAGCACTGTTGCCTCACAGCGAGAAGGTTGTGGGTTCAATTCCTGTGGCCTTTCTGTGTGGAGTTTGCATCTTCTCCCCATGTTTGCGTGGGTTTCCTCCGGCTGCTCCAGTTTCCTCCCACATCCAAAGACATGCGGGTTAGGTGGATTGGCATCTTTAAAATTGTCCATAGGTGTGTGTGTGGGTGTGTCTGTGTTTGTTTGTCTATTTGTGGCCCTGCGACAGACTGGCGTCCTGTCCTGGGTGTACCCTGCCTCGCGCTCTATGACTGCTGGGATAGGCTCCAGCCCCCTGCGACTCTTAATTGGACTAAGCGTTAGAATGAATGAATGAATTCACCTAACTTGCATCTCTTTCAATGTGGGAGGAAGCTGGAGTACCCAGAAGGAACCAACGGGAACACAGGGAAACATGCAAGCTCCTTTAAAACACATCTTAAAGATAATTTTAAAGACACCAACATTTAGTAGCATTAATAAAACGTCAGGACAGATTTGGCAGCACTGGCTGCTGTTGTATGTCGCTGCATCCACCACACCACAGAATTGCCTTGAGTCCTGCATGGCACATGCACTACCACTACCTCTAGCTGAAATCAGGTAAAAATTGGGCATCTCCTTGATTTTGAAGATTTATCAAGGGCACATTTCCTAGCTGTCATTCCTAACCATAACCTAATCTCTCTTTCCCCCCCCCTAACCATATCCACCCCGACCCCCCCCCGCTTCACTTTAATTTCGTGCAGCCATCACGGAATGAATGAATTTGTGCTGCAGTGATGAAAATGAGGCGCTTTTCGTCGCAATATCACGAACCAATAGATTAATGTATATTTCCTGCTGCTGAATCATGACTTGCTGTGAGACTGGGTTGGATATACAACCCCAATGCCAATGAAGTTGGGATGTTGTGTAAATGTAAATAAAAACAGAATACAGTGATTGGCAAATCTTCTTCAACCTATATTCAATTGAATACACCACAAAGACAAGATATTTAATGTTCAAACTGATAAACTTTATTGTTTTTGTGCGAATATTTGCTCATTTTGAAATGGATGCCTGCAACACGTTTCAAAAAAGCTGAGACAGTGTTGTGTTTACCCCTGTGTTACATCACCTTTCCTTCTAACAACACTCAATAAGTTTTTGGGAACTGAGGACACTAATTGTTGAAGCTTTGTAGGTGGAATTCTTTCCCATTCTTGCTTGGCATATGACTTAATTTGTTCAACAGTCCGGGGTCTCCGTTGTCGTATTTTGCGCTTCATAATGTGCCACACATTTTCAATGTGCCACAGGTCTGGACTGCAGGCAGGCCAATCTATTACCCGCACTCTTTTATTACGAAGCCACGCTGTTGTAACACGTGCAGAATGTGGCTTGGCATTGTCTTGCTGAAATAAGCAGGAACGTCCCTGAAAAGACGTTGCTTGGATGGCAGCATGTGTTGCTCCAAAACCTGGATGTACCTTTCACATTGATGGTACCATCACAGATGTGTAAGTTGTCCATGTCATGGGCACTAACCACCCCATACCATCACAGATGCTGGCTTTTGAACTTTGCGCTGGTAACAATCTGGATGGTCTTTTTCCTCTTTTGTCCGGAGGACACAACGTCCATGATTTCCACAAACAATGAAATGTGGACTCATGAGACCACAGCACACTTCCACTTTGCGTCTGTCCATTTCAAATGAGCTCGGGCCCAGGGAAGGCGGCGGCGTTTCTGGATGTTGTTGATGTATGGCTTTTGCTTTGCATGGTAGAGTTTTAACTTGCACTTGTAGATGTAGCGACAAACTGTGTTAACTGACAATGGTTTTCTGAAGTGTTCCTGAGCCGACATGGTAAGATCCTTTACACAATGATGTTGGTTTTCAATGCGGTGCCACCTGAGGGATCGAAGGTCACGGGCATTCAAGGTTGGTTTTTGGTCTTGCTGCTTACGTGTAGAAAGTTCTCAAGATTCTCTGAATCTTCTGATTATGTTATGGACTGTAGATGATGGAATCCCTAAATTCCTTGCAACTGAACGTTGAGAAACATTGTTGGACTATTTTTTTCATGCATTTGTTCACAAAGTGGTGATCCTCACCCCATCTTTGCTTTTGAACGGCTGAGCCTTTTGGGGATGCTCCTTTTATACCCAATCATGACACTCACCTGTTTCCAATTAGGTGTTCTCAGCATTCATCAACTTTCCCAGTCTTTTGTTGCCCCTGTCCAAGGTTTTTTGAAATGTGTTGCATGCATCTATTACAAAATGAGCAAATATTTGCACAAAAAAAAAAAAAAAGTCTATCAGTACATTAAATATCTTCTCTTTGAGGTGTATTCAATTGAATATAGGTTGAAGAGGATTTGCAAAACATTGTATTCTGTTTTATTTACATTTCACACAATGTCCCAACTTTATTGGAATTGGGGTTGTAAATTACAACATATGATGTTTGACAGGTTTCTCAATCATGTTGTCAAATCTGATGAGTTTGAGGAACATTTTTTTTGCACATTTTTAGGAGTTACAGCCCTTCGTTGAGTCCATTCATGGGTACTGCATACAGCAGCAATAGAACAAACTACAGCACTAGCTGCTAAATGAAACTTGATGAAATGTACAGTATGTGAAATGTTGGATATTTATAAGGCTGCACATAGTTCCATTTTCAGAGATTCATTCATTTTCAGCTGCATAGTCAAGTCTGGGCTGCAGTGGCAGCAGAGCAAGCAGCTCATCCTGCACTTCCCTATCCTTGGCCAAGTCATGTTATTCTTGCTGGGGGATCCCAAACTGTTCCCAAGCCAGCTAGGAAATTTAATCTCTCCAGCATGTCCTTGTCTTCACCAGGACCTGCTCTCTAGTGGACATGTCTGGAAGACCTCCTTAGGTAGATGACCAGGCAGCATCTTCACCAGATGCCTGAACCACCTAAACTGGCTCCTTTTGGTGGCTCTACTCTGAGTCATTCCCAGATAAAACAACTTCCCACCCTGTCCAGAAGTATAAGCCCAGATACTCTATGGAGAAATCTCATTTCTGCTGCTTGTATTTGTGATGTTATTCTTTCTGTCATAACCCAAAGCTCATGACCCATAGGTGAGGATAGGAGTGTAATTCAACTGGTAAATTGAGAACCTTGCCTTCTGGCTCAGCTCCTTCTTTACTACAATGGACTGGTACAATGTCTGTAAAATTTCCCAATCCAATATACTCACACTCGTGAACAAGACCCCAAGATGCTTAAACTCCTCCATTTAGGGCAATAACTCTCCCCTCACCCAGAGGCAGCAATCCACCTTTTTCTGACAAAGGACCATGGTCTCAGATTTGGAGATGCTGATTCTAATTACAGCCGCTTCACACTCCGCCTCAAACCTGTTAAGTGCTTGTCGGAGGTCACGGCCTGATGAAGCCAACAGAACCACATCATCTGAAAAAGCAGAGTTGCAACTCTGAGGTCACCAAACTGGACATCCACCAATACCTAGCTGTGCTTTGAAATCCTGTTCATGAACATCACAAACAGGATTGTTGACAAGGGGCAGCCCTGGCAGAGTCCAAGTCCCACCAAAAACAGGTCAGCTGTAATGCAGAGAATGCAGACACAGCTTCTACGCTGGTCATATAGAGACCAGATTGCACACTGCAGAAAATCCAGTATCCCATGCTCCTGTAGAACCCAGCACAGGATACCCTGAGGGACCCAGTAATACACCTTTTCCAAGTCATACTCCCAAGACCCCTCCAATATCCTTCAAATTATTTCATTTATATAGCACCAAATCACAACAAAGCTGCCTAAGGTGTTTCACACAAGTAAGGGCTAATCTTACCAACCCCTAGAGCAAGCACACAGGTGACAGTGGTAAGGAAAAACTCCCTCTGATGATTTGAGGAAGACCCATCAAGCAGACCAGACTCAAAAGGTGACCCTCTGCTTGGGCCATGCTACTGACAAAATTGGCAATAGAAATGTACAGAACATTTTGGGACTCCGTGGTGGTGCACAGGATAAGAGGTCTGCAGAAGAAGACACCCACCTCCACCTCAAACAGAGAGAAAAACAGTATCAGGCAGCAAAAGACAACAAATACAGCATAATTAGTCAGTTTTAAGCAACAAGAACAACAAAAGAAATACAAAGGTGATCGCCGGCTACTAGACTTAAGCTTCACTAAGACCCAGACTTTAGATAAAACTGAGGCTGCGACCCACTCCGTTTCCTAATAAAATTAATTAAAAGGTAGGAATCATAGTATCATACTATGCCAGTATGCTAGCCATACAAAAAGGAAAATAAGTGTGTCTTGTGAGGGTAAATAGCTGGTCCACCGTTCCATGACCAGGATGGAACCTGCATTGCTCTTTCTGAACCTGAGATGTGTTTCAGGAGGAGCAATCTTATGGCCCTTTATGATAGACACAAATAGGGATAGAGTCACCTCACCCAGATCATGGAAACTGGGCCTCCTTCTGCTGCTCACAGGTGAGTGCTTCATGGCCGGGTCTACCACCATGGGATGTGGTCAGCTTCAGACCGAATAATCAACACGGTGTCTGCTCTATGTGGGCTCAACACCTGCAGGGAGTCTGTAGAGGTTCTGGTCCACTGTTCTTTTGACAGTGGACAGGGGCAAATGCCCACCAGGATTTACACTCAGTTATTTTCAATGATCCCTCACTTATGTAAAAGCAGGTGTCATTGTGTGACGGAGGCCAGCAGGAGTCGCTGTACAATAGTAGTCAGTAAAACCTCACTGCCCAAAAGCTAACGTGCAAGTATCATTGCTGGTTTTCACCCAACAAGCTGTCATTTTTGCACCCTGTGCTTGCATGCTCTTGATCATGACACGACTCAGTCACGTGAGCATGATAGCCAAAAATGAAGTTTGGTCAGGCACAGAGCTGGAGCATTAATATTAACCATCACTAGGCAGCATTCGTATTGTCGACCACCAAAACCCTGGTCTATAGTCCAGCATTATCCAAAGAGCGTAACAGTCAGACACACCTTATATAAACAGGTTGAAATCAGCCACCTTATGTTATTTCACTATGTTTAATCAGATACTTGCAGTAAATACACATGGAAATAGTCTGTTTATTGTTTGTAGTTTCATTTACCTTATATCAATTTATACACCTTATCTTGTTAATTCAAAACTCAACTCTGTTTTAGTTTAAAAGAGTTACAGGACTTAGCCTTGGATAGGGAAGTGGGGAATAAACTGTTTTGTGTGCTGCCACAATGACTCAGACCTGGATAAGTGGTAGGCAATAAATGAATTAATTAAAAAATACCTATTATTGTACAACCCCTGGCAATAATTATGGAATCACCGGCCTTGGAGGATGTTCATTCAGTTGTTTAATTTTGTAGAAAAAAAGCAGATCACAGACATGATACAAAACTAAAGTCATTTCAAATGGCAACTTTCTGGCTTTAAGAAACACTATAAGAAATCAAGAAAAAAAAATTGTGGCAGTCAGTAACGGTTACTTTTTTAGACCAAGCAGAGGGAAAAAATATGGACTCACTCAATTCTGAGGAATAAATTATGGAATCACCCTGTAAATTTTCATCCCCAAAACTAACACCTGCATCAAATCAGATCTGCTCGTTAGTCTGCATCTAAAAAGGAGTGATCACACCTTGGAGAGCTGTTGCACCAAGTGGACTGACATGAATGATGGCGAGAGATGTCACACGAGACACACGAGAGATGTCAATTGAAACAAAGGAGAGGATTATCATACTCTTAAGAGAGGGTAAATCATCACGCAATGTTGCAAAAGATGTTGGTTGTTCACAGTCAGGTGTGTCTAAACTCTGGACCAAATACAAACAACATGGGAAGGTTGTTAAAGGCAAACATACTGGTAGACCAAGGAAGACATCAAAGCGTCAAGACAGAAAACTTAAAGCAGTATGTCTCAAAAATCGAAAATGCACAACAAAACAAATGAGGAACGAATGGGAGGAAACTGGAGTCAACGTCTGTGATCGAACTGTAAGAAACCGCCTAAAGGAAATGGGATTTACATACAGAAAAGCTAAACGAAAGCCATCATTAACACCTAAACAGAAAAAAAACAAGGTTACAATGGGCTAAGGAAAAGCAATCGTGGACTGTGGATGACTGGATTTATTTATTTATTTATTTAGTTATTTATTTATTCAATGTTTTACCAGGTAAGTCAATTGAGAACACTTTCTTATTTACAATGACGACCTGGAGAAGAGGCAACACAACAGCAGGAGGAATAACAGATTCACAATCTCCACATACAACAGTGAAATGCATGAAAGTGATATTCAGTGATGAATCTCGAATCTGCATTGGGCAAGGTGATGCTGGAACTTTTGTTTGGTGCCGTTCCAATGAGATTTATAAAGATGACTGCCTGAAGAGAACATGTAAATTTCCACAGTCATTGATGATATGGGGCTGCATGTCAGGTAAAGGCACTGGGGAGATGGCTGTCATTACATCATCAATAAATGCACAAGTTTACATTGATATTTTGGACACTTTTCTTATCCCATCAATTGAAAGGATGTTTGGGGATGATGAAATCATTTTTCAAGATGATAATGCATCTTGCCATAGAGCAAAAACTGTGAAAACCCTTGCAAAAAGACACATAGGGTCAATGTCATGGCCTGCAAATAGTCCGGATCTCAATCCAATTGAAAATCTTTGGTGGAAATTGAAGAAAATGGTCCATGACAAGGCTCCAACCTGCAAAGCTGATCTGGCAACAGCAATCAGAGAAAGTTGGAGCCAGATTGATGAAGACTACTGTTTCTCACTCATTACGTCCATGCTTCAGAGACTGCAAGCTGTTATAAAAGCCAGAGGTGGTGCAACAAAATACTAGTGATGTGTTGGAGTGTTCTTTTGTTTTCATGATTCCATAATTTTTTTCCTCAGAATTGAGTGAGTCCATATTTTTTTCCCTCTGCTTGGTCTAAAAAAGTAACCGTTACTGACTGCCACAATTTTTTTTCCTGATTTCTTATAGTGTTTCTTAAAGCCAGAAAGTTGCCATTTGAAATGACTTTAGTTTTGTGTCATGTCTGTGATCTGCTTTTTTTCTACAAAATTAAACAACTGAATGAACATCCTCCATAATTTTTGCCAGGGGTTGTAATATGTATGATTAGGGCCCCCATCAGACATTGGCCCTTAGAATGATGCTGCCCTTCCCTATGACATGCTCACAAGAAAGAAACTACAATAAATCTATTTCACTACAACGCAAAAGACAATAATCTCTTTCAGCTAATTTCCCAATGTCACATTTAAAAAAAAAAATCAACTTGGGCAATGGGACATGATGAAATAAATTTGATGGCAGACTTTGAGTTTCACTGTTACTGTACTGTTTTAAAAGTGTCTGTGGACTTTGTTGTTAACACATTATTCATGAACAAAATTCCATCTTAGCACCCACAAAAATGCACCCTGATTCAGTCCTTCTTGGTAATTGTTAGCAGGTGTGTAGCTTCCCAATGTAGAAAGTGATGAGTACAAAAAATGAAATCCATCCTATTTTTAAAAAATCCCTGAGGCTACAGTATGCAAGGCAATTTGTTGAATGGGTATGGTTAAATATGCTTTTGGCCATTTAGGCTTTTTTAAATGTATATGTGTGTGTGTGTGTGTGTGTGTGTGTGTGTGTGGTGTGTGGTGTGTGTGTGTGTGTGTGTGTGTGTGTGTGTTGTGTGTGTGTGTGTGTTGTTTATTTGTCAGCCTGGTGTTACTGAATGAAAGTGCAGCTATCAGATGGTGTACTTGAACTTAAGAGAAAGTGGTTGTCTCTGTTAATACTGAGGTATTGATGGCATACGGCTGCAGTATATGTTGTTGCAATGACTTTGAGACCCCTGCAAATCTGTGGTTCCTCTTTGTCTTCCTCATCAGTCCCCTGGTACCTTTGTAAAGACAAGCATGGAAAGCATAAGCTCCGTTACTAATGGATTTTCATCCTGCAGAGGGTTATCCCAGCCTAATTATTTCCCCTTGCTGCCCACACATGAATATGTGTACATGCCCATGGATCTCTAACAACTGTGTTGTTACATTGATGAAGGAACATTCTCTAACATCAAGGAAGCCACAACTGCAGATAATGGTGTAGTTGTATCCAAGAGAACATGCATCAAACCAAAAAATGAGAATCTCTTTTAAATGTATCCATCAATTCATACTGAGAAAAAAAAAAACCTTCAGTATAAAATCACACATTCACGTAATCTCTCCTACTTAAGAACAGTGATGTACAGTGTAACAGATGTATTTCTTGCATTGTGTTGCACATACTGAGCTCAGTTTTTCAGATATGGTACAGAACCCAGACCCTTTTAGATTCCCATAATGATTTGACACTTTTATTTTTTTACATGATGGATGCCCTTTCTGGTGCAACTACAAGAAAAATGAACCTAATAGAGCTTTGAAGTGTGAACATGTGACATGTGACAGAACCATAAGAAGCTTGTTCTATTATACTTTTTCCAAAAAAGCCATTTTGTCTTTTGATTACAAATCTGGGTGCATCCTCATTCTCATGTTGAGCAATGATGGATTAAACAAATATGATGAGTTATTTATATATCTTTAATCTATCAACCAGTTTGGTGATAGAATATTAACTTACACTCGACAAAAATATAAACGCAACACTTTTGGTTTTGCTCCCATTTTGTATGAGATAAACTCAAAGATCTAAAACTTTTTCCACATACACAATATCACCATTTTCCTCAAATATTGTTCACAAACCAGTCTAAATCTGTGATAGTGAGCACTTCTCCTTTGCTGAGATAATCCATCCCACCTCACAGGTGTGCCATATCAAGATGCTGATTAGACACCATGATTAGTGCACAGGTGTGCCTTAGACTGTCTACAATAAAAGGCCACTCTGAAAGGTGCAGTTTTGTTTTATTGGGGGGGATACCAGTCAGTATCTGGTGTGACCACCATTTGCCTCATCAGTGCAACACATCTCCTGCGCATAGAGTTGTTCAGGTTGTCAATTGTGGCCTGTGGAATGTTGGTCCACTCCTCTTTAATGGCTGTGTGAAGTTGCTGGATATTGGCAGGAACTGGTACACGCTGTCGTATACGCCGGTCCAGAGCATCCCAAACATGCTCAGTGGGTGACATGTCCGGTGAGTATGCCGGCCATGCAAGAACTGGGACATTTTCAGCTTCCAAGAATTGTGTACAGATCCTTGCAACATGGGGCCGTGCATTATCCTTGTTGTGTGTTGGGGGGGTGTGGCTGGACATTTTGGTGTTCTTTTCTTTTCTTTGCTCTCCAGGTGGTATGAAAACTGATTTGTCTGTGGAGAAGGTGCTGGCTGAAGAGTCCTTCACCCTCATCAACATTATGTGTAGCACCTGTGGATGGTGCTCACATGCAACCTTAAAGACTTTCAGCTGAAGCAGATAATTGGATGGCGTTCTGCATTTAAGCCATGTGTGATTCAAGCAGAATTGCCGGGAACTCGACCTTGTGATGTTCGTTTGTGAGATGCTGATGACCGCGCCTGGGTTTGACACATCGAGCTGTGAAGCAGGAAGGGTGAGGGACACATGCTGTCAGCACACATCAGAGGTGATTAATTGTTTGACTACTTGTTGATAGTAACTTGGTATTTTGTTACGCAGTATATTTGAATTGTGATGAGAATTGTGCAGCTTGCTACTCACTGCTGTGGCGTGCGGACAAGTGATCCTCCACCTGTTGTGAGAAGCTGCTCATTTGCATAAAGCTTAAAATACAGACCTGAATGTGTTGCTGATAGTGTGTGTCTTTTGAAGGATATTAGTTGTAACTGCTGACTTACCTCACCTCTTCTATCCTTCGCAGAGAGTCGGTTTGTCGTGTCCACCTGGGGGGTGTTTGGCGGTAACAGTGAGTCCAGAAGCGCCGGGCTTCTATCCTTTTGGGCGCTGGAGAGCGTGCCAGCCTTCACTCCACCAGAATGACGCTGTTTTAGTTTCTACACTTTATTATGCACCAGAGGGTGAAAAAATAAATTGTTTTTGTTATTGGAACCGCTGTCTGGTTATTTTAGCGCTGGGTTCCGTCAGACGCAGGTCCGCTCCTCAACCCGCGTCGACACATAACAGTAGTTCCTGGCCATTCCATAATGGACCCAGCGGCAGAGGTGGTTCCTTTTGCCGAAAAAGTTCTAGAACACTTGGAGAAAATATGGGAGCAATTACAGCTTCTCGCAAACCAAATTAAACAAACAGACGCCCGTGTTACGGAGCTTGCAGCGCAAGCCATTCCGCTTCCTGCTGCTCCAGCTGCGGCACCATCGATACCGGTGCAGATAACTCCGTCACCCAGAGATTCGGCGTCCGAACCGAGTATTTGTCATCCGGAGCATTATGCGGGAGACGTTGAAGCCTGTGCTTCGTTTTTGATGCAATGTTCTCTGGTTTTTGCTCAGCGACCGGCTTCCTTCTCTTCTGATGGGAGCCGTGTTTCATATGTGACAAATTTGCTCCGAGGTGACGCCTTAGCTTGGGTCACAGCATTGTGGAGTAACAACTTGCCATTGTTAGGATCCTTTAAGGATTTCTCCCGGGAGTTCCGACTGGTTTTTGACCATCCGGTGAAAACGTATGCCATTGCCCAATGGTTGCTGAATCTCAGGCAGGGGAGGCGGAGTGCGGCGGAGTATTCCGTGGACTTCCGGATTTTTTCTGCTCAGTCAGGTTGGAATGCCGCAGCTTTACGAGGAGTGTTTGTAGATGGGTTAAATGAGTCATTAAAAGACGAGCTGGTAGTCCGTGACGAGCCAAACGATTTAGATGAGCTAATATCGTTGGTGATTCGTCTAGATGATCGGATGAAGGAGCGTGGATGCGAGAGAGGGCGGCCATCAGAGCAGGTTTTTTCGTCTCGGGGCTTTCCCCGACACAGATCTGGGCCGCCTCTTCTTCGCCCCACTGAGGCTCCTCCGACGGGACCTCTGGCTCCTCTTGCTGACGAGCCCATGCAGCTCGGACAAGCAGAGACCACTGTATTGCCCCGACATATAAGCGTCAAGAAAAATAATGGTGACATATCTCCAGGTGTTCTGGGACAGGCAAAATAAAAATAAAAAAAAAAACTTATATGGGTTAATGTTTTGTTTTCTTTGAATAGGGGTTATAATTTGTTTGGGGAGTCAGAGGCGTGTATGGGGGAGTGAACGTTAGGCGGTTAGAAGCCCGTCTGGGCTCACTTGATCGTTATTTTTTTATGTGTTTTTAGGTATTTTCTGTTTGGGTTTGGGGTCGTTTTATTTTGTTGTTTTTATTTCCCTACATCCCTAACCCCAACCTCACTTGCCCCAAGACCGTTCATCTTGTGGGTTGTGGGGTGGGTGCAGGTTGGTCACGCTGAGCGTTCTCAGAAGACCTCTGCACCTAGGGGGGGGGGGGTGTTAGGGGCGTTTTTCTTGGTTTGGTTAGGGCCCGGTTCCACTCCAGCCTCGGTGAGCCTTTGTACGTTCGTCATTGGTGTTGCCGGGGGTGTGGTGTAGCGGGAACATACCTCAGTCGGAGGGGTGGGCCGATCTTTTTTGCCGTTCGCCATTTCGGTAGTTTCCACCCCTCCCGAGAGGCTGGGGTATGGTCGAGTTGGGGCACCGGGACGATTTCCGGTTTTCCGCTGCGCCTCGGGGTTGGGCTGGGTTAGTTTTTCCTGTTCCCTTCCCCGGCTTTATGTTTTGAGCTGTTCACCAAAATTGAGCCACCGAGGGGCTCTGGGAGGTACCTGGGGTCTTTCGGGGTGCCGGGGAAGGTAACAGGGTTTACGGTTGTTTTGTTTGCCCCCGGGGTTGTTTCAGGTAGTCCTCCGGGGGTTGGACTTTGATTTTGTTTTGTTCCTTCCGGGTTCCACCTCCAGGGTTGATGGGACAGTCCTTGGGGGGGAATTGGCTTGTGGGGCCGACTAGCCAGGTGTGGCCAGGTCTGGGGTTCCGGGGTTGTGGGGAGGGTGCCTCCTGGGGTTTGATGGTACAGTCCCTCTGGGGGGCGCTGTTTGCTCCATGTACACCTGGGGACCTTTGTGGGATTCCAGTTCTGGCTATTCCTCCTGGAACCAGCGGTAAGGCCTTCTGGGGGGGTTGGGCTCTGCAGGTCGTTCTGGGGGGGTTGTTTGTTATTTTTCTTTTATGTATTTATGTTTGTATTGTGTTTGTGGGGCTGTGTTGGGTTTTTTGCGTTTGGGAGTTTTTCTTTTCTTCCCGGGGTTGGATGGACGGTCCCCTGGGGAGGTTTTGGGTGGGTTTTATGTTTTTCTTGTGTGTTGGATTGTACTGGGGACTGTTTTGGGGTTTTTGTTGATGCCAGCCGGCCTTCCAGCTGCGGTGCCCTGTCCTGCTGTCTGTGGTGGACCTTGGGAGCGTTGTGCTGTCTGCTTCCGACGAGGACCCGGAGGGAGGTGCTGTTCTCGGGCTGGTCTGTTCGGTCGCCGGGAGGCTTCCCGTTAAGGGGGGGTACTGTTGTGTGTTGGGGGGGTGTGGCTGGACATTTTGGTGTTCTTTTTCTTTTCTTTGCTCTCCAGGTGGTATGAAAACTGATTTGTCTGTGGAGAAGGTGCTGGCTGAAGAGTCCTTCACCCTCATCAACATTATGTGTAGCACCTGTGGATGGTGCTCACATGCAACCTTAAAGACTTTCAGCTGAAAGCAGATAATTGGATGGCGTTCTGCATTTAAGCCATGTGTGATTCAAGCAGAATTGCCGGGAACTCCGACCTTGTGATGTTCGTTTGTGAGATGCTGAGGACCGCGCCTGGGTTTGACACATCGAGCCTGTGAAGCAGGAAGGGTGAGGGACACATGCTGTCAGCACACATCAGAGGTGATTAATTGTTTGACTACTTGTTGATAGTAACTTGGTATTTTGTTATGCAGTGTATTTGAATTGTGATGAGAATTGTGCAGCTTGCTTCTCACTGCTGTGGCGTGCGGACAAGTGATCCTCCACCTGTTGTGAGAAGCTGCTCATTTGCATAAAGCTTAAAATACAGACCTGAATGTGTTGCTGATAGTGTGTGTCTTTTGAAGGATATTAGTTGTAACTGCTGACTTACCTCACCTCTTCTATCCTTCGTAGAGAGTCGGTTTGTCGTGTCCACCTGGGGGGTGTTTGGCGGTAACAGTGAGTCCAGAAGCGCTGGGCTTCGATCCTTTTGGGCGCTGGAGAGCGTGCCAGCCTTCACCAGAATGACGCTGTTTAGTTTCTACACTTTATTATGCACCAGAGGGTGAAAAAAATAAATTGTTTTTGTTATTGGAACCGCTGTCTGGTTATTTTTAGTGCTGGGTTCCGTCAGACGCAGGTCCGCTCCTCAACCCGCGTCGACACATAACAATCCTGCTGCAACATGAGGTGATGTTCTTGGATGTATGGCACAACAATGGGCCTCAGGCTCTCGTCACGGTATCTCTGTGCATTCAAAATGCCATCAATAAAATGCACCTGTGTTCTTCGTCCATAACAGACGCCTGCCCATACCATAACCCCACCGCCACCATGGGCCACTCGATCCACAACATTGACATCAGAAAACCGCTCACCCACACGACGCCACACACGCTGTCTGCCATCTGCCCTGGACAGTGTGAACCGGGATTCATCTGTGAAGAGAACACCTCTCCAACGTGCCAAATGCCAGCGAATGTGAGCATTTGCCCACTCAAGTCGGTTACGACGATGAACTGGAGTCAGGTTGAGACCCCGATGAGGACGACGAGCATGCAGATGAGCTTCCCAGAGACGGTTTCTGACAGTTTGTGCAGAAATTCTTTGGTTATGCAAACCGATTGTGTCAGCAGCTGTCCGAGTGGCTGGTCTCAGACGATCTTGGAGGTGAACATGCCTGGATGTGGAGGTCCTGGGCTGGTGTGGTTACACGTGGTCTGCAGTTGTGAGGCTGGTTGGATGTACTGCCAAATTCTCTGAAACGCCTTTGGAGACGGCTTATGGTAGAGAAATGAACATTCAATACACGAGCAACAGCTCTGGCTGACATTCCTGCTGTCAGCATGCCAATTGCACGCTCCCTCAAATCTTGCGACATCTGTGGCATTGTGCTGTGTGATAAAACTGCACCTTTCAGAGTGGCCTTTTATTGTGGACAGTCTAAGGCACACCTGTGCACTAATCATGGTGTCTAATCAGCATCTTGATATGGCACACCTGTGAGGTGGGATGGATTATCTCAGCAAAGGAGAAGTGCTCACTATCACAGATTTAGACTGGTTTGTGAACAATATTTGAGGGAAATGGTGATATTGTGTATGTGGAAAAAGTTTTAGATCTTTGAGTTCATCTCATACAAAATGGGAGCAAAACCAAAAGTGTTGCGTTTATATTTTTGTTGAGTGTAGTTTGTGCCCCGTGTGCTTGCAAATTCCACAGCTATTCCCAAAGCTTCCAACATCGAGATTATGCACTAGAAAGACTCTGGTTTTACAGATGAGGGATAGACCTGTTCAAAATGTCAAATGTTAGAAAATCTTTTGGGCCACATGCTGTTCTTGTTCCACTAATAAAATAAAAGCTCTGTGCCAAAATTTATGGTAATCGGACATTGTTTAGGGGTCCCCCATAAAGCAACAATTTTCCCCAAACAAGCAAAAAGGGGTGACAACTTCCAGTAATGTCCTCCTCTGGGTGACCAATCAACCACCACTTTTTGCGATTAGAAGCCATCACATGTACCTGTAAAAGAAAAAATAATGGCATCAGAGTCTTCTCCCGTTAGGGTGACTTTGCCTTGCCAGCGGAGGGAGAGGAAAATGTGTCACTCTGGGGCACCTCCAAATCTTATCTGATTGAGTTCAATTTGGTCTGCACCTATAAAACCCCCAAGTGGAACAAAAACAACATGTGGCCTGAAGTCTCTCACAACTTAAATTTTTTCACTATATAACAAGAACAGCTCTAGTGAGGGGGCTGCTTTGATTTCCTGATTGGTCTGCTCACTTATTACAGTTCATAAGTATACATATAGAACTATTTAAAACAGTAACATTGTAAAAAATTATATGACGTGATGCAGTTCAGCAACAAAACCACAAGCATATTTTTCATGATGAAAATGAGATGAGGAGGATAACCAGTGTTCAAAAATGCTCACGAAGATGAAATTAAAACATGCGTTCTTGTTGCCAAAAAAGGCAAGACTAAAATGGTTTGCATGAAGTAAAAGTAAAATAAAATCACTATCCATTTTTGTCCACAAGCTCCTAAGCTTTGAAAATGTTTCCAAAATGTGTCTCATTCAGCAGAATTAATGTTGATGCCGTCCTGACGGAAAATCATCAAGAGTGGACACAACATATAAATTGTACCGCGGGCGCATTTGTGAATGTGCGGGACATTTGTAAACGCAGTACAAATGTTCAGCAATCAGTTTTACAAACTGGTTTTGTCCTCTGTCTCCTGTCTGAAGGAGTGGGATGGTGTGTCATCCTGCTGTGTGTTTGAGCATAGATCTGTAAAGGACACTAGAGGGAACACCAACTTCCAGAAAGTTAATTTACATTTTCTTTACAACCAGGAACCTAAAAGCCAAAAGCTTTGTGTTTAATCACTGCATGTTTAAGAAGACACCAACACCAATTACATTAGACATTGGCGGATTAACTAAAGAATAAATAAATAATAACTGTATGGTGTAGTAAATTCATCTGACGTCAATGATAAACATTTAATGAAAAAGAGTTTACATACGAGGGCTGTCAATAAAGTAACGGTCCTTTTTATTTTTTTCAAAAACTATATGGATTTCATTCATATGTTTTTACGTCAGACATGCTTGAACCCTCGTGCGCATGCGTGAGTTTTTCCACGCCTGTCGGTGACGTCATTCACCTGTGAGCACTCCTTGTGGGAGGAGTCGTCCAGCCCCTCGTCGGAATTCCTTTGTCTGAGAAGTTGCTGAGAGACTGGCGCGTTGTTTGATCAAAATTTTTTCTAAACCTGTGAGACACATCGAAGTGGACACGGTTCGAAAAATTAAGCTGGTTTTCAGTGAAAATTTTAACGGCTGATGAGAGATTTTGAGGTGATTCTGTCGCTTTAAGGACTTTTCACGGTGTGAGACGTCGCTCAGCGCTCTCAGGCGGCGTCATCAGCCTGTTTCAAGCTTAAAACCTCCACATTTCAGGCTCTGTTGATCCAGGACGTCGTGAGAGAACAGAGAAGTTTCAGAAGAAGTCGGTTTCAGCATTTTATCCGGATATTCCACTGTTAAAGGAGATTTTTTTTAATGAAAGACGTGCGGACGGATCCGCGTGTCGGGACGCAGCCGCCGCGGTGCAGCGGCACAGGAAAAACACCTCCATGTTGATAACCATTGTAAAATCCAGGCGGCTTTGATGGCTTTCAGTGGAGTGAGTATATGAGAAATTGTTTAACAGCTGGACATGTTCCTGTTGCGGAGCGTTTCCTGTGGCGGAGCGTCGCGGCGGCTGCGAGCCGATGCGCGGATCTGTCCGCACGTCTTTCATTAAAAAAATCTCCTTTAACAGTGGAATATCCGGATAAAATGCTGAAACCGACTTCTTCTGAAACTTCTCTGTTCTCTCACGACGTCCTGGATCAATAGAGCCTGAAATGTGGAGGTTTCAGCTTGAACAGGCTGATGACGGCGCCTGAGAGCGCTGAGCGACGTCTCGCACCGTGGGAAGTCCTTAAAGTGACAGAATCACCTCAAAATCTCTCATCAGCCGTTAAAATTTTCACTGAAAACCAGCTTAATTTTCGAACCGTGTCCACTTCGATGTGTCTCACGCATGCGCACGAGGGTTCAAGCATGTCTGACGTAAAAACATATGAATGAAATCCATATAGTTTTTGAAAAAAATAAAAAGGACCCTTACTTTATTGACAGCCCTCGTATACACTCTGTCTCACAGTGTTAACGTGTCTGATCAGCTCTCTGAGGCTCAGATTAAAGACACTGCGTTTTAGTTTACATTTACACTCTGAGTTATGGTGTTAAAGTGTTTGATTAGCTCTCTGAGGCTCAGATTAAAGACACTGCGTGTTAGTCTACATTTATACTCTGAGTTATGGTGTTAAAGTGTCTGATCAGCTCTCTGCTGCTCACAATAAATTTACTGTATGTAGATTTTTGAACACATCAGCCTACATTATCTATCCATCTGAACATAGAATAACTAGATCCAACAAATGTTTCATTTCAAAAGACTTGGGGTCTCATGTACAAAGACTTGCGTGGATTTCCAACTAAAACATGGTGTACGTGAAAACCGAGAAAGTGGCGTAAGCACAAAAATATTCAGATGTATCAAAGTGTGCATAGGCATGGATCTACACACGTGTTCATGGAATTGAGCGTGGAACCAAACTCCTCCCTGGCCACCCCCTATTTAAATATGCAATTCAATGAAAATAGGCCCTTTGAGCAGGGATTCCCCACGATGTCATATCAGACAACAAGAACACAGAAAAGAAATTATACTATAGACAATTGGAAATTACGTGGAGACACGATATGTGAATGAATAAATATGACTCAAACTAATGAAAAAGAAAGAACATTTGACACAAGACTAAGACTAAATTAAAAAGCAGGTGGAAAAATTAACCCTACAGCAATCATAGAGTTGCTGTCATATCTGTCTCAGCATTTGGGGTTTAGCATTTGACATGAAACTCAGAGGAACACAGATGTGAGCAGCACTACAACAAACCCAGCCAAAATAGGCAGCACTTACCACAACATTGAAACTTTTTTTTTTTGCCATGTTAGGTTGCACAGTTCTTTATAGTCAACTGGAAAACAATGACATATTTTCCACATGATCAGATTTCTATTGATTTTTCTCTTGATGTAGTGGTTTTGAGTCAACAGAAAACTAGGAAGCTAACAAGATTATTGTCAAAGTGTTCATTTTCCCCCCAAGTAACCATTTGTGTAGGATCGGCCAAGTGGTTGTCAAGGGGCTGTGATGTCATCACCTTGGAGCTCGATGTACTGTACATTTTTTGATGGTTGGAGGAAATATGAAGTTTGGACCTAGGACCTTCCTGAAGAAAGAGTACTTGTCAAAATGCAACAAAACAATTCCTCCTCAAGCCCATTTCTTATTCGTGTTTTCACTTGATGGTAATATCAGAAATGTGTTGATTCATTCCTGTGGTCTGAATCAACACACTGGGTGTTGCTTTTATTTATAAATCTAGGTTTACTTTATTAGCTGTTGAGGGTCCTCCGCTCTGCCTGTGATGCTACTTATTGTCAAGGTCAGAAGTATGGAAATCAGTCATGTTACTTTGTAACTGTTTATAGGCCTCCTGGCCCATATTCTGAATTTTTAGATGAATCTTGTGTGTTCATCTCTAGCTTGTCAGATAGTGCAGATAACACATTGATTATTGGTGACTTTAACATTCATATAAATAAGTCATCTGATCCCCTTTGCAAATAATTTATTGAACTTGTGGATGCATTAGGATTCCAGCAATGCATTCAGGACTCGACGCACGAGTGGAAATACACTGGATTTGGTTGTCGTGTGTGGCCTTTCTGTCACAAATATCGACATCTTGCCTCTTGGATCGGTGGTCTCTGACCACTCACTTGTTAGGTTTACATTTATGTTGCCACCTTTAGTGGAGCAACAACCTTCTCTATTACTACGGTGACACATTAAACCCTCAACTATGACTGAACTCAAAGCTAGACGACCTTTTTAATGAAATTTTAAGTTCATGTTTGGAGAATGCTCAGTCAGTAGACAGCTTAAATTCAGTGCTCAAAACTACACTTGATAAGATTGCGCCTCCTCTATTAAGTCCATGCTTTCCCAAGGCACAGTTCAGTGTTGGTTCAATGGTTATTTGCATGACCTTAGGCAGAAGGCTAGAGGTTTGGAACGGAAATGGCGTCGTTCCAAATTAGAGGTGTTCCACCTTTTGTGGCGAGATGCTATTTTAGATTATAGGCATGCACTATTGGCTGCAAAGCAGGCCTATTATTCTGATTTGATCAATAAAAACAAGCTTAACTCAAAGTTTTTGTTTGACACAGTAGCATTTCTCATTCATGGAAAGCCACCTGTTAGTCCTTCTCCCTTTTCAGCAGACGACTTCTTGGATTTTTTTGAGAAGAAAATAGAACGTATTAGGTTGAGCATATATCTCAGCATGCCTTGGCCCAGCCACTGCACCCTGCTATGGGAGTGGGTTCTATCATTGAGTTGTTACCTAGGCATGCTGATGAAACTTGTGACGTCTACAAAAGCACAACCTATTTATTTGATCCCATACCAACAAAACTGTTTAAGGACTTATGGCCCATTGTTGGGCCAACTGTGCTGGAAATTGAAATCTCTCACTAACTTCCAGATCTGTTCCTAAATGGTTTAAATCTGCAGTGATTAAACCGTTACTTAAGAAATCTAATCTTGACTCTCGTATACTGAAAAATTATAGGCCAATATCAGATTCATTATTTTGTTCTAAAATTCTGGAAAAGTGGTTTCATGGCAACTTGTGGACCACCTTGCTGAGAATAATCTTTTTGAGCCACTGCATCTGCTTTTAGAAAATGTCACTCCACAGAGACAGCTCTCACTAAAGTAGTGAGTGATCATTTGCAATCAATGGACTTGAATGCCACCACAGTTTTGGTATTGTTGGATCTTAATGCTGCGTTGGTTACTATGGATCATCATATTTTACTTGATAGGCTGGAGAATTATTTTGGGATTACTGGACGTGCCCTTGCATGGTTGATGTCATACCTGTCCTATCGTTCTCATTATGTTTTGTAGAATAACACAACTTCTAACCTTAGTGATATGAAGTTTGGGGTTCCACAGGGATCTGTTCTGGACCCCCTGCTTTTTTCCCCTGTACGTCGTACCCCTTGGGCATATACTGCAGTGTTTTGGGAATGCCTTTCATTGCTATGCTGATTATACTCAATTGTACATGCTGATAACTGCTGGTAATCTTATTCATATAAAATCCCTAGAGGATTGACTTACTTCAGTGAGAAGCTGGATGTCTAGTAATTTCCTGCTTTTGAACTCTGATAAGACTGAAATGATGGTTCTTGGTCTAGCAAGACATCTGCATCGGTTTGACCAGCTTGCACTTAGTTTAGGTTTGTGTATTATACATCATACGGACAAAGTGAGGATCCTTGGGGTAATTTTTGATCCTACGTTGTCCTTTGACCTCTACTTTAAAGACATCATGAGGACTGCTTTCTTCCATCTGCAAAATATAGCGAAGATCCGTCTTATCCTGTCTATGGCTGACGCTGATATCCTGATAGGTGCTTTTGTTTCCTCTAGATTGGATTATTGCTCTATTTTCTAATTGCCACAGTCCAGAATCAGGGGTCTTCCAGACTCTTGACACGAAGCAGGAGGTTTGACCACATTACTCCAATTTTGGCATCTCTTCACTGGGTGCCTGTCTCTGTGAGATCAGATTTTATGGTCCTGCTACTGGTCTTGAAAATTGTTCACAGACTGGCACCACCCTACTTGGTGGATCTACTTAAGCCCTATGTACCGGCCCAGGCTCTGCGCTCACAGGACACAGGATTGCTCTGTGTCCCTAGGGTGAATAAAAGGTCTGTGGGACATAGAGCTTTTTCCTATTGTGCCCCGGTCCTGTGGAATGATGTCCCTGTTTTAGTGAACCAGTCAGACTCTGTGGAGACTTTTAAGTCGTGTCTGAAGATGCATTTGTTTATTTTATGTGATTAATATATTTACTATGCTTTTATTCTTTTTTTTTAACCTTTTTATGTTTATCATGTTTTTAACCTTTTCATCATGCTCTTTGATTTTTTTTTTATTTAATTTGTTTTGGTTTTTCTTGGTGAGTTGTTTTATGTGAAGCGCCTTGAGACGACACTGCTGTGATTTGGTGCTCTATAAGTTTAATAAATTGAATAATAATAATTCTAATAAATTGAAGATAGACTCTGTGGTGCTGTTAATGTCGACAAAAACAACAATGAATTTGACAGTAACAACAATACATTTTTATTTGTATAGTTGTTTCTAAATGCATTTTAAAGTGGTTTATAGCATAACCACAATAAAGGGGAGTTTAAAACACATCTCACTCACTCTCACTCATCTTCAACAGCTTACTCCAATTAAGGGTTGCAGGGGGGCTGGACCATATTTCAGCAGTCACTGGGCGTGAGGCAGAGTACACCTACACAGGACACCAGTCTGTCACTGGGCCACGTAGAGACAAACAAACACATTCACAGCACTGTTGCCTCACAGCGAGAAGGTTGTGGGTTCAATTCCTGTGGCCTTTCTGTGTGGAGTTTGCATCTTCTCCCCATGTTTGCGTGGGTTTCCTCCGGCTGCTCCAGTTTCCTCCCACATCCAAAGTCATGCGGGTTAGGTGGATTGGCATCTTTAAAATTGTCCATAGGTGTGTGTGTGGGTGTGTCTGTGTTTGTTTGTCTATTTGTGGCCCTGCGACAGACTGGCGTCCTGTCCTGGGTGTACCCTGCCTCGCGCTCTATGACTGCTGGGATAGGCTCCAGCCCCCTGCGACTCTTAATTGGACTAAGCGTTAGAAGATGAATGAATGAATTCACCTAACTTGCATCTCTTTCAATGTGGGAGGAAGCTGGAGTACCCAGAAGGAACCAACGGGAACACAGGGAGAACATGCAAGCTCCTTTAAAACACATCTTAAAGATAATTTTAAAGACACCAACATTTAGTAGCATTAATAAAACGTCAGGACAGATTTGGCAGCACTGGCTGCTGTTGTATGTCGCTGCATCCACCACACCACAGAATTGCCTTGAGTCCTGCATGGCACATGCACTACCACTACCTCTAGCTGAAATCAGGTAAAAATTGGGCATCTCCTTGATTTTGAAGATTTATCAAGGGCACATTTCCTAGCTGTCATTTTCAGCACCTGTGATGCTATCATTCTGCTATCATTCGCCCCAGCCTGTCTTGCAAACCCTTTTCAACAAATTTCTTTCTCGATTATACTCTGACGTAAAATGTTGATACAAATTATCTCCTATTAAGAATACTTTATTAAGGAGAACATGCATGAAGCGACAGACTCATGTGAGTTTTATTTACTTGTGGCAGTGCAAAGGGAGTTGTTGATAGATCAGATTCAATGGCCAGCAGTGTAAACATGGTGCTTTTAGTCATCGCACTCCTGATTTGACATTTTACATTTTCAAGTTGAGAAAGGTTTCTCATCAGTACATATGTCTTGCAGGTAGGTTATCAGATGAAGGAAAATGAAGATTTATGAAGTGAGTTAGATGAGATTGTAGAGTGTACTCCAGCATGAAAGAGTGGTGAGTGAAGTGGTCTTCAGGTGGCATGTTGGTGAAGGGAACAGAGGTGATGAGGAAGTAATGGGTAGATATGGTATCAAGGACAGTATTGTGGAAGGGCATATGGTGGCAGATTTGGCAAAAAGGATGGATGAATACTTATTTTAAGAAGAAGGAGGAGCCCACGGTGACACCAAATAGTGGAGGTAGGTACACATGGATGGACTACATTCTGTGGAGGACCTACTGTAAAAGAAATTGGAGACTGTAAGGTGATAGCAGGGAAGAGTGTAGCTAGACAGCATCAGATGGTGGATGACTTTGGATATGAGAAAGGAAAGAGTGCAACCTGAAACAATAATCAGGTGGTGGAAGCTGAAGGAGAATGATTTTCATTTAAAAGTGCTACTGGAAGGTTTTGGACAACTGGAAAGCTGTCATGTTTTGTCCCCTATTGTTTTTATCTGGTCATTATATTTTAGTCATTTGTCTAGTCTCATCATAGTTTGGTTCTGTTTATCTATTTTCTTTGTTAATACTTTTCTCAATAGTTTATTTTCATTTCATCAGTTATTTCCTGTTCATCATACTACAGTAGTGTTCAGTATAATAGTAGTGCTATGTGACTAAAAAGATTAATCCAGGTTTTGAGTATATTTCTTATTGTTACATGGGAAACAAGGTACAAGTAGATTCAGTAGATTCTCACAAATCCAACAAGACCAAGCATTCATGATATGCACACTCTTAAGGCTATGAAATTGGGCTATTAGTAAAAAAAGTAGAAAAGGGGGTGTTCACAATAATAGTAGTGTGGCATTCAGTCAGTGAGTTCGTCAATTTTGTGGAACAAACAGGTGTGATTCGCGCACTCGCTACATGTCGGTGCACTCATCAGACGACCTGATCGATCAGTCTGATCAAAGCTGAAAAGAGCTGTGACTCTTTAAAATAAATGCGCACCCGCTGCATGTCTGTGCGATCATCAAACGCCCTGATTGATCAGTCTGATCAAAGCTGAAAAGAGCTGTGACTCTTTAAAATAAATGTGCACTCGCTGCATAAAAATAATAATAATAATAATAATATTGTATACTGTTTTTGAGCCGCACGACACCATGTAGTAAAGAACAGAGCGCACTTCCATGGATGCAGAAAACAGCACTGAACTGGTTTAATAGCGGCATGGTACAAGCGACTGTGTGCACACATTAAAACATGAACACACGCAGCTGCAAGTATGAACGAACACTGTTAAAGGCTGAGTACGCGGGTATTTTGGGCGTATTTAAATGAAACACAACACTGCAATGAGCAGCTCTACGAATACACCACTGTGACAGGGGCTTAAGTGCCAAGCGAGCGGTGTTAGATGTTCGTGTGTGTCAGCTGGAATCTCTCAATCTCTCTGTGTCACAGAGAGAGAGAGAGAGATAGAGAGAGAGAGAGCGCTTTTATGAAACGACAACACAGTGAACAGTCCTCATATAATGAGTCCAGTATGATAAAGTGAAGCAACGATCTTGCAGTATTTATAGCTCCAGAAGAACAACAGGGAGATGTGAAATGGCGTACAGTACCGTGTTGAAGCATGGGCGGGCTCACAATAGCGGACAGTAGCACGGCGCTGCTTGTACTCGCGTGAAGACTCCATGCTGTGCTGCACGCCGAAGAAAATTAAACATTTAATTTCTTCTGTTATACAAGCATAGCCCGCAACATACTGCTGCGTATTGAGAAAAAAACTCCACATGAAGTGGGCGGAGAGCTGCTCATTACAGCATAGACGTTACGCTGTAATGAGCAGCTCTACGAATATGCCACTGTGACATGGGCTTTAGCAAATGTGTGGCCATTCGCCTTATTAGCATGACAACAGTCAGCAGACGATCACTGTTGAGCTGGATGTGAAATTTGTCCAAGTGCCCCATGAGTGTGGCTTTGCAAACAGACATGGTGACATGTTGTGGTGTGCGCTGAACATACAGGTGGTGTGTCTGCCAATACGAGCAGCTGTGCAGATCTGTGGTTCTGGACATCCCAGCTGGAGAACACACACCGTGTTTGAACAGATATGAACTAACAAATGTCCACTGTGACGCGCATGTCTGCTTGCTGTCTTCACATGGACATACATAAAAACATATATCTCTCTTGCAATGGTCTGCAGCGAGCGCATGCACGCCACACAGATTGACAGTCTACCCCAGGTGAAATGGACCATCAGATCATAACACGCAGTGGGTGATCTGAATGTCACATCACCCACGTGAGCTCTGTTCCACATGATGCAGTACCTGTCCTCTGGCACGCCATCCACAAGATATGTGTGTCTTGCAGGACACGTGCATGGGGCTGCCTGGACACACAGCCAACAGATGTGGACATGATGACAGAGCCCTGCTTCTCATTCATGTCATTTCATGACTGTATGTCTGTGACCATGGGTCATCTACAGAGGAACAGATTGTATTGTTCACTTGATAAGACGGATACAATAAAATGCAGTGTTTTTATATGGTGTGTGGTTTTATTTTTTTTAATATGTCAGTGTTCTTCTTGATATCAGGCATTTTCCTGCACTTTTTACAGGATATTGATGGTAGCTCAGTGGTAATGTTTCTGGCTGGCAATCAGAGCTTTTGGAAACTGCAGGTTCAAATCCTGTGGGTGGCATTTATTTTTTTTTCACATTAGCTGCACGATGTGGTTACACATGCTGCAGCTGCTCTCACTGTGTTCCCACGTGCACAAAACTGTTGCAGCATGTATTTTTTATTTATTTATTTTTCACAGTAGCTGAACGATGTGTAACCACATTGGGCATTGACACAGCAGTTCCTTTTTGAGAGTGCAGAGCGCTCTTGACCTCATACTGGGACGACGGTTCATCTTTCAGCAGAACAATGACCCTAAGCACACAGCCAAGATATCAAAGGAGTGGCTTCAGGACAACATTGTGAATGCCCTTGAGTGGCCAGCCAGAGCCCAGACATGAATCAGATTGAACATCTCTAGAGAGATCTGAAAATGGCTGTGCACCAATGTTCCCTATACAACCTGATGGAGCACTCAATACTCTCCCCAGCTTATAGACTATACTGTCCACTTACATAATCAAACTACATTCTTACAACTCTATTTTTTATGATTCCATCCCATTTTCATTTTATATGCTGTTTGTTGATGCAAACAAAAGACATAACAAGCAATTGATTTAACCAGGTTAGTGAGATCAAGATCTCTTTTTGATCACTTTTCAATCATGGATCAAATATGTTTGGCAGAAAAGTCCACAAATATGACCAACTTTACAACAAGGAGTCAGAATTAGATGCTCAAATGACCTGCAATTTTTGGAGGGAAATTATATGTACCGTAGTTAGTTTGGAGGTTGATGATTACATAAAGAAGTGGAGCTCGTTGAGAGACAATTTAATCCAGAGAAATCCACTGTTCCTGCGACAAATTGCATAAAGACGTGATGAGAACTGTAAAGGGTCACCCTCACATTGACTCGCCACAGAGTTGCAGAAGCATAATCTTTAGGATTTTAAGGTACCACTCTGCAGCGGATGTTAAAAAAAACAATTTTTAACAATTTCAAAAAAATTATTTTGTCTGTTTTATACATACAGTATAACGGATTTTGTTGATTTTATACATACACTCAACAAAAATATAAACGCAACACTTTTGGTTTTGCTCCCATTTTGTATGAGATGAACTCAAAGATCTAAAACTTTTTCCACATACACAATATCACCATTTCCCTCAAATATTGTTCACAAACCAGTCTAAATCTGTGATAGTGAGCACTTCTCCTTTGCTGAGATAATCCATCCCACCTCACAGCTGTGCCATATCAAGATGCTGATTAGACACCATGATTAGTGCACAGGTGTGCCTTAGACTACCCACAATAAAAGGCCACTCTGAAAGGTGCAGTTTTATCACACAGCACAATGCCACAGATGTCGCAAGATTTGAGGGAGCGTGCAGTTGGCATGCTGACAGCAGGAATGTCAACCAGAGCTGTTGCTCGTGTATTGAATGTTCATGTCTCTACCATAAGCTGTCTCCAAAGGCGTTTCAGAGAATTTGGCAGTACATCCAACCAGCCTCACAACCGCAGACCACGTGTAACCACACCAGCCCAGGACCTCCACATCCAGCATGATCACCTCCAAGATCGTCTGAGACCAGCCACTCGGACAGCTGCTGGAACAATCGGTTTGCATAACCAAAGAATTTCTGCACAAACTGTCAGAAACCGTCTCAGGGAAGCTCATCTGCATGCTCGTCGTCCTCATCGGGGTCTCGACCTGACTCCAGTTCGTCGTCGTAACCGACTTGAGTGGGCAAATGCTCACATTCGCTGGTGTTTGGCACGTTGGAGAGGTGTTCTCTTCACAGATGATGCGAAGGAGATGTGTTGCACTGCATGAGGCAAATGGTGGTCACACCAGATACTGACTGGTATCCCCCCCCAATAAAACAAAACTGCACCTTTCAGAGTGGCCTTTTATTGTGGACAGTCTAAGGCACACCTGTGCACTAATCATGGTGTCTAATCAGCATCTTGATATGGCACACCTGTGAGGTGGGATGGATTATCTCAGCAAAGGAGAAGTGCTCACTATCACAGATTTAGACTGGTTTGTGAACAATATTTGAGGGAAATGGTGATATTGTGTATGTGGAAAAAGTTTTAGATCTTTGAGTTCATCTCATACAAAATGGGAGCAAAACCAAAAGTGTTGCGTTTATATTTTTGTTGAGTATATAACAGATTTCGATTATAACGGACAAAATTCGCTGGTCCACTTGATTCCATTCTATGCAAGTTTTACTGTATCACAATTCCGACAGCAGAAAAAATGAAAACCTCTGTATCACAACTTGCTTTGAGACCTACATGTTTGCAGATGAGTGTCTTTTCTTCTTTAAGTGTGGTATGGTATAAAACAGCTAAATTATAACAGATATAATGTTGGAATTAATGATATCATTATAACTGCCAAATTATTACTGTTTTTGTTGTTTATTTCATTATTATTGCAGGCTACAATGTCAGTAATATCATTTATGTAGATCATGTTGCACAATAAAACAGTGACATAATAGAAGATAGGATATGATTAAGGTTGTAAAGGCATCACAGACTTGAAGTCAAGTTTAAAAGCCACCATCTGTGTTGAGTGTTTTTGTGGTGCTGTGTATTAATGGTGTTCCACTTCACACAGTTAAACTGAAATATTTCCTAACAAACAACAACAAGAAAAGCTTGCTTTTTTGTAGTCTGCATGTCCCAAAGTAGAAAAGGTGGTCCAAATACCTTTCATACATGTATGAAACAAATCCCATCCCACTGATATTGTATCTAATGTGTCATCTTATGCCCTGGTCACATGGTACATGGTGGTACCTGGATGAAGAATAAAACATCAAAGAGTCACATATCGTTGAGAAAAAGTGGAAGAAAGATCCCATCACCAAAATGAAAGGAATGAAACAAAACCAAAACTAGTGAAAGAAAAATGAAGTGAACGCAATAAATAAAATAATAATCAAATGTTCATGATGTCATGACCGAAAGCGGGTATAAGGACCCCATTTCACATAATACGAATGTGGTCGAATTGCGCATGAAGCAGGAATCGTATCCAATATGTGTAAAATCATAGTTGCTTCCATTGCCTCGTACACCTGTTGCTGCAACTATTTGTGCACACCAGAGGCGGAAAGACGGAGTGTGCACTGTGAGAGCCCATCGAACCCTCTCGCAGCAGGTGTCGGCTAAATTCCAGCTGATACACATGAACATCTAACACCGCTAGCTTTGCACTGTTGGGAAGGTGTCGTGACACGGACCCACAACAGGGGGCGTTAAATGAACGGACAATGGATAAACCAAAAGGTAACAATTTAATGCTGTGAAGCGCACAACGAAGTACAGAAAATAACAATATTGCGGAATGTCAATCATACACAAGGTGACGTGTGGCAGGCTCGAAGATAGAAGACATCTGGTGAGAGAAGAGCCGGATCCCACACAGCCTCCACCACCAACGGATCTGAAGAACACCGGAGCCGCCAAGCCCTGCACCCCAGGTGGCCACTGTCTTCAGCAGTCAGACCCGGTACTGCTGGCAGAGAACAGAGACAGTTTTGATGAGTGTGAGTTCGCACACTCAGTAATCCCAGTCTGTGTTCAGTAAGGAGGGAGAACCTCCACCTCCAATAACACACTCGGACAGCTCCTGTGAAAACCACTTATCTGGTTGGGGTGGGAGGCGAAGCCGTCGCAGTCCACACCAAACGCCAATACAGCAGATAAGGAACCCATCACAGGAAAACGGCTGCAAATGAGATCAGACTATTATTCAGAGTTAAGTTTAGCAGAGAAATTACCTGTATGGTAGCTGATTTCTCGGCGGGGAGGTGGAGTTGCAGTCCGGCTTTTATGGAGGTTGACGTAGATGAGTGACAGCTGGTGGTGATGATGTGACAGCTGTCACTCCGCTGGTTTCGGCGCCCTCTCGTGCTTGAAGCCCGCACTCCAAGCAGGGCACCATCTGGTGGTGGTGGGCCAGCAGTACCTCCTCTTCAGTGGCCCACACAACATGCACTTAGAAAATGTGTAACCATTTGCACTATTAACACTACAACAGTCATCACCGTGGTTAGACTCTTTCTCTCCAATTGTTCTGTCTGAGTTACTTTCATTAGTCACTTCCTCCAAACCATCAACATGTCTATTAGACCCCATTCCTACCAGGCTGCTCAAGGAAGCACTACCATTAATTAATGCTTTGATCTTAATATGGTCAGTCTATCTTTATTAGTTGGCTATGTACCACACGCTTTTAAGGTGGCAGTAATTAAACCATTACTTAAAAAGCCATCACTTGACCCAGCTATCTTAGCTAATTATAGGCCAATCTCCAACCTTCCTTTTCCTCTCAAAAATTCTTGAAAGGGTAGTTGTAAAACAGCTAACTGATCATCTGCAGAGGAATGGTCTATTTGAAGAGTTTCAGTCAGGTTTCAAAATTCATCATTGTACAGAAACAGCATTAGTGAAGGTTACAAATGATCTCCTTATGGCCTCAGACAGTGGACTCATCTCTGTGCTCATCCTGTTAGACCTCAGTGCAGCTTTTGATACTGTTGACCATAAAATTTTATTACAGAGATTAGAGCATGCCATAGGTATTAAAGGCACTGCGCTGCAGTGGTTTGAATCATATTTATCTAATAGATTACAATTTGTTCATGTAAATGGGGAGTCTTCTTCACGGACTAAGGGTACTTATGGAGTTCCATAAGGTTCTGTGCTAGGATTTCCCTTAGGCAGTATTATTAGAGAGCATTGCTTAAATTTTCATTGTTACACAGATGATACCCAGCTTTATCTATCCATGAAGCCAGAGGACACACACCAATTAGTTAAACTGCAGGAATGTCTTTCAGACATAAAGACATGGATGACCTCTAATGTCCTGCTTTTAAATTCAGATAAAACTGAAGTTATTGTACTTGGCCCTACAATTATTAGAAACATGGTGTCTAACCAGATCCTTACTCTGGATGGCATTACCCTGACCTCCAGTAATACTGTGAGAAATCTTGAAGTCCTTTTTGATCAGGATATGTCCTTCAATGCGCATATTAAGCAAATATGTAGGGCTGCTTTTTTGCATTTGCGCAATATCTCTAAAATTAGAAAGGTCTTGTCTCAGAGTGATGCTGAAAAGCTAATTCATGCATTTATTTTTTCTAGGCTGGACTATTGTAATTCATTATTATCAGGTTGTCCTAAAAGTTCCCCGAAAAGCCTTCAGTTAATTCAAAATGCTGCAGCTAGAGTACTGACAGGGACTAGAAGGAGAGAGCATATTTCACCCATATTGGCTTCTCTTCATTGGCTCCCTGTTAAATCCAGAATAGAATTTAAAAATCTTCTTCTTACTTATAAGGTTTTGAATAATCAGGTCCCATCTTATCTTAGAGACCTCATAGTACCATATCACCCCAATAGAGCGCTTCGCTCTCAGACTGCAGGCTTACTTGTAGTTCCTAGGGTTTGTAAGAGTAGAATGGGAGGCAGAGCCTTCAGCTTTCAGGCTCCTCTCCTGTGGAAGCAGCTCCCAATTCGGATTAGGGAGACAGACACCCTCTCTACTTTTAAGATTAAGCTTAAAACTTTCCTTTTTGCTAAATCTTATAGTTAGGGTTGGATCAGGTGACCCTGAACCATCCCTTAGTTATGCTGCTATAGACTTAGACTGCTGGGGGGTTCCCATGATGCACTGAGTGTTTCTTTTTATTCATCTCTTTTTGCTCTGTATGCACCACTCTGCATTTAATAATTAGTGATTGATCTCTGCTCTCTTCCACAGCATGTCTTTTTCCTGATTCTCTCCCCTCAGCCCCAAACAGTCCCAGCAGAAGACTGCCCCTCCCTGAGCCTGGTTCTGCTGGAGGTTTCTTCCTGTTAAAAGGGATTTTTTTCCTTCCCACTGTTGCCAAGTGCTTGCTCATAGGGGGTCGTTTTGACTGTTGGGTTTTTTCTGTAATTATTGTATGCCTTACAATATAAAGCGCCTTGGGGCAACTGTTTGTTGTGATTTGGCGCTATATAAATAAAATTGATTTGATTTGATTTGATCACCGTCAAGCTGGATGTGAAATTTGCCACCACGAGTGTGGCTTTGCAAACAGACAGTGACACACTGGTGTGTGTGCTGAAGTGACGGGGGGGGGGGTGTGGCCACTGACAGAGCAGCTTTGGAGATCTGTGGTTCTGGACGTCCCAGCTGTAGAACACGTACCATGTTTGGACGAACATGAACTAACAACTGTCCACTGTGATGCACATGTGTCTGCTTGCTGTTCTCACGTGGGCATGCATAAAAACATATATCACTGTTACGGCAGGCTGCAGACTACCCCAGGTGAAACAGACTGTCAGATCATAACACGCAGTGGGCAAACTGAATGTCACATCACCCACATCAGCTCTGTTCCACATGATGCAGTGTCAGTCCTGCAGCACACCATCCACAAGACATGCATGTCAGGCAGGACGTATGCGTGGAGCCAGCTGGACACGCCGCCAGCAGATGTGGACATGATAAGAGCTCACTGCTTCATATTCATGTAATTTCATGACTGTATGTCTGTGACCATGGGTCATCTACAGAGGAACAGACGGATCATACTTGTATTGTCTGCTTGATTAGAGGGATTCAATAAAATGCAATGTTTTTGTATGGTGTGTGGTTTTAGTTTTTCTTAAATATGTCCATGTCCTTCTTGATATCAGCCATTTTCCCCACACCTTTTACAGGACAGCGATGATAGCTCAGTGATAAAATTTTTGGCTGGCAGTCAGAGCTTTTGGAAAGTGCAGGTTCGAATCCCATGGGTGGCATGTATTTTTAATTTTTACAGCAGCTGTGTGATGTATAAATATGCACTGTGTTCCTACGTGCATGAAACAGTCGCAGTGACATCATTCATGCCTGCCTGTCAGCTCAATGTTTTAGTGGTTCGCTCATACAAGCTGTTCTGCCGTGATTCGCCCTGAGTCATGCTATGTGTGAAGGGGCCCTCAAACTGAGTGCAGCCAGCCTTGTCCTCATGTCTGCAATACATTCAGGTGCAAGATATTGTTTGTCTTGACAACAGGTGAGAGATTTTGTTTGTCTTCGCAACAAGGTTTTGTTTGTCTTCACATTCTGAGTTCTCCATCAGCCATAAAGAACTGTCCGTGTCAGACGAAGGCTACTCCCAAAGACACGCACATGCAGCCCAGCCACAAATGGCTTTAACAAATAGTTAAAGAAGTTGATAAAATGTTCTCAACACTATTGTTTCTGTATGAAAAAGTTGCTTTTTTGTCCCAAAAATAAATGCTTCATTAGCTTCACAAAGATGTTTCATTCAGCTCATTGAAGCTTTATTGATTCGTTCAGACATCGTTGTGTTCATTCAATATGTCGGACTTGGGAGGTTGGAGGAAGTTGGATGACAGTCAAAAGAAACGCTAACGTTATGAAAACCAAGCAAATGATAAGAAAGTGTCAAGAACGAAAGCAAAACAACATACAGATGATTTGAGGTGACCGGCACTATTCCTTCAGATTTTTCAACAGTTTAAAAATTCTGATGAAGCTCCAGCTACAGGTATGAAGCTGAACGAAGGTGAAACGATGCCTACGAAAGTCAACGAAAGTCCAGATATCAGTGTTTCGTTTGGGCTTCGTTGTCCTTCCTTTAGTGCTATGTGACCGGGGCTTTATGTTTTTATCCTGCCTGGTGCAAAATATGCACGAGGACATGCAGAGGTGAGGCACTTATATGAACATGATCCAGCCCAGTCTCACTTTTTTATTTCATCCTCCCGTCACAAAATGAGTCAAATTTTTGTGACAAGGTTTTTTTAACTCACTTTTTACTATCCCTACTCCCCCAACCCCAACCTTAACCATAACCTACTCCTTCCCCCCACCCTAAAAATAAGCACCCTGACCTCCCTGCTTCACTTTTAATTTTGTGCAGCCATCACAGAATGGATTAGAATGAATTCATGTTGCTGTGACGAAAATGAGGCGCTTCTCCTCACAATATCACGAACCAATAGATTAATGTCTCTTTCATGCTGCTGAATCACATCTTGCCATGAGACCGGGTTGAATGATCACATTATTTCAGAGACAGTAGCAGTAATATGTGTACAAACTGATAACTAATTCCAGGGGAAAAAACTGAACAAACAAATAAATAAATAAAAATCTGTCTCTGCTTTTCCTAGCTCGTCTTCCAAATGCCTCTTTAAGTGCTTTCATACTTGAAATAAATAAGGGAAATGTCTCTTTCCAAAGGATATGAGGTCTGTCAATAAAGTAACGGACCTTTTTATTTTTTTTTTAAACTATATGGATTTGATACATATGTTTTTACGTCAGACAAGCTTGAACCCTCGTGCGCATGCGTGAGTTTTTCCACGCCTGTCGGTGATGTCATTCGCCTGTGAGCATGCCTGTGAGCATGCCTTGTGGAAGGAGTGATCCCGCCCCCTCGTCGGATTTTCATTGTCTGGAAATGGTGGAATGATTTGGACTTTTTTTTCCATCAGAATGTTTTCAGAAACTGTTAGAGACTGGCACCTGCAGACCATTTGAAAAATTTATCTGGCTTTCGGTGAAAATGTTACGGGCTTCACAGAGAACAAGGACTGTTACTACAGCTTTAAGGACGGCTTTTAGGACGCTTGGCACGCCGCGCTCTGAGCTGCGATGACGAGGCAGAAAACGCCAGATCATTTCTAAGCTGATGGCTCTGTGGATACGAGACCGTCGTGTGCACTTTCTCTGGTTATCACAAGAGCTGGACATCAGCCATTTTCCGGCAGATTTCACTTTTAACAAGAGATTTTGTCATGGAAAGCCGTGCGGAGGCTTCGTGCGTAACGACCGATTCGCTGTTTGAGCGAGACAAAAGGAACACCTCCGTTTTGGCGTGTCAGAGGACAAGTTAGGACAAGCCCAGCTCTCCACAATTTCTCTGATACTTACTGGACTGGTAAGCATTGAAAGCCGAGATAGGCATGTCCCAACTTGTCCCTGGACAGTGTGTAAAACAGATATATATCGTGCCTATCACATCCACATCACAAACTAAAATAAGTTCTAGCAAATGCATACAAATTGGCCACGAATGAAGCGTTTTTATTACATCTGCTTTGCAGCTGATTGGCGGACAATATGTGAATGCATAACAAACACGTCACGTAAACCCAAAGTATTATATGTGGCAGAAAGCGACATACCTGCCAGTCAGTGTCGGTCCAGCTGTGTAAATCCACAAAGACATAATAGCTGCTGCAATCCAGGACTTTTATTTAACACCAACAAAAGGAAGAGTTGCTGTTCAGCCACAACTCACGCTGAAGTCTGTTTTCTGTGACACTCGCCAAAAAAAAAAGAGCACTGTCTCACACCCCGAGCGGCTTCCCCCCTCCCGCTCCCCAAACTCATGAACAGTTAACCCTCGCATGACAACATGAACAACTCTGTGATCAACTTGTCCAAGTCCAGCAAATGCTCCAGAGGCTGTATTGTTGGTGTGAATAGTGATGCTGACGGCCCGAGTGCGCTTATTTTATGACTGCAATGCAGATGCCGTGCACACGCAACACGTGCGCGATGCATTCATAATACACCCGTAATACTGCCATGATAATCTCAATGGATCAATGAATCAGTCCCACAGCAGCCGGTAAGTCAGACATGAACTTGATTTCAATAAACCAAGGTTGTGGGAGTGGACCAAAACCTTGGAGTTACTTACCTGGTTTTCGAAGAATATTAGTGAGGTCAGTGAAAGCCTACTTCAGCTACTCAGACTGCTGGTGCATTATGCTGTTAGTGCCACTGTGCACAACAGCAACAGATGCAGGGTGCTGCTGTTTCACCAGCTGTGTTGTAGCAGCTGTTATATCTCATAGCACTTAAAAATACCTGTCACAGAGTGAAACACACAGACATTATCACTTTACATCTCTGCAAGATTAAATAACACATATATTGTAATTGCAATTGTGACAGAAATCCTCAGAATCCTTTGTCTTATTGGAAGCAACACAATTTTTTTTCAATAAAACCCACTTAAACACTTGCCTTCATTACAACATTAAGTTGCAGTTTACATTTGAAAACACTGTTCCTGCAGATGTATCTCATTCATATACCAACTGTTGTGAAATGCTTCATTTGTCATCATCATAAACATATGATATGACTTTTGTGGCCTGTTCACATCAAAAACAAAACTCAAACATCTACAAAAGAACAAAATCAAAACAAATCATAAGAGTCGTAAGAGTGAGATCATTGTCTACAAAACACTGGAATTTAAATTGCTCACAATCTTCTTCTTTGTCTTTCGGCTGTTCCCGTTAGGGGTCGCCACAGCAGATCAATCATTTCCATCTCACCCTGTCCTCTGTATCTTCCTCTGTCACACCAACCACCTGCATGTCCTCTCTCAGCACATCCATGAACCTCCTCTTTGGTCTCCCTCTTCTCCTCCTGCCTGGTGGCTCCATCCTCAGCATCCTTCTCCCTATATACACTGGGTCCCTCCTCTGCCCCTGTCCAAACCATCTCAATCTCGCCTCTCTGACTTTGTCTCCAAACCGTCCCACCTGAGCTGTCCCTCTATGTTCATTCCTAATCTTGTCCATTCTTGTCACTCCCAAAGAGAATCTCAACATCTTCAGCTCTGCCACCTCCAGCTCTGCCTCCTGTCTTTTTGTTAGTGCCACTGTCTCTAAGCTGTACAACATAGCTGGTCTCACTACTGTTTTGTAAACTTTCCCCTTCACCCTTGCTGATATTCTTCGGTCACAAATCACTCCTGCCACCTTTCTCCACCCACTCCACCCTGCCTGCACTCTCTTCTTCACCTCTCTACCACACTCTCCATTACTTTGAACAGTTGACCCCAAATATTTAAACTCATCTACTTTCACCACTTCTACTCCTTGTAACTGCACTATTCCACTGGGCTTCCTCTCATTCACACACATGTACTCAGTCTTGCTTCTACTGACTTTCATTCCCCTTCTCTCCAAAGCATATCTCCACTTCTCCAGACTAGACTCAACTTGCTCTCTACTCTCACTACAGATTACGTCATCTGCAAACAATATAGTCCATGGGGACTCCTGTCTGATCTCATCCGTCAACCTGTCCATCACCACTGCAAACAAGAAAGGACTCAGAGCTGATCCTTGGTGTAATCCCACCTCCACCTTGAATGAGTCTGTCATTCCGACTGCGCATCTCACCGCTGTCACACTATTCTTGTACATGTCCTGCACTACCCTAACATACTTCTCTGCCACTCCAGACGTCCTCACAATACCACAACTCTTCTCTTGGCACCCTATCATAAGCTTTTTCTAAGTCCACAAACGCACAATGTAACTCTTTCTGTCCTTCTCTGTACTTTTCCAACAGTATTCTCAGAGCAAACATTGCATCTGTAGTGCTCTTTCTCGGCATGAAACCATATTGCTGCTCACAGATCTTCACCTGTTTTCTAAGCCTAGCTTCTGCTACTCTTTCCCATAACTTCATGCTGTGGCTGATCAGCTTTATGCCTCTGTAGTTACTGCAGCTCTGCACATCACCCTTGTTCTTGAAAATAGGAACCAGCACACTTCGTCTCCACTCCTCAGGCATCCTCTCACTTTCCAAGATTTTATTAAACAATCTGGTTAGAAACTCTACTGCCATCTCTCCTAGACATTTCCATGCCTGCACTGGAATGTCATCTGGACCGACTGCCTTTCCACTCTTCATCCTCTTCATAGCAGCCCTCACTTCTTCCTTGCTAATCTCTTGTACTTCCTGATTTACTCACACCACATCATCCAGCCTTTTCTCTCGCTCATTTTCTTTATTCATCAACTCTGTAAAATATTCCCTCCACCTTCTCAGCACACACTCCTCACTTGTCAGCACATTACCATGTGCATCTTTTACCACCCTAACCTGCTGCACATCCTTTCCAGCTCTGTCCCTTTGTCTGGCCAATCGGTACAAGTCCTTTTCTCCTTCCTTACTATTCAACTTCTTGTACAGCTCACAATATGCCTTTTCCTTTGCTTTTGCCACTTCTCTTTTCGCCTTACGCCGCATCTCCTTGTACTTCTGTCTACTTTCTTCATCTCTCCGACTATCCCAAAACCTTTTCGCCAACCTCTTTCTCCTTATGCTTTCCTGGGCCTCTTCATTCCACCACCAAGTCTCATTGTCTTCCTTCCACTGTCCAGATGTCATACCCAGTACTGTCCTAGCTGTCTCCCTCACCACATCTGCAGTACTTTTCCAGATGTCCAAAATTGCTTCCCCTCCAACCAGTGCTTCTCTCACCTGCTCGCTAAATTTCACACAAGAGTCTTCCTCCTTCAGCTTCATGCTTGGGCACACTCTCCACCACCTCATCTAACACACTCCAGAAATCTTCTTTCTCCTTCATCTCACAACCAACCTGTAGGGCATATGCACTGATGATATTCATCATCACCCCTTCAATTTCCAACTTCACACTCATCACCCTGTCAGACACTCGCTTAACCTCCAACACACTTTTAACATACTCTTCCTTTAAAATGACCCCAACACCATTTCTCTTCCTGTCCTCACCATGGTACAACAAGTTGTACCCACCGCCGATGCTCCTGCTCTTACTTCCTTTCCACTTGGTCTCTTGCACACACAGTATGTCTACCTTTCTCCTCTCCATCATATCAGCCAGCTCTCTCCCTTTACCAGTCATACTACCAAAGTCCCCACTCTCATTTCCACCCTTCTAGTTTTCTTCTTCTCCCGCTGTTCGTGGCAACGTTTTCCTCCTCTTCTTCGTCGTCTTCGCCCAGCAGTAGCCCAATTTCCACCGGCACCCTGTTGGGCAATAGCACCGGTGGCGGACGTTGTTGAATGAATGAATGAATGAATGAATGGATTTATTCGGCACACACACAAATCCGAAAGAACAGAAACATACCAATAATATGAATGTTATATAAACAAGCCTGTGAGTCCGAAAGGGTGTGGGCAGAAGCAAAGCTTATCAACGCCCACCCCTGCTAGAATGAGTCCAACAATTATAACAGTCATAACAACATATACACAAATTCACAACACACTACATATCAACACAGACATACACTTCAATATTCAATTACATTTCAATTCATGTATAAGTATGTTATGTATAAAGCGCCAAATCACAGCAAACTTGGCCCAAGTCACTCCATATTAACCCTGCCGACCCCCAGAGCAAGCACTAGGCAACTGTGGTGAGGAAAAACTCCCTCTTAGGAAGAAACCTCAAGCAGACCAGGCTCTAGGGGGTGACCCTGTGCTTGGGCCGTGCATATATACCTGTATACGTACATACATACACACACATTATATACATATATACACTTATACACACAGATATACACACTCACATATATACCTATATACATACCCACTAACACATAAATAAATATACACTACATATATATACACATACATACATTTATACCTACACATACATATACATACCCCTACACATATACACATATATATACACGCACACATATACATACATACACACACACATGTATACATATATACACATACATACTACATATATGCATATACATATATACACACACATATACACGTACATATACATACATATTGACTGATTGATCATTTATTTTGAGTTTTACAAAATAAGCATTTCTTTGACATCTACATTTACCCACATTGGGTTGAAAGAACAGGAGATACAAACATACACGCATACATACCCGCGCACTTAACCCATACGTTATTACAACTACCGAGTGTGACCAATATTCCTTTTTTATTACTATGTAATTGATATCATATATTAGTGATGAGTATCTATAATAATAATAATAATAATAATAATAATAATAATAATAATGATAAAACCAATTCCCACCATAATAGACAGTAATAATGACAATAATTATTGTCAATCAAAAATTATTATTATTTTATTTCTATTATTATTATTACTACCATTTTTTAAATTGCTATTGATATTGCTGGTGTCATTCCTTAAGCCATTTTCATATGTCAATAAATTCCCCACATTTACTGAGAAAATGACTATTTAAAAGGACTATTCTTGTGTGTGTCGATGGTAATTCTGTCTCAATATATATATATACATATACACATCATACATGCGAACATACATACACAAAATACACACATACATCACCTATACACACATGTATACACATAATACATATACATATATACAATTATGCTACATTCATTTTATTTTATTAATTTAATTACCTTAACTTTTTTATTAATTTATCATTATCATTATTATTATTATTATTTTCTTTTTTTTTCCCCTTCCCCTCCTTCCCCATTTGTCATGTGTGTGGTGCATTAAAAGATGCAAAGTATTTTGTAAACCTGCTGCCAGAGAGGGGTCGCCCCCTGACACAGGTCCACCCTTTACTGAATGTCCTAGGCTCTGCATTAAAAGACAAGGGTTTGGAGTCTGCTGGCAGAAGGGGGAGACCTTTGAGCAACAGACCCCCACTTGCCGACCCTGATCTGGTGATAATGATGTAAGTGATGTAAGAGGGGGAAACAAGGAGGAAAGAAAAGGAAAAGTCTTTTTATGTATCAATAAGCTTACATATGTACATATTTATATAACTATAAACATAAATATACATATATGTATATATACATACATACACATCCACATATACATACATATTATACATACACATATATACATACACACATACACATATATATATATATATATATATATATATATATATATATATATATATATATATATATATATACGTACATACATACATACATACACACACGCATACAAATATATACGCATACATATATACATACATACATATACATGTTTCCCCCTCTCTCTAAGTTATTACCATCATCACCATACTTCTATTTGACTAGCATTTCAACTACAGGATCATGATGTATAAAAATAATGCTTTTGACCATGGTTACTACACCGGTAATAACAGGTATTATGCAAATATGTTAACATCTATTATATTAACAAACATATAGTAAGATTTTATTATCATTATTATCATTTTTTTATAATATAGTTTACAATTATGGCTATGATATATATAATTAAATGGATGTACAGGATAATTCCAGGTATTTTATGAAAGTTTGTGTGTCCTAGCGAGACCCCTTCTATTGCTGACAAGGCAAAAAAGCAAAGGTAAATTAACTAGAAATAAATTAAAAAGACGTGACGATCACGCACCTCTCTCCTCATTCATGTATTTCAACAGAACCATTTCTTTGTATCTTTTTTTGAATTGATGGATGTTAGGACATCGCTTGAGCTGAGGTGCCAAACTATTCCACAGCTTAATGCCACACACGGACACAGAAACTTTTCCTGGTAGTTCTCACTGCCTTGACTTTAAAGTTACCACATCCCCTCAAGTTATAGCTTCCTTCTCTCTGGGTGAAGAGACTCAGAATATTACTGGGTAATGAGTTTTTACTGGATTTATATAATAATTGTGCAGTGTGAAAATTAAGCAGATCTGGCATTTTCAACAATTTGGATTGCAAAAATAGACTATTTGTGTGATCAAGATATCCTACCTTATAGATGATTCTTATTGCCTGCTTTTGGATTATACAGAGGGGATGTATCAAACTTTTGTAATTGTTACCCCAGATTTCTTTACAATATGTTAAGTAAGGAGAGATTAAAGAACAATACAATAAATATAATGCATTATAATCCAGAAAAAATATTTTGCTTTGTACATAATAGAGACATTCTTGGAAACTTTTTTATGTATGTGGCTGATATGAGACTTCCAGCTTAATTTACTATCGATGGTTATCCCTAAAAATTTGACTTCTGACACTTTATCTATTTCGATACCGTCTATATTTATTGGTAAATTAGAATTGACATTATGATTTCCAAAAAACATGACTTTAGTCTTTTTTATATTTAGGGATAATTTATTAATATTCAACCCAAGTTTTCAGCTTAATTAATTCACTATTTACCACATTAATAAGTTGCTATAGTTATCACTGGAATAGAATATATTGGTATCATCTGCAAATAATAATAATTTTAATAATTGTGACACATTAAATATGTCATTTATATAAAGATTAAAAAAATGTGGACCCAGTATGGATCCCTGTGGGACCCCACAAGGGATGCCCAAACACGCAGATTTAAATGCACCCATCTGCACAAACTGATGTCTCTCCGTTAAATAGCTTTGAATCCAGTTCCAAGCCACTCCCCTGATACCATATCTTTCCAATTTATTGAGTAGAATTGAGTGATTAAGTGTGTCAAACGCTTTCTTTAAATCAATGAATATTCCAACTATATAGTTTTTACTATCTAAGGTGTTTGTAATCTCTTCTATTGCTTCAATTATTGCAAGTGAAGTTGACCTACCAGACCTAAACCCATATTGACATTCGTTAATTATGTTATATTTTTCTATAAAGGATCCTAACCTGTTGTTAAAAAGCTTTTCTAAAATTTTGGAAAATTGTGGAAGTAGAGAGACCAGTCTGTAGTTTGTGAAGATATGTTTATTTCCATTTTTGTATAGTGGAATAACTTTTGCCATCTTCATTTTGATCGGGAATGTCCCAGTTTGAAATGACAAGTTACATATATGAGTCAGGGGTTTTGATATGCTTTTGATTATTGTTTTTACTAGCTTCATATCTATGTCATAACAGTCAGTTGATTTTTTATTTTTACATTTATTAACAATATCTATTATTTCGGCTTCACTAACACTGGAGAGAAACATTGTGTTTGGATTGATTTTTATGAGTGATTCCTGCTCCTTGTTACAACCATCGGGTATTTTTGCTGCCAAGTCAGGTCCAATATTAACAAAGAAGTTATTAAAACCATTAACTATGTTATACATATTATAGATGTCCTTGTTCTTATCAATAAAATAATTTGGATAAGAATTACCTCTTACCTTATTTTTGATTATAGTGTTAAGAATTTCCCAGATTCTCTTGGTGTCATTTTTATTATTATTTAATAGATTGGTATAATATAATTTCTTGCTGGCTCTGATTATATTAGTTAGTTTGTTTTTATATAATTTATATCTATGTTCAGATTCTTTTGTCCTTAGTCTAACAAATTGTCTGTATAATGTATTCTTCTTTTTACAAGCATTTTGTAGACCTTTTGTTAACCATGGACTTTTGGCGAGAGTACTGTTTTTGTTGACTTGGCGTATTGAACAGTTTATCTCATATAATGAATTGAAAATGTCTAGAAATTTATTGAAGGCACAATCCACATCATTCTCCCTGTACACAGTGTGCCAGTCCTGTTTTGTTAAGTCATTATTGAGGTGATCTATTGCTTTTTGGGTTCTCACTCGTTTAAATACAGAGTATTGGGGCTTTTCCTGAAAATTACAATTGGAGTCATACACAGTGAACACAGGAAGATAGTCAGTTATGTCACAAATCAATAAACCACTTATATTTTTAGTTTCTATGTTGTTTGTGAAGATGTTATCTATTAGAGTTGCACTATTCAATGTAATTCTGCTTGGCCTGGTGATAACTGGGTATAAGCTCATGCTGTACATTGTGTTTATAAATTCGTCAGTTGATGTGTGCCTATTGTGGTTTATTAAATCAATGTTATAATCTCCACATATAAATATTTTTTTGTTATTTATTGATGAAAACATTCTGTCCACCCAGTTTGTAAATGTAGCCATATTTGAGCCTGGCGCCCTATATAAACAACTTATAATAATGTTTTTCTTGTTTCCATTATACATTTCTATTGATATACATTCTAACACATCTTTTATTATTAACGTCATACTTTCTATTACCTTAAATTTAATATTTTTTTTCCGCACATATATAGCAACACCTCCACCTCCTTTATCCACTCTGTTGATGTAGTTTAGATCATAACCATCCAACTCAAATTGTATTCCTTTTTGCGCATTGAACCACGTTTCTGAAATTGTTATTATACTAAAGGGTTTTGTAAACTGCTGAAGAAATTCTTTGATACTGTTAAAGTTTGTGTACATACTTCTGCTCGGTTAAAGGGATAATTGATCCTTTACCTTCTGTTTAACGTATTATTGTAATCCTGTTCCGTATAGTAGTTGGCAATAGAACGGTATCAGTCGAAAAAAAACATATTATCCGGGTCTATTTTCATTTTCCAAATCCATTATCCTTATGTTCGGTGTACTCAGTTGCTTTTAATTCCAATAATTCCTGGTTATTATCCTCTGTTGTATTATTTCATCTCCTGAAGTAGAGATTATGGGTTTTGATTCAATGGTTTGTGAAGTAGAACTAGGTTTTTTTTTTTTTACTTTTTTATTTCTCCAACATATTGACTCATATTTCATTATTTTTCCAGCTCTTTTTATGTCCTTAATAACCAGCACCTTAGCTACTTCAGGAGACCCATCCAGTTTAATGAAGACTTTACAATTCCTGGACCATGTATTCTGAATTTTTGTTTGTTTTCCTTAAGTATCTGGCTTTTTTTTTTTTTTTTAGCAATGTCTGCATTTGTTTTTGTCAGTGATCATTCAAAATAAACATTCGTACCTTTCAATTTTCTTCCTTGCCTCAACAATGTGACCTTATCCTTTCTGTTGAGAAAACTTCATGATAAGCACAGGAGGAGCACCTTTCTTCGTAGGAGAGGGTGACAAGCTTCAAGACAATTACGTCACAAATCAATGTCCCTGGACGCCAGGGAACGCGGCGACCTGTTGTTCCGCAGAGCTCTCCTCCATCTCGCCAGGTTCGAGATCACTTGCCCCGCGGCCACTGCGTGGGCATATGAGGCGGGGTTAATCTTTAAACCAGTCCACAACCACATCGTTAATCCTTGAGTACTGCTCCAAGTCCTCAACTTCTTCTCGAGAGCTCGATCCTCTTGTCCTTGTCCTCTAATAAGGCTCGTATGTTGCGCGACTTCCTCCACTAGCTTGAGTATCTTGTCCTGCTTATTCTTTATGTCCGCTTACGTCAGTGACACTAACTCAAGCGCCTTTTTAACCTCCTCCGACTCCTCCACCACCGAGCTTTTCTTGGTCCCATTTTGTAGTGATTTCGTCTTCGGCTGTTTACCCTGCTCGGTACCTCACCTGGTAGCAGCGTGGCTAACCGCTAGCCCCGGTCCCAAACTGCGCTGAAAGTTACTTTTGCATAAGTCCGAGGTCCAATATCCTTTTTTACACGTTGTATTTTTATCCATAGCCATTGTCCGTTTAGTCCGATTCCGAAGAAAAAAATTATATAAATAAGTTTTCAAAGTTTCTTTTGCCTCTTCTCACGCTGCTCACACTCGGATAACCCGGAACTCCTTGGATCCAACCCGGAAGTCTGTTGTTAACCCGGGCCGCAACCGATCCGGTATGGGAATTCGATTCTGAGTCTGCATAGTTCGGTTGGCTTGTTTTACGCCGGATGCCCTTCCTGACGCAACCCTCCTCATTTATCCGGGCTTGGGACCGGCATTCAGAATGTACTGGCTGCACACCCCATGTGGCTGAGTTAATTTAAATTGCTCACAATACTGATTGTAAAATACCAACTGCCTCCAGACCACTTGCTCAGCATAATAAACACAGAATACCCACTTATTTATTGTTTTTTTTTCATTCATCTGAAATGACAACCTGATGCTATGAAATAAAAATTGAAAATGAGTTGATGTATTAAAACATTTTTCTTCTGGTGTTCTGTTTCCATAATGTCTAATTAAAATAAGAAACTAATTACTTTTGGCTTCCTCCATTTTGCTCGGGGTCACCTATACAGAAAATAAATATGCACTTTAGAAAATAAGAACAACCCCAGGTTTCTTTTCAGCACTGTAGCCAGGCTGACAAAGAGTCAGAGCTCTATTGAGCTGAGTATTCCATTAACTTTAACTAGTAATGACTTCATGACTTTCTTTGCTAACAAATTTTGACTATTAGAGAAAAAATTACTCATAACCATCCCAAGATGTATCGTTATCTTTGGCTGCTTTCAGTGATGCCGGTATTTGGTTAGACTCTTTCTCTCCGATTGTTCTGTCTGAGTTATTTTCCTTAGTTACTTCATCCAAACCACTCAACATGCTTATTAGACCCCATCCTGCCAGGCTGCTCAAGGAAGTCCTACCATTATTAATGCTTCAATCTTAAAATATGATCAATCTATCTTTGTTAGTGGTTATGTACCAAGGCCTTTAAGGTGGCAGTAATTAAACCATTACTTAAAAAGCCATCACTTGACCCAGCTATCTTAGCTAATTATAGGCCAATCTCAACCTTCCTTTTCTCTCAAAGATTCTTGAACAGGGTAGTTGTAAAACAGCTAACTGATCACCTGCAGAGGAATGGTCTATTTGAGAGTTTCAGTCAGGTTTTAGAATTCATCATAGTACAGAAACAGCATTAGTGAAGGTTACAAATGATCTTCTTATGGCTTCGGACAGTGGACTTATCTCTGTGCTTGTTCTGTTGGACCTCAGTGCTGCTTTTGATACTGTTGACCATAAAATTTTATTACAGAGATTAGAGCATGTCATAGGTATTAAAGGCATTGCGCTGCGGTGGTTTGAATCATATTTGTCTAATAGATTACAGTTTGTTCATGTAAATGGGGAATCTTCTTCACAGACTAAAGTTAATTATGGAGTTCCACAAGGTTTCTGTGCTAGGACCAATTTTATTCACTTTATACATGCTTCCCTTGGGCAGTATTATTAGACGGTATTGCTTAAATTTTCATTGTTACGCAGATGATACCCAGCTTTATCTATCCATGAAGCCAGAGGCTACGCACCAATTAGCTAAACTGCAGGATTGTCTTACAGACATAAAGACATGGATGACCTCTAATTTCCTGCTTTTAAAACTCAGATAAAACTGAAGTATTGTACTTGGCCCCACAAATCTTAGACGCATGGTGTCTAACCAGATCGTTACTCTGGATGGCATTTCCCTGATCTCTAGTAATACTGTGAGAAATCTTGGAGTTATTTTTGATCAGGATATGTCATTCCAAAGCGCATATTAAACAAATATGTAGGACTGCCTTTTTGCATTTACGCAACTATCTCTAAAATCAGAAAGGTCTTGTCTCAGAGTGATGCTGAAAAATAATTCATGCATTTGTTTCCTCTAGGCTGGATATTGTAATTCATTATTATCAGGTTGTCCTAAAAGTTCCCTAAAAAGCTTCAGTTGGTTCAGAATGCTGCAGCTAGAGTACTGACGGGGACTAGCAGGGAGAGCATATCTCACCAGTGTTGGCCTCCCTTCATTGGTTCCTGTAATGCTAGATAGAATTTAAAATTCTTCTCTTACTTATAAGGTTTTGAATAATCAGGTCCATCTTATCTTAGGGACCGTAGTACCCATATTACCCCATTAGAGCGCTTCGCTCTCAGACTGCGGGCTTACTTGTAGTTCCTAGGGTTTGTAAGCGTAGAATGGGAGGCAGAGCCTTCAGCTTTCAGGCTCCTATTCTCCTGTGGAACCAGCTCCCAATTCAGATCAGGGAGACAGATACCCTCTCTACTTTTAAAATTAGGCTTAAAACTTTCCTTTTCGCTAAGGCTTATAGTTAGGGCTGGGATCGGGTGACCTGGACCATCCCTTGGTTATGTTGCTTTAGACGTAGACTGTGTTTCATAATTATTGTATGGCCTTGCCTTGCAATGTGGAGCGCCTTGGGGCAACTGTTTGTTGTGATTTGGCGCTATACAAGAAAAAAGTTGATTGATTGATTGACTTTGTATCCACATGTTGATCTGGATACTTTCACTGATGAAGCTCCAAATGTACATGGAGAATGGGGCATGGGTGACCTAGAACTGCAGACCTTCTCTTTGGGAGGCAAGCATACCAATTACCACCAGGTCAGCTCTGAGGGTATGCGCTGATGACATGCATTGGTGCATTCAACACAATGCAGAACCACCACAAGTCCTAGATGGCAACCAACACGGTAGACCTCAAATGTAACCTCACATCTGCAAAGTAACCAGCTATTTGCCACAGCCAGGTGAAACACAGGTACACCATTGACCTCAACACTGACACACCTGCATGCTGGATCATGTTGTAGTTCGTGTTCCCCCACCATGCAAGTTGCACTCCTCATATCAGCCTTTATAAGTCACTGTGTGCTTGACACAAATTAATTCCAGTGATACCAAAAGCGTGGTTGCCTTAGAGGACTGGTTAACATCGAAGTCTCATAACTATACAACCCCAGTTCCAATGAAGTTGGGACGTTGTGTGAAATGTAAATAAAAACAGATTACAATTACAAAATTCTCTTCAACCTACAGTATATTCAGTTGAATACACCACAAAGACAAGATATTTAATGTTCAAACTGATAAACTCTTTTGTTTTTGTGTAAATATTTGCTCATTTTGAAATGGATGCCTGCAACACATTTCAAAAAAGCATGACTTCGTAGTAAAAGAGTGCGGGTACTAGACTGGCCTGCCTGCAGTCCAGACCTGTCACCCATTGAAAATGTGTGGTGCATTATGAAGCGCAAAATACGTCAACGGAGACCCTGGACTGTTGAACAACTGAAGCCGTACATCAAGCAAGAATGAGAAAGAATTCCACCTACAAAGCTTCAACAATTACTGTCCTCAGTTCCCAAACACTTAATGAGTGTTGTTAGAAGGAAAGGTGATGTAACACAGTGGTAATCATACCACTGTCCCAGCTTTTTTTGAAATATGTTGCAGGCATCCATTTCAAAATGAGCAAACATTTGCACAAAAACAATAAAGTTTAGCAATTTGAACATTAAATATCTTGTCTTTGAGGTGTATTCAATTGAATATAGGTTGAAGAGGATTTGAAAATCCTTGTATTCTGCTTTTATTTACATTTTATACAATGTCCCTGCTTCATTGGAATTGGGGTTGTACATTAAGATGGGAAGTATGAGAACCCTAAAGACTCTGATCATAGTTTTTCTACAGCAATAACAGCATCACCAGACACCTCTGTCCAACAACACAGTGACTTGATGAATAACTGCTACCTGACTAGAATATTTGAAGAGTTCAAATACAAATTCTAGTTTCTCCATAATGATTATTTTTAATTGAAGCCAGCATGCACTTGTCTGCTTAAGTACTGTAGGTTTCAGTGCAAAATATGAAATAATTTGAACATACAATTTCCATTTTATTTACAGAAATCTGTTAATTTTCTTATGTGTGTGTTTAGATCCCCATTTTAAACTGCAGTTTTCTCAATTCCAAAAATGGAGTTCCTAGGTTTTGCATCTGAATCCTTGAATTACTTATTCAAGTTTTTGAATTAGTTTGCCATTTGGTTGTACACAAGTGCTTCTACTATACACTGTAGGTTTACACAATAAATGATGAAAGAATGAAGACATAAATTTGTGAAACTTATAACCATTGTGTCTACCTGATTGGAGACTTACTTTCTGCTCAATGGAAACATCGCCTCAATTTCAGTTGCACTAGTTTTACACAAAAACATTCTCTTAGTCCACAGCTTCTGTCATAAAAGCTCGTGAGCAGATGGACTGGTTGTGACACATAAAATTTCTATTATGAAATCTCTTGCCACTTGCAAACTTTGCACATTATATAATTCATGTTTTAATATATCCCAGTTGAGAGTCAAATGCTCCTCATTCCACTCAGCTCCATAGACAGTTGAGATAAAAAAAAACCCTCTTGTGCACCCACCCTTAAGAGCTTCTTGAGAAATTGCATGGAAAAAATGTTTAAGTCATCCCTACAAACGCTCATAGAAACTGCACTTATCTCAAAAAGATTGATCATTATTGGGAAATGCATTCTTGATCCTCTTAGATAAAAGTGAAGCCAGTTGGCTTGATTTGTGATTATGCGTGACAGTGACCTAATGTGTGTGTATGTGCATGTGTGTACAAAATGATGAGTTTCTGATAGAATGAGCTTATGTGAGTGTATGCATGCATGCACAGACTCGTTAACACTGTGTGCTTCCATGTGTGCAGCGTCCCTGCAGTTTCCTTTCCTCAGGTTCCAAGTTGAGCACGGGGACTCACTGACATGGGTTTCTAAGACAGTTTGGGGTCACCTGTGCCCCATCCCTCTGCACTGAACTACTACATCCCACTTAACTCCTTTAAAAGCAGAGCTTTTGGGGAAGCTATGCTTTAAAGATATTTCATGTTTAAAATGAGTAAGGAGCCACATTTGAGAGAATAAAGATTTTATGCAAAGAAAGAGGCTGCAAAGGAAAGAGAGGGAAACAGAAAGACACTACGACCAAGGAGTAAAAGAGAGTGGAGAGAAGGCATGCAGCATGGCAACACAGTGTAATGTAGATTACAGCTGCATGGAGTGAGACAACAATAACATTTTGAATCCAGTCTTGATGTGGATGCAAAAACAACCTTCACAGATGGCGTCAGTCCATTTGAAGTGCAACGGGTCACGTTAGTCATGTGCATGAATAAGAATTTAGGGACTGTATTAATGCTTCACATTATTTAGGGGTGTTTTGTAGGCCTTTCATCGGTCTTTCCCTTTAATGGTCAAGATCTGTAGGAACCTCATGCAGTGTTAATAAGATATTGAATGGAGGGGAAAGTGGTTTACGGCTGAAGCAAGGGATGTGGCACACAATGGACACATGCATGGAATTCGCAGTCAGAAGAGACATAATGATGGACGCAATTGTGTCTGACAATGATTAGTATCAGTGACATCCTGGTGCAGCTGTTTCAGCCTTTGGGACGGACAAATTCCTGAATGCATTGCAACTCGTCACCAGCACGAATTACCTATGTTATGTTTTCAGTCCTGTTTGTTTGTCTGTTTGTGAACCACAATTTTTCATATATTGTTATGAACCTTTTAGTGAAGATAAAATCCCTATCTTTAACATTGAACAATGTTCAAAAATTCCTAACTCTGTCACAAAAGATCAAATGTCTTTCATATTTGAGGGCATTATGTAGGATGGTATTCTTTATCAACCAACAAAATTTAATCCCGTTGCATTATATCTCAGTCAAAAGTTCCTCAGTCACTTTCACGTTTCTGTTACCTACACCACCAAAATTGGATGGAAGTTCCAATTTTATGCCTGTTTGTCTGTCTTTCAGTTATCAGTCAGAAAACAAGTGCCAAAAAGCAATGACAAAATGTCCATCACAAAGATACACAATGTTCTGTGAAACGTATCTGAAAAAGAATTCAGAAACCAAAAAAAAAAAAACCTGAACAAATAAAAACCTGACCATGAGAAACAAAAAGAAACAAAAAACTTTGATTCAAGTGCATGAACTAAATACATACTCCTGACATTTGATCACATCTAATTTAGCTTATGAAAAGTTACTTCTAACAGGACTTTGACCTTGAAAAATGTTTTCAAGGTACAGTAGTGTTCAGAATAATAGTAGTGCTATGTGGCTAAAAGATTAATTCAGGTTTTGAGTATATTTCTTATTGTTACATGGGAAACAAGGTACCAGTAGATTCAGTAGATTCTCATAAATCACAAGACCAAGCCTTCATGATATGCACACTCTTCAGGCTATGAAATTGGGCTATTAGTAAAAAAAAAAAAAAAGTAGAAAAGGTATCATCGTATCATCAGAAAACTTCACCACATGCTGATCAGCGCCTAGAGCTAACACAGTCTATTAGTGTACAGGGTAAACAGGAATGGTGAGCTGACGCCACCCCTGTGGGGCTCCTGTACAGCTCACCACTGTATTTGAACAGTGTTCCGTTTTTTTTACTTGCTGTGGTCTGTTTGTCAGGAATGAATGATACCACCTGATTAAGAAAGGCTTAACTTTCATTTGTGCCAACATCCTAAGAAGAATGTGTGGCTGAATAGAGTTAAAAGCAGAGCTAAAATCAATGAACAGCATCCTAGCATATGTACCGGGCTTTTCAAGATTTTGTAGCGTGAGATGCATCAGAGTTGTTTATAGCATCACTGTAATGTGTTGCCTTTTATAAGCAAAACTGGTATCTGTCTAAAAAATCACATCAGTTTGGAGTGCATCTACCATAAGTCGCTCTAATGCTTTAGAAACATTTGAGTGCAACAGGTCTGTAATCAATGTCTTCCTGAGGACATGGCTTTTTTGGAATGGATTATGATGAATATGATTTTTTTTTTTTTTTCCAGATTCTGGTACCGTCTGTGTGTCAATGGAGAGCTGACACAGCTGCTGCCAGCAGGTGTTAGCTTATCGGCAATGTTTTCAGCAGAAACAATGGACATTTTGTCCTGCCCTGTTGCCCTTTTTCCTGCACGTTACCATTATAGCTATGTAATTTTCTCGTCAGTTTAATTTTGTGGTGTTGCTGTGCATAGTGTGTATGTGTGTCATGTATTGCTTATGTCTGGTGTATTGAGTGTTGTGTTCTACATACAGTGATGGTTTTCAGATCAGGTTTTTGATGGTCTAAGGACACAAATGTGACAGCGCTCACCAGATCTTTTAAAAATCTTTATTACAATTTGTAGCCCCTCTCGATGAATTGCAATAAATAAATACATAATGTCAGTAAAAAATTGGAAAGGAGTTGTTGCTTGCTGCACCCCCCCACCCACACACACACACACACACACACACACACACTAACCTTAAAGCCCTGGTCACACCGCACTAAGGAAGGACACCAAAGCCAAAACGAAACAAGAAATCTGGACTTACGTTGACTTTCGGAGACATTGTTTAACCGTCGTCCAGCTTCATTTCTGTAGCTGCCGATTTTTCTAACTGTTGAAAACTGTGACCGAATCATAACGACAACCCCAACTCGTTCGTATTCCGTTTTGCTTTCTTTCTTGACGGTTCCTCATAATTTGCATAGTCCCCATAACCATCAGCATTCCATTTGACTGTTGTCCAACTTCGTTGATCCTCCCAAGTCCGACGTCTTGCACGAACACTGACGATATCTGAACAGATCAGTAACTAAAGGTCCAACAAGCTGAAGGTGTGTGTGTGTGTGTTGTGTGTGTGTGTGTGTGTGTGTGTGTGTGTGTGGTGTGTCGTGGTGTGTGTGTGTGTGTGTGTGTGTGTGAGAGATGAATAAGCAACATTGTCATACAGAAACAACAGCAGCAAGAATGTTTTATCAACAACTGTAACTACACTCAACAAAATATAAACGCAACACTTTTGGTTTTGCTCCCATTTTGTATGAGATGGACTCAAAGATCTAAAACTTTTTCCACATACACAATATCACCATTTCTCTCAAATATTTTTCACAAACCAGTCGAAATCTGTGATAGTGAGTACTCTTCCTTTGCTGGATAATCCATCCCACCTCACAGGTGTGCATACCAAGATGCTGATTAGACACCATGATTAGTGCACAGGTGTGCCTTAACATGCCCACAATAACAGGCCACTCCTGAAGGTGCAGTTTTATCACACAGCACAATGCCACAGATGTCGCAAGATTTGAGGGGAGCGTGCAATTGGCATGCTGCCAGCAGGAATGTCAACCAGAGTTGTTGCTTGTGTATTGAATGTTCATGTCTCTACCATAAGCCGTCTCCAAAGTCGTTCAGAGAATTTGGCAGTACATCCAACCAGCCTCACAACCGCAGACCACGTGTAACCACACCAGCCCAGGACCTCCACATCCAGCATGTTCACCTCCAAGATCGTCTGAGACCAGCCACTCGGACAGCTGCTGAAACAATCGGTTTGCATAACCAAAGAATTTCTGCACAAACTGTCAGAAACCGTCTCAGGGAAGCTCATCTGCATGCTCGTTGTCCTCATCGGGGTCTCGACCTGACTCCAGTTCGTCGTCGTAACCGACTTGAGTGGGCAAATGCTCACATTCGCTGGTGTTTGGCACGTTGGCGAGGTGTTCTCTTCACGGATGATGCGAAGGAGATGTGTTGCACTGCATGAGGCAAATGGTGGTCACACCAGATACTGACTGGTATCCCCCCCAATAAAACAAAACTGCACCTTTCAGAGTGGCCTTTTATTGTGGGCAGTCTAAGGCACACCTGTGCACTAATCATGGTGTCTAATCAGCATCTTGGTATGGCACACCTGTGAGGTGGGATGGATTATCTCAGCAAAGGAGAAGTGCTCACTATCACAGATTTCGACTGGTTTGTGAACAATATTTGAGAGAAATGGTGATATTGTGTATGTGGAAAAAGTTTTAGATCTTTGAGTTCATCTCATACAAAATGGGAGCAAAACCAAAAGTGTTGCATTTATATTTTTGTTGAGTATATTTATGCATATTTCAGCCATCTGTGGCTGGAGAGGCTATGTGCACACACACAAATGGGTGTGCACCACAAATGACTGTACACCCGTTCGCATCCCCTCTGTGGTTGGAACATGCGTGTGCGCACATGTTGTGACAACAAACCTGTTGTCAAGACAACCAGATCTCGTGCATGCAGCTGTTGTGGAGAGCACAGAAATGAGCATAGGTTGGCTTCAGAAATCATCACAGGCTGGCACTCGGTCTGTTACCCACTGCCAAGTCACGTCATCATGAATGTTCCATTTTGATTTTGTTTAAAGCATCAGGGTCGCCGTTTGCTTTGTTTTTCTTTTGTTAGGGCCCCTTCACACATAGTACAAATGTGGTTGAATTGCGCATGAAGTGTGCATGAAGCAGGAACCATATGCAATGCGTGTAAAATTGTACCTGCCTCCAATGCCTCGTACATCTGTTGCTACAACTATTTGCGCACATCAGTGGCTAAAAGACAGAGTGTGCGCTGTGAGAGCCCAGCAAACCCTCTCGCGGCAGGTGCCGGCCAATTTCCAGCTGACACACACGAACATCTAATGCCGTTTGCTTGGCACTTAGAAAATGTTTGGCCATTCACTATTAGCACGACAACAGCCAGGAGATGATCACTGTCCCCACTCACACTCTGCACCAGCATTACACCTTTTTACCATCAGGTCGTAGGTTCAGGTCCCTGCCTTTTAGGACTAAGAGGGCCACCTCCAGTTTTCTGCCCACCTCGATCCGCCTGATGAACAGCAGCTAATGTGACTAGTTTTTGAGCAGGCTGTACTTGGCTTTTATTGGCTTGTGTAATTATATTTATTAAGTGTTGATGAAGTGTTGATTTTTATGGAATTTTATTATGCATGAAATGTGTGTTTCTGCTCATGCTGGCGCTCTGTCTGCAAAGGAAGTTCCTAACGGATAAATAAAGTTATTTTGATTTGATTTTGATTGACTGTCGAGCTGGATGTGAAATGTGTCTAAGTGCCCCAATGAGTGTGGCTTTGACACAGTGACACATAGGTGTGTGTGCTGAATTGACAGGGGTTGTGTCCACCGACAGGAGCAGCTGTGGACATCTGTGATTCTGGACGTCACAGCTGGGGAACACGTACTGTGTTTGGACGAACATGAACTAACAATTGTCCACTGTGACGTGCGTGTGTCTGCTTGCTGTTCTCATGTGGACTGCACATGACGACATGCCACTCACATTTTGGTGATGGGAGAAGTGCTATCACCATGTGCCGTGTGACCAGGCCTTAAAGAGGGCTGGAGAAAGACAACATCATCTGTCACTGTTATATGCACTACGCGTTACCCAAAAACCCCAGTAAGGATGTCACACAGTTTAGTTGTGGACAACTGTGACACATACGACAAATGTCTTAAATTCTGTATTTTAAGCATATTTTGCAAAGAACCATGGGGCTTTGAGGATGTTTGCCATTAAACCACAACTATACTGAAATGCAAAAGGTAGATTGAAAATTAATTTTGTCCAATATTAGCCCTTAGGAGAAACTGAAGTAATAAATATTATGGATTGTTGTGAAGCTCTTTGTAGTGCATAAAAAGATGATGTTAAATGGAACTAGACACTACATTGGGTAATCTTTATAAAATAGGTAGCTGACATTTTACAATGGTGGTTAATAAATTGTGCAAAGTTTCTATAATTATTTGAAATGGCATGGGAGCCCAGCATATAATTATCAATGTCCATTGTTCACTATTCTTACCTCTATCTGTAATTCTCAAAAAAATATTAGTCCTACCAGTGTTATGTTTGGGTGGCATTCATCCTTGACTCCAAATACAATAAACATACCCAAATGCAAAAACCAGCTCTCCTCACTTTCACTGTGTTTTGAAGGTACACACATCGCACATACGAGGGTAGAGCTGAAAGGTTCTAAGGCGCACTATAATGCAGTTACATGCATTACTCCTTCATGGGGAGCCTTGAGAACTTTTCAGCCTACCTCGTATACTTGGTCACAGAGGTCACTTCGCTTTTATATATAGATTATTTACCACCCCTGCTGGAATGGCGTGTGAGTCCAGAATGTAATATCAGTGTCCATGTTCAGTGTTGTTAGCTAATCCCTGTAGTTCTCCCTCCAAAAAAAATTGTCCTGTCAAGTTCTGTTTTGAAGGTATTAGTCATTGACCCAAAATGCATACCCTATTTACTCCATGAAACGCCCCGGGGACCTGCAGATTTTGTGAAGGGGCATTTCATGACATTCATTTGTGTGTGCATGCATGCAAAGATGCTGTACACAGTACGGCCTTACGGGACATATGGAAATGCTTACTACATGGGAGAGAAGCAGTGCAAACTCTCAGTGTTATTTTTCTGCATGCAGTAGCTGCTACACAATTACATAAAATGTCTCTGTGCAAACATTGCTGCTTTGGAGCATTTAAGCTAAAAATTGAAGAGAAAGGGAAGCACCATGGTACTCGGATTTTTCTAGTCAATAGCAAAATGCATCCAGGAGTGGTGTAGGAACAAGGATAAGCTTGCAACCCTGGCCAAAACAGCAAAATGGCTGCCTGGTGGGGGGAGGAAAATGCATTATCAGGACATTGAAGAGGAGCTGGTAAAATGGTACCAGGAAAGGGGAACAGCAGGCATTCATGTGACAGGGAAGGGTCTGAAATATGAGGCACTGCGGCTGCATAAGCAACATGGAAACCAGAACGGACTTGATGAGATTTTGTGTTAATGAGGTATGACTATTTCATTTTACTCTGTTCTCTCAAGAATTCACAGTTTCTCTACGTGCAATGTGCAGAAAAAAAAAAAAAAATCAGGGACAGCTTTTAATGGGGGTTAGGGTAATGGGGTGCTTTAATGGCATAAATTCGCTAATGATATCTGACAGCTCTCCCCAGTTTCTTTATGATCAAAGGTACACTCGCGTATGCACGCATACGCGTGGCTTTTAATTTACACAGAATTTAATTATCAGCAGCATATATCACTGTGTTAGCTAATATCCCTAATTTCTCCAAAAAGTTTTGTCCTATCAACTTTACGTTTTCAACTGGCGTTCATCTTGACCCAAAATACATAAGCATACAAAACAGAAACTGTCTGTGCTTCCCAGTTTCTCTGTGATAGAAGCCATACATGTGAATACACATACACAGAGGCCACTTAATATATTGATGCACAGAATAATTACTTTTAAGTTAATTTAGAATAAGAATAAAAAGAACTTTATAATCCCAAAAGAAACTGTTTTGCCAGAGTGCCGAAACAGTAAACATTGCTTTAAAAAACAAACAAAAAAAACAAACAAAAAAACAATTATACAAGAGACTTTTTTTTAGGTGACATAAAATTGTATTTTCAACAATTAAAGAACACAAACCCTTTAATAGCAATAACAGGACCAGTTTATTTGAATAAATTCTGTAGGACTTGTAACTCTTATTTTATACTTAGAAAAATGCTTTTCATACACCTGCTATGTGAGCTAAATGGCCTTAAGCTTTGCTGATTGGCCTTGCTAAACTTAATTCTAATGTGGTAAAATGGGATTACTGTGATGCTGCAGTAATTAAGATGTCCAGCTGTTTTTTTTTTTTCAGTAAGCTTCAGTCAATATAACTGATCACATTTCAGTTGGTCCCTCTTCACTCAGGTGTCATCAATTTGCTGGTGCTCATTGCTCCTCCAGGCCTATTACTGACAATGTGTTGGAGGACGATATGGGTAATATAAGAAGTAATTTCAGTGTGCAAAGCTGAGAATGGCTTTCTTGTAATACAGTATTTGTTCAAGTCTGCACTCTGTTCTCTTTTTCTTCAGTATGCGGTTAATTGTCAGGATTTTAGTGATAAATCCTGCACACATGTCTGTGTCCCCTGCTGGTAGCCCGGTCTTGTGAGTGGATCCTCTAACTGTCATTTCATCCTGTAGAGAGGAAAATGTAGGGCTATAAACTAAAAACTTACCTTTTATTTCATCGCTTCTAATATTTTTTTACAGTTCTCACAGGTAGCACGGCTCTACAGATTAGCAGGCCTGCGTCTCAGCAATGAACCCGCTGGGCGACATCTGTATTCATCAGCGCCATAAGGCCAGAGCAATTCTAATATTATTTTATGGTGATGGCATTTTTCATAGATCCAGTCTGCAATAACTTCCAACTTAGATTTTATGACTTTGCTCTTCCTCTATCTTTTCAATCTGTCTGTCCGAGCTGTAACTCCTGCTGCGTCTCACCATTTTACACTTTTCGTCTCTCCGTCCGTCTTAATCCATCTGAGCCTGACTTTTTCTTTGACTCCTTCCAGGGTTTTCGGTGCTTTTATTTCCTTTTCTTTACTCCTTTCTACATTTTCCACCCCTCCCCCACCCCAACTTCTTCACATTTTCATTTATGGCCAGCTGCAGTGGGCTGGGTAATGAAAGTAGCATTATAAAGTATGGGAGATGCCTCAGGGCAGGATCTCAGTCTGCGTATTGGCAGATAGAAAAATTGAAATAGGTTGAGGATGAAGATGTATGGGGTCAGACACAGGAAGATTACACACCCATGAAACAGAAAAACATACAATATATTTTTCAGAACACAGAAAGTCACCGGTGGTATGTTTCTTTCTGACCTTGTCATTGTATGAGCAAACTCCAGGGTGGATCTCAAGCCATAAATTACATGATGATATGATGCGATACTGCCATATCATAGATCAAATTAACCTAACTTAGAGTCTTTGTTACGGTTTGGACCGGAGTGAAATGGAGAACCCAAATGCTGGGAGCAGAAATGAGAGTGGAGTGAGTCAGAACACTGGTTTAGTGACAAGGAATGTGTATGGAGGAGGAGGATGAGTAGGCAGCCTTGCAGAATGGAGACAGGGCCCGCACAGCGGTGGAACCACGGAACCACAGTCCGGGTGGCGTTGTAACCCAAGCGCTGAGTGGATGATGCAATCCGGGAGCCAGGTGGCCGCCTGCAAGCTGTCGACGTGGAATCTGGAGAAGATACACAGGTGAGTGGATTGCTGTGCACACGAACTGAGTCAGTTCCAGAAGTAATTCAAATTCACAGTCAGATTAAGACTTTATCTTAGCAGTGTCCAGAGTGTTGAAATGAGCTGAAGCTAGAAAATGACAAACAAAAATGCTAAGTTTGGAACTCAGACGAGCTGGAGGAAGAATTGCAGCGCGCAATCTAGAGAGCATCGAAGCTCAGAAAAAAAAATCACTGCATAGGAATGCACAAAAGAGAGGCCAGTTACCATGAAAGATACACTGAGTTTCTGGCGACAATGAAGTGAAGAGCCGGGGTTTATATGCAGAGACTGATGAGATTGAGAAGCAGGTGTTGTCGATCAGCTTGAGGTGTGCCACCTGTGCAGAGAAGAAACAGAAGCAGCAGGAACAGGGAGCCCACAACAGTATTTTTGAAGAAGAACTGCAGAAGTGTACATGTGACAATGGTCTCATCCACAATTCGTGCAGACCTCCAGCTTGATAGACAGAAACAAACAAAAAAAAAAAAATGTATGAGGCCACATTTTACAATGCTACATACATGGACAAAATTGTTGGTACCTTTCTATGAAAAAAACAAAAACCTCACAATGGTCACTGAAATAATTTGAAGCTGACAAAAATAATACTAAATAAAAATTGACTGAAAATTAACAAATGAAAATCAAACATTGCTTTTGAATTGTGATTCAACAGAACTGTTTTAAAAAAACAAACTAATGAAACTGGCCTTGACAAAATGATGATATCCCCAGAAAAGACCTGAAAATAATTTGACCATAGGGACATACTAAACTAAGGGCCCCTTCACACATAGTGCGAAGTTTGGTTGACGTCTGGTTGATTACAGGGCCGAGAGTGTGCAGGTTTTCCTTGCAGCCACTGACTCCAGCATTATTTCCACAAATGGACATAGCCCTCGCATGTTGTTCAACACAATTAATTTGGTTGTGAACCCCCGCACCCCTCATTTTGAAAATGCCACTGTTTTCTACCTGTGAGGGACTTCTTGACTTTTTTTGTGGATAAAGTGACGTCAGTGAGAGCACTGAGAAACTGCAGTATCAATCTGGAAGAGTCTGTTACTACTGCGCACTCTGCAGTGTTTGATGATTTTGATCCCAACACTTTGACATCCCTCTCTGACATTGTTACATGCATGAGGGTCACTAACTGCCCTTTAGATTTTCTTCCTGCTAAATTACTGAAAGAAGTCTTCACCACTGTTGGCCCTTCCCTCTTGATTTTAATTAACATGTCTTTAAGCTCAGTATGCTTTCCTGACGCTTTCAAACATGCTGTGGTGAGACCATTGCTTAAAAAAACATGCCTTGACACTTCTGTCTATCTAACTTTTAGACCTGTGTCAAATTTGTCTTTGTATTTCAAAAATTATTGAAAAAGTTGTTTTTAAAACAGTTACAAGTGTTCTTAGATAGTAATTTTTATTCTTGAAAAATTTCAGTCAGGGTTCAGAACAAGGCACAGCACAGAATCTGCACTCCTCACAGTCCACCAATGATGTGGCTCTGGTCACTTTATGCTAAATGTCCAGTTCTTTAGTGCTTCTTGACTTGACAGCAGCATTTGATACTGTTGATCACAGGATCCTCTTGTCTCATTTAAAGCACCATGTGGGCATTTGTGGCACAGCATTAAAGTGGTTTAGTTCCTATCTAATGAACAGAACATTTTCTGTCATGATAGATGACTTGTCCTCCTTTGCTGTAACCTTGTCTTATGGAGTACCCCAGGGTTCCATTTTGGGCCCCATTTTGTTTTGTCTCTATATGTTACCACTCGGCTCCATTATGGAGAGACATAACATGTCTTTTCACTGCTATGCAGATGACCTGCAGATTTATCTGCCAGTGTCTTCAAATACAAATGACGCTATCAAACGTTTGTCAGACTGCATGGCTGATATAAAGTTGTGGTTACAGCAAACTTTTCTTCATTTGAACGAGGACAAAACTAATTACATTTTGTTTGGTGACCCTGCTCTTCTAGGTTCTGGTTTGTTGTCTGCGTCTTTGAAACCTATAGTAAGAAATCTTGGGGTGGTGTTTGACAATTCTTTTAGATTTGATAAACAAATTGACAGCGTGGTAAGAACAGCTTTCTATCAGTTGCGTCTTTTATCTAAGGTTAAACCATTTTTAAACCACACTGATCTTGAAAAAACTATCCACGCTTTTATTAGCTCTAGAATGACTATTGTAATGCCCTTTATGTCGGAGTTCCCTCAGACATCTCTGAGTCGTCTCCAGCTGGTGCAAAAATGCTGCATCAGGATTTTTAACAAACATATCAAGACGTCAGCACATCACCCCAGTTCTTCTTAATTTGCACTGGCTTCAGTCTCTTTTAGAGTTGATTTTAAAATTTTGATGTTTGTCTTTTCGCGACCCGACTCCGGATAAAGCGGAAGAAAATGGAATGGATGGAATGGATGTTGGTCTTTAAAGCCCTTAATGGCCTGGCCCATCCTTATTTGACTGAGCTTTTGCATCCTCATGTCTCAAACAGGTCTTTGAGGTCTGTAAATCAGCTTTTACTGGAGGTGCCCAGGTCCAGGTCTAACGCTGGGGTGATCGGGCCTTCTCTGTTGCTGGGCCCAAAACTTTGGAATAAATTACCCCCTGAAATGAGAATCATCTCTGACTTAGAGCTTTTAAGTCCAGGCTCCAGACGCATTTGTTCAGGCTGGCTTTTAACACTCAGTAGCATGATGGCATTTTACTTATGCTATTAATTGTTTTATGCATTTTTTATATAATTGTTTCTGTAATGCTCTTATTGTTGGATATTTGTTTTTATTACGTTTTGTTTTTAAATTTTGTTGTAAAGCACTTGGTCACTTTGAGTGATTGTAAAAGGCTCTAGAAATAAACTTGATCAATGATTGAATTTGTCCACGTGTGTACATTGTGCACATACGACAATTTCTTTGACAATTTAAATAATGAGTTCTATAAATTGTTTATTTGGTGCACTGTGCAAAGTTGGGCATGTACAGAGTGACCACTGAGTGACAGACATTATATTTGTGTTTTTGTGGATAATAGCAAACATGGAAATACTTCAATGGACCACAGAACTATATTTTGTTTGCTACAAGAGATATAATGCATGCAGATTCAGAAATGACTAAAATAAGTTATTTTGGCTTCTCCATTGTTGCTCAGGGTCACCACAGCAGACCCATATTGGATCTAAATGTTGATTGGCACAGGTTTTATTATGTATGCCCTTCCTGACAAAACTCTACATGATATGGAGAATAGTCACGAGTAGTCATGAACTGGGAACCTTCTGTTTTGAATGTCTTGGCCATAAGTGGTTCCAAAATTCTTTAATAATTTGTCTTGTGCTTTTTGAGCCTATACAGTTTTTACGTCCACAAGGATGTAATAAAATCACTAGTATTTAATTATTTATTTATTTGTCTGCCTTTTAGCAGGATTACGTCAAAACTGTGACACGGATTTTAATGGAATTTTTACAATAGATAGATAATAGGCCATGGAAGACTCCCTTAAATTTTGGAGGTGATCTGGAACTGGATCAAGATTTTGGATCACAATTTCACTTTATAAAAGCATTGAAGGATTACGTCAAAACTACTTCACGGATTCTCACCAAATTTGCACCACGGTTAGGTATTAGGCCATGGAAGACTCCACTGAACTTTGGAGGTGATCTGGATCCAGATTCTCGATCAACATTTCACTTTATATAGGCTTTGAAGGATTACCTCAAAACTGCTTCACACCAAATTGGCACCACAGGTAGATATTAGGCCATGGAAGACTCCACTGAATTTTGCAGGTGATCTGGATCCAGACTTTGGATCAAGACTTCTCTTTATAGGCACTGAAGGATCACATCAAAACTACTTCTCAGACTCTCACCAAATTTGTGCCACAGATCAATATTAGGGCACGAAAGACTCCATTGAATTTTGGAGATGATCCAGATTCTGGATCAAGATTTCACTTTATGTTTTGAAGAATTACACCAAATCCAGATTTTCACCAAATCTTCACCACACATCGGTGTTTGGCCTTGGAAGACTCCACTGAATTTTGGAGGTGATCTGGACCGGATCTGGATTCGGGATCAAGATTTCACTTTATATAGGCTTTGAAGGATTATGTCAAAACTACTTCACAGATTCTCTCCAAATTTGACACACAGATAGCTATTAGGGTATGGAAGAGTCCCCTGAATTTTGGAGGTGATCTGGATCTGGATTCTGGCTCAGGATTTGTTGGGAGTGATACAGATCAGTTTGCAGGTTCTGCAACAGATACAACAAGATACGGCATCACAATGTAAAACCAAGATCAGGAAGACACTATTTTGTTTCAGATAGTGAATTAAATATCAGATTGCAAGATGGTGATCAGTTGGACAATTCTGGATCATTATGCAATTGTTGCATTGTCTTGTGGAATCCGGAACCAGGTAGAGTCCGGGTCACGATGTGAATCACACATCTTTTATTATGAGTCCTCGTAAACCCTTGGCAGATGTCAGAAATATCCGATTGCTCTTGTTTGTTTCTATTTTTTGCTCTTAAAGGTCACACAGGGGCTCCATGGGTGTCGATCTTTTATGTGGACACCTTGGAAGTCAGGTTTTGTTCAAGGATTGCACCTTTTTTTCTTTTCTTTTGGTTGTTCTTGTTCAGGGTTTGACAACAGAAAACATGCATCTCCACCTCAAATAAATTTGTTATGGTGGTCCAGTGTGCTGTGGCAAGGGTAAGTGTGTCGTTATGTCTGTTTCTTTACTTTGACTTTACTTTTTTCTTTACTTTATATCATTCCACAGAAACGGCTCTCACTAAAGTAGTGAATGATCTTCTGCTTACAATGGATTTGGACACCACTACGGTTCTGTTGCTGTTAGATCTCAGTGCTGCATTTGATACAGTGGATCATCATATTCTACTTGATAGGCTGGAAAATCATTTTGGGATTACTGGGAGTGCCCTTGCATGGCTGACGTCATACTTGACCAGTCGTTCTCACTGTGTTTTGTACAGTAACACTACCTCTAACCTTAGTGACATGAAAATTGGGGTTCCTTAGAGGTCTGTCTTAGGCCCCCTGCTTTTCTTCCTTTATATAGCACCCCTTGGGCACATATTGCGGCATTTTGGGATTACCTTTCACTGCTATGCAGATGTCAGTCACATAAAATCCTTAGAAGATTGCCTTGCATCAGTGAGAAGATGGATGTCTAGAAACGTCCTACTTTTAAACTCTGAAAAGACTGGAAATGATGGTTCTTGGTCCAGCTGAGACATCGGCATCAATTTGACCAGTTAACACTCAGCCTAGGCTCGTGTGTCATACATCACACTGACAAAGTGAGGAACCTTGGGTAATTTTGATCCTTCGTTGTCCTTTGGTCTCCATATTAGAAATATTACTAGGACTGCTTTCTTGGTGCTATATAAAGGAAATAAATTGAAATTGAAAATAAATTGAATTTGACATCCCTTGTTGTGCTCAGGTGCAACTGTGTGGTGTGTGTTTGTGCCTGTACACTCCTTTGTGGCTCGATGCCTGTAATAACATGTAATTCATGTTATGGTGAAATTTGAGCAATGTAGTATTGGTCACGTCAGATAAATTTTATGAGATCTGCATCACTGTAGATACGCCATACATACACACTGCAGTATTTGTATATGTATATTCATATACGTATGTATATGGCCATTTATAAATAGTGGTGGAAAAGAAAAGTGTTACTTCGCACTGGCAAAATTTCAACTGCTGCAATCAGGAGCTGGCTTTTCCAGTCTGAGAAAAAAAAAAAAATGATGGAAAAAAAATTGAAATACAGTAGGATACAGAGTTAGCCCAGACTGAAAAATGAGTTGAACAGAATAATGGTGATGGAACAGAGAGAGAGAGAGAGAGTTGGCTGTGAAAAGGCTATTCACTGGCCTGTTAAAACTGCACCTTAAAGCAATTCACTGCAGTGTTGCTTTGTGACATATTACATAAGATAAAACTTTATTGATCTCCTGAGGAAAGTTAAATACAGATAAGCCAAATACATACTAAAAGTGGGATTAAGTGATTGCACTGTGACACTATGATAAAATACTATGGTGCATTATACACTGTACATACAAGTAGGGTATATTCGTGTTACAGAAGAAAAATGTCATTAGAGTTCTTAAAAATTTAGATTTTTTTTTTTTCATTTACAAGAACTTCTTTTTTACACAGAAACACTGTGGAAGATCTCTCTCTCTGGCCGTGAGAAATGTTTCTTCTCCTGTAGGGTGCCTAGACACCGCTACTATTTCTTTTCTGAAGCAGTTGTTCAGCTGTTTCATAACTGGATGAATTTCCTGTATTCATCCAATAAGTGCAGCTTGTGACATTTTGAAAACAAACAAAAACCATTAAACTATTATTAGACTGCTGCTTTTAAAAATCTGCACAGAACTCATTGAGATTTTTAGTGTATTGTTTTCACATTGGTTAAACCTTTCACTGTTTGTGCATTACATTCAAAATAATCATAAATGCAGGATATTGTCCAGTCATATTGCGTTATTGGCTGCATTTCCATTTAAAATTAAATACATTGTTCTTGGATTTGAAAGCCTCACTTTTACTTCTCCAAATGCATCTCTTGTCATTGTGGACAAATAGTCTATTTTAAAGGTGTCAGTTTTGGAAAGGGGCTCCTTTCTTGGTCAGCACCCTCTCAGTCCATGGTGATGTCATTGTGGACAGTGACACTGGTGTTCCAGCAGTTTCCAGTTCATGGCAGGCTTGAACCTTGGTGGTTCCTGGGTTGTTCCTAAACATCCTAACCAATTTCCTCTCATCTGAGGGTGATAGTTTATGTCTTCTTCCAGACACATACAACTAACCTGTACTTATGTACAGTTGTTTGAACTGATGATCTTGGAATATGTAGTTGTTTAGGGCCCCTTCACACAACATGAAAGACGCAGAAACTGGAAGAAAATCTGCAAACCAACAACAAACCATCATGCGTGTGCACGAACACAGTGTGAGCAACTGGGACGTGTTGCACCACATTGCGCCGCTGATGTGGAGAAAAAATAAAATAAAAACCAGCTGTATAATTAGTGAATATCACTCGGTTGATATAAATAATAAATAAAAGGGATGCAATACAGGTTAAATAAAAAATAAATTCCACTCACGGGATTCGAACCTGGAATTTACAAAAGCTCTGATTACCAGATGGAAACTTTACTACTGCTCTACAATCACTGTCTTATAAAAGGAGTGAAAATTGGCTAAAATCAACAAGGAAATAATTTTTTTTGTTTAATAAAAGAGAAAAAAGCACTGTGATAACTGACCAAACGGCGTTTGTTACGGCGCATTTCTGCTGATACGTGACTGAAAGTGGCGTGTTTGTTGCACTGTTGGCTTGTCATATAGTCCTGCAGTGTGCCGATCACAGGTCACACGTGTCCTGTCAGACAGATGTGACTTTCAGCTCACCTGCTGCATGTCCACATGGACCGATGGTCCGTTTCAGCTGGGACAGCCTGTCAATGCATGTGCTGTGTGCACTCTCCAGCCCGTCGCAAAAGCGATATATGTTTTTATGTATTTCCACGTGAGGACAGCAAGCACACACACGCGTGTCACGGTGGACAGTTGTAAGGTCCTGTCCGTCAAAACATGGTATGTGTTCTGCAGGTGTGACATCCAGGACCAGAGATGTCAACCGCTGCTGCTGTTGGCAGCCAGCCACGCACGGCCAGTTGGAGATGCTCCAACAGATGTGAACACGAATGAGATGAGTGAACTGCTTCTATTTATGTCATTTCATGACTGTATGTCTGTGACCTTGGGTCATTTACAGAGGAACAGACGGATCATATTTGTATTGCTTGCTTGATAAATGCACTGTTTTTATATGGTGTGTGATTTTAATTTGTTTTTTGTAATACTTCCATGTCCTTCCTCATATGAGGCAGATTCCCGCAGTTTTCAAAGAACAGCTCCATTGCTCAGTGGTAAAGTCTCTGACTGGGAAGCCGAGCTTCCCAGTCAGTGGGTGGTGTGTTTTCTCTCTCTTTTTTTAATTATTCCACATAAGCAGCGCAATGTGGTTCCACAGGTACTGGCTGGTTTTAATTTTTTTATTTATACCACATAAGCGGGGCGATGTGGTTCCACAGGTACCGGCTGGTTTTTATTTTTTTTTATTTATACCACATAAGCGGGGCGATGTGGTTCCACAGGTACAGGCTGTTTTTTTGTTTGTTTTTTGTTTTTTTTTTATACCACATAAGCGGGCGATGTGGTTCCACAGGTACAGGCCGGTTTTTATTTTTTTATATACCACATGCTTTATTATACCACATGCTCAAAAGACACCGGCACATGCATGAACTCATGCACCGGGTTTGTGCACACCTGCCCATCGGCGCAATGTTTCGTGCGCGATGTTTCTTGCGCTAATTTCAAACTTTTTTGCACTGTTTCGCCATTTTCACCAAATGCCATTCAAACTTCGCACTATGTGTGAAGGGGCCATAAAGGACATTGTGGAACCTTCAACACCAAGTATTAAAAGAATATGTATGAATAATTTTGACCCTGTGTGGATTAGAGAAGATGCAGAATAAATTCAACCCAATTCCTCTTATTTAAAGTCATTAATGATATATGCTGTACAGTCATTCCACCCTGGCAAAACAACAGTTTGAAAACATGATTAAAAGCCCAAAATTACCATGACATTCATGCGCATGATGAGTGTATGTAACGTCCAACCACAACTGTAAGCTCTGACACAGATGGAACTCAGGGTCTGTATATGAAAGATTTATTTGGTCACATTACCTTCAGCACAATGTACATGGACTGTGTATAAATGATGTACTGTAATTCTTGATCAATCAATCAATCAACTTTTTTCTTATATAGCGCCAAATCACAACAAACAGTTGCCCCAAGGCGCTCCACATTGTAAGGCAAGGCCATACAATAATTATGAAAAACCCCAACAGTCAAAACGACCCCCTATGAGCAAGCACTTGGCCACAGTGGGAAGGAAAAACTCCCCTTCAACAGGAAGAAACCTCCAGCAGAACCAGGCTCAGGGAGGGGCAGTCTTCTGCTGAGACTGGTTGGGGCTGAGGGAAAGAACCAGGAAAAACACATGCCGAGAAGGGGGGCAGAGATCGATCACTAATGATTAAATGCAGAGTGATGCATGACAGAAAATGAATGAAACACAAAGTATAGTAATGTCAAAACTTTGGCAGAATGTAATGATCTTATTATTGCTAAAGTGTTCAATTTTCCAAACCAGTGGGGGTGGTGGGGTGTAAGGGAAGCAGCACATACTGTGAAAATAATGCACATCTCCAGTGCACTGCCCTGTATCTGTTCAAAACAGGTCAATAAAAGTTCTCCCAAATTTCCAGCCCCACAAAATAATCCACACCACTGTTGAAAGAGCAGTGAGGTTAACAAAAATCCTGCAGAGACTCACACATAAGACATGAAAAGAAAAGAAATAATGCAGAAAATAAACCCTACATAAACCTGAAACATCTGTCTGGTGGCTACACTACCACAACCTCAAGGTGTTAAATTTTGATATCAGTGGGCTTACTCAGCATCTTCTAAGTTGGTTGTGGTGAGTGCCATACAAATCAGTTTGAGGAGACCACCGCAGTGTGTTTTTACTCAAAACATTGCCAATGAGAGTTTTCCGATAGACAAGTTTCTAAAACACCACTTGAAATAGCATTTGTGGTCTGAAAAGGCTGTATTGTTGTTTGGCGTGCACAACACAGTATGGACAGGTAGCTTGACTTTTACTGGAGTCAGCTTTGTCCTTTCAGCAAGATGAAATGCTATAAGATCTTCAGAATTACTTTGTGTGAATTGAAGAGCGACTTGGGGAAACTCAGTGGTGTAGTCTACGTGGAACGCAGGTAGACGCCGTCTACTCACCTAAAAAGACCGGGCATTTCCGTCTACCCACTTCAAATTGCCCCGGGGAACATGACGGTGTAAATAAAATGAGCGCTTATTGACTGTAATTTTATTTTCTCCCTTTAAAAGACAGCCATCAGGCGTCCATCACTGCAGAGTGCACCATATGTATCCCATAGCCCCCCGCCCCTTCCCGCTCGCTCTGCTAGATAAGAGTTTTAATTGGCTCATAGATAGATGGGGGCGGGGTCACCAGCTAATCAGCGTGAAAGCCGCACACGAACAAGAAAGCTGGAGAAAGTATTGATGGTGATTATTACCCGAAAAAATGAAAAGAAAACAGGCCTCGGTTTTAGATTTTTTTCCCGAAAACGTCCACCAGCTGCTTCAGGGCCGAGTGATGAAGTTTGCACCCTGAGTGGAGGAGATAAACCTGACGCTGCTGTCTGCATTGCTAGTAAGTGGGCTAGCCTACAACAGCTAGTTTTTCTATTTGTTCACTAAGCTAATGGGCCTTTCACACTGAATACGTCAGACACGTGAAAAATGGTCTAAAAAGCATTTTCAATGAGACGCGTTGCTTTTAGATGCCAACGCTTATGACGGGAGCGCGCATTACCGCTTGTCGACAGGCTGACGCGTCAAAGTTCAATCCAGTCCAACTTTCGATGCCCTGAGCCGTGACGTACCTTTGCCTTGTACAATAGGAATGACGCGTCGGCCCAAAACACGGAAGACTAGTGGCAGAAACCATGGAAATAGAGACTGGAATGGACGTCATGTGACTAGTGGTGTGCCGCGGCCAGAGCGCCTTGAGCCAGTTAAACAGAAGCGAAATGAGGACAAAAAAGGCAGCCAGTGCTTCACCATCAACTGCACCAACTACAAAAACAAATTCTCCAGTACTAAAATGAACTGTACAAGAGCCTTAATGTAATTATGTAAAACAAATGTCTATTTTAAAGTCGTTATGTCACAATTTAATATCGATATACTGAGACTATAACTCAACGCCATAAGTTCTTTTCATTAAGCTGCGTTCACATGCATACAAATACGGAAACAAAAATGTTTAAATATATTTATGTCTATATATATATATTTGCAGTGTTGTTTAATATGATATGTACATGGTGGTCACAGGCGGCATTTAAATTTGAACGGTGTGGTTGGAGGGGATGGAGGAGGTACTTTTTACCCTGACTGAGGGTCAAAAGTCATAAATTCTGAATGGCTTTAAATCTACTTGAAATAAAATGTTAGTAAAAATCATATATATGTTGTTGTCATTAAAAGACTAGCAATAATATTACAGTGGAAAAAGCAGCAAGATAAATGAGCACAATGGCAAGGCATACTTCAGATTTATATTTTAATACATAAGGATTTTTTATCCAGGCATGTATGGGTTCATTAGAGCTTTTAATCAGCTTGAATACAACTTACAAGGCCTTATTTATAAAATCCATCGAGAATTATGATGACAGGAAAAAAAAAAACACCACAGTAAATGAACAGAATGCATATTTTCCCCAAATTTCCACATTTTACATAAAACATTTTTTTTCTACCCAGACATGAAAGCACAATTAAAGGGCTTTAAAACAAGCCTACTTTTATTAAAATCTGTTAACAAATAGCGACAATGGAGAGAGAAAAAGCAGCACAGTTTGTCATAATTTCCCCAAATTTCTGCATTTTACATAAGTTTTTTTTTTTCACCCTATGCATAGGTTCATTGGAAAGAGCTTTCAAATAGCTTTAAAACAAGCCTACATTTATTAAAATCCATTAAGAAATAAGGACGCTAGAGCAAAAAAAGTGGTCAGTTTGTTATTGATGATTTGCACATCTCCACCCTTAGTAATGGTGCCTTCCTGTCCTGAGCAATAGATTGAGGTGCGCACGTCCATTCCAGTCTATATTTCCATGGCAGAAACCACTGATCTGTACAAAATGGATCGGTACAGAAACCACTGATCTGTACAAAACAAACGTGTCACAGGACTGCTCATTTATCAAATCAGATCAAATCAATTTTATTTATATAGTGCCAAATCACAACAAACAGTTGCCCCAAGGCGCTTTATATTGTAAGTCAAAGCCATACAACAATTACAGAAAAACCCCAACGGTCAAAACGATCCCCTGTGAGCAAGCACGTGGAGACAGTGGGAAGGAAAAACTCCCTTTTAACAGGAAGAAACATCCAGCAGAACCAGGCTCAGGGAGGGGCAGTCTTCTGCTGGGACTGGTTGGAGCTGAGGGAGAGAACCAGGAAAAAGACATGCTGTGGAGGGGAGCAGAGATCAATCACTAATGATTAAATGCAGAGTGGTGCATACAGAGCAAAAAGAGAAAGAAACACTCAGTGCATCATGGGAACCCCCCAGCAGTCTAAGTCTATAGCAGCATAACTAAGGGATGGTTCAGGGTCACCTGATCCAGCCCTAACTATAAGCTTTAGCAAAAAGGAAAGTTTTAAGCTTAATCTTAAAAGTAGAGAGGGTGTCTGTCTCCCTGATCCGAATTGGGAGCTGGTTCCAGAGGAGAGGAGCCTGAAAGCTGAAGGCTCTGCCTCCCATTCTACTCTTACAAACCCTAGGAACTACAAGTAAGCCTGCAGTCTGAGAGCGAAGCGCTCTATTGGGGCAATATGGTACTATGAGGTCCCTAAGATAAGATGGGACCTGATTATTCAAAACCTTATAAGTAAGAAGAAGAATTTTAAATTCTATTCTAGAATTAACAGGAAGCCAATGAAGAGAAGCCAATATAGGTGAAATATGCTGTCTCCTTCTAGTCCCTGTCAGTACTCTAGCTGCAGCATTTTGAATTAACTGAAGGCTTAATTTTATTTATGGATCAGTTTTCTGAAGAAAAATCCTTGGAAATGTTTTTTGTTGTTGTTTGTTACTTCAGAATTTCTGATTACTGCTAAAAGTTTAGAACACTTGTAATTAAAATAGCTAAATAAATCAATAAATTGTTCTTTAGAAACCTTTCACCTGTAAATTAAGACCACCTGTTATTTCAGATTAGATCATTTCTTGTTTAACATAAGGAACCTCAAACATTTATTTTTAGACAAAATAACATGGAAATTTGTACATTTTTAAGTCTGGTAGATTATTTATATCTCATTTCAACCAGAAAAACAGAGACTGTAAATAAATACAAATGTTTATTATAAATGCAACAGGAAATAATTTAACAATGACTGTAGTGTGATTGTAAAGTAGGATATCTGTGACATAAACCTCTTGATGATTTTTTTTAATGGTCATTTCAACTTGTAATTTTGCCAAAATATGTAATTGCCTTTAATGTTATCAGGACAGAGTCATTTCTAAAATATGAATTTGAGCACCATAAGTGGAGAACTTCTACTTGTGCAAATGTCTTTTGACTTTGATTCGTGGACATTTTTAATGATCCGTTAATTTCTTGTTAAAATATAAAATGAAACAGCTTTTTAAAAAATACTTGAGTTTTGCCCGTAATCTACAGATGTCTCTTGAGCTTGAGTCCCGTTGGCTGTTGGATAGTGTAGTTTTAAAATGACTGGAATTGGTAAGTGGCATACTCTCCGGTATTAGATGCATGGTTGTCTTCATACTATACTTTTGCGCCACTGATTTGGCCTACAGTGTTTTTGTCATGGGTTGAAAAGGTTTCTGCAAAGTAAAGCATCTCCCATATTTTCATTGTTGTATGTGAATTTTCTGGGAGCTAGCTTCTGTCCTTCAGCCTAGCTGCTGTTTTAATGGAACTTAACGTATACTAATACGAGCTTGTTTATGCTGGGTAGGTTTCCACAAAGCCTACAGGTTCCACTCCCCCGTCTGGACCTGATGATGGACTGTCAACTTCAACAGACATTGTGGTAGGAGGTGTGAGGCTCTGCAGCCAGTGCATGCTCATGTAGACCGGTGTGTTCTGTTTTGTTTTTGTTTATACGTCTAAACCCTACACAAACAACACGGGGGTATGCAGATTATATGAAGGATGAATCTTGCAGCTGCTGAATTTTGCAGTACAGGCTCATATCCGGTACTAAATAGAGGGAGGAAAAGTGAACTCTTGCAATATACTTAGGTGGGAGGCAATAATCTGCTCCTTATTATTGTTAAGAGAACTTTTCTTTCTTAATAACAAGGAGTCACAGTCACTTTTTTTTTGGAGTGACTGTGACTTAAAGTTGTCTTATTTACTGTTAATACACAGTAGCTTGCATATGATACTTTTGGCTGGATTTAAACATTGTTTATTCCTGGTTTATGACCTGATTAAATTTCTTTGTTAAATTACGTTTTCAGATGCCAAAAAATAAATGTATTTGATCTTTGTATTTTTTAATCACTCTTTTAGATTTACTGTTGTATACTATATTTTGCAATTGGTACAAATTACTTACTTACATTCTGACATATTTCTCACATTTATACTGGCAAATATTGAATATAAATGATCAGATGGAAAGTATAGATCTATTTGTTGTTATGGTGTTAAAAATGTTAATAACCGGGGGCGCAACGCACGGGGTTGATGACGGGCAAAAAAACACAGTCTACCCACTTCAAAAATGTAGACTACACCACTGGGGAAACTCAAAGGTATACAGCATTGCTTAGACATCTATCATATTGTACTGACAATATGACCATATATTGCAGTTCTCTGAGTATTAGCCAGCATGCAGGTACCTCATTGTTAAAGACCACAGCAACTAGAAAAGATCATAGGGATCCCCGCATATCAACTGACTGTAGGAAATACAGTAAGCCACATAAATATTTGGACCTTTACTTACCCCTAATTTTGCCTCTTTACACCACCACAGTGGTGTGGAAATGACACAACCAAAACATGATTGAAATATATATTTATAGCTTCAATTGAAAAGGATCAACAAAAATACTGCATTAGCCATTAAGGAATTGCTATCATTTTTGTACAGAGTCTGACCATTTTAAGGAAGCCATACGTAACTAGAGCACCGCGCTCGTAGAGCTGACTTTGACCTTTAACAAATGACCTTGAAAACAGAATAGTTCTTGTCTATCAGGATATGAATCTTCAGTAAAAATTCATAATGATACTGTATATGAAAAATTGTGGGTTCCAGGCTGTTCACAAACAAACAAACAAACAGGGGGGAAAACATAACCTCCTCCAACTTTGTTGCTGCAGGTTATTAGACAAACTAAATTTCAGGATTATTGTTCATACAAATCAAAAAATCAGAAAATTGAAACATGAACATTTCCACATCCACTGAATATGTCTCGAACTTGAATCATACAGAAATTCAGTATGGTACTGTATGATCAATCTATCTGGAAAAGGCAGCTCTTAAAAACTGAGTAACGACACAAGAGAAAGAAAGAGAGATCTTACCAAGACACCCATATCAACTCTGAGAAGGGTTGCCGAAAAGGGGAGAATAAGGAGAAGGATTCTAGGGGCCCATGATTGACAAGGGCCCAGAGAGGCCCCTGATACAGTTGCAATACTGACAAACTAATATGGGGGGGGGGGGGGGGGCAGTAAGATTTATTTATAATTTATAAAAACAATCATTCCACATAAATTCAGCAATATTTCATAATAAAAGCCAGTGGACCGATCAGACCACCACAGCTGCTGCGGTGCCTAGATCATTTCAAAGCATCAGTAACGACTTGCCGATTATCTCCTTGTTTTCTGCTTAAAACGGCCTTGTTTCTGATTAAAACCGACTTTAGAATGATTTAAGAGGTTTTACCTTGTCATCTGATGGTTAATAATCCCATTAATCCATTTGATCGCTTTAGTTGTAGAGAGTCCATCTCAGAAGTGCTGCTGTGGTCCGAAATGACGCGTGTGCATTGAAGGCAGGGTGGACCAGTTTTTAGGGGGGGCATTCGGTCTGCGACAGCAAGGTTTTAAAATCTTCAGATACACCTTGTAGCGCAGTGGAACCCAGAGTTTTACCATTCCAGCGCACTCACGAACTTCAGCAGCCCTGCACCACCCTTGGGAGCCCTGTTGTGTTACATGGGTGGTGGTACACAGGGCAATCCCCAATACTAAAATGAAAATTAAGTGATACCCCGTCAGCTGTGGGATGTTTGCAAACATGGACTCTGGCGTGCTCTGAGATGAGTGTGCTTATTGCACCTCTAAGCAGGATACAGCCATCACATAAAGTAGAAATCAGCACACAGTTGAGTCTGCCACATTTCAGGGTGCCCAAATATTAGGCGGAGATATTTTAAACACATGTGCTAAATGTTCATCTTGCAACAATGAGCACTGACCCTTGTGTGTATGTCAATCAGGGGCAGTGACCTGTACAGGTCTTTGGTGACACGGGGATTCAAGCTGTTGCACTATGGCCCTGGCATCCCTATGACCACAGATTGAGAAGGAGGGCATCCTTCATCCAGGCTGTTCCCCATAGCCAACTTCAGATGGCACTTGCAGGGCCATGGAAGGACTTTCTTTTTTCTGCCCTCAGGGGCTGCAGTGAAGGAACTCAGATTCATGTTATTTTGGCCCAGAGGTGTTTGTGTTTATTTCCGATTCCACGCGTGTGTGGCTACACATGTTCCGATGTGTGCCAATATGATTGCATAACTGTGTGTGAACCTTTCAAGAGTGTTTTTGCCAGATGTTTGTGTTACTGTAGCCTGCAGGCTGAGTGAGCGAACTCTGCCTCTGTGTCCCTTAGCACCCTCTTTGCTGCCACCGCTGTTGTGCAGACATACTGTCACACTCACAGTAAATAACTGGGGCCAAATTAGTCTTTTTATGGCTTAAAATAATAGTCACACTATCGTGAATGTTTAATTCCATTTTCCAGCCTTATTGCTGACAAAACCATAATTAAGGCCTGTACATTACACCATGGCTCAAAGAAAATTTGCTATTTTCAGCAAATTCATGTGAGAGTGTGAACTGATTTTTCTGAAAAAAAACATCCTCGTGCTTTGCCATAAATGAAAGAAATTTTAACAGGATGTGCAATATCAGTGGGACATGTATGATTTGCATTCCATGTAATTACTCTCTGGAAGTTAAAGGATAATTGTAGCCTTAAGTGCAGTCATACACCGAAGAAAGCCATGCTACTAAAAATGTGGAGAGTTTGATAAAACTCTCCACATATCTCAGTATGTAATATAGTACTTACCCTTGATGTCCCTCTCCCCACCCACATCCTTCAGCTTTTCCTCTGGTATGAAAACTATTACGAAACCAAAGGAGCTACATAACGACAACAACAACAACAATAATAATAATAATAATAATAATAATAATAATAATGATGATCTCTCTCATTCTGTGACTGCTGGGAGAATGAATGAATGAATGAATGAATGAACATGTCTCCGAGTGGGCATTTGCCCCTGTCCAATGTCCGTAACACAGTGTACTAGACCTTTACCCTCCCTATGTGGGTGATGAGCCCACATAGAGATGACACCATGTTGATTTTTCAGGCTGAGCTTGACCGAGTCCCACAGTTGTAGATCCGGCCACCAGGCGCTCTCCTTGGAGCTCCCCCCACAGGCTTGGCTGCAGAAGGAGGCCCCAGTTTCCCAAATCTGGGCGAGGTGTGTCTTTTTCTGTGGATTTGGCTGAGGAGAAGGATGTGTGTGATGAACTGCTTGGTGACCGGGACCCAGATAAGCAGAAAATGAATGAATGAACGTACCTGAACGACATAAGAAAGCTATTTATCTGCACACCTTGTCTTCCTTTAATAATAATAACGCGTTCATGCCCTTATGACATGCTAATAATTACGTACAGACATGATCACATGAGGAGTGGCCAGTGTCTGAGTGCACGGCATGGTGTGAAATTAAGGAGCTGGCCGGGCAGGCTGATGTCCCTTCCACCATATAAATTATAGTATATGTGACAGACAGTAAGAGTGGAAATTAAATAAAACAAATAAGGGTAAAGGCATGAATTCATTCATGTGTGATCACTTTGCTCATACGCTTTGCTGTGGACATACAGCACCTGTCAGCTGACTGCTGACTGTCATTGTGTGCATGGACTTGACCATGCACGCAAGGTGTTAAATTAAAGACATTGGACAGATGAAGGTCAAAAAAATAATAATACATACATAAAATAAAAATCACAGAACAAAGGAACAGAGAGTGAGCCTTTTCTTCTGTGAGCTGACGAGGTCTGCAGACAAAGGTGGGAGTGTCCCTGCGACCTTCAGCTGTTCAAATATCTATGCTCACAAGTCACATTTGGAGAACACCTGTAGTGGCTTGTAGAACATGACCTCGCATAATTTCTCCATGAGGCGTGGACGTTAGCATGTTGTCCTCACGTGGAAATAAATTAAAACACATATCACGTATCAGCTGGCTGCCGAGTCAGTGCACCGCAATGCTGCACACCACCACGAGGCAAGTGTATCTGCCAGATTTCCCCACATTGTAAAAATTAAAACAAATATCACATTTGCAATGCGGTCACCAGCAGATCTCTGCGTGCTGGATATGCCATGCCAGCTGATGTGTTCATGATACGGGAGCTGACTCTTCAAGAAACGTGAGCTGGCTCTTCATGACACAGGAGCTGGCTGATGTCTTCATGAGAGGAGCGCATCAGGTAATTCATGTAAAAAACATAAAAGGGAGAACAGTAATCCACATCATTTCATTACTTCCTGGTGTACGTCTAGGCAGATGCTAAGTCTGCTCTTTATAACAGGAATTACGTATTATAAATTGTGGTGTTTTTTATTTTTTTCTTCTGCTGCTGTGTGCACGGCTTTTCATGTGCGAACACGAGCGGGCACGAAACCATCCATGCGGTATCATGCACGCCTGACCGACCGTGTGTCCCTTTCGACAGCAGGTGGAATGTTTATCGGTTCCCCATTTAGTGTTTTTGTTCGCAGAGTTTCAGCTGGTTTCTGTGTCTTTCGCCCAATTTCATGACACATATGTGTGAAGGGGCCCTTATTCATGCAAATTCTTCTGTGCTCTAGCATTCTGAGCCCATTTCTCTTTCTTCCCTTACTGAGGTAGAGAAACTCTTGAACCATACAAGTTGTCCTTTAGATGTTGTTTCTGCTAAGGTCCAAAAAGTGTTTTTTATTACTATCGGGCCAGGTATCCTAACTTTTATCAACACTTGTCTTGGTTCAGGGTCTGTTCCAGCTGCTTTTAAACATGCTGTGGTTTGGCCCCTTCTTCTTCTTCTTCAAAAAACAAACAAACAAACAAACAAAAAACAACCTCGACTCACAAGTTTTGTCCCATTTTAGGCCTGCCTCATACCTTCCATTTCTTTCTAAGGTTTTAGAGAAGTTTGTTTTTATACAGTTACAGTCATTTTCGGAAAACACACTTTCTTGATAAATTCTAATCTGGATTTAGATCATGACACAGCACTGAGTCAGTACTTTTAAAAGTAGGTAATGACATCACTCTGTTGATGCAGGGAATCCTGCTGTATTGGTTCTGTTGGACATCACAGTAGCTTTGACAGTGTGGTCCTACTGAGAACCTCTTTAACCAGGACATGTACATAAGTGGTTTAAATTCTGTTAGGCTTGGTGACCTCTCCTCATCAAATGCTCCTCTTTCTTGTAGAGTACCACAGGGCTCTGTTCTTGGCCTTATTCTATTTTCATTGTACATGTTGCCTTTCGAGTCAGTCATAGCTAAGCACAACCTGCCCTTTCATTGTTATACAGATAATCTGCAAATCTATCTGGATATGAGGACTAATGGGAGCAAAGCTTTGTCTTCATTGTTTCATTGTATTCATGATGTAAAGCAGTGGCCGTCTCAAAACTTCCTTTTCCTGAATGACAGTAAAACTGAGGTGATTGTGTTTGGGCATTCTGGCATGCTGAATGTTATACCCTCAATCTTTGGTGTTCTAGCTAATTATTTAAAAGCAGGTAACAAGAATTTGTGAGTAATATTTGACAGCTATATGAGGTTCGATTGACAGATAAACTCTGTTATCAAAGCATGTTTTTTCCAGCTACATCTTCTGGCTAAAGTACAAATCCTTTTCTCAGTAGACAAGCTCTTGAGACAGCCATTCATGCTTTCATCAGCTACAGACTTGAATACTGGAATGCACTTTATGCTGGTGTTAACCAGTCTTCTCTTGCACATCTCCAACTTGTGCAAAATGCTGCTGCTCGCCTATTAATGAAGCACAGACCCACAGCAGGTGTTTTTGCTTTTCTTTTTCAGCAGATCACATTTCCTCTCTGGTTTCTGAATTCATTTCCACATTGGTTATCTCTGCTATGCACAATTTGTTATTGCTTTTAGGCACTTGGTTTCAAATCCACAATCCAGATCACATCCTGATCAGACTTTGTTAGACGATAAAGCAGACCATCCTAGATAATGCTCTCAAATATGAAAGAAATTATTTTTTTTTTTGACAGATTTCTGAATTTTTGAAAATTTGTTTAATGCTAAGGGCCTCTTCGCACATAGTACAAATGTGGCCGAAATGCGCATGAAGCATGAAGTATGCTATATGTGTAAAATCTAAGCTGCCTCCAACGCCTTGTACACCTGTTGCTACAACTATTTGCACACACCAGCGGCTGAAAGACAGAGTGTGCCCTGTGACAGCCCATTCAATCCCTCTCGCGGCAGGTGTCGGCCAAATTCCATGTGACACATGCAAACAACTAACACTGCTCCCTTGGCAAAAATGTGTGGCCATTCACACTATTAGCAGTAAAACAGTCAGTAGAGTAGATGATCACTGTCGAGCTGGATGTGAAATTTGTGAAGTTGCCAATTACACATGTGGCATGCCAGAGTGTTGGCCCCCTCCACAAAATGTGTGCATGTGTTTCACATACTCCCCCAGCTCCCCCTAACACATATCCCCCCCCCCCCCACACACACACACACAGGCGAAGCGCTTCTCATCTGATCACAGAGTGACACATTGGTCTGTGCGCTGACCGGACAGGGGGTGTGGCTGGCCGCCACCAGCAGCAGCTGTTGCTGTACCGTGTTTTGACGGACACGTGTGTGTGTGCTTGCTGTCCTCACATGGAAATACATAAAAACATTAATCCTTCCTGATGCAACTCCGTAATGCATGGAGAATGGGCAGGGGTGAGTTTTGAACCAGGAAACTTCCACACTGAAACTGAGCACACCATACTCCCATGCGTGCCCCTAGCTTATGGCAAGCTAAAAGTGAACGCTCTCATTTTGGCTGAACAACTATACAGTTTTTTTATATTCTGTGTTAGTACACGCCTGCGGCCAACGTGCCTGATGAATTCCTGCACAAAAAGTAGTTCCCAAACCTGTGATGACAGTGTGTTTTCATGGGTAACAAAAAAATCACTAGTATATTTGGCACTAGAACTTGCGTATCTCCTATTTTTATGCCTAAGTGATCGTAAGTCAGTATACTCACACTCATCCAGCAGCATCTTCTCATGTCAGCAAATTCAGTGCTAGGTAAGGCCAAAGTAGTCCAGTTAGCTATCCCACAATGCCAAAATACCAGAAATGTCACTCCAATGACAGCAGCACGCTGAGCAGGGTGTGAGCACACTTAACTGCTTGGCCACCACCCCTGGTACTAACGGAAAAAAAACAAACAAACATTTTACTCCAAAGAGGTTATTCCACATTCACTCACTTACTGCCATATGTTCTTACAGGCTAAGTACTGTGATCACTGAATTAAAGGAAAGAGGAAATCAACATTTTTAAGATATTAAAAAATGTAAATTAAAGAACAACTGTGCCAAAAAATTAATTCTAAATCAACCATTACTTCTCTACATTGCATTTAAACACAGCCAATGTTCTTTTTTATTTCCAAATGTGGGCCTCGTACATGTTTTATACCCTCTTTAAGGCGATTTCTAGGAGCAGAATGTTAAATAATTGACGAGATGTGAAGCTGGATCAAACAGAAAGTGTGCCTCAGTTTGTGTGCACATACTTTTTTGCTTTTGCCTGTATTGGTGTGTGCATGTGTGCATGATTTTGTGCATTCATATGTGTTTGTGTGTGCTTACAGCTGATAACAGGAAACTGTGTTTGTGTGTGATGACAGTCGATGCTTATTTCTGTAGCTGTTCTGTTCATTACTGTAACATGAATCTACGGTTCACAAAGCTTACATACACCTTGGGGTACATAAACATTTTGTAACAAAAAGTCCCATGGTCTTCTCAAAACATTAAAGAATTAATTAAATTTACTTTTGACAGGGAGCCATTGTGTTGTATTTGACATTCTTTAAGTCAAACTCAGCCCTAATAAACTGGTGTCTGGCCAATTCTGTCATACCAGCAAAACATTATTTTTCCAAATTGTGCAACTCCAATTTTGGATGTAAATTATATTTGCGTAAACGTTCATAAATGAGACTGAATATTTTGTAAACTAAGGCAATGGTGAGCAAAATTCTTGAAATGGATTTGGGTGTCCATTGCTCCATCCTGTTTTTAGGAGACGAGCTTGAGCTGAATGATGGAGCCAAAAACTAATCCTCATGCAGTCTCCACACCAGATATGAGGGACTTTAAACAGTGGCAGTTTAAAAGAGCTGCTATGGCAACCAGAAATGGATCTACATTTCTACACCAGTGGGCTTAAATTCTTTACCCAGTATGGCTGAAGAATTTAATTAAGCTTGTTGCTGCGTGCACGCCGCTGCAAACTCTGAACAGGCTGTTATAGCCGCTATAGACCTTACAGTACAGATATTTGTCTATTCCGTCCCGTGGGCGACATAAATAATGTGAACTATTATCTCCATCGTATCTGTATATACCACGGGCAGCTGCGCTTCTCCATGGTCTCATGCGCAGGAACATGTCATTGCATGCATCAGGCTCAGAGCTGAATGGATCTCAACGCTGTAATATACAAATTATTACCTTCTAACGCTGTAGGAGATATGATGTGGAATTGTTGTTCCAGGCCGTGACAGCATTAATATGAACGACACGTCACGCAGCGGCATGAAGCTCGCTCATGGTACAGGGCATCCTAAATGACAAGTGCCAATTTTCAAATCCATAGTAAAACAGGAAATGTTCAAATGTCAAACACGTCCTGGATCAACACTTCCTGGATTGGCAGACGAGATCCCATGGAATCTTGTGGGAACTCAGTGGCAAGTTCACAGTCGAGCATTAGGTGCCAATTTATCAGTCACAGTGAAACAGGAAATGTGAAATGTTGAACACGTCCTGGCATGGGTGGAGTGGGAGTGGAGGCCAGGGTTTCACTGGACTCCCCTGAAATCTGATTGGACACAGATGATTGACATGTTACGGCACTGCACGTCTGTTTGAAAGACCTGCATTTTCAAATCAGTGAGTCACATTGACTGCTAGGTTCCTCCTGTCCAGTAGTTTGTGCTGTGTACCACAAAAAGTTCTAATCCACCTTAGTAAAAGAAGAAAAATGTTTGCTCCAGATTTGAACTGAACACGTCATTTGAACTATGGACTTCTAATGACACCAAACCTACATTGGTGAGTAAACAACCATATTTCATGCCAGAAATGAGGTCCAGGTTGTTAAAAGCAGCATTTCTCCTTTTGTTCGGGTTGCCTTATATACACGTTTAAGCTAACAGACAGCAGCTGGTTCATTCTCTGTTGGCTTATTAGTGCAGAAGATAACTGAAACAATCCTTCAAATGGTGATACAAGCATCAAATTCAGCACAAATACAGCTGGAGCAACATTAATGGAGCAACTTTAGCTTTTGCCCACTGTACAAACTGAAACTGACCTTTGTCACCATTCTTGCTGCTTTTACCTCATAACTCCATAACATTCAGTCACAGATAGCTGAAACTATACCTTTTTTGGGAATCTTTATGATCAGACAAATAATGTGGTGTAGTTTTCTATATGAACAAATACAGGATGAAATATCCTACAACACTTTTATGCAACACAGGAATTCAAAAATGTATAGAACGTGCAGTTAGGGATGATACAACACATTCTGTAAGTGCTGTAAATTTTGTTATATTAAACTAAAAACACTGGTCCAGAAACGTTGCAGCACCCATGATTTGGGACATTGTTCTGGAGTACATATCAAAATTACATCACCAACTGTTTCAAAAGATATACTCCAGTTGATTGGCCCTATCTGGTGTTGAAACATGGCAAAACATAAGTGAATGAACTCAGATTGTAGTATTTTTATTCTTCGCAGTGTTTTTATTCAGAAACTGTACTGAAGTAACAATGAAAAAAATAAGTGAAGTTGCATTATTTATAGGTTCCTTTGAACCTCTGCATTGCTGACTGACTAACTTTTGCCTTTAAAAGAAAAGATAATGCAGAAGTATTGATGAGACAGTTAACTTTGATGCACCAGATGAAAAAAAAAAAACCTTTGTTTTAATAACAGAGTCAAATCAGAAAAAAAAAATGTATACAATGCATCAACTGATTTGGTATTACATTATGTATTGCTTTTTATTGATTGTAATATTTTGAAACACTATAGCGATTTAACATGTTAAATCACTATACAAATAAATTAAGGTTACTGAGCTATTTTTATCTTAGTCAATGGGATAATATCTTCTTTGGCTTGTTGATCTTGCTTGAGCTTTTTTGACATATTAGTTATTGATGAGCTGTATGATGACATGATGGTGAGTAATAAACTCAAGGTTTATCACTACTTTCTGATTTTTTTATTTTATTGTTAACATAAATATTGCACTATGTATAGTTCCTCCAGTCACAGTTGCCAAAGCCTATAACTCCTTCAGAGACGGTCTTGGTGGCTCCCCACATTACTCTTCTTGCACAGTCACACAGTTTTTGATTACCAACTCCTCCGGACAGATTTATCATAGAGTATGCCACTGTTTATATTTCTATAATACATGCACATGCATTTCCATGTATTTCCACTCAACTATACTTACTACACCAATTTAATTATTTTTTGACCTGATGCAAGCTGGTGTTCTGACACAGTTTGCATGGATTGCATTGCATTGAGTTCTAATAAGAATGCCGTGTTTGGGTTGTGGTTGTCAAACTTTCATTTTCCATAGCATATAAGGGTTAAAAAAATAAATAAATTTAAAAAAAAAAACTATAGCCCCTCAGTGTTGGTAGAAGGAATGAATAATGTTTGATTTGCTCTTACCCAAGACGGCGATCGATTCACTTCCACTTCAATTAATTTTGCTTTTAGAGCTTTTAAAGGTTATCAATAAATTCTTTGAGGTTTTTTATCCTTCTGTGGGATTTTCTTGATTTACTGGCCTTTCTCAACTGGATGGAGTGCAGGGTCAACTTGCACAAAAATGAAATCAGCGGCAATTTAGTGTCAAACTCACATATGTGCAAAGTGTTGCTCTTACTGTGTTGAATAAGGCTGTTGTCCAAAAGATTTATATACTTTATCATTGTAAAGTACCTATTCACAGTTTTTTGTACTGTGTCATTCCCTGTCTTCCTCTTATTTTCCCTCTTTGTTGTATACTGTATACATATTTTTTCCCAATATATTACAAATTGTTCATGGCTCCCGCAGTGACCCTCAGAGTTACAGTGATTGTGTTTTGGCTTATTGAGGGCACACTTTTTGTGTAAGGTAGTCATACTAACACACCTTCTTCTCCTTCATGGCACGCTCACACTCAATTGAACCTGTCATTTTCACTTTGGTCCCCTAATGGCTGTCTACTCCCAGAGAGCTATTAGAGTACAGGACAGGTTATTGGAAATCAAAAAGGATTTGGAGTCCATGGCGTCCTCCTGCACAGTAAAGCACCCAGCAGAGGTCATCATGTTACAAACACACACGCTCTGAACCCTGACCACTCAAAGGGATTGCTTCTAAGTAAATCTCTGTTTCCATCACTGCAGCAGTTAGGCTGGTTATTTCTGAGAGGATTTTGAGATATGACCCCAAAAAAAAAAAAAAAATGATGTTAAATCGAAACACTTCTACTATACAAGCACAATACAATGCTGATGGCTGTGAATTGAGTCAAAGGCTGTCTTTTCCTCTCCTTTACCCACTGTTGTGGTGGAAACAAAGGGTCAGAACATATGGATGCTTTTACTTTTAAAATCAATGTTTTTTGTACTCATTTTTTTTTTTTTAACATTCCCATTGAAATTGCAAAATTGTACATTTGGTAAATGCCTGCTTGTTGGATTGTGCCCACAGTTTCAACTTCTCATCATCAAAAATTAAACAGAATCTGGCCTGGAAAGCCTTAGTCCATGGGCCAAGAAAGTTTTTGGTACCACCTCAAGTGATGAAAAACAAATTCAATTATGCAAATTATTGGTTGAGATAATCAGCTTGTAAAAAGGAATAGTTTGCACAATGTGTTCTGCTGAGTTATCACATTCATGTCCTGATCCTGCCCGTTTTGGACTCATGTCGGCTTCCACATTCTGAGCATTTGTGTTGTTATTCTGGTCATGCTCCTTTTATCATTGTTTTTTTTCTGTTCATCATTCATTTTCTTGTGGTGTTCTGTTGGTGATTTTGTAGTTTCTGGTTTTGTTTCATTTACCTTCTGTGTTTTGTAATCTGGTTATGTTCCATTAGTTATTTATTGTGTTCTCTGTTTATCATTTATTTTGTGTTGTTCAGAATTGCATCATCTGTATTCTGTAATCTCTGGTTTTGTTTTTCTGTTCATAATTTATTTTCTGTTTAGGTAATAGTTTGTGTTGCCATTTTATTGTAGTTTATTGTATTTACATTTATACTTTAGCCAGTGTCAGTTTCCTTCTAGTTTTGGTCATAGTACTTAATTTGGTTGTTGTCTTCTTTTTAGGATTGTCACTTTAGTGCCTAGTTTTGCCCCTTTTGTTTGGTCACATTAATTATTGTTTATCTTGGGCACATCATGTTTTTCACTGTTGTTTTTTTCAATCACTTATTTATTTTGCTTTGGTCTTCTTTGCTTTTTGTCTCTCTTCTCTCTTGCACTTGCCTTTGTGTTTCTCAGTCATGCCCTTTCAAGAACCTTCCTCACACCTATTCCATATTCACGCCCTGATTATCCTGCCCATTATTTAAGCCCTCATAGTCCCACAGTTCCCTGCTAGATTGTTGAATGTATTTCACTTTTCAGTCTTCATATTTAGTCCTGTTTTGTCTTGCTATCTGCCTGCCAGTATTTGACCTTGTCTTGCCCTCAACCTTGTTTTTTCTCTTTGCCTCTGAACTCCACCATGCTCTGTTTTTTTTTTTAACCTCTGCCTGTTTTTTGGACCATGCCTCAGTCTCACGTCTGTCTGTTTGCCTCGCTGCTGGACCTCCTGTGTACCGACTCCCTGCTTGTTATACTCATTACACCTTTTTTTCTTGTCCATCAGTTGTGTGAGTTCACATGTGTGTCCTACTCTGTTTGAGCCATGCCTACGCTAAGCCTGACAGTTCCAGAATAACATACTACTGTATGTCTTAGAATCCAATGGCTGTCGACATTGTTTGAGCTTTACTTTGGAAATCAAGCATTCAGTATAGTCAAAACTATTCTATTTATTAATTTATTGAGTCAGCCAATAAAATGCTTAAGGCCCCTTCACACATAACATGATTGAAGCTGACTAGTGCTGCAACGCACAAAGGAGGAATTGCATGCCATTCGTGAAAAATCGGACCCGCTCAAACACCTCGTACAGCTGTCTCCATAACCATTTGAGCACACAAGTGGCCGGAAGACAGTGAATGTCCTGTGCATGTTCATTCAATGTCGTCCAAAGTCCAGGTGTTCATGTGCAAACAGATATTAGAACAGCTGTCCAGGTGTCGCATATGAACATCTAACACTGCTCGCTGGACACTTAGAAAAGGCAGGGCTGTTTGCGCAGCTGGCACGATAGTAGACAACAGGCAACCACCTTCGACCTGTCTGTGAAAATTATCAAAGTGTCCGATGAGTGTGGCGTCACCTAGCAACACACATGGGTGTAATTGTGCCGACCCTCCTCCCACACACACACACAAATGGCGCGTGGAGTGTGTCATCATTGTCCGCCCCTCCCAACACAAATGGTTTGTGGAGTGTGTTGTCTCCCCCGCCACCAACACACACACACACACACACACACACACTCACACACACCATGAATCCAACATCGTCAGTTGTGGCTGAAGGTCTCAGAGTCCGGTTGCTGTCCAGCTCAGTGCGCTGGTGGACCAGCTGACTGCTGTGTACTGCAACTGAGCTGGAGAACATGCATTGCACATGTGTGGGTGGGCGCTCACGCCCTCATGTGGACCGGTGAACCTCGAGATGAGGTGCTCGCGCTACTGCGCATGCGCACGCATGCGCACATCGCTCTACCCTAGACTTGAAGACGTCACCCATCGAGATGAGGTGCCTCACGCAACTGCACATGTGGAGATGATGTAACTCGCTCAACGTGCAACTGCGCATTTTTTGTTTTGTTTTTTCCGTCAAAGTTTTTATTTTATTAATTGTATTCAGTGTATTTATAGCCTAGTAAGTAAAACATTTTCTGTATTTTACGTTAGGAGCATAAATGTATGTATATGTATATTTTGCCTGTTGAAATAAGCTAACTCCAGGTTAAAAATACTTATCATTTTATACTGAGTAGATTTTATACATTACTACGTTCGGATGAACAATTCATACATTTACTTGCCCATCAAAATAAGCGAACTTCGTCAAGTAATTTTTTCAGTGCACACACATATGCACTTACGCGAGGAACCTCATCTCGACGACGTACCTCAGCTTGACAGACTTATCTGTCGAGCTGAGGTGCTCGACGATGCACCTCATCTCGACAGAACACCGGCCAGTGTCTGAGTGTGAAGCCACCTGGCTGGCCGATGTCACTTCCACGTAGTTTACATGACAGACAGAAAGGAGTGGAAATTAAATTAAACAAATAAGGGTGAAGATGTGAACTCATTCATTGTGATCGCTTTGCTCATACACTTTGCTGTGGACATACGGCGCATGTCAGCTGATCGCCGACTGGACATGACTATGCCTGCAAGGTGTTACATTACAACACAGACATTAGACAGATGCAGGACAGTGTTACATTACAACACAGACATTAGACAGATGCAGGACAAACACATAATAATACATACATAAAATTACCATCACAGAACAAAGCAACAGAGAGTGAGCCTTTTTGTTCTGTGAGCTGCCGAGGTCCACTGACAGAGGTGGGTGTGTCCTCCCCCTGCGATGTGCAGCTGTTCAAATATCTGTGCTGGCAAGTCACAGCTGGGGACACCAGTGGTGGCTTGTAGTATATGACCTCACATAACTGTACTGTGAAGTGCGGACGTCAGCATGCTGCCCTCACGTGGGAATAAATTAAAACTGACTGCTTCATCAGCGCACCGCAACGCTGGTGAGTATCATGCCATGCAGGAACTCACCCCATGGGACACCCCCGCGAGGCAAGTGTCACTGTGGAATTTCCCCACATTGTAATAATTAAAACACAAATCATATGTGCAGTGGATTGCTGCGCGCTGGACATGCCATGCCAGCTGCATGTGTTCACAACGCAAGAGCCCGACTCTTCAGGAGACGGGGACCGGCCGGCTCGAGCACATATCTTTAGAGAGAACATTAATCCATGTCATTTCATTACTTTCTGGTGTATGTCCAGACGGAGGCTAAACTCACTCTTTACAACAGGAATTAAGTATGATAAATTGTGGCGTTTTATTACATTTTTGCTCTCCTTGCGAACACCAATATGCATGAAACTGTCGCCGCGGTATTGTGCATGCCTGTCCGACCGTGGCGTCCGTCCTGACGGCACGTGGAATATCTTGTGGTTCCCCATTTCATTTTTGGTTGACGCAGATTTTCTTCCGGTTTCTGCGTCTTTCGTGTTATGTGTGAAGGGGCCGTTAACTCACACTCATCTTCAACCGCTTAGTCCAATCAAAGGTCGCGGGGGGCTGGAGCCTATCCCAGCAGTCATAGAGCGCGAGGCGGGTTACACCCAGTACAGGATGCCAGTCTGTCGCAGGGCCACAAACAGACAAACACATTCACACCCATTCGCACACCTATGGCTTATTTAATGATTCCAGTCCACCTAACCTGCACGTCTTTGGATGTGGGAGGAAACCGGAGCACCTGGAGGAAACCCACGCAAACACGGGGAGAACATGCAAACTCCACACAGAAAGGCCAGAGGCGGGAATTGAACCCATGACTTTCTTGCTGTGAGGCAACAGTGCTAACCACTAAGCCACCGTGCTGCCCTGGGCCCTTAACTTTGTACCAAAATTGGAGCAACTTATGACCCTTGTACAAACTGAAATAGACATTTCTTACCTTTTTGGCTAGTTTTACGACATGACCGGTGCAATGTTCCATCATAGATAGTCCAAGCTATGCCTTTTTGGAATCTTTCTGATCAGATAAATAATGTGGAGCACTTCATCCTTTTTCTACACCCACTTACTTCATTTAAGCAGAATGAGGGAGGCTGGAGCACATCCCAGCAGTCATAGAGTGTGAGGCAGGCTATACCCTGGACAGGATGCCAGTGTATCACAGGGCATGTAGTATACTTGATTTTGATTATGATTGAAGGCCTTTGCAATGAAAAGAAATGTTTTTAATCAGACTTGAAGCTAACTCAAAATTTACATGACTTCACCTCACAGAATGCCTCTTCACAAAATGTCTTCAAAATCATTTACTTTTTTGAGTTATGTCCACAGACAAATATTACCAAATGCTGGTGGATCACTTGATACACAACATCACTTACATGCAGGTCTTCACAAATCAGTAAAGGTGTTTGCACCCAAACTGGTCATTCGCTGACCTTGTTCTGACACGCAGATTGGGTTGAGCTCACTATTTTGTTGGTGAACCCTTGTCCGAGTCTGTGGGTTTTCTTTCTAAAATTTCAGGATGTCTCCAGGGAAATTAAAGGAATGAAAAAGTAAAATAAATAAATAAATAAAACAACAGGGGATAAAAAAATGACCAATAGCAAAACTCGTTTTTTCACCTCATTACTGTTTGTTGTTTGATGATTTATAGACACATTTTAGGTGTTAGCTGTGAGCACAAGTGAAGAAAGAAATTCTTGTCTGCCTTTACTTTTTTGAATTTCAAGCAATTAGACAGTTTTTTCTATTCTATGAGCCAGCGAATTCAGTATAAAAAACAACAAATGCATAGACTTAGTTTTTATTTTTTAAACTGTTGTGATGAGTTAATAAAGCATTTAGTGAATGTAACCAGGTGTGTTATATGATAGTTCCCATATCATGTCCAAGACATTCAGTTAAGCATTTTGCAGAAACTCTTAATACAGTTAATCAAAAGCAACCCCACTGTAGCCCGACATTCAAAACTGGTGGCATCGTAATTCATTCACTTGTGTTTTAATATTTTTCAAAACGAGTCAGAGCAAATCAACTGGAACATTAAGAAGCATTTGCTGGAAATCACTTGGGAATGTATTAAGGCACCATTTAGCATAGCTCTTGATGTCTTCCTTTTTTGATTGAAAACAGTGTGAAACAGGTTTCAAAATGTTCTGGAGCAGTGTTTTGAGTTAGGCATAACTAATTTGCAGCACCAATGAACAGTTTTGGCATCCTTCCCAACCACACATTCTGTTGTTTAATTCCAGTTCTACTTTCTCATTCTGTGATCCAGAATTTGCCCATTCACCCTATTGAGATATCCCATAATCCTTTGCATGCAAGAGAGGCACTGCAATCAAAACAACACAGAGAAACCACATGAACATTATACTACCAAAATGTAAATTTGGCTGCCTTTCATAACATTTATAAGATACTGCAAGACCCTGAAAACTTGCTAAAACAAACATTCCAAATATTCCGTGTCTGCTACATTCAACCCTCGTAGATTTCCATAAACACAAACCCAATTTCAGACATCCTATATATTACTATGGAACAAACAGCACAAACAGTGTTGTAAAGGACAAGAAGCAGGGAGATAAAAAGTAAACTCACTTTCCCCCAGAATGACTTAAACTGTGGCTCACGACAATTTCCATTGAAAATAAGGGAGAAGTCACTTAAGTGTCTCGCATGTTTACATTAAAAACAAACACAATAACGACATCCAAACATCTAGATAATATATTCACGAGAGTTTTAGACACAATATACTGTGATGTTATTGCTGTTGTCCCCTTGTAGCGGTTAAATTTCTCAATGTTGACATCTCGCAGAGCGGCGACCTCTCTGAGATTTTGTGAGTTTGCAGGATTTGACACCTCAATAGGGTGAATGTGGTAAGCATCATGTTTCTGAATGCAGTTGCTGGGTTAGCTGGGCATAGCGTAGCAATGAGTACACAGTGTGTCCAGTATTGATAAGGCAGACAAAATGCATGAGTTTCAATCATAGCTGTTTGTAATAATGTATGTAGTGTCCACTCACCACTCAACAGGTGGCAGAGATGTCTACAGGATATTATATAAGGAAATCAAAGATGCTATAATGATCGATCTGGGGTGTCAAAGTTAACCAGATACAATATTGTTTCACCTCATTTATTTAAAATTGGTGTATAAGACCAAGCCTTTATTACTTTTGAGTTATTGTCTCCACAAGCTGGCTGGGAGGAGCTAACTCACTTACCCACTCATCTACATTTTTGCTGTCCCTGCTTTCCACAGGGAAAATGTGACATACTTATAGTTTTGTTGTTGTCTTTCTTTGTGTTTTTTTAGACACAAGATTAACAATCAAATTTCTTATTTCCTCTATGTTTTAATGCTCCAGTTTCTATTTTATGGGACATTTAACCTCAAAATCATGAAAGTATTCTGACACTGAGACTGCACAAGCTTTTATGTATTTCCATGCAGGCATGTGCATGAATTTGCATGACAGCTTTGTCATTTTCTTGAGCTCACCTGCAAAATTTTGCATGTTTACCTACAGATTGTTTTCTCCCAAATGCGTCAAATAAAACATATTCTGACCACCTTCCTTTATGACAGTGGTTCTTCTTTACTCACATTTAACAGTGCAGAGGAACAGTGCACACTCCCATCACCGCTTCTTTCTGCAACCCACCTGAAGCTTGTCTTGATAAGAATAGTGCAAGTGAAACAGTTTGACACAAGAGAGCAGAGGAGAGAAGATGGGCAGATGGGTAAAAAAAAAAGGAGCTGAGAAGCAAAGAAGAAAAAAGAAGGCAAGAAGCAAAGGCGAAAGGCAGGAAAAGAGAGTTAAAAAAGGCTGCTCCGGTGTTGGCAGAAACTCTTTCCATGATTGTTTGAAGTCTGCAACATTTGAATTAGGCTGTAAAGAATCGAGATTACACACATACAACCAACTGTGCCCTGTAAGAGATAGAAGGAAGGAGTGAGGAGGAGGACGGGGGGGGGGGGGGGGGGGGGGGGGTGATGAGGAGTGAATGTGGCAGTGAGGTCTGGAGAGATGGCAGAAACCAGGGGAGAGCTGCCTCTGTGCTCCTGACAGCAGCTGAAATCCTTTCCACCGGAGGAAAAGGAGATGACACTCCCATGAAAGAAATGCAAAGGGAAATGAGGTGAACGGGGGGAAAGATAAAAGTGACAGTAAAAAGAAAGAAATGTGGTTGGTGTGAAAGTCACAGAGGAAAATGGTATAAACACAAATATTGTTTGGAAATTTATGCTCGTTAGAAGCAGGCAAATGTTGGGATGGCTTTGTGGTTTTGGTCACATGGGCCACCAGGGTGATTCTATGTACACGATATATGCAACATATGGTTCTTCATGTGCTTTCTTTTTTTCTGGATTTGCTTTGATTTGCAGATCTTGACACACCAGTGCTGACAGTGCACCAGACAATCAGCGATGTGCGCGGCAGTTACTACCAAGAAAAGACTGTTTTCCTGCGCTGCACCGTGAATTCAAACCCTCCTGCTCGCTTCATCTGGAAACGTGGGAGCATGCTCATTGAGCAAAGCAAAGACAACGGGGTGGACATCTATGAGCCCCTTTACACTCAGGTACACATAAACACTGAAAGACATACATGCACCAAAGGGCTTCACTAACAACATCAGATGATTTGTATCCCATCTCCCATGTGGTCGTCTTGTTCTGTTTTGTTACTTTTACACTGCATTCAGTTTTTACAGTTTATGTTTAAAGACAATTTTTGGTCATTAAATAAAAATAAACAAAACCAGAACACAGTAGGCATTTTGTAATTACATTTTTGCATGTATCCCCCTTTACTTTCATATATATATATATATATTTATTTATTTATTTTTCTTCCACGAACCATTGCATGGCATTGTGCACACCTGCCTGTCGGCGCGATGCTTCGTGGTGCGCTCATACGAGCTGTTCCGATGGGAGTTGCCCTGAGCTGTACATATTCACACTATGTGTGAAGGGGCCCTAATGTATTTACTGAATGGGTCGCCTTAATCATTATCAGAAAAACTGCCCCTCCTGAGAAATTTTTCAGGAGCTGTCACTGTACCCCACCGCTCTCTCAATGATTTCTGAAATAGGCATCAGCCTCCCATGAGTCTTAACTGGAATAAGTGGATTTAGAAAATGGATGAATAACAATTATAATCCTTCTTCCTTTTGCTTCTCCCGTTAGGGGTCACCACAGCATATCAACCGTTTCCATCCAGTTACACCAACCACCTACATGTCCTCCCTCAGGACATTCCTAAACCATTTCTAAGCCACAATCCTGCCACCTTTCTCCACCCACTCCACCCTGCCTACACGCTCTTCTTCACCTACCTAACACACTCTCCATCACTTTGGATAGTTGAATGCAAGTGTTCAAACTCATCTAGCTTCACCACCTCTACACCTTGAAACACCACTATTCCACATGGCACCAATGTATTATGATCTCCCATGAGCCAGAAAAGTGCAAAAACAGGATGAAAAGGCTTACTCCAGCATGAACCCATCAGGCTGGCTTATAAAGTGCAGCCCAGGCAACTGGCTTATAAACTGGCTTATCAAGTGAATACCTGGGTTGGTGTGAAGTGCACTGAGGCAGCTTTGATGTGAATTGGTGCTATATAAATGAAATGAATCCAATTGAATTTCTGGCAACCATCTAAAAACAAAACCAAAGCTGCACCTGGCTGCGTTCTCAGCCAGAACCACAACAGACAGTGCTTTTACGAGGTCTGTCAGAAAAGTATCGGACCTTTTTATTTTTTTCAAAAACCATATGGATTTGAATCACGTGTGATTGCATCAGCCAAGCTTGAACCTTCGTGCGCATGAGTGAGTTTTTTCACGCCTGTCGGTTGCGTCATTCGCCTGTGAGCAGGCTTTGTGTGAGCAGTCGTCCACCCCTCTCGTCGGATTTTTATTGCGAATAAATCGTCCCTGAAAAGCCAACAGAATTTTCCGAATGGTGTCCACCTGGAGGTCTCTCACAGTTTCTGGAAAAAATTTGATGCAGCAAAGCTCCAAATCGTTCAGACATTTATTAAGCTTGGCTGATGCAATCACACGTGATTCAAATCCATATGGTTTTTGAAAAAAATAAAAAGGTCCGATACTTTTCTGACAGACCTCGTACTTCAAATGTTTCCCATGGTGGAGCACAATCAAACAATTATCAAGCTATACTCACTAGAACTACCCTGTTTAAAGATGTTTGAACATGATTGAAGTTCTTAGGACTACAAACACCTGGAAGTGACCAAATAATGATGCTGATTTGGAGAATCAGGATGAAATTTAGAAAATTTCAACCCAATTTCAAAACTGGTGCCGATGATGGTCATAACTACTGCATGTACCAAGTTTGTTTAAAATTGACAGCAGATGGATCAAGGAGATACTGTGATGCTTCAAAATATGTCCCAATTTGCTATTGAGGATGAAAAGGGAAGAAATGGTGCTCTGTGGAATTGGGGTATAACCACACTACTCCACCAAGCTCTTTCTCATTCACACACATGTGAATGAGAGAGACACTAGTCTTGTTCTGACAGACTTTTATTCCCCTTCTCTCCAGAGCATACGATGTGTACCTCTCAGGCTTTTCTTAACCTGCTCTCCTCTCTCGCTACAGATCCAATGTCATCTCGCTACAATGTCATCTGCAAACACCATATTCCATACAAACTCCTATAGTAATAACAATAATAATAATAACAACAACATAATGAAAGGGATGATAAAAATAATATAAAGATGATAAAGAAAATGTAAAAAATGAACACTACAAAGTGTAATTATCAGTACACAATTACAAATGTGTGTTCCAATATGTGTGTTCAACAGGAGAGCTACTCCACTTTTCTCAATTTATCACATCATCTTACACAAAGCAGAGAGTCTCACATTTGGGCTGTAGAACTCTAACACCGAGACATCTAACAGAGACAATTGCACTATATTAAACATTATCTGAAAAAATCAACAGTAATATTGAAGTACTTTGTGTCTGGGACAGTGTGTATGTGTGAAAATTACAAAGCCACTGCTACATAGAGAAATGGTTCCTGACTCTGTATAATTAGGAAGATGGTAGACAGATTTACCTTTTGTTATTGCCATGACAATCAGATCACATTCATTTTTCCAAAGCTCTCATGAGAAATTAATAATTCTTATCATCCATCATGTAGGTGTGTAATGGTGTCATGTTTCAGTCGATGATCACGTCATACACAAACACGGAGTGTGTGAGTGCGTGTTTTCATATCAGTGTATCTTTGACCTTTTTTAGTGCTGTGTCTCATCACAAATTGAAGTGACTGTTTTACAATATTACAACCCAGATTAGAGGAGATGAAAATAAGAAGATTTGAGCTATTACGTAATGGGGACAGAGCAATGTTTTTTCTTTTCTTTTTTCCTGCTGTATGTTCTACTAGAAATATTGTAGAGTTATGTATTTTAAAGAAATGTGTTTTGTGTGTGTGTGTGTGTGTGTGTGTGTGTGTGTGTGTGTGTGTGTGTGTGTGTGTGTGTGTGTGTGTGTGTGTGTGTGAATGCAGGGCGAGACGAAGGTGCTGAAGCTGAAAAATCTGCGACCCAAGGACTTTGCTGATTATACTTGTCAGGTGTCAGTCCGCAATGTGTGTAACATTGAAGATAAGTCGATCACCTTCAGCCTCACAAATGCTACCAGTAAGTTTGCTTCCAGCAGAGTGCACACATATTGTATGATGTCAATCAATCAATCAATCAATTTTTTTATATAGCGCCAAATCACAACAGTTGCCCCAAGGCGCTTTATATTGTAAGGCAAGGCCATACAATAATTATGTAAAACGCCAACGGTCAAAACGACCCCCTGTGAGCAAGCACTTGGCTACAGTGGGAAGGAAAAACTCCCTTTTAACAGGAAGAAACCTCCAGCAGAACCAGGCTCAGGGAGGGGCAGTCTTCTGCTGGGACTGGTTGGGGCTGAGGGAGAGAACCAGGAAAAAGACATGCTGTGGAGGGGAGCAGAGATCGATCACTAATGATTAAATGCAGAGTGGTGCATACAGAGCAAAAAGAGAAAGAAACAGTGCATCATGGGAACCCCCCAGCAGTCTACGTCTATAGCAGCATAACTAAGGGATGGTTCAGGGTCACCTGATCCAGCCCTAACTATAAGCTTTAGCAAAAAGGAAAGTTTTAAGCCTAATCTTAAAAGTAGAGAGGGTGTCTGTCTCCCTGATCTGAATTGGGAGCTGGTTCCACAGGAGAGGAGCCTGAAAGCTGAAGGCTCTGCCTCCCATTCTACTCTTACAAACCCTAGGAACTACAAGTAAGCCTGCAGTCTGAGAGCGAAGCGCTCTATTGGGGTGATATGGTACTGCGAGGTCCCTAAGATAAGATGGGACCTGATTATTCAAAACCTTATAAGTAAGAAGAAGAATTTTAAATTCTATTCTAGAATTAACAGGAAGCCAATGAAGAGAGGCCAATATGGGTGAAATATGCTCTCTCCTTCTAGTCCCCGTCAGTACTCTAGCTGCAGCATTTTGAATTAACTGAAGGCTTTTTAGGGAACTTTTAGGACAACCTGATAATAATGAATTACAATAGTCCAGCCTAGAGGAAATAAATGCATGAATTAGTTTTTCAGCATCACTCTGAGACAAGACCTTTCTGATTTTAGAGATATTGCGTAAATGCAAAAAAGCAGTCCTACATATTTGTTTAATATGCGCTTTGAATGACATATCCTGATCAAAAATGACTCCAAGATTTCTCACAGTATTACTAGAGGTCAGGGTAATGCCTTCCAGAGTAAGGATCTGGTTAGACACCATGTTTCTAAGATTTGTGGGGCCAAGTACAATAACTTCAGTTTTATCTGAGTTTAAAAGCAGGAAATTAGAGGTCATCCATGTCTTTATGTCTGTAAGACAATCCTGCAGTTTAGCTAATTGGTGTGTGTCCTCTGGCTTCATGGATAGATAAAGCTGGGTATCATCTGCGTAACAATGAAAATTTAAGCAATACCGTCTAATAATACTGCCTAAGGGAAGCATGTATAAAGTGAATAAAATTGGTCCTAGCACAGAACCTTGTGGAACTCCATAATTAACTTTAGTCTGTGAAGAAGATTCCCCATTTACATGAACAAATTGTAATCTATTAGACAAATATGATTCAAACCACCGCAGTGCAGTGCCTTTAATACCTATGGCATGCTCTAATCTCTGTAATAAAATTTTATGGTCAACAGTATCAAAAGCAGCACTGAGGTCTAACAGAACAAGCACAGAGATGAGTCCACTGTCCGAGGCCATAAGAAGATCATTTGTAACCTTCACTAATGCTGTTTCTGTACTATGATGAATTCTAAAACCTGACTGAAACTCTTCAAATAGACCATTCCTCTGCAGATGATCAGTTAGCTGTTTTGCAACTACCCTTTCAAGAATTTTTGAGAGAAAAGGAAAGTTGGAGATTGGCCTATAATTAGCTAAAATAGCTGGGTCAAGTGATGGCTTTTTAAGTAATGGTTTAATAACTGCCACCTTAAAAGCCTGTGGTACATAGCCAACTAACAAAGATACATTGATCATATTTAAGATCGAAGCATTAAATAATGGTAGGGCTTCCTTGAGCAGCCTGGTAGGAATGGGGTCTAATAAACATGTTGATGGTTTGGATGAAGTAACTAATGAAAATAACTCAGACAGAACAATCGGAGAGAAAGAGTCTAACCAAATACCGGCATCACTGAAAGCAGCCAAAGATAACGATACGTCTTTGGGATGGTTATGAGTAATTTTTTCTCTAATAGTTAAAATTTTGTTAGCAAAGAAAGTCATGAAGTCATTACTAGTTAAAGTTAATGGAATACTCAGCTCAATAGAGCTCTGACTCTTTGTCAGCCTGGCTACAGTGCTGAAAAGAAACCTGGGGTTGTTCTTATTTTCTTCAATTAGTGATGAGTAGAAAGATGTCCTAGCTTTATGGAGGGCTTTTTTATAGAGCAACAGACTCTTTTTCCAGGCTAAGTGTGTAAGACTACAACTCTGCTTCCTGGTCCCAACCCTGGATAGTCACGGTTTGGAGGATTTAAGAAAATTGGCCAGATTTCTAGAAATGAGAGCTGCTCCATCCAAAGTGGGATGAATGCCGTCTCTCCTAACAAGACCAGGTTTTCCCCAGAAGCTTTGCCAATTATCTATGAAGCCCACCTCATTTTTTGGACACCACTCATGTGTGATGTGTGTGCAGATGTTTTCCTGCCCTATCATTTTCTCTCTTTGGCTTTTCTTTTCTTTGTCTCACCTCTCTTTCATTATTCTGTGACCTGTTTGCCATTTGTCAAGAATTTCATAGTGATCTCTGGCCATGGAGCCTATCTTTAGGCACCATGGCCCACAATCTATAAAGTAGAATACATATCTGTTTGGGGTGTGTCCAAGTCTTTGTAGTGATATTTTGGGGTTGATAAAACAAATGCAAAGGTGGCAGCAACATGAAAAGGGGATGGGTTTATATGGTTGTTTATACTGGTTCTTTATTGGGTGTTTTGTAGGCATATAATGAACTCAAACAATTAGTGAGTCACCTGTCAACCCAGATTAGGCATCTGATAGTTGCAGTCTTAACCCCCTGGGATCCACGGACGTGTTGGTGTGTTTAAATGTACTTTTCTTCATGTTTCTCTAAATTGATCAGTGACTGAAGGTCACGGAGACTTCTTTCAACCACTTCTTGAAATTACAAATTCTCTTCTGTAAAACGTCTCTCGCCTCTTGATGATATTTGACTCACAGCTACTTCTACAGGCCTGAGACTGTCACAGGCAGCATCTGCAGCACCTGTTAGTTGCAGATCCTCACTTAAGCACACAATAAACCTCATGAACTCTAAAACAATGAATCTGTAGACCTGAAAACAGTCATTATTTTCTTCAGTAATGCACTATTTTTTAATTTTTTTTAAAGGCAGCAATGTATATTTTTTTTGCATCAGTTTTCATAACCAACAGATTCTGTTAATCTAAAAAAGAATTATATGACAAGAGCAGCAAACAGGTAAATGTTGTTATATTACAAATATACTGTTTCAGAATGCTCCACATTTCTGTAGTGTAGTTCGCAGTAGGTGGCACTGCTGCACTGCACAGTGCATATTTATTTATTTATTTATTTGTGTTTATTATGCATTGTTTAAATATTCTTCATATATGTCACTACGTTTGAATAGAATAGAATAGAAACTTTGTCATTGCAAATATACAAGGTCTATTAGATAATAAACCAACCCTTTTATTTTTTTTTAACTATATGGATTTGAATGACGTGCGATTCCACCAATCATGCTTGAACCCTCGTGCGCATGCGTGAGTTTTTTCACGCGTGTCGGTGACGTCATTTCCCTGTGGGCAGGCCTTGAGTGAGATGTGGTCCCGCCCTCTCAGCTGAATTCCTTTGTTTCACACGCTGCTCGAGACGGCGCGCGTTGCTTTATCAACATTTTTTCTGGACCTGTGAGGAATATCCGAGTGGACACTATTCAAGAAATTAAGCTGGTTTTCGGTGAAAAGTTTAATGGCTGATGAGAGATTATGGGGTGTTTCTGTCAGTGTAAGGACTTCCCACAAAGCAGGACGTCGTGCAGCACTTCCAGGCGCCATCGTCGGCCTGTTTCGACCTGAAAACATCCTTATTTTAAGGCTTAATTCACCCAGGACGTCGTGAGAGAACAGAGAAGATTCAGAAGAGGCCGGCATGAGGACTTTATGCGGACATTCCACTGTTTAAGGACATTTTTTAATGAAAGACGTGCGCGTAAATTCGCCGAGTCGTTTCCGTGATGACTCGGCAAATCTGTGTGCACCACGACAGGAAAAAAACCTTTGTGTTGAAAACCATTTGTAAAATTCAGGCGGCTTTTGATGGCTTTCAACAAGTGAGTAACTGAGAAATTGTTTAACAGCTTGGGCATGTTCCAACTTGCCTGTTAAGGTTTCCAACGGAGGTGTTTTTCCTGTCGCGACCCCTCGGTCGGGTCCGGCCCGACATGCGACTCTGCCCGCACGTTCTTTCATTACAAAATGTCCGTTAACAATGGAATGTCCGAATAAACTCCTCATGCCGACTTCTTCTGAAAGTTCTCTGTTCTCTGACGACTTCCTGGATCAACAGAGCCTGAAATGTGGAAGTTTTCAACTTGAAACGGTGAGACGCTGCTGCCTCGAAGCGCAGATCGCCGTCAGGCGCCGTCAGGCGCCGTGGGCCGTCCTTATGGCGACACTACCAGACCAAAATCTCTCATCAGCCGTTAAAATTTTTACCGAAAACCAGCTGAATTTATCGAATGGTGTCCACTCAGTTGTGCCTTACAGTTTTGAAAAAATTTTGATCAAACAAAGCAGCAGTCTCTGAGCCATTCCTAAACAATGAAAAAAATCTACGAGAGGGTGGGCCACTCCTCACTCAAAGACTGCCCACAGGCGAATGACGTAACCGACAGGCGTGAAAAAACATTTGCATGCCCACGAGGGTTCAAGCATGTCTGATGTAATCACACGTGATTCAAATCCATATGGTTTTTGAAAAAAATAATAAGGTCGGATACTTTTCTAATAGACCTCGTATACATACAACAAAACCTGCCCTCTGCATTTAACCCATCCTCATTACAGTTACACACAATCTAACCACTAGGAGCAGTGGACAGCCACAGTCCAGCACCCAGGGACCAATTCTAGATGTAGACGCGGCCTTTGTCAGGGGTAGATAAAGAGCAGACCCTACATAAGCATGTTTTTGATTGTGAGAGGAAACCGGTGTGCCCAGAGGAAACCTAGGCAGACACAGGGAGAATATGCAAACTCCACACAGAAAGGCTGGGAATCAATCCCACGACCTTCTTGCAGGCACCAGTGCTAACCACTAAGCTACCGTGCTGCCATGTTTTATCACCTGAAGACTTTGATAAACCCATTTGTAACACCAAAATAGTTTTTCCACGTGAATAAAAATGTATATGTTATGTTTCGGACGCGGTCGGAGTACCGACCCAGCGTTTGAAAGGACCCAGCATAAAATAAGCAGAGCACGGTTCAAAGGATAACAGAATTTAATAAACATAACAGTGAGATGCAGTGCTAAACAACTAAAAAGTCCGCGGTCTGGTGAGGTGGAAACACGGCGCGCTCTTAACAGCGCAAACGGTCCGGAGCCACAGCAGTTCAGACCCAGGGACCCCACCGACACCCCCCAGGTGGCCGCGACAAACCGAGTCTGTGAAGAAAGAAAACATGAGGTGAGTCCAACTCCACACAGAGAGACACAACTCAAAGGTGCACGCAATCAGCAAACACTTCCTGGCTTAAATCTATACATCAGCTTCTCACCCTGCAGGCACGGAACAACTCAGTTCAAATCTCCACTGCAGCAGAAGCTGATTAGACAATTAGCATAACGTGACAGCTCGATACAACAAGGTGTGAGGGACACCAAATCCACTGTCATTACTTCATAAAAGTCACCAAAACCAAATTACCTCAGGAAGTGTGCTGAAGAGCGTGAGACCTCACCCAATCCTCCTTCACAGACTGTGGCGTCAAACCTGGAGCGGTCTCTGCGTCCGTGATGGTGAGATTGTTCTCCTGACGTCGATCTCACACGTCTGCTCACAAGGTCGAGTCTGTGGCAATCACACACTGTGCATTCAAGGTTTAAATGCAGCAATCTCTGATTAAGACAAAATACACCACAGCTGTGAGTCCTGATGACCTGCATGTGAAAACAAGCCTCAGGTGTTCAGGGTGAGGTCCTAATGCTCAGCCACTCAGTCCTGAATGCATACCACCTGGTCGGAGAAACAGAAAACAAAAACCAAGCCAGCCAAACACCCCAGCCCACAACAGTACCCCACCCTCACGGGAAGCCTCCCGGCGACCACACGGACCTGGGCCAGAAAAAACAAAGCCCCCCTCCAGGGACCATGGCTGGAATGTTGGCTGGGAACAAAAAACACCTCCTGCAGCTTCAGTTTCGGCTCCTTGTGCTGACGATCCAGCTGGGAAAGGCCCGTCTCCAGGAGCTGTGCGTTACTGTGCTCTGACGACAGCTCCATCATCAGCTGCTCCACCTGCAATGTTAATTTCTTCATGCAGTCATTGATCATCTCAATGTTGAGCCTCTCCAGCTCTTCCCTCAGCTGGATAACGCACGCTTCCAGCCGCCTCTTCTCTGTCAACAGGGAACTCCGTGCCGAGACCATCACTCTCATCCTGGAGCTCATCCTTTGCCACCCTGAGCCTGTCTGCAGCAGACTGCTCCGCAGCTGACACTCCAGTGCAGAGACATCCTTTGTTGACTTTAATGGTCTTGCCCTCTGTTTCATTTAGCAAACCTGTTAGAGTCTCCACCTTTGCGTTCATTCCTGTTGACTCTTGCTTTAGTTGTTCACTTTGCATAATTTTGGCCAGGAGTTCTTGAACCTGTGCACTCAGCCTTCTTCCAACTGTGTGTTAAAGTCTGCTTAGTCATAAAACAAACACAAACAACCATACCAACCCCCCCTCCCCAGAGGACCGTCCCATCAAACCCCGGGAAGAGGAGAAAAGAAAAAACACAACCCAAACTTAAGCTTGCAAACAAAAAAAAAAACGCTAACACCCCCCCCCCCCCCCCCCCGGACGACATGTAGGGACCAACACCACTCAGAGGACATCCCGCCAGCTCCAGGAGTAATAACCACAGCCGAGGTCCCTCTGGGATCCAAAGTCACCCACAGGGACTCCCAGCGCCTCCCAGAGGACCGTTCCATCAAACCCCAGGAGACGCCCCCCCTCATGACTAACAGACCCAGCCCCGGCCGTCTACGGCTAGATGGACCCACCGCCCTTTCCCCCCCAGAGGACACCACAGTCACACCCTGAGGGCGGAAACTTGGGGAAAAAAAAAAACATACAAACAAAACAACCCCAACCCCACCCCCTCAGTGCAGTGGAAACTGGAAGTACGTCCAGTGTCACCAACCACGACTATACCCCAAAAGTCAACCGGGAGGAGTGGAACAGCGGTAATGGCGTACGACACAAGACGGCGCCACCCCTCCGACTTTTAAACCAGCCACCAGCTGCGGGTATATTCCACTGCCCCTAACCTCAGCTACGCCGATGGCATATGGCGCATAGGCGCGCTGATGCCGATGGTGGAACAGGGAATCAACAAAAAAACAACACCCCGACCACTTAAAGCTTAAAGTGCAAACTAAATACCACCGGGGCTGCTACAACAGGCGTCGGAGCCAGCTGCACGGGACGAGACGGGGCTACAGCCGTAACAGCGGGGTGCGACGCGACCCAAGCTGTAAACTCCACCATGCGCGCACCAACGTGCACAACCCGGGCGGAGAGCACCTGCAACTGATCCCGGATCAACTCCAACATCTGCTGCAGCCTTCCCGGCAAAAATACCGTCTCTGCTTCCGCTGGTCCATTGTTAATTGGCCAGAGACTACTGTTATGTTTCGGACGCGGTCGGAGCACCGACCCAGCGTTTGAAAGGACCCAGCATAAAATAAGCAGAGCACGGTTCAAAGGATAACAGAATTTAATAAACATGACAGTGAGATGCAGTGCTAAACAACTAAAAAGTCCGCGGTCTGGTGAGGTGGAAACACGGCGTGCTCTTAACAGCGCAAACGGTCCGGAGCCACAGCAGTTCGGACCCAGGGACCCCGCCGACACCCCCCAGGTGGCCGCGACAAACCGAGTCTGTGAAGAAAGAAAACATGAGGTGAGTCCAACTCCACACAGAGAGACACAACTCAAAGGTGCACGCAATCAGCAAACACTTCCTGGCTTAAATCTATACATCAGCTTCTCACCCTGCAGGCACGGAACAACTCAGTTCAAATCTCCACTGCAGCAGAAGCTGATTAGACAATTAGCATAACGTGACAGCTCACTAACACAAGGTGTGAGGGACACCAAATCCACTGTCATTACTTCATAAAAGTCACCAAAACCAAATTACCTCAGGAAGTGTGCTGAAGAGCGTGAGACCTCACCCAATCCTCCTTCACAGACTGTGGTGTCAAACCTGGAGTGGCCTCTGCGTCCGTGATGGTGAGATTGTTCTCCTGACGTCGATCTCACACGTCTGCTCACAAGGTCGAGTCTGTGGCAATCACACACTGTGCATTCAAGGTTTAAATGCAGCAATCTCTGATTAAGACAAAATACACCACAGCTGTGAGTCCTGATGACCTGCATGTGAAAACAAGCCTCAGGTGTTCAGGGTGAGGTCCTAATGCTCAGCCACTCAGTCCTGAATGCATACCACCTGGTGGGAGAAACAGAAAACAAAAACCAAGCCAGCCAAACACCCCAGCCCACAACAGTATAGTCACTAAAGATTTCAATAATTTCTAAATGCCCGTCACATTTTCAGGATTAGAGCCAAATAACATACTTCAGAAGGTGTTCTAGACAAATATATGTCTCAGATATCTTAGAAAGCTGAGACTGGTGTGAACATTGAGCCTGGTTCTGCTGGAGGTTTCTTCCTGTTAAAAGGGAGTTTTTCCTTCCCACTGTAGCCAAGTGCTTGCTCACAGGGGGTCGTTTTGACCGTTGGGGTTTTACATAATTATTGTATGGCCTTGCCTTACAATATAAAGCGCCTTGGGGCAACTGTTTGTTGTGATTTGGCGCTATATAAAAAAATTGATTGATTGATTGATTGATTTTGATGTGCAACACATGAGCAATATACTATGTGCAAGAACATGTAAAGGTAAACTACTGAGGGTGTGGTAAAATTGAGAAATTGCCCTTGGACCCCAGAAGGTTGAAATACCATAATGTTAGACCCTTAGTTGGTTTGTGGAGGACAATAGCAATGCACCAGTTTTGCACCACACAACACCTCCTGTTTAGACATCACACCCATGGGCACACACAAGTGAAAATACATTTGATAGTGAAGCAAAATGAGCATTGTGCAGGAAAATGACAACTGTGTCAGGTGGAAATTTGCAGTGACATTTATGCTGCCCATGCTCTGCTTTGTGCATGGTGTAAGATCAGGACCCCTTTCTCACTTTTTATAGAGTTTTTACTATGAGAAACTTGATATTATTTTTTGATATCATTATTTTTTTCAATTTCTCCCTCTCCATCACACTTACGAGGTCTGTCCATAAAGTATAGGTCCTTTTAATTTTTTTCAAAAACTATATGGATTTCATTCATATGTTTTTACGTCAGACATGCTTGAACCCTCGTGCGCATGCGTGAGTTTTTCCACGCCTGTCGGTGACGTCATTCGCCTGTGAGCACTCCTTGTGGGAGGAGTCGTCCAGCCCCTCATCGGAATTCCTTTGTCTGAGAAGTTGCTGAGAGACTGGCGCTTTGTTTGATCAAAATTTTTTCTAAACCTGTGAGACACATCGAAGTGGACATGGTTCGAAAAATTAAGCTGGTTTTCAGTGAAAATTTTAACGGCTGATGAGAGATTTTGAGGTGACACTGTCACTTTAAGGACTTCCCACAGTGCGAGACGTCGCGCAGCGCTCTCAGGTGGCGTCATCAGCCTGTTTCAAGCTGAAAACCTCCACATTTCAGGCTCTATTGATCCAGGACGTCGTGAGAGAACAGAGAAGTTTCAGAAGAAGTCGGTTTCAGCATTTTATCCGGATATTCCACTGTTAAAGGAGATTTTTTTAATGAAAGACGTGCGGACGGGTCCGCGCGTCGGCTCGCAGCCGCCGCGATGCTCCGCCACAGGAAAAACACCTCTGTTGGAAGCCTTAAGGACAAGTTGGAACATGTCCAGCTGTTAAACAATTTCTCATATACTGACTCCACTGAAAGCCATCAAAAGCCGCCTGGATTTTACAAATGGTTATCAACACGGAGGTGTTTTTCCTGTGCCGCCGCTCCGCGCCGGTTGCGTCCCGACGCGCGGACCCGTCCGCACGTCTTTCATTAAAAAAATTTCCTTTAACAGTGGAATATCCGGATAAAATGCTGAAACCGACTTCTTCTGAAACTTCTCTGTTCTCTCACGAAGTCCTGGATCAATAGAGCCTGAAATGTGGAGGTTTTCAGCTTGAAACAGGCTGATGACGCCGCCTGAGAGCGCAGCGCAACGTCTCGCACCGTGGGAAGTCCTTAAAGCGACAGTGTCACCTCAAAATCTCTCATCAGCCGTTAAAATTTTCACTGAAAACCAGCTTAATTTTTCGAACCATGTCCACTTCGATGTGTCTCACAGGTTTAGAAAAAAGTTTGATCAAACAAAGCGCCAGTCTCTCAGCAACTTCTCAGACAAAGGAATTCCGACGAGGGGCTGGACGACTCCTCCCACAAGGAGTGCTCACAGGCGAATGACATCACCGACAGGCGTGGAAAAACTCACGCATGCGCACGAGGGTTCATGCATGTCTGACGTAAAAACATATGAATGAAATCCATTTAGTTTTTGAAAAAAATAAAAAGGACCTATACTTTATGGACAGCCCTCGTATTCTTTCCTTTCATTTTTACTTTGTCATTTTCTTCTGCCCTTTCACTCAAAAAGTGGAAAGTTCTCTTCATTTGTTGAGAGTCAGTTATAATTCAGTTATGACACTCACTTTTATCTCGATTCACTGCAACTCTCACCACCTATAGTGCCCTGTAAGTGTATTGGTCTGCTTGATATTTCACACATTTTAATTTGTTTATGCCATTTCAAAAACCAAACTACATCAGGCTTCTCAAGATAAACCGTGCTCCCCCAAATAACAGTCACCTTGGTTCAATGATTATCTGCGTGACCTCAAGCATAAAGCAAGAGGTCAAAGCATGAGCCAAATCTCATGACCATAGGTGAGGGTCAGAATGTGCATCGATCGGTAAATCGAGAGCTTTGACCCCCTACTCAGCTCTCTCTTCACCACGACGGTCTGATACAGCGACCGCATCACTGCAGACGCTGCACTGTTCTGTCTGTCGATCTCACGCTCCATCCGTCCCTCGCTCGTGAACAAGACCCTGAGATACTTAAGCATTTTGACATCGGTGATCCGACTTTTAGTTTTGTGTTCATCCATTACTGTCTGCAAAACCACTCTTTTGCGTGCTTGTGTTCTGCATAAATGCTCATCTTGAGTGTCAGTCATTGCACCACTGCACACACAGCGGCGCTCATCTGATCCATTAACAAAATGTTAAATCTATAATAAACATATTTTTTACAGCTGCTTATAAAGAAGGAATGAACATGCAACACTTTTACCAAGCTATTACAATAGAAACATTATAAATAATTACCTTTTATGCTGTTTCAAACATGTTCTCCACCTCTTGTAGCAGGAGACAGAGTGGAAAAAGGGTCCAGTTGTAACAGGCCTCTGAGATTCCTGAAGCAATTAGAGGTGTTTTCAACATCCAGTCTCTGACAGAAAATGATTAATCCATTTCAGAATAATTATTTTATATACAGCATCTGGCGCACAAAGCAGGTGGGGTTGTCATGATGAAGTGCGCGAGAAGGTGGAGCCAAAATAGCCTGTCCTGTCCTCATAGCTGCCAGGTGCTCAGATAATGGGCTTCTTACATCCTCGTCCTCACCACAACCATGCCTCTAAAATCCTTGTTTATCCTCGTAGTACCCAGTACACAAACTACCCCATGCTGTTGTTGCTAAATTTTGAACTTCTTGAAATTAGCACGACGCTCAGAGATGAGCCTTGTTAGCTGAATATTCTGCCTCTAAAGCCCCTTTCACACTCGCGCAAATGCAGAGCTGTATATTGTGACGTTCCATCTATGCCGGGTTGAGCAGCTCTATGCCCACTTTTAGCAGCTCTACACTGAGTTTTTGCTCCCTATGCAGCAGTATGTTGAGGGCTATGCGTGTAGGGCTGAAGGAATTAAACATGTTTAATTTTTTCGGCGTACAGCACTGGACACAGAAGCATACCAGATAGTGATAGTGATAGTGATACTGTCTGCTATGATGGCACTGTCTGGTATGCTTCTGCCACTGCTAAGTACAGGAGCAGACTGCAGCGTATCATCCACATAGCGAAGAAGGTGATCGACTGCAATCTGCATCTCTTCAGGACCTGTATACCTCCAGGACCCTGAAGAGAGCAAGGAAGATTGTGGCCGATCCCGCTCACCCAGGACACAAACTTTTTGTTACCCTCCCCTCTGGCAGATGGCTGAGGTCCATCACGACTAAAACATCAAGACACAATAACAGCTTCTTTCCGTCCGCAGCCAGACTTATAAATAATGCCAGAGACCCACATTTACCCTGCCTCCTCCTCCACTGCCACAAAGTACAGACTGATCATCCCTGTACTGTTCATCTGCATGCCTGCACAGCCCCATTTCACCATTCCACAGTATCTATTTGACAATAAACTTAGCTTTACTCATTTGTCTATTTGGCTGCTTTACTTCTTACAGAAGTATTTTGTTTATTGTTGTTTATGCACCAATGACACCAGATCAAATTCCTTGTATGTGAGAACTTACTTGGCAATAAATTCAGTTGTGATTCTGATTTCAAGATGCCTGTAACCTCTTTTGGGTTGTCTGAGTGTCTTAGTGCCTTTCCTCACTCTTATTCTTGCACAGTCACTCACTTTTGAGAACAGTCTTCTCCACACAGATTTACCATAGATTGCCATACTGTTTGTATTTCTTCATAATTGATGTAAATAAAGTCCAAGACATATTCAGTGGTTTAGAAATGTTCATGTATCCATCCCCTGATTTGTTTGAAGAAAACTGGCAATAAAACTGATTATTTACAGGTGTTACACCAAAATGGACCATTACTTATACAACCCATAAAATTGGCTTTTATATTTTTAATTAATTTATATCAAGCTGTAGAGATTTGCTTTGAGTTTGACTTTAAGGAAGCTAATTTTAATTTTTTTATTATTATTATTAAGAAGCCTGATTTACTTTTTGTATCTGAAATGGCATAAACAGATTCAAATGTGTGAAATATCAAGTGACACAGTACATTTAGAGGGCACTGTAAAACACTTATTTACAATGCATTGGTTGCTATTGACAAAGTTTTTTTTTTTTTTTTTTAATTTGATATAGTTTAATTGTTACTCTTTAAAGGAAAGCTGCATGCTCTGTATGTGTGCATTTATTTTTTTGCCTTTTCACTTTTTCTTTTTGCCTCATTTCTTGAATATCAGCCAGGTCATAATTAAATTGGTAAATCTTGCTCAAAAATGAAGTGTTATTATCTGTGCCTTTCCATTTGGAGAGTGTATTCATTTGGATGTCCTTCACGGTGTTTTATATAAAGCATATTTCTTATGAAGCTGTTGCGTGACCTCACGGAAGCTATTGTACTGATTTTAAACAATGCTAAGAGTTGTTTGGAGATGAGAGGAATGTTCAAGGTTTTGTGCTCGAATCCCCTCTTTGTCATGGTCACGGCACCTCTGCAAATATGTACTGAAAATGGAGACTCAGTGAGATCTGCATAGCACCTGGCATCTGAGTTGTGGCTCTAGGTTTGAGAAGCAGATGTTTCAAAAACACAGTTTGAGGGTGCTTTCAACACCATTGTTCCTTTTGTACAAGACACTGAATGTTGCCTGTGTGCATGTGTGATCAGATTTTTACGGACATCTGATTTTTACAGACATCTGATCACCAATGTGCATATAAGTAGATAATAGTATCCATGGACATGAAAACAGTCAAGGCTATGGCAAACTGACATAAAACCCCAAAGACCTTGACCCAAATGACTGACCACTGGCTAACCTTGCCTGTGTATGTCTGGAATCTACCTAGCTATGAGCCACATTTTGGACTGAATGTCAATCCACTTCACCCGAAACTTTTACAAAATGTATTCTTTATTCTTTTATTTCTACCAAGTTTGGTAGAAATCAGCAAAATGACATGGGACGGCTAAGCCAACAAACAAGCAGGCATCATCTTGGTCACAATGATATATCTTTGGCAAATTTGATCTTGTCTGGACACTTGCAGAACCTATCTCCATATGCCATGTTTGGTGCAAATTGGAGAGAAAAACGTAAAATTTTAACCTTGACCCCAATGGCTTTGACTCCACTGATTGCCTTTTGATAAGTTTGATCTTGCCTGGGCAATTACAGAACCCACCTCGATATCGGTACCAAGTCTCATGAACTTTGGAATAAAAAAGAAGAAATATCATGACCCCAATGATCTTGGTCTTTGCCAAAACTAACCCTTTAATCCTCAGTGGTCTAGAAACATAAACCCCCATTGATTTGAACTCGCTGGTGCGTCCATGGACCCCAGAGAGCTAAGGGTGATTGTGGAATTAATTGGAATTGTAAATTGGACAAAGGACCTGGGAGGAGTAGGGGAACAAATAAAGAAATGTTGCTGAAATTATAGTATAACCTATTTAGCACAAAGGCAACTCTGTAAAATTTGCAATAATATGCAAGAATTTATGTTGTATAAGCCTTCCGGGGAATCTCGCAATAAAATATGAAAAATAATTCACCTTATGAAATTGTAACAGGTTTACTTCTGAAAGTCACACAGATCTTGACAAGCGGTTCAATTAAAGGACACCACTATCTTTTTTTTTTTTTTTTAAATACACATATATTTGTCAGACTCAGTGACTCTAATTTTTCTCCCTCAGTCACACTGGCTCATTCTATTCCTTTCACAGGATCAGCTTTTATGCATGAGCTGTAGCCACCGCACATGCACATATCCTGTCATCTTGTTTGAGACAATACTGATGATGTGAGCTGTCAGATCGGGCAACTATTTTAAAGCCATGTTTACTTGAAAAGTAGATTTCCTGAAGATTTTGACTTCATATTTGCATTTCGGCACACGTTCAAGTGAGTTCTTCATTTTCTGTAGCAGTGAAAGTCACAAGTCTCACGTCTTTAATCTTCAGGTCCACAGGCAAAATTACACAGGCCATAAGCAGTCCAGCAATAAGCAGCATTTCTGTAAAAGGAAGGCAACAATCCAAAGGGAAAAAATAAAGCACAATAAACAGCTGGAAATCTTTACTGTAAGCATAGGTACAATGTGGGAAGGGACAACAGCTACAGTGGGGCCAAAAAGTATTTAGTCAGCCCCTGATTGTGCAAGTTCTCCTACTTAGAAAGATGAGAGAGGTCTGTAATTTTTCATTATTGGTACACTTCAACTATGAGAGCCAAAATGAGAAAAAAAAAATCCACAAAATGACTGTGGGATTTTTAAAGAATTTATTTGTAAATTATGGTGGAAAAACAGTATTTGGTCATCCACAAACAAGCAAGATTTCTGGCTCTCACAAACCTGTAACTTCTTCTTTAAGAAGCTCTTCTGTCCTCCACCTGCAACCTGCATTAATGGCACCTGTTTGAACTTGTTATCTGTATAAAAGACACATATCCACAGCCTCAAACAGTCAGACTCCAAACTCATCCATGGCCAAGACCAAAGAGCTGTTGAAGGACATCAGGAAGAACGTTGTAGACCTGCACCAGGCTGGGAAGCGTGAATCTACAATAGGCAAGCAGGTTGGTGTGAATAAATTAACTGTGGGAGCAATTGTAAGAAAGTGGAAGGCATACCAGACCATTGATAATCTCCATCGATCTGGGGCTCCACGCAAGATGTCATTCCATGAGGTCAAAATGATCATGAGAACAGTGAACAAAAATCCCAGAACTACACGGAGGGACCTGATGAATGACCTGCAGAGAACAAAGGCTACACACTATGCAGAGAGAGACTCAAATCCTGAAGTGCCAGGCGTGTCCCCCTGCTTAAGCCAGGACGTGTCCAGGCCCATCTGAAATTTGCCAGAGAGCATATGGATGATCCAGAAGAGGATTGGGAGAATATCATGTGGTCAGATGAAACCAAAATAGAACATTTTGGTAAAAACTCAACTCATCATGCTTGGAGGAAGAAGAATGCTGAGTTGCATTTCAAGAACACCATACCTACTGTGAAGCATGGGGTGGAAACATCATGCTTTGGGGCTGTTTTTCTGCAAAAGGGGACAGGACAACTGATCTGTGTGAAGGGAAGAATGAACATGGCCATGTATCGTGAGATTTTAAGCCAAACCCCCTTCCATCAGTGACAGCATTGAAGATGCAATGTGGCTGGGTCTTCCAGCATGACAATGATCCCAAACACACCGCTCAGGCAACGAAGGCGTGGCTCCGTTAAAAAGCATTTCAAGGTCCTGGAGTGGCCAAGCCAGTCTCTAGACCTCAACCCCATAGAAAATTTGTTGAGGGAGTTGAAAGTCCGTGTTGCCCAGCGACAGCCCCAAAACATCATTGCTCTAGAGGAGATCTGCATGGAGGAATGGGCCAAAATACCAGCTACAGTGTGTGCAAACCTGGTGAAGACTTACAGGAAATGTTTGACCTCTGTCATTGCCAACAAAGATAATGTTACAAAGTATTGAGTTGAACTTTTGTTATTCACCAAATACTTATTTTCCACCATAATTTACAAAAAGAATTCTTTAAAAATCCTACAATGTGATTTCCTGGATTTTTTTTCTCATTTTGTCTCTCATAGTTGAAGTGTACCTATGTTGAAAATTACAGACCCCTCTCATCTTTCTAAGTAGGAGAACTTGCACAATCAGGACTGACTAAATACTTTTTTACCGCACTGTATGTGAGCAAGAAGGAGAGAAGCTGTGCATCAGCAGCAATTCACCACTTATCACCTTGTTTCTGCTTAAAACTGCACTCCAGTCATCATCTGTCTCAGTGACAGATATCTGAAGCTTGTGTACAACAATCATTTCCACATAAATTCAGCATTATTTCATAATTCAAGACAGGAGAGCGATCAAATCGCCACAGCAGCACATCTGAACCTGACTGTCTGAGTCTGACTCGCTACACCCAAAGAGATCAAAGGGAATAATGTGATTATTAACCATCAGATGACAAAATAAAATCTCTTAAATTATTCTAAGGTAAGTTTTAAGCAGAAATGAGGCGATAATCTGTGAATAGCTACTGATGCTCTGAGATGTGCTACAGTAACACGTCAGACTCAGATGTACTGCTGTGGCGCTTTGATCGCTCCCCTGTCTTTTATTATGAAATAATGCTGAATTTATGTGGAAATGATTGTTGTACAAAAGCTTCAGTGATCTGTCGCTGAGATAGATGACTGGAGTGCAGTTTTAAGCAGAAACGAGTTGATAATCGGTGAATTGTTGCTGATGCAACAGCAAATGATGCTGTTGACACTCCGAAATTATGTATACACAGTGAAGGCAGGGCGAACTGAATTTTAGGGGGGCCGTTAGGTTGGCGACATCAGTCATGACAACTGTATGGGGGAAGGGAGTTGGGGGGATTTTTATATAACTCATAGTTTAAGATACTTTAAACCATAAAGTTATGAACAAGGATTTTATTTATTTTTTGGTAGTTGCTGTTTATACAGTTTCAACATGTCAAAAAAGAACGGTTTAAACAGATGGAGTGAAAAGGAGGGAATTAAGTGAGATGGGTAAACAAATTTGAATGAATTTTGTTAAAACGGGCAAAACAAATATTATCTTACAAGTGTAAACATATGAGAGCATTATCTCTGATAGAAGGCATGAGAAAGAATTGGACATACAGAGCAGGAGACAGATGGACACTGAGATAGAGGAAGATTTAACGAGATGAAAACAACCAGGGAGTTGTTACTTTTCATTTATCCTCTCTGTAACATTTGACTAATGAGTATTTTGTTATTCCCTGCTGGGCTCCCTTTTGTCCTTGTGGAGACAGTCGCTACTTAGATTAGATTCATCCAGCTAGGTCACAGCGTCACAGCTGATTTACTGTGCAGGGATGCAAGGATTGATTGATTTTTATATCATAATCCCAGCCTGGGATTTAAGTGCGGGGCCTCTGACAACAGCGGACAAATCCTCTTCTCCTGCCACTCATAAAAAGAGCACGGGGCAGTGTACCAAAGCTTATCATGATGTTATTTAAAGTGGTGACGAGAGAAAATGGAACAGGGCTGAGATGTGTAGAGGGATAGAGCATAATGTTCGATTCAATTGGACTGACTTCAGCTACAACTGAACTTTGACTTTGGATTGTTCCATATATAATATACTTAAAATGAGAATCAAATAAGGAAACTATAAAGTGCAACAATTTATATGTGGATAAAGTGCAAATCAGAAATGAAAGAAATCATGCTGAATGACACAGTTATGACCAGTCATGATAGGAGTTGGGCTATCAATATGTAGACTTGACACTGTCTGTCTGCGCCTTGGACAGGACACTTTATCTACATCGTCTCATTCCAGCCAGCTGTAGATGGGAATTAATCTTGGCTGGGGAAGTAACATGACATCCCATTCAGGAGCAAACTCTCATCTGCCTCCAATTTAAGGAAAATTGCAGCATCTTCAGCTCTGCGGTTGCAGTTTTCTTTTTGTCAGTGCTACAGTTTCCCAGCAATACAAGGTACTGCAGCTGATCTCTCAGCTGTCTTGCAAATGTTTGTGACACAAGAGGCAACTCTAAAACACACACACGCACACTGACTGCTGCGCAAGTCAGCATTTATACTCTGCTGCCAAGAGATCATCCACCATTTGCTTCACAAATAAATAATTTGCAATGTATTTTATTTTATAGCCTGGCATCAAATAAATGAGCTGCCCAATCGACATTCAAACAGACAACAATTATTTCAAGAGGCACAGAGAAAATAATAATGCCATCTCAAATAATAACACTAGTTGAAAGAATAACAAATAAATCTTTAAAAATGAAATATATGCATGGTCTCCGGTACCAGGCTGCTATGCAACAAATCACAGCTGCCCCTCTCATGGAGCAGCTGGACATCTCACAGATCCACTGGATGCCTTTCCCCACTCTTCCTGTTCAGCTGAGTACGATTGCTGTCCCCCTCCGATTAATGAAATCACTCTGTGCAAAACAGAAACAGTCTGCGTTGTATTTTAATTTTATTGTTTAATTTTAACCTGCCATTGAAGTGACTGTGCAACCAAATTCACATTCAAACAGAAACAATTTATTTCAAAATGCAATAACAAAATAAAAACCAAAGCATGTGCAAAATGACAGTAAGAGAAACATACGTGGGCTGTCAATAAAGTAACGGTCCTTTTTATTTTTTTCAAAAACTATATGGATTTCATTCATATGTTTTTACGTCAGACATGCTTGAACCCTCGTGCGCATGCGTGAGTTTTTCCACGCCTGTCGGTGACGTCATTCGCCTGTGAGCACTCCTTGTGGGAGGAGTCGTCCAGCCCCTCATCGGAATTCCTTTGTCTGAGAAGTTGCTGAGAGACTGGCGCGTTGTTTGATCAAAATTTTTTCTAAACCTGTGAGACACATCGAAGTGGACACGGTTCGAAAAATTAAGCTGGTTTTCAGTGAAAATTTTAACGGCTGATGAGAGATTTTGAGGTGATTCTGTCGCTTTAAGGACTTCCCACGGTGCGAGACGTCGCGCAGCTCTCTCAGCCGCCGTCGTCAGCCTGTTCAAGCTGAAAACCTCCACATTTCAGGCTCTATTGAGCCAGGACGTCGTGAGAGAACAGAGAAGTTTCAGAAGAAGTCGGTTTCAGCATTTTATCCGGATATTCCACTGTTAAAGGAGATTTTTTTAATGAAAGACGGATGGGTCCGCGCGTCGGGATGCTGCGACGCGGTGCAGCGGCACAGGAAAAACACCTCCGTGTTGATAACCATTTGTAAAATCCAGGCGACTTTTGATGGCTTTCAGTGGAGTGAGTATATGAGAAATTGTTTAACAGGCAGGACATGTTCCAACTTGTCCTTAAGGCTTTCAACAGAGGTGTTTTTTCGATACGGTTGACCAAGAGTTTCCTTCTGAACACAAAATGAACCACAGCAGAAATATTTACAATTTATTTACAATTTCTACAAGAAATGAACATTTTACTGTCATTTTATGGACAGTGATTAAATAAGTTCATTTATGGGCACAATTCTTACTAACTCATGAGACATTGGAAGAAAGAGAGATTAATTTTAAAACTTTAAGTAAATAAATCTGATTGGAATTTAGTGATGAATTTTGAAGCCAATTAATTTTAAGAAATGATTAAACAAACATGAATACGTTTAAAAAAGGAACCAAAGGAGCCACCTGTATCCATTGACAACAAACATTTTTCCTGGAACCTTCAACTGGGTCACTTAGCTGCTGTTGAAGAGTTGTTTTGTACGGTCCGATCCATCCGTCATGGATAGAATAGAATAGAATAGAATTTATTATTAACATTGCACATGACACCAGAAAAAAAAAATACTGTGCATGACAATGAAATTAATCTCTTAAAAGCACATTTAAAATAAATAAACAGAATAAATAAATAACCCTAATTAAAACACTCAATCACAATCATAAAATGGCAGGATCAGCAGCATTCAGTGCACAAGTAGCTCTTCCCACAAAGCTATTTTTAAGTCTGTTTGTTCTGGCCTTAAGTGCCCTGTATTGTCTGCCTGATGGCAATAAATCAAACAAGTAGTGTCCAGGATGGGAGGGGTCTCTGATTATAGTCCTTGCCTTCCTGAGACAACAACTTGTATACAGTTCCTCTAATGAAGGTAAGAGACAACCAGTGATCTTCTGGGCGGTGGTGATGACCCTCTGTCTGTGACTGTGCAGCTGGAAAACCACACACACATAGTAGTTCAAAATGCTCTCTATGGAGCAGCGATAGAAGGACACCAGCATTCTCTGTGGCAGATGGTTATTCCTGAGAACCCTCAGGAAATAGAGTCTCTGCTGTGCCTTCTTGATGGTAGCCATAGTGTTTGTGCTCCAAGTCAGGTCGTCTCTCAAATATACGCCCAGAAAACAAAATTCAGAGACCCACTACACACAGTCCCCATTGAAAACTCCCTTTTGTCTGATCATTTTTTAATAACATTTACATTTACCCTGATGGACTACCCTGCAGTGGGGAATAAGTTTCATTACACTAGAAGTCTTTCAGAAAGCGCTGTAACTAGGTTTAAGGATATGATTCCTTCTTTATGTTCTCTAATGTCATATACCAACACAGAGCAGAGTAGCTACCTAAACTCTGTAAGGGAGTTAGAGTATCTTGTCAATAGTTTTACATCCTCATTGAAGACAACTTTGGATGCTGTAGCTCCTCTGAAAAAGAGAGCTTTAAATCAGAAGTGTCTGACTCCGTGGTATAACTCACAAACTCGTAGCTTAAAGCAGATAACCCGTAAGTTGGAGAGGAAATGGCGTCTCACTAATTTAGAAGATCTTCACTTAGCCTGGAAAAAGAGTTTGTTGCTCTATAAGAAAGCCCTTCGTGAAGCTAGGACATCTTTCTACTCATCACTAATTGAAGAAAATAAGAACAACCCCAGGTTTCTTTTCAGCACTGTAGCCAGGCTGACAAAGAGTCAGAGCTCTATTGAGCTGAGTATTCCATTAACTTTAACTAGTAATGACTTCATGACTTTCTTTGCTAACAAAATTTTGACTATTAGAGAAAAAATTACTCATAACCATCCCAAAGATGTATCGTTATCTTTGGCTGCTTTCAGTGATGCCGGTATTTGGTTAGACTCTTTCTCTCCGATTGTTCTGTCTGAGTTATTTTCATTAGTTACTTCATCCAAACCATCAACATGCTTATTAGACCCCATTCCTGCCAGGCTGCTCAAGGAAGTCCTACCATTATTTAATGCTTCAATCTTAAATATGATCAATCTATCTTTGTTAGTTGGTTATGTACCACAGGCCTTTAAGGTGGCAGTAATTAAACCATTACTTAAAAAGCCATCACTTGACCCAGCTATCTTAGCTAATTATAGGCCAATCTCCAACCTTCCTTTTCTCTCAAAGATTCTTGAGAGGGTAGTTGTAAAACAGCTAACTGATCACCTGCAGAGGAATGGTCTATTTGAAGAGTTTCAGTCAGGTTTTAGAATTCATCATAGTACAGAAACAGCATTAGTGAAGGTTACAAATGATCTTCTTATGGCTTCGGACAGTGGACTTATCTCTGTGCTTGTTCTGTTGGACCTCAGTGCTGCTTTTGATACTGTTGACCATAAAATTTTATTACAGAGATTAGAGCATGTCATAGGTATTAAAGGCATTGCGCTGCGGTGGTTTGAATCATATTTGTCTAATAGATTACAGTTTGTTCATGTAAATGGGGAATCTTCTTCACAGACTAAAGTTAATTATGGAGTTCCACAAGGTTCTGTGCTAGGACCAATTTTATTCACTTTATACATGCTTCCCTTGGGCAGTATTATTAGACGGTATTGCTTAAATTTTCATTGTTACGCAGATGATACCCAGCTTTATCTATCCATGAAGCCAGAGGATACGCACCAATTAGCTAAACTGCAGGATTGTCTTACAGACATAAAGACATGGATGACCTCTAATTTCCTGCTTTTAAACTCAGATAAAACTGAAGTTATTGTACTTGGCCCCACAAATCTTAGAAGCATGGTGTCTAACCAGATCGTTACTCTGGATGGCATTTCCCTGATCTCTAGTAATACTGTGAGAAATCTTGGAGTTATTTTTGATCAGGATATGTCATTCAAAGCGCATATTAAACAAATATGTAGGACTGCCTTTTTGCATTTACGCAATATCTCTAAAATCAGAAAGGTCTTGTCTCAGAGTGATGCTGAAAAACTAATTCATGCATTTGTTTCCTCTAGGCTGGACTATTGTAATTCATTATTATCAGGTTGTCCTAAAAGTTCCCTAAAAAGCCTTCAGTTGGTTCAGAATGCTGCAGCTAGAGTACTGACGGGGACTAGCAGGAGAGAGCATATCTCACCCGTGTTGGCCTCCCTTCATTGGCTTCCTGTTAATGCTAGAATAGAATTTAAAATTCTTCTTCTTACTTATAAGGTTTTGAATAATCAGGTTCCATCTTATCTTAGGGACCTCATAGTACCATATTACCCCATTAGAGCGCTTCGCTCTCAGACTGCGGGCTTACTTGTAGTTCCTAGGGTTTGTAAGAGTAGAATGGGAGGCAGAGCCTTCAGCTTTCAGGCTCCTCTCCTGTGGAACCAGCTCCCAATTCAGATCAGGGAGACAGATACCCTCTCTACTTTTAAGATTAGGCTTAAAACTTTCCTTTTCGCTAAGGCTTATAGTTAGGGCTGGATCGGGTGACCCTGGACCATCCCTTGGTTATGTTGCTTTAGACGTAGACTGTGTTTCATAATTATTGTATGGCCTTGCCTTGCAATGTGGAGCGCCTTGGGGCAACTGTTTGTTGTGATTTGGCGCTATACAAGAAAAAAGTTGATTGATTGATTGATGACCAGTGGCTGGATGACTGTTTTCCTCCTTCTATAGTCCACCACCATCTCCTTTGTCTTGGAGATGTTGAGGATCAAATTGTTCTTCCTACACCAGACCGACAACCACTGCACCTCCTCTCTATAGGTGGACTTATCCTCACCAGAAATAAGTCCCACCATAGTAGTGTCAACAGCAAACTTAATGATATTGTTGCTGAAGTGAGAGGGGGGTGCAGTCATAGGTGTAGAGGGTGTAGAGCAAAGGACTCAGCACGCAGCCCTGAGGAGAGCCGGTGCTGAGGCTAATGGCCAAAGAGATGTGAGGGCCAACTCTCACCCTCTGAGAGCGGTCTGTGAGGAAGTCCAAGATCCACCGGCAAATAGAGTGGGACACCCCATGTCCAACAACTTAATCACCAGTCTGCTTGGAAGAATGGTATTAAATGCTGAGCTAAAGTCCACAAAGAGCAGCCCCACATAGCTCCCCTGCTGCTCCAGATGGGACAGAGCAGCATGTAGAGCCATAATGATGGCATCCTCCGTGGACCTGCTCGCACGATAAGCAAACTGGTGAGGGTCAAACCCAGGGGGAAGGCAGGACTGGAAATGTGCTGCTGTCACCCCTCTTTTTAAAGGAGGTGCCAGCACAGATTTAAATTGTTATAGACCCATCTCTGTTTTGCCCTGCCTGTCGAAAATCCTAGAGAGTCTGGTCAACAAGCAGCTCATGTACCACCTAGAGACTCACAACATCCTGAGTCCAGTTCAATCTGGCTTCAGAGCGGGACATAGCTGCATCTCGGCTACTCTAAAAGCTGTTAATGACATTATCTGTGCCATTGACAGCAAAGAATATTGTGTTGCTGCTTTTGTTGATCTGGCTAAGGCCTTTGACTCTGTGGACCATCATATACTGTTGAATAGACTCAAAGACATAGGCCTCTCTGAAAGCTGTTTGTCATGGTTTAGTAATTACTGCTGTGGTCGGTCTCAGTGTGAGGGTAGAGGGTCTTTTGTCTTCCCCTCTACCCCTCCTTAAAGAGTGTGCCCAAGGCTCTATATTGGGCCCAGCTTTATTTAGTATTTATGTTAATAACATTGCCCTTGCTGCAGGAAATGCTAATATTCACCTGTATGCCGATGACACTATCTTATACACATCTAGTCCCTGTCTTAACACTGCCTTGTCCTCACTCCAAACCAGCTTCAACAATATTCAACTGGCCTTTGCTCACCTTAACACTGAATACTAATAAAACAAAATGCATGCTCTTTAGCAGATCTCTTCCACATTCTAGCTGCCCTCTAACCATCACTTCAAACGACGGCTCTGTAATTGATTTTGTCAACTCATATAAGTATCTCAGTATCTGGTTAGACAGTTCACTCACATTCGAATCACACATCAATACAGTTCTAACAAAAGTCAAATCCCGTATAAGCTTTCTTTATCGCAATAAATCCTCACTCACTCACTCTGCCAAACACCTCCTGGTTAAGATGACAGTTCTCCCCATCTTTGATTATGGAGGCGTCATCTACAGGTCTGCTGCTAAAACCCTTCTTCACAAATTAGATGTTATTTACCATTCTGCTATCCATTTTGTTACTGGTGCTCCATTTCACACTCATCATTATAACCTGTATTCATTAGTCAACTGGCCCTCCCTTCACTCCCACAGACTGGTCCACTGGTACCTTCTCATCTACAAAACTCTAATTGGTAAAACTCCACTATATCTTCGCTCTCTTCTTCTGATCCATAATTCTGCCTGTACATTGCGCTCAAGCAGTTTAATTAATCTAGTTGTCCCTAAAGCCCGTACTACCTTTGGTCACTTCTCGTTCCAGTTTTCCGTCGCAAATGACTGGAATCAGTTACAGTTATCATTTAAACTCAGCTCGTTTGTTTCAATCAGTAGCTTTAAAAATTAATTGCATTCTCTGGTCCATGATCGGTGTACCTGTTTTTAACCTGTTTGGTTTGATGTCAACTGGTGATTCTGTTTATTTTGCATTATGTCTTTTTATATGAATGTTTGTGTTATGTTTTTTGTGCTGGCGGCTTATGCTGCCTCTTGGCCAGGTCACCATTGCAAATGAGAAGGAGATGATGTAGGCCCGGACTAACTTTTCAAAGCACTTCATAATAATCAGAGTTAGTGCCACCGGGCGATAGTCATTCAGATCACTGATCCTGGTCTTCTTAGGGAGGGGGACAATAATAGAGGACTTCAGGCAGGGGGGAACAGCAGCCTGGCTCAGAGACTGGTTGAAAATGTTTGGAAACACACCAGCTAACTGAGCTGCACATTCCCTCAACACCCGTCTCGAGATGCCATCCGGACCCGCAGCTTTCCTTGAATTCACCCCCCTCAACACCCGTCTCACCTCCTGTTCCTCCAGCGTGAGGACGTGGCTGTTGAGGGCAGGTGAGGGGATGACGACTGTCTCTGGTGGCTGCACCTCAAAACGGGCAAAGAAGCTATTGAGGTTCATGTTCTGGGCAGCGTGAGCTCACTTGGGTCAAGGGGTTAACTCATCGTCTCCCCGGCGTGATCCCAAGGCTTGTGTCGCCTGGTTTTACCGACAGGTTAGCTGCTGGTTGAAATCAGCTCTGTTGTCAGCTTGCAGGAACCCAGAGGTAGAAGGTGTTTGTTGAAAATGGTGTCTGGTAGCTTTCAAAAAAGTGTGTTGGAACCAGATTAAAAATCTTTGTGAATTTAGAAAAAAGTTAAAACTTTAAGAGCATTGAAAAATTATAATGAAAAGGAAAAGTCGCTTTTCTGTAAATTCGCTCTTAATTTGAAAAGCTCAGCTTGGAAGTTCTCTTAAAAATCCAAAAGACTTGAAGCACCTTAAAGCACCAGGTTAAACTTTACGTTTATCAAAAGTAAAGAATTAATGAATGCCACGTGGTAGCTTAGCTTAACTTAGCTTAGCAATGGGGCCTTGGCCCAAAAATAAAAATGAAATGTTAAGTAAAGAGAGAAGCAAAGAGAGTTGCAGAGCGCTCCAAGAGCCAAAAAGGGAAGGGCGAGGCTCTGTCCTATCTTCTTAAAGGGGGACTGACATCACCAAACTCCGCCCATTTAGGGTGTGTAACTTCACAGAAACTTCATGTGGTCACAGTGCAGACACAAATGATTCAATTATTTAAACACAATAATTAATTTGAAATACTATTTGTTCTCAGACGCTCAAATGGGCACACCTTATCAATAGTCAGACACATCCTTTGGCTAAACAGAATACTTCAACATCAACATTTTAGATAATGCAGAAAGATCACTTAAGCACATATCAGTTGCAAGGAGCACATATCAATAAAATGGAATGATTATATGCAATACATTTCGATTAATCAATACAACACATTATTTTTTTTTATATAGGAATAAAAAAGAAATACTGATGCCATTCTTTTTTATTTTAAAAGAAAGGTATTTTCCTTTCCTTTCCTTCCAAAATAGGGAAGGAAGGCAGTGGAAGGAATACTTCAAGGATCTCCTCAATCCCATCGTCACGTCTTCTGAAGAGGAAGCAGAGACTGGGGACTCAGAGGCGGACTCACCCATTACCCAGGCCGAAGTCACTGAGGTGGTTAGAAAGCTCCTCGGTGGCAAGGCTCCTGGGGTGGATGAAATCCGTCCTGAGTACCTTAAGTCTCTGGATGTTGTGGGACTGTCTTGGCTGACACCCCTCTGCAACATCGTGTGGCGATCGGGGACAGTGCCTCTGGATTGGCAGACTGGGGTGGTGGTCCCTCTGTTTAAGAAGGGGGACCGGAGGGTGTGTTCCAACTATAGGGGGATCACACTCCTCAGCCTCCCCGGTAAGGTCTATTCCAGAGTACTGGAGAGGAGAATTCGACCAGTGGTCGAACCTCGGATTCAGGAGGAGCAGTGTGGTTTTCGTCCTGGTCGCAGCACACAAGACTAGCTCTACATGCTCCATCGGGTGCTCGAGGGTTCATGGGAGTTCGCCCAACCAGTCCACATGTGTTATGTGGATCTGGAGAAGGTGTTCGGCCGTGTCCCTTGGGGCACCCTGTGGGGGGTGCTCTGGGAGTATGGGGTCCGGGGTCCTTTGCTAAGGGCTATCCGGTCCCTGTACGACCGCAGCATGAGCTTGGTTCGCATTGCCGGTAGTAAGTCAAACATGTTTCCAGTGCACGTTGGCCTCCGCCAGGGCTGCCCTTTGTTACTGGTTCTGTTCATTATTTTTATGGACAGAATTTCTAGGCACAGCCAGGGTGTAGAGGGGGTCTGGTTTGGGAACCACAGAATCTCGTCTCTGCTGTTTGCGGATGATGTGGTTCTGTTGGCTTCGTCAAATCAGGACCTTCAGCGTGCACTGGGGTGGTTTGCAGCCGAGTGTGAAGCGTCCGGGATGAAAATCAGCACCTCCAAATCTGAGGCCATGGTTCTCCACCGGAAAAAGGTGCTTTGCCCTCTTCAGGTCGGTGGAGTGTCCTTGCCTCAAGTGCAGGAGTTTAAGTATCTCGGGTTCTTGTTCACGAGTGAGGGATGGATGGAGCGTGAGATCGATAGACGGATCGGTGCAGCATCTGCAGTGATGCGGTCACTGTATTGGACCATCGTGGTGAAGAGAGAGCTGAATAGGGGGGCAAAGCTCTTGATTTACCGATCGATCTACGTTCCGATCCTCACCTATGGTCATGAGATTTGGCTCATGACCGAAAGAACGAGATCGCGAGTACAAGCGGCCGAGATGAGTTTCCTCCGCAGGGTGGCTGAGCACTCCCTTAGAGATAGGGTGAGGAGCTCGGTCACTCGGGAGGAGCTAGGAGTTGCTCGGGCATCTTTTCCGGATACCCCCTTGACGCCTCGCTGGAGAGGTGTTCCGGGCATGTCCCATTGGGAGGAGGCCCCGGGGAAGACCCAGGACACGCTGGAGGGACTACATCTCTCGGCTGGCTTGGGAATGCCTTGGGGTTCCCCCAGAGGAGCTGGGGGAGGTGTGTGTGGATCGGGAGGCCTGGGCAGCTTTGCTTGAGCTGCTGCCCCCGCGACCTGACTCCAGATAAAGCGGAAGAAAATGATGGATGGATGGATGGATGGATGGGACTTTCCTTTGCTTTAAACTAAATATACTAGCTGTTTGTCAAGACAAAGTTAATGACTGTGTCTTGTCGTGGGGGAAGTTTTACAGTCTTGAGAGGTTCTGGCCTTAGTGTGGGACCATAAAAGTGGGTTTTTTGGGCCTGGGCAATTTCAGATTCTGACGTGAAGCCATTATAATGTCATGTAATTTATAGTGACCGAAAATTTGCCGATAAAAAGGCAAGGGCTTCCCTTTGAAGAACTTTAAATTACAGTTTTGTTTTGCTGTGAAGCAGTGTTGAGGCCCAAGGGTGTGCCAATTTATCTGAAGATCTCAAGATGACTTAGGAATTTATCAACTGAGAGGGAAAACAGTCTTTTGTCTGCAGTTAAAAACTCAGGTTTTTGTTGAGACAGCATTAATGTATTTATTTAATTAGGGCGAATCAAGGCCATGGTGCTACACTACCACTACACAGTAAAATCACCAGTGTTAAATTAACACTGACAGAAAACATATATTCCACTAGAGTAGGACCATATGTACACTAGCAGTGTTAATTCAGCACTGTCAGTGTTAGTTTTACACTGACAATTTTACTGTGTATGTAATGTAATTTTTTGGATATGAGAAGGTTGTGTCATGGTCATGACACAACATCACTTCATGACGTACTATAGTTGCAACTGAGTTGGAAGTCCATACATTTTCCTTGAAAATGCTATTAATTAACATCATGTTGATGTGACATTTTCACTACGCCATACCAGTGTAGAAATGCTTGCTGGTACAGCTGCCTGCATGGTTGCCATCCAGCATACAAGGCTGTTCCATATTGTGGTGGAAGTGGCAACGTATGGCACCACTGCATATTCCCACACCTGACATGATGAGTGTATATGTGACATCGGTGTGTGAGTGTGTCTATGTGAATGGGTGAATGTGAGGTATAATTGTGAAGTGCTTTGAGCTTCTGATGCAGAAAAAAAGCTTTATATAAATGCAGTCCATTTACCATTTTTTCAGGAACCAAACCCACAACCACGTTGCTCTGAGGTAAGGGTGATGAATTTTCCAAAATAAAGTGGAAAACTAAAAAATAAAGTGTTGTTTTGCACTTTAATTATAGTTGCAGAGCTCTCCTCTTATGGATATACAGCCCAGTCTCACATTTTTTTCGTGCCTCCGTCACGAAATGATTAAAAATTTTGTTACATGTTTTTTTTACTCACTATTACTCACCCAACTCCTACCCCAACCCTGGCCTTAACCATAACCTAACCCAACTCCTTCCCCCAACCCTAACCATAACCACTCCACACAACCAACCCCCCCCCACCCCGCTTCACATTTAATTTTGCGCAGCCATCATGGAATGAATTAGAATGAATTCATGCTGCTGTGACAAAAATGAGGAGCTTTTTGTCACAATATCACAAACCAATAGATTAATGTATATTTCATGCTGCTGAATCATGACTTGCCGTGAGACCGGGTTGGGATGTACCTTAAGGGATTCATCATCTAATCTTTGGGGGTGAGACGTGGAGCTTCTTTTTCAGGGAAAAGGCCTTTTCCAAATATTCATAAGACTTTTGTTAACCAGATGAATCTGGCTCCATTTCAGCTGGTGTCACAGATCAGCATGTGTGTCTCTATTTTCCAATCGGACAAATGCGCCTGTTCCTGTTTATTTATTTCAAAATTTCACATCTGTGATGCTTCAGTCTATATGTAACTGGGTGGTATTTTTTTTTTTTTGGTCTTTTTTTTAATTCAGGGTTGCTAACCCCCAAAACTTGAATCAGCTGCAAATCGTGAATTATCCGCAAACCGTTAATTGCAAAACATGAATACTGAAAAATTATCTCCCAACACGTGAATGCAGGTCTCAGAAAATGCAGGTCTTGCAAAATGTGGATATCTTTCATGGTGGATTTCAGTTTATGGATCAGTTACTGCAGGAAATCTTTATCACAAACCCTATCACCGCAAACATGATTTTTTATTTATTTATTTATTTTGATTTTTGGTGGGGTCTCAACAGTCGGTGAGATGAGGAAATGATCCGAGCAGCTGTCGCTTCTGGAGTCAAGCGCACAGTCCCACTGGGTGTGTCCCTCTCCGGGGACAGTGTCAGGTGAGGAGTTTGACTGGGACGGTCCACCTGTCAAACTCAGAGAGGACAGAAACCTCCCCCTCCAGTAAACGGTTCAATAATCTAAAGAGAAACACTGTAGAAAAACAAACAACACTAGGTTCTAACCTCAGGAAGGTAGACAACGAATTATCCATATTTTATCCATATGGGCCGTCCTCTGAGCTGCAAAAATAATATTGATATGAATGAGCAGACGGCAGAGAAATGGAAGCTTAGGGACTGTCTACAAAGTGCAAAAAAAAAAAAAAGACACCAGAAAAATATTCAATAAATTCAGATATGGTGTCACCAAATACACTGTACACATCAGTGGGGTCCTGCTGGTTATACTACAGCACTCAGTTTGGAAAAAAATGTAATTGTGGAAAAGCTTTGGAGAATTTTTTTTATTAACATTTTCAATAGCATCATTGTTAAAAGGTGTAGTCACACAAAATCCACAGCACACATCAGTGGGGTCCTGCTGGTTATACTACAGCAGTCAGTTTGGAAAAATGCAAAAAATAGTTAGTGAATTTGTATCATTAAAATAAGTCATAAAATGAGCAATAAAATTCATTAATTCACTAAAATTAAATTTTTGCACATTTTTCCAAACTGAGTGCTGTAGTATAACCTGCAGGAGACCATTGATGTGTTCAGTGAATTTGATGACGCCACACCTGAATTTATTGAATATTTTTCTGGTGTCTTGTTTTTGCACTTTGTAGACAGTCCCTACTCTTCTGTTTCTCCGCCATCTGCTCATTCAGATTAATGTTACCTTTCCAGCTCAGAGGACGGCTCATATGGATAAAAATAAGGTTGGAGCTCGTTGTCTACCTTACTAAGGTTAGAAACTCGTGTTGTTTATTTTTGTACGTTTCTCTTAAGATTATTGAGCCTTTTACCAGAGGGAGGTTTCTGTCCTGTCTGAGTTTGACAGGTGGACCGTCTCAGTCAAAATCCTCACCTGATACTGTCCCCGCAGCGGGACACACCCAGCGGGACCGGGTGCTTGACTCCAGAAGCAACAGCTGCTGGGATCACCTCCACACCTTTTTCCGGCTGTTGTGACCCCCGCCAAAAAACAAACAACAGTAATTGATCCATAAACTACTGAATATATATATATATATATATATATATATATATATATATATATATATATATATATATATATATATATAAAATGAGTGATATTCACGTTTTGTGAGACCCACGTTCACATTTTGGGAGATATGTCTTCATCACTCACATTTTGCAATTAACAGTTTATGGATAATTCATGATTTTCAGCTGATTCACGCTTTGGGGGTTAACAGGATTGTTCTGTGCAACAAAATGAAATTTGAATGCTGAACATGAGGCTGCTTAAAGAGATGATGCTTCTGTAATTTCCCAACTGAACACTACAGTAAAGGAAAAAGGTGATACAGCCGTGTGTTTTTTTTCCAGACTAAATTTCTCTTTCTAACAATCTCATCTCAAATCTAGTTTCATTAGGGAATCATGGAAGTGTTGTTTAACAAAGTGTCTCCAACCAACACTTGTCACACTGGTTCAGGGGTCATATGTTTTATTCTTGGTGACCGTTTATTTATTTATTTGTTTGTTTTTATGGTATTTGGCTGTTTTCATTGACTAAAGATCATCACAATGGATCATGTATCAATTTGGCTGTTTTACACCGGATGCCCTTTCTGATATAACTCCAGGTCTATAAGGATACACAACCTTGTATGTGCATGTTTTGGTGGTGGGCAGAGACCCACACACAATCAGAATTAACACAGAAAGGAACTGCGCATTGGTGAGTTTGAACTCATGACCTTCTCACTGGGAGGCAGAATGTCTAATGACTTGCACCACTTTTCTGGCTTCATAAGTTACCAAAACAGATATTAATGTTTGTAGCCAAAACAAATCTCACAGACACTGAAATTATGTGTCATAAAAAAGTGTAGTGCATTTGGTTCAAAACGTGCTCCTCAAAGTGTGGATGTTTCCTGATTTTTGTCCATTCAGGCTGCTGATGGTGTTGTCGTGGTGTGACAACTGTTTAGTGGAGCAGATAACTGTAACTGGAAACAAGCACAGAATTGTCACACATACTCCTTAGACATTACTCTTTTGTAAAAAATGATTGGTCACTTGAATTTGCAATAGGCAACCAGGTAGGGGACAATTGAAGAATTACACATGGGTCAAAATTAAAAGATGCTCCAGTCATATTGAAAACTACACCAGATTATTTGTCTAATCATAGAGATTCCAAAAAGGTAACGTTTGGACTCTCTGTGACTGAATGTTATGGAGTTATAACTCCTTAACATTCAGCCACACATAGTCCAAACTATACCTTTTTGGAATATATGTATGATCAGACAAATAATGTGGTAAAGTTTTCAATATGGTTGGAGCATCTTTTAATTTTGACCCCTGTGTAATTATTCAATTGACTCCTACCTACCTGGCTGCCTATTGAAAATTCAAGTGGATAATTCTTTTTTCAAAAGAGTAATGTCTAAGGAGTATTTGTGCCAGATTTGGTGCTTTTTCACTATTCGAACAATTCCTCTGTAAATATTCTGTTATCTGCTGCACTAGTGTGATGCTGTTATATCAAGATAGACTAAGATTGTTTAATCCGGTTGTTAAGCTCTGACGTAACGCATCACGTGAAAAATCTGTTTCCGGGTCCAAAGACCTGCAACTTTACAATTAAAGTTAAGACTGTATGATCCTTCTAAGGATCTACAGTTTAAGTTTAGTTTGTGTCTACAGTGTGCGCAAACCTCTGTCCCTTCTCCGCCTCCACCTCCGTTAACCGCTATTCGTCTGTTTTGAAGGTAAAAACACTTAATAAAACTTTTTTTTCTTTTACTTTATATATTTTATTACACACAGGTAAAATATACATGTCTGTTTGTTTGAAAAAAATATATTTTTTATTAACAAACAGACATGTATTTTAGTTATTTTCAATGGGGGAAATTCATTTGAAATATGATCAGGTTGGCTTACGCGCTTGGTCACGGAACAAATTATACTCTTTATACTCTAAATTATAATGTTTTCATTATCGGATTAGTTTTTAAGATAACTTTGAGAACCATTAGCAGACTAATTATCTTCTGACAAATTTTGGTCTGAAAAATTTTAGACTAACATATTTTGCAGGTGTGGTGAACAAAGCTTAAGAGTTCCAAACATTTATGAAGTCTAAAATCAGTTGAGTATCTACCTGTTAAATGTTTTACAGTAGATGTGCAGTTCTATCCTCTGAAAACATAGGAGAGCTGGTTTCAGAAGAAACCACTCTATCTTCTGCAGTCAGAACTTGTCACAGAAGAAAAGAAGAAGAATAAAAATCATTTCTTTTGACACCATACTAATTTACCGGCAATATCACCCAAGTCATCCAGAGGCATACAGTTTTAACTTATGGTTAAAATTTTAATCAAACTATCAAACTAATTTCAGGCAAGTTATTTAAATTAACACCACGTCTGAAGTTTTATGAAGTGAAAATATCAGATATATGTTTTTGTTTTAAAGTAATGCACTAATTTTGAAGGTTTTAGTGTGGACATGCTGTGTCCAGGTGCATTTATGGGTTATCTCAGTACATTCTCGACAGAAGAAATGCATTTTAGATGCTCTGTTCAGGCTCCACATGGACAACAGCATTAAACTCTTTGTATATTGTGCCTAAAACTCTTGTGAATATATTCTCTGAGTTTATAGCCATTGTTATTGTGTTTGTTTTATGTAAAAATGCCAGAAGAAGCTCAGGTATTATTTTCAATTGGAAACATTGCAATCGATTCCTGTTTGCTCTTTAGATTAGATTTATTGGTCCCCGTGGGGAAATTTGTCTTCAGCGACTGTACAATGTATTGTACATAACAAGACAGACAACACAGTAAACTCAATAACACATCACAGGACAGACAACAACAGTATCACAATAGCACAACACAAAATAGGCAGCACAAATATCTACAATAACACTTATAAAAACAATAACAAATAACAATACAATGGCAGATAGACTGGTCAGTGGGGCTTGCTGTTAAGGGCCACTATAGCTGCAGGGATCAGGCTCCTCCCGAGGCGAGCCTTCCTAAACTTAATACTTCTGTATCTGTGCCCTGAAGGAAGTAAAGTGATGAATTGGTGAAGTGGGTGAGTAGTGTCTTATACTATACAGTGGTGGGCACAGTTCTGATAATCCAATAACCGATAATTATTGAAGATAATGTTTTCATTATCGGATTATCTTTTTAGGTAACTTTAAAAACCATTATCGGACTAATTATCTTGTGATAAATTTTTGTCCAATAATTTTTAGACCAGTAACGTGGTAAATGATGCTGAACAGCTACAAATATTTCTAAAACTTAAAATCAGGTGAGCACCTACTTGTTAAATGTTTCGTAGCTGATGTGTAGTTCTACCCTCTGCAAAACAGAGAAGAGCTGCTTTAAAAAGAAACTGCTCTATCCTATGCAGACAAAGGAGAACTGGTTCCCCCCCAAAAAAACCTCACTTCTCTTAACTCCATACTGAAACACAGGCAATATCACCCAAGTCATCCAGAGGCATACATTTTTAACTTATGGTTCAACTTTTAACCAAACTATTTTTGGACAAGTTTTATAAAGTGAAAACATCAGATATATGTTTTAGTTTTAAAGTATTTTTTAAGGTTTTAGTGTGGATATATGCTGTGCCCAGCAGTGCATCATGGGTAGGATACGGTAATCTCAGTACATTCGCAACATGAGAGAAATGCATTTGAAACACTCTGATCAGGCTCTACGGACAACAGCATTAAACTCTAGTGCCTAAAACTCTTGTGAATATATTCTCTGGGTTTATAGACATTGTTATTGTGTCTGCGTTTATTAAATTCCATGCATCTTAAATGTAGCAGACACGGATTATCTGGAATTTTGTTTTGGCAAGTTTTCAAGGTCTCTACTGCCATCTACTGGTCAGTAGTGTTCATTCGCCCTATTGACGTATCCCATAATCCCTTGCGTGCCAGAGAGTCGCTGCAGTCAACACCATGACAACTGTAAATGAATATTATACTACAAAAATGTAATTTTTATGCTTTTCGTCACGTTAATAAGAGACTGCTGCATGATACCCTGAAAACTTGCTAAAACAATTATATTTTTTATTATCATTCTTCTCTACAAGAGGCAAGACAGACGTCAGACCACCAGAGCAAGAATTTTAGCTGAGGAAGCTTCTGCGATTTGAAGCGAAATTGGGTTGCGTCCTCACGTCAAGCAACCCAGTCCAGTCGAAGATTCAAGCTTCTCTACTATATAAAACAATTATAACAAATAATCCGTGTCTGTTACGTTTAATCTGTGTGGAATTTAATAAACGCAAACTGAATTTCAGACATATTATATATATTAGTCTTGAACAAAGAGGACAGACAGTGTAATAATCAAGACGTCAAAGAGCAAACTTTACTTCCCCCCAGAACGACATGAACAGGAAGCGAGCGTAGCTCACAGCTAGTGCAGTGGATAAGTTCAATTTTTCACTAGAACACTTCAGTTAATGATGCAAGCAAAAAAAATGGCACAGATATTCCCCATAGTGTACTTGTGAAAATTCACTGGGTACCCAGTCACAATTTCAAGATGGCCGCTATTTTTCAAGATGGCCACCAGTCAACTTTCCATATCGCAACTCTCGTAACGTTTGTCATGTTTCTAAGCATTTGTATTGGTTTTATTTGCTTAATCTACACCCCCAAGCAAATATATGCTGGATATTTGTATACTGATTAATATTGTATATAGATTTACAAGTATACACAAATATGGCAGCCATATTTCCGATCAGAACACATGAATGATTTACAAGGCTCTTGGCGATGTTTTTATGTCATGCAGAAGTGTTCATTTCATTAAATATGTCACACACAATTGGTTTACAGTTCAGTTTGGTGTGAAATTGCTGATTTTGGATTATAATATATTTAAAAGAGTGAAAGTCAATGCACAACCAGGGCACACTGGTGACATCACTGCTGTTCAACTCAGCATGGGGTTCAGTGTCAGCTAATCTTACTTTACTAATGCCATACTTAGTATTACTAACACCAAAATGGTATGCTAGCGCTAGTTGTAGTGTAGTTTAGCATAGAATAGTGTCCCAAATACTGTCTAGCAGCCCCAAATCAATTAGCTAGTAGAAAGTAGTTGGTAGATTTAGTTAGACAGCCGCACCTGAATTGACAGGGTGTGCCAGCACGGAAGAGGCGAGGCAAGGGATGAGGGGGCTATACATGGGTTACCCATGTACTTACCCAGATGGTGTACAGATCACATGGGACTTAAATGACATTGGATGAATGATTGGGCTAGGTGTAGGGTAACCAAACCTAGTTGTATCCCATACATCAATGTGCATACTTGACAAAGGCGGTAAAAGGATAGCCCCTCGGCCTTCGTCAAGCACTCAAAATGGCAAGTTCTTTCCCAAGCAGACAGGAAACTGACTGGAGCAAATGCTGTCTTTGTCAAGACAATCAAAAGGAAGCTCTTATTTCACCCTTAGCCTCTGTGAGTCATGATCTGGAGCAGGATGGATATGTGATGATTGCAAGAAATGTGCCATTGTTCCAGGAAATCGGTGACATGCCAATCACCTTTGACCCAGTAAGGTTGGATGAAGGCAGTGGCCACCACAGTCTTCTCCAAACTGAGCCAGTACCCACCAGTGATCGAAGAGAATGATCTCAATATCCTGCAGAGGTTTGTGGTTCTCATGTATGACAGGTCCAGCAACCTCCATAGTGTGGATGAGGCCAGACTTGACCTGTTTGTCAGAAAGCAGAGGCCATATGAAGCCATCCCTCCAACTAGAGCAGCTCTGCTTCAACACACAAAACGCTTGGCATATCAGGCAGGTTGTGTCTGGGCCCAAGCAATTCTGCACCAGCCAGAAGAAGAAAGTCCAGGTGACTGGGGTTGGGAGAAGGATGGGGATCAATGGAAAGTCAATAGCAAAGAGCTGTGAACAGCTGACAAAGTGTGGCTATAAGTCTCGCTGTAGTGGCAGGTGTAAGTGCTACAGACTTGGGCTTCTCTGCACAGGTATGTGTAGTTGCAAGTGTGATGTGTAGGTAGCCTCACAATCTCGTTTCAGTAGCCATATATCTACTTTTTTTATGATGTGCTCTCACAATTCGTATTGCTCCTCTTCTAATTCTGAGTCACTTGTTTGGAGATCCTCTTTTTTCTTTGGAACTGCCAAAGCTTTCTTTATCTTGTCGAGTTCTTTGCAATATAAGCAATGTGTCATTGTAGCAGATGGTCAAAAGTTTCTTTATTTATATATTTTTTGTCAGAAAATTGTGTCTATCACTACAGTACAGATCAACAAAGATACATCTGAATGGCAATGCAGTTGCCTGCAATTCACTTCCAATACTGAGTCTGAGTCTATATTTGTAGGTATGTTTTTAATTCTATATATATCTAGAAACACATATGAAAGAGGAATTTGCATACACAAACACGCAGACATATATATATGTCCGCACGTCTTTCATTAAAAAAATCTCCTTTGACAGTGGAATATCCGGATAAAATGCTGAAACTGACTTCTTCTGAAACTTCTCTGTTCTCTCACGACGTCCTGGATCAACAGAGCCTGAAATGTGGAGGTTTTCAGCTTGAAACAGGCTGACGATGGCGCCTGAGAGCGCTGCGCGACGTCTCGCACCGTGGGAAGTCCTTAAAGCGACAGTATCACCTCAAAATCTCTCATCAGCCGTTAAAATTTTCACTGAAAACCAGCTTAATTTTTCGAACCGTGTCCACTTCGATGTGTCTCACAGGTTTAGAAAAAATTTTGATCAAACAAAGCGCCAGTCTCTCAGCAACTTTTCAGACAAAGGAATTCCGACGAGGGGCTGGACGACTCCTCCCACAAGGAGTGCTCACAGGCGAATGACGTCACCGACAGGCGTGGAAAAACTCACGCATGCGCACGAGGGTTCAAGCATGTCTGACGTAAAAACATATGAATGAAATCCATATAGTTTTTGAAAAAAATAAAAAGGACCTATACTTTATTGACAGACCTCGTATATATATATATATATACATACACATGATTTGAGGTATATATATATATATATATATATATATATATATATATATATATATATATACATACACATGATTTGAGGTATATATATATATATATATATATATATATATATATATACATACACATGATTTGAGGTATATATATATGTATATATATATGTATATATACATACACATGATTTGAGGTATACATATACATGTATATATGATGTGTCCATATAATTTATATTTTTTATTCTGATAAAACCTTATAATGTGAGATATGCAGATACATCAGAAATGTTCAGATTTATAGCTTGAAATCGTAATTGCTAAAAAGACGATTTTGCCCCGGCAATTTGAACGACATGCTTTTCAAAATGATATTTCTTATACTGTTGATGATTTTAACTATTGTACAAGCCCAAAAACACACTTTAGCTAAGAAATAGTGCATTTGTTTCATCCATTGTGTGCAGAAATCATCATAAATTAGTATAGCCGGCGGCCGTCTTGAAAAATGGCAGCCATCTTGAAATTTTTTGTGGGTACCCAAACTTTTTGAAAGAGAAGGATCTACTGAGCTATTGTGCAAAATGTCTTGCTTGCATCATTAACTGAAGTGTTCCTTTGCTTATCTGCTGCACTAAGCAGCTCTCATTGAAAATAATGGAGAGACAGCCTGTGATTCTCGCATGTTTACATAAAATAAACACAATAACAATGTCTAAAAACCCAGAGAATATATTCATGTGAGTTTTAGGCACAATATAAAAATAGTTTTATGTTGCGATGTTAATGGTGTTGTCTGTGTGCAGCAGTTAAAGTGCAGCGTGATCAGAGTGTCTCAATGCAGTTCTCAATGTTACTGAGATCTCGCAGCGCAGCGACCTCTCTGAGGTTTTGCGGGATTTGAAACATCAATAGGGCAAATAGCCAACATTTATGTGTCAAGACAATATTAAGTGCACGTTTTACAATATAATAAAACGTGCACGCAATATCATAAAATGAGCGCACATTCTCTACACATCCAAGACATTTTGCAATGACACTCCCATAAAAATGCCTGTTTTTACAAATAAAAAATGGAATATTTTACAAAAGCACATTTATCTGTAAACACCAACACATGTCACACGTCACATTAACGAGTTGGTTTACATAATGAATGACTCAACCAATCAGTGTTCAGCAAAAGAGGCACATTTTACCCAGAATCCTTTGTGATCTGTCTGTGTTTTTTACAAAACTTCAGAATTAGTGCATATTCAACATTAAAAGATATATGTTATATTTTAACTTTGCGCAAATGACAGAATTAACATTAGGGCCCTGTCCCACTGTGGAGAGGATTAGTTGCACATGAATTGAGTACACAAATTACGGGCGTTCGTTGTTGTCTGCAACAAAAATGGCCAAAAATGTCAAATATCCCAGTATGAATTATGGATATATTAATAATATATAGCAAATATATGATGAACAATCACGGTTGTATAATGCATGTAGTGAGGAAACGGATCAGATGCATTGCGATTATCACGACAGTATTACGGGTGTATTATGAATGCATCGTGCACGGCATCTGCATTGTGGTCATAGATGGAGCACACTCGGGCCGTTGGCATCACTGTTTACACCAACAATCCAGCCTCTGGAGCATTTGCTGGATTTGGACAAGTTGACTGGAGTAAACAAGCAGTGAACAGGGCGACTGGTGACTTCAGCAGAACGCATCAGAATGGCTCGTCTGAACGATTATAACAAGAAGTTAAATCTGTTATAAACATAGGAATAAATACTGTAACAGCTGCAGACAAGAAGGAAAAAAAAACATGCAACTGTTTTATCAAGCCTTGACAATGTAAACAAGTCAAAATGCTTTGTGCAGCTGGAGCTACCTCTGTGATTTAGGAGGTCATTAGAGCCATTTTCAACAGCCAATTTGCAGAATAAAATGATTAATCTGCCATGAAATAATTATTTTATATACAGCATCCAGCGCAGAGCGCGTGGCAGCCGGTAGAACAAAGAATGGCATCCAGCTGTGAATACAGCGCATCTGCTTTGCATCCGCCGCAAGTCAGATGCAAAGCAGACGTAATAAAATGCTTTATTCGTGGCCAGTCTGTATGCAGTCGCTACAACTTATTTTAGTTGGTGATGTGGACATGATGGGCACGCAAAATATCTGATTTAGACACTGTCCCAGTCCGCTGCCAAGCAGCAAATCCCTGTCAGTTGCAGATATCAGCAGATGACAGTGAATATACAGCGCATAGATTGAGTATGTTTGTGTATGTAAGCAGTTGTAAGGCGGATGTCATCCGCAGCCAAAATTTTGTGCAGCTCAAAAATCCTGGAAACCGAAAAATGTGCTTCTGCACACAATTGCGTGTGCGGATGTCGGCCGACTCATACTAGCATGTTTCATGCATATTGCGGATGTTAAGCGAATATGAGCCAATTTTGTGCGCAATCCATACGCAAATCCTTCGAAAAGCCAGTGGGACAGGGCCCTTAATGCAGTTATTCTATCAGTATTTATTTTATTTATATACCAAACCATAAGTCAGCATGGCTTTATTTTCCAAGACCTCCGCCTGACCGGAGTGTTGTGATTGGATAGAGAGCTGGGCTTTGTGGCTGCTGCTCTCAGCTTGCTTCTGTGCTGGAAGCCATGTAGTAAACAAGAGCTTCCAGCAGGGGCCAAGATGTTCAAAGCCATAAGTGTGGGTTCATTGTTTGGGTCTGTTGTGGCTTTTCATGCTACCAGAAGCGATTATGGTGTTAAAACTCAAATTCAGTTTGTTAGTAGTTGTAAATGTACCAGAGACAATACTGGAATTTATCGGTTATCGGTTATCTGTAACTTCAGATACATTTTTGGGTGGTTTATCATTTTATTTTTATCAAAGATAACTTTTCAGTTATCTGATTATCTGTTATCGAAGTTAGTTTTTTGGTTATCTGTGCTCACCACTGGTACTATAGAATTTGCTATACGAATAATAGATCTATTGTTCAATTCTGTGAGGTTGGGTGTGGGGAGTCCAATGATTTTGGCAGCTGTGTTTGTGATACGTGTGAGTTTGGCCCAATTTGTAACAGAAAGCATGGTAAAGAACCATGAGGAACAGTACAAAATGATGGGTAACGCGTTACTCTCATCTGACCACTTTTTTTAGTAATGAGTCAAGTAATCTAACGCGTTAATCTTTCCAAATCAATAATCAGATTAAAGTTACTTCTCCAGGTCACTGTGCATTACTATTATTTTTGCATTGTGGGTCAATAGCAGCATTAAACTTGGTCCGTGGGCAGGAGGTCGGGGTTCGACTGAACTGCCCACTTTAAGCTAGCTGTGAGCTTTTCATCCGCGGTTTTCTGCAGCGGCTACGACTCGTCCTCACCTCTTAAAGCACGGTGACAACAGCACACCTGCACTGAGCTTTACAAACACATTTTTATGCATTTTTCCCTCCTTTATTTAGAATTTTGAGCTGAGCCGTTCCGTATCTGCTCGTTAAAAACAGCTGATCCTCTGTGACGCGTCAACAACTAACACTATTTTCCACTCCAATGCACCTACACTTTCTTTCTGAGGACCACATGATGTGAAAACGCAATAAAACTTTCTTACCTGTAAATCTGGTCATGTTTTCTGCATAAATAAATGTTATCCATTCTTTGTGCTTAAACGCCAAAGCAGGGGCGAATCCAGATGGAATGGGGGCGTGGGACAAGGATGTGCCCCCCCTCCCCCACAACACCCCTAGATTAAAGGTCCAGTTTTGAAGCTTTTTTTTACTGCAACTACTAATACTACTTAAAATAATAATGATTTAGACAAGTAAAATGTTTAGAGAGAATTTAAATGTTAGAAAAATGTTAGAAAGAATTTAATAGTTACATGTATAAACAATGTAGGTTAGAAAGTTTTACTGTTACAGTGCTGTCAACAGTTAAATATGAGGTCAAGAAAGAGGTCTTTATTTTAGACTCAACAAAAATATAAACACAGCACTTTTGGTTTTGCTCCCATTTTGTATGAGATGAACTCAAAGATCTAAAACTTTTTCCACTTACACAATATCACCATTTCCCTCAAATATTGTTCACAAACCAGTCTAAATCTGTGATAGTGAGCACTTCTCCTTTGCTGAGATAATCCATCCCACCTCACAGGTGTGCCTTAGACTGTCCACAATAAAAGGCCATTCTGATAGGTGCAGTTTTGTTTTATTGGGGGGGATACCAGTCAGTATCTGGTGTGACCACCATTTGCCTCATGCAGTGCAACACATCTCCTTCGCATAGAGTTGATCAAGTTCTCAATTGTGGCCTGTGGAATGTTGGTCATCCGTGAAGAGAACACCTCTCCAACGTGCCAAACACCAGCGAATGTGAGCATTTGCCCACTCAAGTCGGTTACGACGACGAATTGGAGTCAGGTCGAGACCCCGATGAGGACGACGAGCATGCAGATGAGCTTCCCTGAGACGGTTTCTGACAGTTTGTGCAGAAATTCTTTGGTTATGCAAACCGATTGTTTCAGCAGCTGTCCGAGTGGCTGGTCTCAGACAATCTTGGAGGTGAACATGCTGGATGTGGAGGTCCTGGGCTGGTGTGGTTACACGTGGTCTCGGTTGTGAGGCTGGTTGGATGTACTGACAAATTCTCTGAAACGCCTTTGGAGACGGCTTATGGTAGAGAAATGAACATTCAATACATGAGCAACAGCTCTGGTTGACATTCCTGCTGTCAGCATGACAATTGCACGCTCCCTCAAATCTTGCAACATCTGTGGCATTGTGCTGTGTGATAAAACTGCACCTTTCAGAGTGGCCTTTTATTGTGGGCAGTCTAAGGCACACCTGTGCACTAATCATGGTGTCTAATGAGCTTCTAGATATGGCACACCTGTGAGGTGGGATGGATTATCTCAGCAAAGGAGAAGTGCTCACTATCACAGATTTAGACTGGTTTGTGAACAATATTTGAGGGAAATGGTGATATTGTGTATGTGGAAAAAGTTTTAGATCTTTGAGTTCATCTCATACAAAATGGGAGCAAAACCAAAAGTGTTGCGTTTATATTTTTGTTGAGTGTACTTTTTTTTATAAAACAAGTATTTAGTTTCATTGAAGTCAAGAAAGTGTGACTATAAAGTGAGTTTTGGCAAAACCAGTATCATTGTCATGTTGAGGTGGCAGAGGGTTGTTGTCAGCAGCTGGGGAAAGTAACTAAAAAAGTAACTAGTAATCTAACTTAGTTACTTTTACAATTGAGTAATCAGTAAAGTAACTAAGTTACTTTTTTCAAGGAGTAATCAGTAATCAATAATTGGATTACTTTTTCAAAGTAACTGTGGCAACACTGGTTAAAACTAAAAATCAGCTTGTTAGTAGTAGTTGACATACATACAGTAGTTGTAAGTGTATGGGAAGCAATACTGAAAGTTATCGGTTATCAGTTAGCTGTAGCTTCCGATAAATTTTTGGGTGGTGTATCGGTTTAACTTTATAAAAGATAACTTTTCAGTTAGATGATTAGCTGCTTTCGAAGCTAACTTTTTGGTTAGCTGTGCCCACCACTGGGTACATTAATATCAAAACCTTCTAATCTGCTCCCACATGCACAGGACACCAATGCATGGGGACCAGAATTGGAGTAGCATGAATGCAGATTTCATTCTTTTGGCCTTGGAATTCCAGTCATCCTTCATTTTTCACTTTCAGAACCCCCGTTGGCATGAAGGACCAAACCTTTGAACAGCAACCTTTTGGATATTAGTCGGCCTCCCCACCTGTAGGCCAACTTGCTACCCTGTCAGGGGTCTTGCAAACAGAGTAGTGACAAATAGTGTTACAGGGTACAAGGCGCAAACACACAATGCACATCAATAGGCTGTTTCAGTCTCACATGCCTCTGTTTTTACCTTGAGGTTTTATCTTTCAGTGTGATTTTTTTTTTCCATCCAGACACCCCCTACCTTGTCCTCACACATAAATTCAGTTCTGCATCATCTAACAGGTAATGCTGCACAGTAGACAAAGAGGAAGTAAGAGAGAAGGGAAAATGCAGAAAATAGAAAAAGTGAAATAAGCTCACAGATGGGGAGAAAGTAAAAAAAAGACAGATACTGAAGATACAGGGGTGACAAACTGACAGCCAGAAGAAGAGGGAGAGGCATTTGTTACCTGGCTGTAAACCGCTGTGTTGCACATAAATCCCATTACTTTGGGAAGATGCTGGCTGATCCCACTGTTACCGTCACCCACGCATCCTCATGAAATTGAAGCTATAATTCTCAAAACCTCAGTTTCTTCACCCCTTGGTTCATATTTAGTGTTCTGTTCTTTTTTTTTCTCTTCTACCATACTTTCTCTGCACACAACTTTTTTCATATTTGTGGGATTCTTTCTGCACTGTGACCTCTTAGTTATTTGTTATCCTGATAAATGAGGTGGCCATTATTTTTTAGAGAAGACTACTTATAAAATTCATAGCAGTATGACAGATTTATCATTGTGGAGAACAGATATAATGATCATAATTCATAAAATATGCACGTGTTGCCTTTGTACTGTTTTCTTCCAAATATAGGGCTTTTTTTTAATTTTTTTTATAAGAAATGCATCTGAAAACAGTGGAGTCTGCTGACCATGACAATGACTTTGCAGGAGAATAAAATCTCCAAATCTTGAAATTCTTGGAGATTTCTGTCTTAAGCCCCCGTCACACATAACAAGAATGTGCCGGAAGCATGCCTGATACGGCAGATATTGCCATAATCCGATGCAGTTGGGAGGAAAAGAGGTCTGCAGTGTCAGAGTGCAAGCAGACTGCCTTGTCCACATCGGTCAGATTGCATCCAGAGCGTATGTAGACAACACAGACCGCTGTCAGATGGCATTAAAAGGTGCTGCTGACTGCCTGATCTCCAAATGTCTGGATGGCAGACACGCGTGGGGCTGTAATTATCACTCAGCCATGTGTGAGTGTATGTATGTGTGTGTGTGTGTGTGTGCATAACACTGCATGGGCCACTAAGCGAGTGCGCGGGGCATGGTGTCCTCGCAGTGTGATTTGACACAATAGAAGTGGACAGTGGTATTTATATGCTGATTGCTGCTGTTATGCCATTGATGTGTTATGTTGACAGCTTCAGAAACATCACTACTACTGCGATATGTAGGCTAGTATGTGTGCTAACACATGCCCATTTTTGCTGCCCTTTTAAGAGTCTACATGCATGTCTGTGACTCTGCACAACTTTGTGCACCTTCTTGTGTTAACAGAAACATGCAGCTGCAAACTGGTTCACTGAACCTCTCTGCACCTCTTTCATTACAGCAATTCTAATCTTTTAAAAAAGAGATTAGATGAGACGATGTACTGTGTAAAGTCTATTAGTGGAATGAATTGCTTCCTGTATTCTGTGGGGTCACACGGGCGATGGGGATTAATGCTCACTGCTGTTGATAAAAGCTTGGATTGCATTCCTTTATCTCATCCACACCGTTAAGGACTAAATTGGCAGTGCATTCTTTTGAAATACTTAAATACAGTATAAATGTTAAAAAATGAATGTGATCTTAGAATATCACATTCTGTCAAATGAAATTAAAAAGCTAAAATTAGAATTGCACAGCTTGCCTGGAGGATGGGGCTGCTACTAAGGATGTAGACTACAACTGTATGGAGCTAAATCAAGGCCAAAAGTTTTGTAATCTGAAAATAAAAAAAGATTGAAAAAATAAATTTTGAAACTGAAAATTCAATGTTTGTTCTTGAATTTTATAATCATTTAAAAAGTATTATCAAAATAAAAATAAGTGTAAGATATATATTTTTCAGTTTAAATAAATTTTTGATTCAGCTCTGTAATTTTTTTGATCAAATAATTTATTTTCATTCATATTTCTTTTTTTTCACCTTCAGATCTTTTTTTCACTTTCAGATCTTATTTTTTCAGTTTCAAACTTTTGGCCCCGTTCTGGCGTGGGAGGGCGTGGCTTCGATTGAGAGGGGCGTGGAATTGTGAGTGACAGGAGAGCAATCAGTCCTCACATGATGTTGCTTTCAGGAAATGTGGGTAATTTGATAGATAGTGACTCTGCTCCCGTCTCCATCAGGGATTACTATGCGGCTGGCGCGTGAAAGAAAATAGAGAGAATGAAAGCTTATTACGAGGCTTTAAACCCTCGAGATAAAGCTGTTTATTGTGATCGATGTGTAGCAGTTGGTTCAGCGGATCTGTATGTTGTACCGGATAGTGAATTTAATGACGATGTAACAAAGTTGACCGCCCGTAAATCCAAAGCTGCCTGGAAAAGCACTCCGGCTACCGGCGGTGTGAAGAAACCTCGTTGTTACAGGCCCGGCACTGAGCCTCTGAGAGAGATTCACCGCTACCAGAAATCCACCGAGCTGCTGATCCACAAGCTGCCGACCAGGTCAGCGTCACCGGCTTCCTGCAGAGCATCACAGCAGAAAAGCTCTGAAAGCAGAGGTCGGTCTGGAAGTCCTGAGCGATTTCTCTCACCAGGTGCTGGAAGGGCAGCCTGTGGATCAGCAGCTCAGTGGATTTCTGGTAACGGCGGCTTCTTTACACCGCCGGTAGCCAGAGCGCTCTTCTGGGCAACTTTGGATTTGGATTTACCGGCAGTCTGTTTGGTTCTGTCCATATTAAAGCTTTCTTCAGATCTGCTGAGCCAGGTCTCTCTGTGTGTCACTTAGAAAGCTCGTAACACTCCACTGCAGCCTGTAAAATGAGCGACCTGCCTCATTTCCATGCGGCGATGCTGTGCTGCGTGAATGGTCTTGTGTGGATTTGGGACACATCGTTTTTTTAGGTATAGGTGTTAAACTTTACAATCTTGCATATTTTCCAGTTTTTAAACATCAAAAATGACCAAGAGTGGTCTAGAATTACTTGTAATAGACATCTTTAGCATCACTTTATTTACAGGTATCAAGACAATACAGTGGAGCAAAAGTGTTGTCATTATCTATCAAAGTACCCACGTTTCCTGAAAGCAACATCATGTGAGGACTGATTGCTCTCCGGTAATTGCACAATCCACTAGTGTTTCACTTTTGGCGAAAAATGAAATTCAGTATAATGCTTAATAGTTTGTTTCACAATGATAACAACATCCCAAGGGATCTTCATGCAGAATTTCATGAGCAAATACCATTTAGATTTTTTTCGGTGACAGACTGAGTGCTTGATCGTTGTGAACAAAAACAGGTACTACGGAGACTACATTAGGTTTGTGAAGAACTCTTTTATTCCAAAAAGTTACACACCAACGCATTGGAAATGGTGTTATTTCTGTGTCCTATAATGTGAGTCAAAAGACTGGACCAAAATTTCTGCTGTAAAATCTCCATCATAGTTTTACAAGTGATTCCAGTATAGAGCTACTACTACGGAGACTACAAGGCTCTACGGAGACTACATTTGGCACAAATTGTCATTCTTGAGGTACTAAAAATAAATATATCACTTCCAATTTCTAGATCATGGTTGAGACAAAGACACTCTAGTGAAATATATTGGTATCATTCCTGCACCTAGTGTTGCCTCTCTGTGAGTATGCTACTACGGAGACTACAATAGTTTGGGGGACATACACATCCCTGATTATGTGAATTTCCCAGAAGTTCCAGCAATAAAACTGAAACAAATTACTAGCACTGTTTTGTAGGGGATCCATTTAGGTGTCAAATCTAATAAACAGGAATTATGAAATCAAAGGATTTATGTTTAGAACATAGTGTTTTCTCAAATCAATCAATCAATCAATCAATTTTATTTATATAGCACCAAATCACAACAAACAGTTGCCCCAAGGCGCTTTATATTGTAAGGCAAGGCCATACAATAATTACGTAAAAACCCCAACGGTCAAAACGACCCCCTGTGAGCAAGCACTTGGCGACAGTGGGAAGGAAAAACTCCCTTTTAACAGGAAGAAACCTCCAGCAGAACCAGGCTCAGGGAGTGGCAGTTTTCTGCTGGGACTGGTTGGGGCTGAGGGAGAGAACCAGGAAAAAGACATGCTGTGGAGGGGAGCAGAGATCAATCACTAATGATTGAGTGGTGCATACAGAGCAAAAAGAGAAAGAAACACTCAGTGCATCATGGGAACCCCCCAGCAGTCTAAGTCTATAGCAGCATAACTAAGGGATGGTTCAGGGTCACCTGATCCAGCCCTAATTATAAGCTTTAGCAAAAAGGAAAGTTTTAAGCCTAATCTTAAAAGTAGAGAGGGTGTCTGTCTCCCTGATCTGAATTGGGAGCTGGTTCCACAGGAGAGGAGCCTGAAAGCTGAAGGCTCTGCCTCCCATTCTACTCTTACAAACCCTAGGAACTACAAGTAAGCCTGCAGTCTGAGAGCGAAGCCCTCTATTGGGGTGATATGGTACTATGAGGTCCCTAAGATAAGATGGGACCTGATTATTCAAAACCAAAATAAGTAAGAAGAAGAATTTTAAATTCTATTCTAGAATTAACAGGAAGCCAATGAAGAGAGGCCAATATGGGTGAGATATGCTCTCTCCTTCTAGTCCCCGTTAGTACTCTAGCTGCAGCATTTTGAATTAACTGAAGGCTTTTCAGGGAACTTTTAGGACAACCTGATAATAATGAATTACAATAGTCCAGCCTAGAGGAAATAAATGCATGAATTAGTTAGACCTTTCTAATTTTAGAGATATTGCGTAAATGCAAAAAAGCAGTCCTACATATTTGTTTAATATGCGCATTCAATGACATATCCTGATCAAAAATGACTCCAAGATTTCTCACAGTATTACTAGAGGTCAGGGTAATGCCATCCAGAGTAAGGATCTGGTTAGACACCATGTTTCTAAGATTTGTGTGGCCAAGTACAATAACTTCAGTTTTATCTGAGTTTAAAAGCAGGAAGTTAGAGGTCATCCATGTCTTTATGTCTGTAAGACAATCCTGCAGTTTAGCTAATTGGTGTGTGTCCTCTGGCTTCATGGATAGATAAAGCTGGGTATCATCTGCGTAACAATGAAAATTTAAGCAATGCTCTCTAATAATACTGCCTAAGGGAAGCATGTATAAAGTGAATAAAATTGGTCCTAGCACAGAACCTTGTGGAACTCCATAATTAACCTTAGTCTGTGAAGAAGATTCCCCATTTACATGAACAAATTGTAATCTATTAGATAAATATGATTCAAACCACCGCAGCGCAGTGCCTTTAATACCTATGGCAGGAATTGACAAATTTGGATTCTGGTTACAAACCTATTATTTTACTCAAATGACTGCTGCTTGGCTCCAAGTGAAGATATTTTGATTCCGTAACTTGTGTCATGACCAGAGAAATAGTGGGAATGTCACTGATTGGTGTAGTTCTTTGAAAGGCTTGAGAGGATAAATATCAGCTTTATTTTATAATGAGCAAATTTCACATGAAACGAGGTAACATGCAAAAAATTTCATTTTTTCACCATATATTCACCATTTTTGAGTTTTTTTTAATGCATTTCCAAACTGTTAAAAGCAGGGCACAGATTGTTGGGGAAGTGTCGTGACACGGACCCACAACAGGGGGCGTTAATGAAGGGACAATGGAATAGCCAAAAAGTAACAATTTAATGTTGTGAAGGTGCACAACGTAATACAGACAGATACAAATATGCGTTATATCAATCCGACAAAAAGGTGACGTGTGGCAGGCTCACAGATAGGAGACGTCCGGTGCGAGAAGAGCCGGAACCCACACAAGCCTCACCACCAACGGACCTGAAGAACACCGGAGCCACCAAGCCCTGCACCCCAGGTGGCCACTGTCTTCAGCAGTCAGACCCGGTACTGCTGGCAGAAAACAGAAACAGTTCTGGATGAGTGTGAGTTCGCACACTCAGTAATCCCACAGTCTGTGTTCAGTAAGGAGGGAGCACCTCCACCTCCAATCACACACTCGTGCAGCTCCTGTCTAACCACCTATCTGGTTGGGGTGTGAAGCGAAGCCGTCGCTGATCACACCAAACGCCAATCCCACAGATAAGGCAATCACCACAGGAAAACGGCTGCAACAGAAGTTCAGACTATTACACAAGGTTTTTGTTCAGCAGAGAGTCATGGTAGAAGATTTCTCGGCGAGGAGGTGGAGTTGCAGTCCGGTCTTTGTAGTGGTGGTGATGGGTGACAGCTGGTGTTGATAGATGACAGCTGTCACCTCCAGCGGCTCCGACGCCCTCTCGTGTTTGGAGCCCGCACTCCAAGCAGGGTGCCATCTGGTGGTGGTAGGCCAGCAGTACCTCCTCTTCAGCGGCCCACACAACAGGACCCCCCCCTCAACGGGCGCCTCCTGGCGCCCGACCAGGTTTATCCGGGTGCCGGGCGTAGAAGTCGGCCAGGAGGGCCAGGTCCAGGATGAAGCTCCTTTTCACCCAGGTGCGTTCCTCGGGACCATACCCCTCCCAGTCCACCAGATACTGGAAGCCCCGACCCTTGCGACGGACGTCCAGAAGCCGACGCACGGTCCACGCCGGCTCCCCGTCGATGATCCGGGCAGGACGTGGTGCAGGTCCAGGGGTGCAGAGCGGTGAGGTGTGGTATGGTTTGATCCGCGACACGTGAAAAACAGGATGGATCCACAGTGAAGCTGGCAGCCGTAGCTTCACTGCGGCCAGGCTGAGGACCTTGGTGATGGGAAAGGGTCCAATATATCTGTCTTTCAGTTTATGGGAGTCCACTTGGAGCGGGATGTCCTTTGTCGACAACCATACCTCCTGCCCAGGCTCGTATGCAGGGGCCGGGGAACGCCGGCGGTCTGCATGGGCCTTGGCCCTCGTCCGGGCCTTCAACAGGGCTGAACGGGCGGTCCGCCACACCCGGCGGCACCTCCTGAGGTGGGCCTGGACCGAGGGTACACCGACCTCTCCCTCCACAAGTGGAAACAATGGGGGCTGGTACCCCAAACACACCTCGAACGGGGAGAGGCTGGTGGCAGACGACACTTGGCTGTTGTGGGCGTACTCGATCCAGGCCAGATGGGTGCTCCAGGCCATCGGGTACATGGAGGTAACGCAACGGAGGGCCTGCTCCAACTCCTGGTTGGCCCGCTCTGCCTGTCCATTCTTCTGAGGGTGATACCCGGACGAGAGACTCACGGTGGGCCCCAGTTCCTTGCAAAAACTCCTCCAGACCTGAGAGGAGAACTGAGGGCCACGGTCTGAGACGATGTCCGCTGGTATCCCATGCAGACGCATGACGTGGTGGACCAGGAGGTCTGCTGTCTCCTGGGCCGTAGGGAGCTTCGGGAGGGCCACGAAGTGGGCCGCCTTGGAGAACCAGTCCACTATCGATAAGATGGTGGTGTGGCCCTGGGATGGCGGGAGGCCCGTGACAAAGTCCAGGCCGATGTGGGACCAGGGGCGATGAGGCACCGGTAGGGGTCGGAGGAGTCCTGAGGTCCTCTTGTGGTCCGCCTTGCCCCTGGCACAGGTGGTGCAGGCCTGGACGTAGTCCCGGACGTCGGCTTCCATAGACGCCCACCAGAAGCGCTGCTGGACTACTGCCATGGTCCTGCGCACTCCGGGATGACAGGAGAGTTTGGACCCATGGCAGAAGTCCAAAACCGCAGCTCTGGCCTCTGGTGGGACGTACATCTTGTTCTTCGGGCCGGTTCCCGGGTCCGGGTTCCATGTCAGGGCCTCCCGGACGGTCTTCTCCACGTCCCAGGTGAGAGTGGCCACGACAGTGGACTCGGGGATGATGGTCTCTGGGGGGTCTGACAGCTCGGCCTTGGCTTCCTCTTCATGCACCCGGGACAGTGCATCCGACCGTTGGTTCTTGGTCCCGGGGCGGTACGTAATCTGGAAGTCAAAGCGCCCGAAGAACAGTGACCAGCGGGCTTGCCTGGGGTTCAACCGCTTGGTGGTCCGGATGTACTCCAGGTTCCGATGGTCCGTGAAAACCGTGAAGGGCACCGTCGCTCCCTCCAACAGGTGTCTCCACTCCTCAAGAGCCTCCTTCACCGCCAAGAGTTCCCGATTGCCGACGTCATAATTCCTCTCAGCCGGGGTCAACCTGCGGGAAAAATAGGCACAAGGGTGGAGGACCTTATCGGACTCCCCGCTCTGGGACAGCACGGCTCCTATCCCTGAGTCAGAGGCATCCACTTCCACTGTGAACTGGCGAGTAGGATCGGGCTGCACCAGAACTGGTGTAGTCGAGAACCGGTGTTTCAACTCCCTAAACGCGGCTTCGCACCGATCCGACCAGGTGAAGGGGACTTTAGTGGAGGTCAGGGCTGTCAGGGGGCTAACTACCTGACTGTAGCCCTTAATGAACCTCCTGTAGAAATTTGCAAAGCCGAGGAACTGTTGCAGTTTCCTACGGCTTGTTGGGTGGGGCCAATCTCTCACCGCCGCAACCTTGGCCGGATCAGGGGCGACGGAGTTGGAGGAGATTATGAACCCCAGGAAGGACAAAGAAGTGCGGTGGAACTCGCACTTCTCGCCCTTCACAAACAGCCGGTTCTCCAACAACCGCTGTAGGACCTGACGTACATGCTTGACATGAGTCTCAGGGTCCGGAGAAAAGATGAGGATGTCGTCTAGATACACGAAGACAAACCGGTGCAGGAAGTCCCACAAGACGTCATTAACCAATGCTTGGAACATCGCAGGGGCGTTTGTGAGGCCGAACGGCATGACCAGGTACTCAAAGTGACCTAAGGGGGTGTTAAATGCCGTTTTCCACTAGTCTCCCTTCCGGATCCGAACCAGGTGGTACGCATTCCTAAGATCAAGTTTAGTGAATATTTGGGCTCCATGCAGGGGCGTGAACACCGAATCCAACAGAGGTAACGGGTATCGGTTGCGAACCGTGATCTCGTTCAGCCCTCTGTAATCGATGCATGGACGGAGTCCGCCGTCCTTCTTACCCACAAAAAAGAAACCTGCACCCATCGGGGAGGTGGAGTTCCAGATCAACCCGGCAGCTAACGAGTCCCGGATGTAGGTCTCCATTGATTCGCGTTCCAGACATGAGAGGTGGTACAGCCTGCTGGACGGGTACTCAGCGCCCGGAATCAAATCGATGGCACAATCGTACGGTCGGTGCGGGGGAAGGGCGAGTGCCAGATCTTTGCTGAAGACATCAGCAAGATCGTGGTACTCACATGGCACCGCCGTCAGACGGTGGGTGGGACTTTGACCTCCTCCTTAGCTATCTCACCGGGTGGAACCGAGGATCCTAAACACTCCCGGTGGCAGGTTTCGCTCCACTGCGTCACAACCCCAGATGGCCAATCAATCCGGGGATTGTGTTTCAACACCCATGGAAAACCCAAAATCACTCGGGAGGTAGAAGGTGTTACAAAAAACACTATCTCCTCCCTGTGATTCCCAGACACCACCAAAGTCACTGGCTGTGTCTGGTGTGTGATTAATGGAAGAAGAGTGCCATCTAGTGCTTGTACCTTCACAGGGGAAGGCAGAGCCACCAGAGGGAGCCCTACATCCTTTGCCCATCTGCTGTCCAGCAGATTCCCTTCTGACCCCGTGTCTATAAGTGCTGGGGCGTGAAGGGTTAAATCCTCACAAAGGATTGTGACTGGGATTCGTGCTGATTTTCGGGGTTCCCCTGTGTGCGTGTTATGGCCCACCCTTAGCCCAGTTTCTAAGGACGGGCGTTGTAGTTTGACCGTTTGGGACAGTTCCTCTGTATGTGACCATTAGACCCACAGAAAAAACACTCCCCGCGGGCCTGCCTCCTTTGTCTGTCCTTTGATTTCATTTTGGCCCTGCTCGTGTCCATAGCTTCGTCAGCAGGGGGAGCTGTAGCCACACGGGGCCCTCTGGCTGTGGAGCGTGGGGACGACGGCACCCTTTCAGACCCGGAAGGAAGAGGGACGGCCCGTGCCCGGTCACGCCCCCCGCCCTGCTCCCGACGGTGTTCCTCTAACCGCTTGTCTAAGCGTATAACCAGGTCGACAAGCCCGTCAAAATCCCATGGTTCCTCCTTAGCCAGCAGGTGCTCCTTCAGGACCAGAGACAGCCCGTTTATGAAGGCGGCGTGGAGTGCAACGGTATTCCAGCCGGACCTTGCAGCCGCGATGTGGAAGTCGACTGCATACTCGACTGCATACTCGGCTGCACTCCGGCGCCCCTGTCGCATTGACAGTAGCACGCTCGAAGCGGTCTTGCCTCTGTTGGGATGATCAAAAACCTGTTTGAACTCCCTTACAAACCCAGTGTATGACATTAGGAGCCGTGAGTTCTGCTCCCAGAGCGCCGTAGCCCAGGCGCGTGCCTCTCCTCGAAGCAAATTGATGACATAAGCCACCCGGCTAGCGTCTGACGCGTACATGACGGGACGCTGTGCAAAGACGAGCGAGCACTGCATTAGGAAGTCCGCGCACGTCTCGACACAACCTCCGTACGGCTCCGGAGGGCTTATGTATGCTTCAGGGGATGGTGGGGGGGGGGTCGTTGAACGACCAGTGGAACGTTTGTGTCTGACAAAGGACCAGCAGGAGGAGGTGCTGCAGCAGCGCCTTGATCGCGTGCCTCCACCCTGGTGGTGAGAGCCTCCATCCTCCGATTGAGGATAACGTTCTGCTCGGTGACCATATCCAACCGAGCAGTGAAAGCGGTCAGTATTTGCTGCAGCTCCCTGAATACGCCTCCTGCTGGCGCCTGTGCACCTTGCTCTTCCATTGGCCGTTCAGGCTCGAGTTGACGCCCCTCGGGATCCATGATGCTGGCCAAGAAATCCTGTTGGGGAAGTGTCGTGACACGGACCCACAACAGGGGGCGTTAATGAAGGGACAATGGAATAGCCAAAAAGTAACAATTTAATGTTGTGAAGGTGCACAACGTAATACAGACAGATACAAATATGCGTTATATCAATCCGACAAAAAGGTGATGTGTGGCAGGCTCGAAGATAGGAGACGTCCGGTGCGAGAAGAGCCGGAACCCACACAAGCCTCACCACCAACGGACCTGAAGAACACCGGAGCCGCCAAGCCCTGCGCCCCAGGTGGTCACTGTCTTCAGCAGTCAGACCCGGTACTGCTGGCAGAAAACAGAAGCAGTTCTGGATGAGTGTGAGTTCGCACACTCAGTAATCCCACAGTCTGTGCTCAGTAAGGAGGGAGCACCTCCAATCACACACTCGTGCAGCTCCTGTCTAACCACTTATCTGGTTGGGGTGTGAAGCGAAGCCGTCGCTGATCACACCAAACGCCAATCCCACAGATAAGGCAATCACCACAGGAAAACGGCTGCAACAGAAGTTCAGACAATTACACAAGGTTTTTGTTCAGCAGAGAAAAGTACCTGTATGGTAGAAGATTTCTTGGCGAGGAAGTGGAGTTGCAGTCCGGTCTTTGTAGTGGTGGTGATGGGTGACAGCTGGTGTTGATAGATGACAGCTGTCACCTCCAGCGGCTCCGACGCCCTCTCGTGCTTGGAGCCCGCACTCCAAGCAGGGCGCCATCTGGTGGTGGTGGGCCAGCAGTACCTCCTCTTCAGCGGCCCACACAACACAGATAAATATAGCTTCTAATGTCCGTAATGGCATTATTTTATGAGATATAGGTTGGTAACATTGCATTATTAAAATGGTAACACCTGATTGTGCACTTACCGTCTCCTGTCACTCACAATTCCACACCCCTATCAATTGAAGCCACAGCCTCCCACGCCAGAACGGGGCCAAAAGTTTAAAACTGAAAAAATATGATCTGAAAGTGAAAAAAAGATCTGAAGGTGAAAAAAAGAAATATGAAAGAAAATAAATTATTTGATCAAAATTACAGAGCTGAATCAAAAATTTATTTAAACTGAAAAATATATATCTTACACTTATTTTTATTTTGATAATACTTTTTAAATGATTATAAAATTCAAGAACAAACATTGAATTTTCAGTTTCAAAATTTATTTTTCAATCTTTTTTTTTTTATATATTTTCAGATTACAAAACTTTTGGCTTTGATTTAGCTCCATACAACTGAGGATGTCCTGTTGAATTCAATTAGCCCCACCAAACATTTGACATTCAAAATTCATTGTCTCAGGATCATCCAACTGAGTTCATGACACTCACATAACACAAATTCATTTTTCAAATCCAGTTTCTTTTGGAATGCTAGCAACCAAGAAACGTCTTTGATTAAAATGTATTGTTTCCTTATGAATGGAAATATCTCACTGGGCTGCGACGGCTTGTGAGCGACATTTGTGGGGGATTTTGTGAAATTTCACATGCCGTTTGTGGGCTATTGATATTCCCTTGTGTGAGTTGCAGGTCATTGCACCCATGCATGTCTTTTGAACTGTTCAAAAATGGCAAGGCAAAAATTTTTCTCTCTAAATAATCACAGTATCCTCACTGGCATCTCAAACCCTTCTTGGTGTAGTTTCTGTGAGTCAGAAAGTGTGTAACATGCAAGACAACTTGTAAGGGGTTGAAGTCACAGTTTTACTTTTATATGATCTGGGAAGAACTGCATTTCTGGAAGTGCCTGAGGGAGTCCAGAAGCCTCCAGCCATGAGGTTCTGCAGCCAGACTTTTACACTGTGCATGCAAGTGGGCTGGACATGTCCTGTCCAGCAGATGAGGAGTCACGCAAACTGGATTTATCCTTTTTTAAAATTATTATTAAGGACCACAATGTAACTAAGTGTAATGTAAGGATTAGGGATGGGTATCAAAAACAGGTTCATGTTAAGAATCGATAAGAAATGATGCGATCCACCGACATCAGTAGCCTTTCCTTAATGATTCCCTTATCGGTTCTTCAGTTCATATTACACCGCAGTGCCTGTTGTTTTTGAGGGTGTGTATTGGGAAAATGACCATGACTCTACGTTGATTGCGGATCCCAGCAGGTCGCAGAGCTGCTTTGCTGCTTTACTGCTTGAAGCAGTGAAGCTTATCTGCTTTGTTGCTTTTTAGAAGAAGAGGTCCCCAATTTTTTCATTAACCCCCCTCAAAGCCATTTAAAGATGTCAATCATGACTCACCTTTGTGCTGAATAAAGTCAGTAACTGGGACTGTTTGTCTTATTGTGGGCAAGTAACATTACATGGGGCAGCATATGCAATGGTTCTGTCATGAGCTGGACCCGCTTCGTCGCTCACGTAAAGGAAATTACATTATTATTATTATTATTACTATCTGTTTTGTGGGACTAACTGCATGGCTCCAAATGTTGGAAAGATATATTCCGGTTGTAATTAATAACTTCAAAGCAAATCGCCATTTTAAATCAAATGACACCTTTTCCAAATGTTGCAATACAGACAGCAAGCAGCAACAGACCAAAACCATTTTTTTTCCAAAATGAGACATCCTCCATTCTTTAGAGCCCCTTCACACATAACACGATTGAGGCAGAATGGTGCATGAAGGAGGAATCAAATGCCACAAAGGAAAAATCGGAGCGGCCTTTAACGCCTCGTACAGCTGTCACAACAACAATTTGTGCACACTTGCGGGCAAAAGACAGCGAGTGCTCTGTGCACTCTCATTTGACAACTCTCTCGGCAGGTGTCGGACAAATTCCACTTAGAAAAGGTGGGGCTATTCCCACTCCCAGTACGAGAGTAAACAGCAGGCAACCACATTTGACCTGTCTGTGAAATTTGTCTAAGTGCCCCATGAGTGTGGTGTAACCGAGCAACACACACCAGTGGATACAAAGTGGCTTCTCCTTATTATTCCTCTTCTTTTTAAACATATTCATATGTTTGTTTAATAATTTTCTTAAAATTAATTGGCTTCAAATTTCATCACTAAATTCTAACCAGATTTATTTACTTAAAGTCTTTAAGCTTCATCTTTTTCTTTCACGTCTCATGAGTTAGTAAGAATTGTGTCCATAAATGAACTTATTTAATCACTGTCCACAAAAATGCCAGTAAACTGTTCATTTCTTGTCTACTTGTAAATACACTGTAAATATTTCTGCTGTGGTTCATTTTGTGTTCAGAAGGAAACCTTTGGTCAATCGTATCGTAGAATTCAGATTTTCAGACTTCAGACTGATTAATTAAATTGAGACTGATTAATTAAATTGAGACTGATTGATTAATTTGAGACTGATAAATTAATGAATGTTTAAATTAAAGCACCTATGCTTCAAATAGGTGGTGCCCCAAGCAAATCATCCTAATTAAATAATTATTAAACCCTAAAATTGTTAATTATTTTGATGACCAATTAAAGAGGCCTAGGCCAATCGAATTCATTTTGGGAGTTTAACTACTTATTCATTACATTTATTTTGGTGCCCGCATGTGAGACGATCTAGAATTGACTAATTTTGTTACATCTTTATGATCCCCCATTGTGAGGCATGTCAATTCATTACATCTTTATGGTGCCTCCGTGTGAGGCCTGAATATTCGCTACAAGTGCTTGTATCCTGGAGGATGTGTAGATTGTAGTATGATTCTAGAAAGCCCAGAGCTATGGTCATGGTTTAAAATCCTGCAGGGTCACGCAAGGTCCCCCTGCTCACACCAGCACATGTCTAGGCCTGTTTGAAGTTTAACAGTGAACATCTGGATGATCCAGAGGAGGCATGGGAGAAGGTCATGTGGTCAGATGAGACCAAAATAGAGCTTTATGGTATCAACTCCACTCGCTGTATGAAGCATGGGGGTGGAAACATCATTTTAGGGGTGCTTTTCTGCAAAAGGGACAGGATGACTGCATTGTATTTAAGAGAGGATGGATAGGGTCATGCATCATGAGATTTTGGCAAACAACCTCCTTCCCTCAGTAAGAGCATTGAAGATGGGTCGTGGCTGGGTCTTCCAGCACGACAATGACCCGAAACACACAACCAGGCCAACTAAGGAGCGGCTTTGTAAGAAGCATTTCAAAGTCCCGGAGTGGCCAAGCCAGTCTCCAGACCTAATCTCAATAGAAAGTCTTTGGAGGGAGGTGAAACTCGAAACCTAAAAGATCTGGAGAAGATATGTATGGAGGAGTGGACCAAAATCCTTGCTGCAGTGTACAATCTTAGTCAAGAACTGCAGGAAACATCTGACCTCTGTAACTGCAAACAAAGGTTTCTGTACCAAATATTAATGTCTGTTTTTCTATTGTATCAAATACTTATTTCATGTAATAAAACAAGAATACATTTTTTAAAAATCATACAATGTGATTTTCAGATTTTTTTTTTTTTTTTTAGATTCTGTCTCTCACAGATGAAGTGTACCTATTACAGACTCCTCCGTTCTTTCTCGGTGGGAAAACTTGCAAAATTAACAGTGAATCAGTTTGCCTCACTGCGTGTGTGTGCGTGGTGGGCACAGCTAACCAAAAAGTTAACTTCAATAACAGCTAACAAGCTGCTGAAAACTTATTTTTTATAAAGCTAAACCGATAAACCACCCAAAAATGTATTGGAAGTGACAGTGAACAGATAACTTTCAGTATTGTTGCCGATACTCTTTCAGCTACTGACAAGCCAATTTTGAGTTTTAACACCACGGTCACAAACCCAAACAATCAATCACCATTTCTGTCTGTGCATGCCCTGCCCACTGCTGGAAGCTCCTGTTTGTTACATATGTTGCAGCAGTGAAGAAATTGAGAGGCATTAAGCTCGACTCTACTGCAGCAAAAGGAGCCTGACCACCAGATTGCCACAAAAAAAGAAAAGTCATTATTCCTTAACAGCATATAGCAGTGTCACAGTGAAGCAGAAGTCTTGGAAAATAAAGCAGTTGTAACTTGTGGTTTAGATTTATAAATCAAATTAATCTGGGTAGAATAACTCCATTAATGACAATTCTGTCATTTGTACAACGTTAAAATATAACACATATCTTTTAATTTTACATAATGCACTAATTCTGAAGTTTTGTAACAAACACACAGAGATGCCAAAGGGATTATGGGTAAAATGAGCCTCCAATAACACTTATTGGTTAATGCATTCATTCTGTAAAAAGCAACACATTAATGTGACATGTGTGTTGGTTTACATATAAATGTCCTTTTGTAAAACATGCCATTTTTATTCATATGTAAAAAAAAAAAAAAAATCCATTTGCAAAAGCCAAAAGTCAAGTTGTGATTAGACAACCGTCTGATATAACCGGGGTCAAAATGCATAGAACACTGCCATCTACTGGCGTCCAGACGCTCAGACCCTAACCCATAATACTTTGCACGCCAGAGAGTTGCTGCGGTTTAAACAGCACAGAGAGAATCCACGACGACAATTGTAAATGAACATTATACAACCAAAATGTACATTTTTATTTCTTCTCATCAACTGCAGCAAGAGGCTGCAACAACTTTCTGGCGTGCAAAGGATTATGGGATATTTCAATACTTCGGGTGACTACTGCCATGAACACTACTGGCCAGTAGTTGGCAGTAGAGACCGTGAAAACTTGCCTAAACAAATATTTCAAATAAATAATCCATGTCTGCTCCATTTAATCTGCATGCAAATAAATGCAAACTGAATTTCAGACATCTTATATATATATATATATATATATATATATATATATATTTATATATATATATATTCTAGAACAAAGATGACAAACAGTGTTGTAAAGGACAATAAGCACGGCATTAAAGATCAAACAGGAAGCAATTGGAGCTCACAGTGATTCCAATTGAAAACAATGGAGAAGCAACCTGAGCTTCATCTGGCATTTTGGTATAAAACAAACACAATAACAATGTCTATAAACCCAGAGAAGATATTCACGAGAGTGTTCTGCACAATATACAAAGGGTTTAATGCTGGTGTCCGTGTGAAGCCTGATCAGACCATCTCGAATGCATTTCTCCTGTTGTGAATTTACCCATAATGCACTGCTGAGGCATGTCCACACTAAAACCTTCAAAATTAGTGCAATACAAACTAAAACTGATATTTATATAAAACTAAAGCTGATATTTTCACTTTATATAACTTCAGATGTGATGTTAATTTAAATAACGTCTGAAATTAGTTTGGTTAAAATTTTAACCATAAGTTGAAACTATATGCCTCTGGATGACTTGAGTGATATTGCCAGCAAGTTAGCATGGTGTCAAAAGAAATTATTTTTTCTTTCTTCTTCTTCTTTTCTTTTGTTGCCAGTTCTTCTCTGACTGCAGAAGATTGAGCAGTTTCTTCTAAAACCAGCTCTCCTCTGTTTGCAGAGAATAGAACTGTACATCTGCTATCAAACATTTAATGGGTAGCCACTAAAATCTTTATCAGACTTCACAAATGTTTTTAACTGTTAAAGCTTTATTCACTATACCTGCAAAAATATGTTAGCGATCTAAAAATTTTTGGACCAAAATTTATCCGAAGATAATTGTTCCAATGACGGTTTTCAAAGTTATCTGAAAAGCTAATCCGAGAATGAAAACATTAGCTTCGATAATTGGTGGTTAGCGGATTAGTGGAAGCTTAGCATTATTGCAGCCCACAGTCCTGAGCACTTTGCATGCAAATTTGTCAACATTTCAGCTGTGCAAAGGTGTTCGACTTCCGTGAAAGTGCCACGCATCATTTGTGCATGAATCCTTGCAACTGCAAAGGGCATGTGAGCGGCACTCAGCATTCAGGAGAGTGCTGCATGGCATTTGAGTGGCACTCACATGCAATGCATGCAGATTACTTGTGATTTTTGGACCTATTTTCGGCACTAGTCTGTGCAACATTTGCCATTATATTTGGGGGACATGCGCTAATGTGTCATAAGTACTAGTTCAGTGAGATTACAACTGAAACTTTTTCGTTAATTTTCCTGTTTTGTTGCAAATTTTACTCCAACTACTCTCCAACAGTTGCTGCCCAGTGAGATACTACCCTAAGCAACTTTGTCCAGGAATTACAACTTGATGAAAATGAGAAATGTGGGGATTATACATTCAACAAAAATATAAATGCAACACTTCTGGTTTTGCTCCCATTTTGTATGAGATGAACTCAAAGATCTAAAACCTTTTCCACATACACAATATCACCATTTCCCTCAAATATTGTTCACAAACCAGTCTAAATCTGTGATAGTGAGCACTTCTCCTTTGCTGAGATAATCCATCCCACCTCACAGATGTGCCATACCAAGATGCTGATTAGACACCATGATTAGTGCACAGGTGTGCCTTAGACTGCCCACAATAAAAGCCCACTCTGAAAGGTGCAGTTTTGTTTTATTGGGGGGGGGGGGATACCAGTCAGTATCTGGTGTGACCACCATTTCCCTCATGCAGTGCAACACATCTCCTTCGCATAGAGTTGATCAGGTTGTTAATTGTGGCCTGTGGAATGTTGGTCATCCGTGAAGAGAACACCTCTCCAACGTGCCAAACGCCAGTGAATGTGAGCATTTGCACACTCAAGTCGGTTACGACGACGAACTGGAGTCAGGTCGAGACCCCGATGAGGACAACGAGCATGCAGATGAGCTTCCCTGAGACGGTTTCTGACAGTTTGTGCAGAAATTCTTTGGTTATGCAAACCGATTGTTTCAGCAGCTGTCCGAGTGGCTGGTCTCAGACAATCTTGGAGGTGAACATGCTGGATGTGGAGGTCCTGGGCTGGTGTGGTTACACGTGGTCTGCGGTTGTGAGGCTGGTTGGATGTACTGACAAATTCTCTGAAACGCCTTTGGAGACGGCTTATGGTAGAGAAATGAACATTCAATACACGAGCAACAGCTCTGGTCGACATTCCTGCTGTCAGCATGCCAATTGCACGCTCCCTCAAATCTTGCGACATCTGTGGCATTGTGCTGTGTGATAAAACTGCACCTTTCAGAGTGGGCTTTTATTGTGGGCAGTCTAAGGCACACCTGTGCACTAATCATGGTGTCTAATGAGCTTCTAGATATGGCACACCTGTGAGGTGGGATGGATTATCTCAGCAAAGGAGAAGTGCTCAGTATCACATATTTAGACTGGTTTGTGAACAATATTTGAGGGAAATGGTGATATTGTGTATGTGGAAAAAGTTTTAGATCTTTGAGTTCATCTCATACAAAATGGGAGCAAAGCCAAAAGTGTTGCGTTTATATTTTTGTTGAGTGTATATATGTGTGTGTGTGTGTGTGTGTATGTGTATGTGTGTGTGTGTGTGTGTGTGTGTGTGTGTGTGTGTGTGTGTGTGTGTGTGTGTATACTAACTGAGTTGCCCATTCTACGCACAGGTAATAAAGAAGAATTTTAGTCATGTCATTGTATATTTCATGTCACTTTAGATAAGGTGTAAACCCTGGCAAAAATTTATGGAATCACCGGCCTCGGAGGATGTTCATTCAGTTGTTTCATTTTGTAGAAAAAAAGCAGATCACAGACATGACACAAAACTAAAGTCATTTCAAATGGCAACTTTCTGGCTTTAAGAAACACTATAAGAAATCAGGAAAAAAAATTGTAGCAGTCAGTACCGGTTACTTTTTTAGACCAAGCAGAAGGAAAAAATTATGGAATCATGAAAAACAAAAGAACGCTCCAACACATCACTAGTATTTTGTTGCACCACCTCTGGCTTTTATAACAGCTTGCAGTCTCTGAGGCATGGACGTAATGAGTGAGAAACAGTAGTCTTCATCAATCTGGCTCCACCTTTCTCTAATTGCTGTTGCCAGATCAGCTTTGCTGGTTGGAGCCTTGTCATGGACCATTTTCTTCAACTTCCACCAAAGATTTTCAATTGGATTAAGATCTGGACTATTTGCAGTCCATGACATTGACCCGATGTGTCTTTTTGCAAGGAATGTTTTCACAGTTTTTGCTCTATGGCAAGATTCATTGTCATCTTGAAAAATGATTTCATCATCCCCAAACATCATTTCAATTGATGGGATAAGAAAAGTGTCCAAAATATCAAGGTAAATTTGTGCATTTATTGATGATGTAATGACAGCCATCTCCCCAGTGCTTTTACCTGACATGCAGCCCCATATCATCAATGACTGTGGAAATTTACATGTTCTCTTCAGGCAGTCATCTTTATAAATCTCATTGGAACGGCACCAAACAAACGTTCCAGCATCATCACCTTGCCCAATGCAGATTCCAGATTCATCACTGAATATGACTTTCATCCAGTCATCCACAGTCCCCAATTGCTTTTCCTTAGCCCATTGTAACCTTGTTTTTTTCTGTTTAGGTGTTAATGATGGCTTTTGTTTAGCTTTTCTGTATGTAAATCCCATTTCCTTTAGGTGGTTTCTTACAATTCGGTCACAGACGTTGACTCCAGTTTCCTCCCATTCGTTCCTCATTTGTTTTGTTGTGCATTTTCAATTTTTGAGTCATATTGCTTTAAGTTTTCTGTTTTGACGCTTTGATGTCTTCCTTGGTCTACCAGTATGTTTGCCTTTAACAACCTTCCCATGTTGTTTGTATTTGGTCCAGAGTTTAGACACAGCTGACTGTGAACAACCAACATCTTTTGCAACATCGCGTGATGATTTACCCTCTTTTAAGAGTTTGATAATCCTCTCCTTTGTTTCAATTGACATCTCTCGTGTTGGAGCCATGATTCATGTCAGTCCACTTGGTGCAACAGCTCTCCAAGGTGTGATCACTCCTTTTTAGATGCAGACTAACGAGCAGATCTGATTTGATGCAGGTGTTAGTTTTGGGGATGAAAATTTATAGGGTGATTCCATCATTTTTTCCTCAGAATTGAGTGAGTCCATATTTTTTTCCCTCTGCTTGGTCTAAAAAAGTAACCGTTACTGACTGCCACAATTTTTTTTCCTGATTTCTTATAGTGTTTCTTAAAGCCAGAAAGTTGCCATTTGAAATGACTTTAGTTTTGTGTCATGTCTGTGATCTGCTTTTTTTCAGCAAAATTAAACAACTGAATGAACATCCTCTGAGGCCGGTGATTCCATAATTTTTGCCAGGGGTTGTAGTAGTAAGTTACATTGCGTTGTGTGTATGTTGTCATCATTAATAGAGCAATTTGTGACATTCATGAGACTCTAGTGAATGATGATAAAAAGTAGCCCACCTGGAGTTTGCCAAAAGGCACCTGAAGGACTCTTAGACCATGAGAAACAAAATTCTCTGGTCTGATGAGACAAAGATTGAACTCTTTGGCGTGAAAGCCAGGTGTCATGTTTGGAGGAAACCAGTCACCATCCTCACAGTGAAGCAAGGTGGAGGCAGCATCATGCTGTGGGGATGTTTTTCAGTGGCAGGAACTGGGAGACTAGTCAGGATTGAGGGAAAAATGAATGCAGAAATGTACAGAGACACAGAGCCCTACTGTCAACTAGCTGAAAACTTTGAATATTAATTTACATCTACATTATAGAAAAATGCTTAAAGTGGTAGGGGCTTAAGTGGGCTGTAATTAGGGGGGTCAGCTGAAAGGCAAAAAACGTAAAATGTTTAAAAAGGTGGGGAGTATGGGGAGCAGAGCTCCCCCAGAAGCTAAAAGGTTTTACTCAACCATTTTACTGAAAAAAAAACTGAAGGACCTAAAGGAACATGGTTAGATGGCAAGGAACGTTTCCAGGCATGTGGGAGGCAAACAAAGAAAATGCTTAAAAAGGTGGGGGGTCTGGGGGCGGCGGAGCTTCCCCAGAAGCTGAAAGGTTTTTCCCCTGAAGCACATACTCAAAATAAAGTCTGAAGGAAGGTGAGATGCTGACAAGCTTCGCTTGTTCATGTTTGTGACATATGCATATTAGCCATTTGTAGGCATTGTGTTGTGTGGGCCGCTGAAGAGGAGGTACTGCTGGCCCACCACCACCAGAGGGCACCCTGCCTGGAGTGCGGGCTCCAGGCACCAGAGGGCGCTGCCATCTCACAGGAGCAGCCGGGGTGACAGCTGTCACCTACGACAGCTGTTACCAATCATCTGATCCGCAGCGGTATATCTGCAAGACGTCATCTCCACTTCTCTGCCGAGATATCGCTCTACCAAGGAGGTAACGTATCCAGCCAAACAGAGTATCTTTTGACCATAAAATACTTTTTGCCTTTACACAGAAAGAGAAAAGAACAGCAGGAGACTGTATTTTGGATAAGTACTCATAAGTACTCACTACAGTGTTTTTCCTGACGAGAGGTGGAGGTGGTTTTTCCACCATACGTGTTGCTGGGTGCAGGCGCACCCACATCTGACTGTTTCTGTTCCTCGCCAGCAGTACCGGATCCAACAAGCGGAGGCAGTGGCCACCTGGGAGTTCAGGACTTGGCGGCTCCAGTATTCCCGGGGTTCGGTGGCGGAGGAAATCGTGTGGTTCCGTTTCTGCTTTGGACAGACGTCTCCTATCTTCGAGCCTGCCCACATGACACCTTTGTGATTCGGCTTTATTATCTATTATTGTAATCGGTTGTGTTGGTTGTGCTTATTTCACAACAGTAAAAGTGTTATTTGACTTCCTCCATTGTCCGTTCATTTGCGCCCCCTGTTGTGGGTCTGTGTTCCTACACTTTCCCAACACGTGCTTCTATTTTAAGAGCCCACAAGTACTTGGACAAATTAAATGTAAGGATTATTGTTGATACAATACATTAAAAAAATGACTGGACCACATTTCTAGGATAAAATATGGTTGTTTACTCACCAATGTAAGTTTGGTGTGATTAGAAGTCCATAGTTCAAATGACATGTTCAGTTCAAATCTGGAGCAAACATTTTTCGTCTTCTACTTAGGTGGATTAGAACTTTTTTTTTGTGGTACACAGCACAAACTACTGGACAGAAGGAACCTAGCAGTCAATGTGACTCACAGATTTGAAAATACAGGTCTTTCAACCAGACGTGTGGTGCTGTGACATGTCAATCATCTGTGTCCAATCAGATTTCAGGGGAGTCCAGTGAAACCCCAGCCTCCACTCCAGCTTCACCCATGCCAGGAAGTGTTCAACATTTGACATTTCCCACTGTGACTGAACATTTGGCACTTCCTGTGTGTGCTTGCCACTGAGTTCCCACGAGATACCATGGGATCTCATCTGTCAATCCAGGAAGTATTTGACATTTGAACATTTTCTGTTTTACTGTGGATTCAAAATTTGGTACTTCCGGTTTAGGACTCCCTGTACCATGAGCAAGCATCACGCTGCTGCTCGCCGCTTCGCTTGTATAATGATGTACAGAAGCAAAAGTACAAAATCTGTATCACTGTCCAACTACTTATCGACCTGACTGCACTGTTACCATTATCAGCAAATCTGGTTTCTCTCCCACAATCAATAAATTTGTACATCAGGACAGAAACAAAGCAGCTCTATTCATTTTAACCACAAAGTGATTTGCATTCCCTTGTGTCTCCCAGCTCCTCCAGCACTCAGGCTGTCCGTCAATGAAACAGTGGTGGTCGATCCAGGCCAGGATGTGACTATGACTTGTGAGGTGACCTCAGGATTCCCGCTTCCCACTGTGACATGGTCACGTTACCCTGCTCCCCTGCCGCTCAGCGCTCAGGTGCGTGGTGACACTCTGATACTGCGAGCTGTCACGCCGGCAGATGTGGGTTCCTACAACTGCACAGCCTTCAATAACGTGGGCAATCCTGCCCGCAGGAATGTCAATCTCATTGTCAGGTGTAAGTAGAAATCTTTACTTCTGTAGTCTTCTTGTGAGTGTTGTACGCTAAAAAACAATGCACACATTTGATTGAGTGTAATTGTGTGTGTGTGTGAGAGAGAGAGAGAGAGAGAGAGGTGTGTGACACGTGAGCAGTTGCTCAGTTATTAGTGAGAGCCTCATCAAAACAAAAGGGTTAAGTATCGTTTCTCTCTAATTCTTCTGCTGTTAAAACTGAAGCCTTCCATTCTGGCTCCCCTCTGGCTATTTTTAGCCCTTTAATCATCTTTATTCACTCCAATTAGTAAGGCTGGAGTGGAAGCAATTAGCGACTGTCTCTTCTGTTAGTTAACACAGTAGAAAACGTATGCTGAATGGTTTTCTCCTGTTAGATTAATGAGCCTGAATGCATCATCACACCAGCACAGGTGGCGAGCGGGTGAAAGACACAGAAACATGCCCAGTGGCAGACATACATGGATACACAAATAAAAGTACACAGTTAGTATTAATCAGGTCAGGCTGTTGCGCCATATTAAGCATGCGGTCATTTCTTCCCATCCGTAGTGCCGCCCCAATGGCCAGATAGCAAGTCCATAATAAGTTTAAATTGATCACTCCTTTCCTTTGCACCTCCCACCACCTCTGTCTTCAGTGGAAAAAAAGGGAGCTGTTTTGTATTCGCTATGGAACTCTGTTGAGAGAAAACACAGCCTTTGAAAGTTAAAAGTAAATGTGACAATGTGAATGTTACCCTTTGTCCTTGATTCTGTTCCATCCTCCCTCTTATGCTATTGTTATTTTATTCTGTACATTCCTCCCTTTGTCTTTCCTGCCACAATTTGCTTCTTCAACTCTTTTATCATCCTGTTGCCATTGGTTCTATTTTATTTTTTAGATCTGTAGTTGTTTTTTCATAGTTTTAGCTCAAACAATTGTAGCAAATATGGCCACAGACATATCGTTACGAAATCAAAAGTTGCCTTAATTTTCTACTTTTAACAAAGAACTGACTCTCCAGACAAAATTAAAAGCCCCTTCACAGGTAACATGAATGTGGGTGAAACAGGCTGATCCAGGCCAAAAAAGGCTTAATGGGTGAAACCTGAAAAATTCCAGCCGCAGTCAGGAGGACCACCCGCTCAGACCACCTGCTCGGTCAGGTGTGCATGGATGCCGTACAGTGACCAAGAATGTTGGCGGATCCCGTGGTAAAATCCTTCATAGTCAGATAAAAAGAAGAGAATAACTTAAGACAATGAAAAAAAAATTCCTGATATAAAAAGAGCAGAGAATACAGGAAGTATCATCTGTCTGTTCCCTGTCGTTCATGCCCATAGTAGTAAGCAAGGACTGGTGCTCAGTCCAGCACAGTTCACGGCTGCTGTTGGCCACCTGGATGGAGCAGCTCTTATTTGCACGGACATCAAATGTCCAACGCACTCACATCATGAACACATCAGCCAGCCACATGGAGGTGGAAGCAGCTGTCCACAAACAGGGTCTGTGCGTCCAGTTGTCTCTGGCTGCATGGCACATGCGCATCGAATGACACGGCGTCATGTGGACATACAGGTTTTTAATTTTCCCCATGTTGCCGTCGCTTGGCAACTTGATCCCACCCTCATGCCTTGGACAGGACTAGATGACGCACATATTACAATATGTGTCCCCCAGATTTGTGAGGTGGCGGTCAGCTGAGATGTGACAGCCGCTGGGACCTTTGTATTTATTTCCACGTCGGGATCTGCTCTCTTCACAAGACCTGCAGACACCTGATGTTAAAAATACATCAAACAGTTTGACTGGAAACATGTCATATCTGTTAAATATGTTTCCCTGATTCACTTTCTTATTTGTAATATGTGTTCCTGACATCTTTTGCTGTTGATGATAAGGAGCTTTTGTCTGTGCTGCATATGTGTGTGTGCAAATACATTTATACAGTCATTCAGTCATCCATTTATTCATTCAAAATGTGACTCGCTGTGACAGCTGCAGGAACCCAGTCACTGGCTGTGGGCCGTGGTCAGCTCCACCCCTGCTTGATTTCAAACAACATCCAAATTTCAAAATTTCTTAATGATATATCAAAAACTGTGGGCTCCAGGTTCCAGATTCACAAACAAACAGACAAACAAAGAAAAAGGGGTGAAAACATAACCTCCGCAACTTCACTGGCAGAGGTAAATATCTCAGTTCATTGCAGAAACCCATCTGGGCCTCTTAAGGTTTCTGAGGCAGGGACACAGTTTCAAACCATGGCCTTCTAACATGCATATCCCTGAGAGGGAAAATGGGGTTTTAGTGAATGAATCAGTGAATGAGTGTGAGTGGACATGGGAGATAGTTTAATTTAAAGCTAACATTCAAAGTAAGTGACCACAATGATGTGCAAAATGAAACTGCCCAAAGGTGGTTAGGTTTCTGTAATTGACCCTTTTTTTTTCTTTGTTTTCTTGATCCACCACTATCACACACAGCAATGAGCAACTTGACCTTCCAGATTACACCAGACTCCAACAAGGACAGCGAGACCATTGAAATGGGTCGAGATCTCAAGCTATCCTGTCATGTGGATGCCACCCCGCAGGACAAAGTCAACTACACCTGGTACAAGAACGGTGCACCTGTCTTCAACTCAGAAAGCCTTATCTTGCTCCGCAGTGACCCAGATATGGCACCTGGCACCAGCAGCTTGGAGATTGTAGACATGAAGTTCAGAGACCTGGCCACCTACAGCTGTGTAGCAAATTTCCCAGGCAGCAGGGTACCAGAGCTCCGGGTGGATGTCAACATCTCTCAGAACAGTGGTGAGATTCTTTTCTGACTTTAAAACACTCATGATATCTTTGATGTTTGCCTGTTTGCTTTGTAATCTATGAAAGGTTTGTTGCAATTCAAGGTCCGTACATTTTATCTTTGTGTTGAGTTGTAACTTCTTTTGTTTTTATTAATGTAATTTATTTCATTTTGTGAAAAAAATGTCTCTTTTAGGTCAATATCATGGATTCTAAACATAAACAGCTATAACTGCTGCCACTGAACTGTGAATCAATAAAAACATTTCAATGTATATTACACCATTTAAATGTTATCTCAAGTTAAAGAGCGATATTGCATTACCTAAGGTTTCTTAGACCCCGAACCTTAGTAAGTTTTTACTTTCTCTGTTTATTTTACACAAGGACTTTGCAACATTTGTACTTATAAGTAATAAATAAATTTTTATACCAGTGCAATCAGAATTAGTGTAGTATGCACAGGTACTGCAAGTAATGTATGGAGCGAGGACTGAGTTTGACTTTTTCCGTCATTAATTCTGTCATTCATGAGGGATATATTCTGGTTTCTACTATGTCCATCATTCACTTGGCCAAGGTATTGTATAGTGTAGTGGACAATGGCAACTTTGGTGCCTTTGTTGGTGAGGAAAGCTTCACTGACCTTGCCTTCACGGACAACACTGTGGTCTTTGTAGAGTCAATAGATACTCTGAGAACCTGCGTGAGGAATTGGAGCATCTGGGTTTGTGATTGTTTGAGATTAAGACAAAGATCCAGGCTTACAATAACATCTTAGACTTGGCCATCAGAGGTGTATATGTGTGAGGAGAAAGTCACATATTTCAGTAGTGACACTCATATCTTTGGGTCCTCAGCCTTGATGTAAAGAGACACCTGGGAATATTCTCTGTAATTATGAGTTCACTAGGCAAAGGTATTGGCTCATGTCATTGTCTTTACAGAAAGCAGAAGGTCCAAGCCTTTATGGTCCTTGTGCTGCCTGTCTTACTATTTGTGAGACTTTAACACTAACCACTGACCTAAGGCAATGACAGTATGTCTTTAGTTCTAGGTGTTTTTGGAGAATCCTTGGGGACTGCTGAAATGACTTTGAGTCAAACAAAAAGTTACCTTCGGAGACTCAGATGGGGACTATCACTCACATTGTGAGGGAGTGTCAGATACGACAGGTTGGCCATGTGGTGCATTTCTCTGAGCATAATCCAGTATGGAGGTGCCATTGCGTTGATTACCCCAGTGACTGCAGAACGCCAAGGGGACATGCTTCACCTGTCTGTGGCAGGTGGATGCTTACTTTCAAGAGGTGGGGATGGACTGGTCGTCTGTGTGGATGATTGCCATCCAGGACACAAATCCATTCCGTGGTGTCGTGGGTGTGATGACAAGTGACACACTCCAAGATTATACTTAATTGTTTTTTGTTTTGTTTTTTTGCAGACATATGTAAGGGATTTATTGTGATTTTCTTTGTTCTTTCAATGTTAAAGTGTGCATCATGCTTTTGTTTGTGAAGCTTGTGTTAAAATAATAATAATAATTTTAAAAACTTGAAATCAACAAAATGTTCTTTTTTAATTCATTTGTCTTCTCTCTGCCCTTCAGTTTCTCCTCCAGTTCTGGCAGTTCCACCTGGAGGCCAAATAGTCAGTGCGCGAGAGGGAAGCAGTACTGAGCTGGTGTGCTTAGTGGTAGATGGCAAACCACGCCCACCTGTTTTATGGTCACGGACAGAAAAAGATCTGCTAATGCCGAATGGGAAACCAATCGTGGAGACACCCGACGGCCGCTTGAGGCTGAACTTTGTCAGCCGGGACATGATGGGTGCATACCGATGTCAGACTGCTCCATACAACGGGCTTAACATCAAACGGCGTGAGGCACAGGTCCAGTTAAACGTCCAATGTAAGTGTGGATCAGATCATTTTTAATTAACAACAAAGAAAGAAAGAAAGAAACTGGTATATTGATGCAGTTTTGTTCGTTTAGCCTGGTTGTGTTTCACACATTTGCACTACATATACATACAATAGTCAAATGTAATAAATTGGAGCATATAGCCCCAAATCATAAAAAAGTTGGGACAGTATGAAAAGGGCAAATAAAAACCCTCACTGTAATTATTAGATTTACTTTGACTTCTGTTTAATTTCAGACCATATGAACCCATAATAGGTAAGCTCCATTGAATTTAGTATCCATCTATTCCTTAAATGCAGGAATAGATGTATATTAAATTATATTAAATTCCTGCAACAACCCAGCCACATGGGGTGTACAGCCAGTACATTCTGAGTGCCAGTCCCAAGCCCAGATAAATGATGAGGGTTGCATCCAGTGATAAAAAAAAAAAAATCTAAAATAAAAGATACAGATTACAAATTGAATTTCCATACTGGATCGGCCGAGACCCGAGTTAACAACAACCACCACCAATGCTGTTGCCCAACAGGGTACCAGCGGAAATTGGGCTACTGCTGGGTGAAGAAGAAGAAGAGGGGGAAAACTTGTCCAGAGACAGTGAGAGAAGAGAAAAAACTAGAAAGGTGGAAGTGAGAGTCGGGACTCTGACTGTTGGCAGTATGATTGGTAAAGGGAGAGAGCTGGCTGATATGATGGAGAGGAGAAAGGCAGACATATTGTGTGTCCAACAGCGGAGTAAGGTGGTGGGTTCAAGATGTATCATGGTGAGGATAGGAAGAGAAATGGTGTTGGGGTCATTTTAAAGGAAGAGTATGTTAAGAGTGTGTTAGAGGTTAAGCGAGTGTCTGACAGGGTGATGAGTGTGAAGTTGGAAATTGAAGGAGTGATGATGAATATCATCAGTGCATATGCCCCACAGGTACCTTGTGAGATGAAGGATAAGAAGAATTCTGGAGTGTGTTAGATGAGGTGGTGGAGAGTGTGCCCAAGGATGAAAGATTGGTGATTGGAGTGGACTTCAATGGACATGTTGGCGAGAGGTGATGAGGAAGTAATGGGTAGATATGGTATCAAGGACAGAAATGTGGAAGGACAGATGGTAGTTGATTTTGCAAAAAGGATGGAAATGGCTGTGGTGAACACCTACTTTAAGAAAAGGAAGGAGCAAAGGATGACATATAAGAGTGGAGGAAGGTGCACACAGGTGGACTACATTCTGTGTAGGAGATGCAAGCTAAAAGAAATTAGAGACTGTAAGGTGGTGGTAGGAGAGAGTGTAGCTAGACAGCATAGGATGGTGGTTTTTAGGATGACTTTATAGGTGAAAAGGAAGAAGAGAGTGAGCGCTCAACAAATGATCAGATGGTGGAAGCTGAAGGAGGAAGACTGTTGTGTGAAATTCAGTGAACAGATGAGAAATGCACTGGATGGAGGGGAACCAATTTTGGACAACAGCAGATGTGGGGAGAGAGACAGCTAGGAAGGTACTGGGTATGACATCTAGACAGTGGAAGGAAGACAAGGAGACTTGGTGGTGGAACAAGTATGTCCAGGAAAGCATAAGGAGAAAGAGGTTAGCAAAAAAAAAAAAACAAATTGGGATAGTCTGAGAGATGAAGAAAGTAGACAGGAGTACAAGACGATGCCGCGTAAGGTGGAAAGAGAAGTGGCAAAAGCTAAGGAAAAGGCATTGAGCAAGCTGTACAAGAAGTTAAATAGTAAGGAAGGAGAACAGGACTTGCACTTATTGGCCAGACAAAGGGACAGGAAAGGATGTGCAGCAGGTTAGGATGGTAAAAGATGTAGAGTAGAGGGTAATGTGCTGACAAGTGGGGACAGTGTGTTGACAAGGTGGATGAAATATTTTAAGGAGCTGATAAATGAAGAAAATGAGAGAGAGAAAAGGCTGGATGATATGGAGAGAATAAATCAGGAAGTACAAGGAATAAGTAAGGATGAAGTGAGGGCAGGAAAAGGATGAAAGCGATTAAGAGTGGAAAGGCAGTTGGTCCATATGACATTTCAATGAAGGCCTGGAAATGCTTTGGAGAGATGGCAGTGGAGTTTCTAACCAGATTGTTTTTGTTTATTGGAAAGTGAGAGGATGCCTGAGAAGTGGAGACAAAGTGGACTGGTTCCTATTTTTAAGAACACAGGTGATGTGCAGAGCTGCAGTAACTACAGAGGCATAAAGTTGATCAGCCACAGCATGAAGTTATGGGAAAGAGTAGTAGAAGCTTGGCTTAGAAAGCAGGTGAAGATCTGTGAGCAGCAATATGGTTTCATACCAAAAAAGAGCACCACAAGTGCAATGTTTGCTCTGAGAATACTGATAGAGAAGTATAGAGAAGGCCAGAATGAATTACATTGTGTGTTTGTGGATTTAGAGAAAACGTATGACAGGGTGCGAAGAGAAGAGTTGTGTTATTGTATGAGGAAGTCTGGAGTGGAAGAGAAGTATGTGAGGGTAGTGCAGGACATGTACAAGGATAATGTGACAGTGGTGAGATGCACAGTAGGAATGACAGTCTCATTAAATGTGGAGGTGGGATTACACCAAGGATCAGCTCTGAGTACTTTCTTGTTCTCATTGGTGATGGACAGGTTGATGGATGAGATCAGACAGGTGTCCCCATGTACTATGATGTGTACAGATAACAATGTGATCTGTAGTGAGAGGAGCACAGGTTGAGTCTAGCATGGAAAGATGGAGATGTGCTCTGGAGAGAAGGAGAATGAAAGTCAGTAGGAGACTGAGTACATTGTTCACTTGGTGATACAAGCATCAGATTTCCCATGAATATTCTTCAGAAATCAGTGTTTGAGAAAAGAGTGCTGGCCACTTTAAAATCCAATATGGTGGCCCAATAGTGGTCAATGAAGAATTACACAGGGGTCAGAATATATATATATATATATATATATATATATATATAAATAAATGCTCCAATCATATTGAAAAGTATAACACATTATTTGTCTGAAGATAAACATTCCAAAAATGTATAGTTTGGACTATCTATGACTGAGTGATATGGAGTTATGGGGTAAAAACAGCAAGAATGGTGACAAAGGTCAGTTTCAGTTTGTACAGGGGTCAAAAGTAAGTAAGTAAGTAATGTTTATTTATATAGCACCTTTCACAGACAAGGAAAGTCACAACATGCTTCACAAAAAACACAGATAAAAACACTGAGAATAAAAGACAATGTACATCACAATAAAATAACTCTAAGACACACACAGTGGTCATAAAACAGCCCTCTCACTACTAAGGATTGAATGCCTGGAAAAATAGATGGGCTTTAAGTTTGCTCTTAAAAACATCGACAGAGTCCATCGAACGAAGAGACAAAGGGAGATCATTCCAGAGCCTTGGTGCAACGGCCTGGAAAGAGCGATCTCCTCGGGTCTTAAAGTGGGTACGAGGGACCCTCCAAAGGTTCTGATCCGCTGATCTCAGGCTCCGAGCGGGAGCGTAGGGACATAACAGGTCTCTAATGTAGGAGGGAGCCTGGCCATGCAAAGCTCTAAAAGTCAACATTAGGATATTAAAATGGAAACGCAGTGACACTGGGAGCCAATGAAGAGACTTTAAAATAGGAGAGATATGAGTCCTTTTGCTTGAGCGAGACAGCAGCCTTGCTGCAGAATTTTGGACCTGCTGCAGACGTGACAGCTCCTTTTTCTTCAGACAGGAAAACAAACTGTTGCAGTAGTCCAAATGAGAAGATACAAAGGCATGAATAATCAACTCAAGATCATCTTTTGAAACAATTGATCTGAGTTTGGAAATCTTCCTCAACTGGTTGCTTGGAATGATGCTCAAATGACATTTCTTTATCAAAGATAACACCTAGGTTTCTCAGGCTAGATTTTGCAGATGAGCTCAAAAGACCTAAATACTGTTTAATCCCCGGAATGACATCATCGGGGGCAACCACCAGCACCGCAGTTTTATCCGAATTTAACTGGAGCGAATTTGCACCGAGCCATTGTTTTATTTTCTCAAGGCAGTTCAGTACAGAGTCCAATTTCTGGATCTCAGGGGCTTTAAATGAGCAGTAAATTTGGATGTCATCAGCAAATAAATGATAAGAAACATCAAAGAACTCCTGGATAATCTTTCCCAAGGGGGAAACATAAAGCAAAAACAAAATGGGCCCCAAAACAGAACCTGGGCTACACCACACGTCAAACTGGCAGAGTCAGAAATGATCTGATTTGCAGTAACACTAAAGCTACGACCTGACAAATAAAAGATGAACCACGCTAGAACAGTCCCTGACAAACCAACCGAATTGCGTAGTCTTGTTTGCAGGATTTTATGATCGACAGTGTCAAATGCGGAGGAGAGGTCTAATAGGACTACAACGGTGCACTTTCCACAATCTGCAGACATCAAAATATCACTAGATACTTTGAGTAGGGCGGTTTCTATAGAGTGATGCCTGCGGAAACCAGACTGATAGGTGTTAAACATGTTGGAAGTCACTAAGAAGGAAATTAGCTGATCACAGACCACCTTCTTCAAGACTTTGGACAGGAATGGAAGTTTGGAGATAGGTCGGAAGTTTTTCAGATCAGAAGGGTCCAGATTAGACTTTTTGAGAAGTGGTTCCACAAATGCATGTTTAAAAGAGCTGGGGAATACACCAGAAGACAGGGAGACATTTATCAACATGGTAACCCAGGGGCCAATGACATCGAAAACACATTAACAAGGAGTCTACACAGTAGAACATCAGAAGGACATACAGAGGGCTTCATCCTGGTTATCAAAGCTGAGATATCAGCCTGTGTTACAGGATTAAAAAAGGACCATGTACGGGGAGCAGGCTCATCAACATCAGTGACACCGTACGTGTGCAAGGGGAGATTAGCTTTGATGTCCTGAATTTTGCAGACAAAAAATTTAAGGAAACCATTGCTGTCAGCTTTGCAGGATACAGGTGCTAATGGAGCAACAGGACACACAATAGAGCTGATAGTGTCAAACAGCACCTGGGGTTTTTTCTTATTTAAGATGATAAGCTGACAAAAATATTCAGATCTGGCATTTTTATCATTTCATTTAAAGAGGACGTAAGTTCCCTGAGGTGCAACCTATGGACCTCAAGTTTAGAAGACTTCCACAAATGCTCAGTTTTCTGACATAGTCGCTTCAAATCTCAGATACAGTCATTAAGCCAAGGGTTTATGGTCTTCTTAGTCACCAAGTTGGATTTAAAAGATGCGACCTCATCCAAAATGGATTCACAATGACCGTTGAAAGTGTGAAGAAAGCTGTCCACAATATGACACTCCATGAACAGCTTAGAGTCAAACCTGGCTGAGAAACCAGCTGCAGTGTCCTCAGTGATGATGCACCTCTGAGACCTAATCTCAGATCGCACAGGCTCAGGAGTGAAAGAAAAATCAAATAAAACACACCAATGGTCGCTCATGTGAACATCCTCTATACAGAGGATGGCAACATTAAGGCCAAGAGAGAAAACCAAGTCAAGAGTGTGACCTTTCTGATGTGTGGGACCAGAAACATGCTGCTCAAAATTAAAAGTCTCAGTCAATGTTAAAAGTTCCATTGCAGTGGAAGAAGTGCTGTCATCAACATGAATATTAAAATCACCAATAATTAAAATGTTTTCCAACTTTATTATTGATGATAAAAAGTCACTAAAGTCCTTTAAAAAGACAGCAGCATGTCCAGGAGGACGATAAATCAGCACACAATAAAAAGAGTCAGCAGAACCAACTTTAAACAGCTGAGATTCAAAGGAGGGAAAGTGTTCCTGAAGACCACCGCGAGACCTCCTCCTCGACGAGAGGGGCAGGGCATCCCAAAAACGGAGCATCCATCAGGACAGAGTTCATTTAAATCAGGGGTGGCCACGTTCGGTCCTTGAGAGCCACCTTCCTGACACTCTTAGTTGTCTCCCTGCTCCAACACACCTGAATCCAATGAAAGGCTCATTAAAAGTCTGCTAATGAGTCTTTCATTGGATTCAGGTGTGTTGGAGCAGGGAGACAACTAAGAGTGTCAGGAAGGTGGCTCTCCAGGACCGAACTTGGCCACCCCTGATTTAAATGAATAAACTCCCCTTCTCTCTGCCATGCCTCCGTGAGGAACAAAAAAAAATCCAAGTTATGCCTGATAAAAAGTTCATTCAGGGAAAAAGATTTGCTTGCAATTGAGCGGACATTCAACAGACCCATCCCACCCACAGCAGTGAGACCAGCTGTGTTGTACATCTTAGAGACGGTGGCATGGCAGAACTGAAGATTTTGCAATTCTCTTTGGGAGTGACGAGAATGGACAGGATTAGGAATGAACACATCAGAGGGACAGCTCAGGTAGGACGGTTTGGAGACAAAGTCAGAGGTGAGATTGAGATAGTTTGGACATGTGCACTGTGCAGGGTATATAGAGAGAAGGTTGCTGAGGATGGAGCCACCAGGCAGGAGGAGAAGAGGGAGGCCAAAGAGGAGGTTTATGGATGTGATGAGGGAGGACATGCATGTGGCTGGTGTAACAGAGTAAGTTACAGAGGACATAGTGAGATGATCTGAACTCTAAAGCCTGGTTCACACGGCATCTTAAGGACGCCCTGACAATTGTGATGACGCTAAAGATAATCTTGTCAAATATTCATGCGTGGTGTGTTAAGAGCTTTTGAACTGCCCTTAGTCTGGCCCATCACCTATTCCAGGGTGTCTATTCCAGGGTGCTGGAGAGGAGAATTCGACTGATAGTCGAACCTCGGATTCAGGAGGAGCAGTGTGGTTTTTTTATCCTGGTCGCGGCACACTGGACCAGCTCTACACCCTCCATCGGGTGCTCGAGGGTTCATGGGAGTTTGTCCAACCAGTCCACATGTGCTTTGTGGATCTGGAGAAGGCATTTGACCGTGTCTCTCGAGGCGCCATGTGGGGGGTGCTCCAGGAGTATGGGGTCCGGGGTCCTTTGGTAAGGGCTATCCGGTCCCTGTACGACTGCAGCAGGAGCTTGGTTCGTATTGCCAGTAGTAAGTCAAACCTGTTTCCAGTGCACGTTGGCCTCTGCCAGGGCTGGTCTTTGTCACCGGTTCTGTTCATTACCTTTATGGACAGAATTTCTAGGCACAGCCAGGGTGTAGAGGAGGTCCGGTTTGGGAACCACAGAATCTCATCTCTGCTGTTTGCGGATGATTTGGTCCTGTTGGCTTCGTCAAACCAGGACCTTCAGCATGCACTGGGGCGGTTTGCAGCTGAGTGTGAAGCATCCGGGATGAAGATCAGCACCTCCAAATCCGAGGCCATGCTTCTCAACCAGAAAAAGGTGCCTTGCCCTCTTCAGGTCGGTGGGGTATCCTTGCCTCAGGTGGATGAGTTTAAGTATCTTAGGGTCTTGTTCACAAGTGAGGGATGGATGGAGCGTGAGATCAATGGATGGATTGGTGCAGCAACTGCAGTGATGCGGTCGCTGTATCAGACCGTCGTGGTGAAGAGAGAGCTGAGTAGGGGGGCAAAGCTCTCAATTTACCGATCAATCTACGTTCCAACCCTCAACTATGGTCAAGAGATTTGGCTCATGACCAAAAGAACAAGATCCCGAGTACAAGCGGCCGAGATGAGTTTCCTCCGCCGGGTGGCTGGGCGCTCCCTTAGAGATAGGGTGAGGAGCTCTGTCACTCGGGAGGAGCTCAGAGTCGAGCCGCTGCTCCTCCACATCGAAAGGAGCCAGCTGAGGTGGCTCGGGCATCGTTTCCGGATGCCCCCTGGACGCCTCCCTGGAGAGGTGTTCCGGGCACATCCCATCGGGAGGAGGTCCCGGGGAAGACCCTGATCACGCTGGAGGGACTACGTCTCTCAGCTGGCTTGGGAATGCCTCGGGGTTCCCCCAGATTTGCTGTGGGAGGTGTGTGTGGATCGGGAGGTCTGGGCAGCTTTGCTTGAGCTGCTGCCCCCGCGACCCGACCTAGGATAAGCAGAAGAAAATGGATGGATGGTGTGTTAAGAGTGCTCTGATCTGGTCGAAAGGACGTCAGGAGTGCTCCAATCGCAAATTGGGGATATTCAACATGTTGGATTGTCTTGGCCCGATATCGCAGCGTGTGTCGTGTCCAAGAATCAAAACGGTTTGCCTATCTCCGTTTGTTTACACTGAAGTCACGTTTAATCTCGAGAGATTTTGTGAGATTTCCTGTCTGACCTGGGAATGTTCATGTGTGAAATCTGTTTGTGTGTGGTGTGTTGTTTTTACCATGTGGCTGCACACCACACACTATTCGACCAAATGTGTCACATCTATGATTTTTTATCTCCAAGTTTGTGGTCTCTCAGGTTTTGGAAACCTACAGATAATTTTAAAATCCTGCCGTGTGAACCAGGTGTAATGGGAGCAACTGAAAGAAGACGAAGAAGAAATTCCATAAATGAAATCTTAAGGCCCCTTCACACATAGTGCAAAGTTTGGTCAAAAATGGCAAAACAGCGTGAGACAGTTTGAATTTGCGCACCATGAAACGTAGCACTGACGGGCAGGCATCAATTGCACAATCCTGGTGCAAGAGTTCCTGCACATGAGTGTCTTGTCAAGCAGGAACAGTGCGAGGTGCACCACATCGTGCCACTTATGTGGAATAAAAAACAAACAAACAAACAAACAAAAAAAAACAGCTGGTACCTGTGGGACCACATTGCACCGCTTATGTGGAATAAATGAAACAAAAATCAAAAAACCATACCACCCACGAGACTCAAAAGCGCACCTTCCAAAAGCTCTGATTGCCAGTCAGAAACTTTACCACTTAACTACAGAGCTGTCCTTTGAAAACTGTGGGAATCTGCCTCATATCAGGAAGGACATTGAAGTATTACAAAAAAAAAATTAAAATCACACACCATATAAAACACCGCATTTATCAAGCGAGGAATACAATCATGGTCACTGAGATACAGTCATGACATGACATGAATGAGAAGCAGTGGGCTCTGATCATGTCCACATCTACTGGTCCAGTGCATCCAGTTGGCTGCACTCGCGTGTTCTGCCAAATGTGCATGTCTTGTGGATGGCATGCCGCAACACAAACACCGTGTCATGTGGAACAGAGCTCACGTGGGTGACGTGATGGTCAGATCACCTGCTGCGTGTTCTGATCCAATGGTCCGTTTCAACCGGGGGGGGGGGTGTCAGTGTCTGCTCTGTGCTCGCTTGCTGCAGCTTGTCGCCACGGTGATATATGTTTTTATTTATGTCCATGTAAGTACAGCAATCAGACACATGTACCTCACACATGTGCCTCACAGTGGACAGTTGTTAGTCCATGTCTGTCCAAACACGGTAGGTGTTGTCCAGCTTGGATGTCCAGAATGATAGATCCCCTCAGCTGATCCTGTCAGAAGTCACACCTCCTGTGAGTGAAGCGCACACCCACGTGTCCGTGAGTGTGTTTGCAAAGTCACACTCATGGGGAACTTAGACAAATTTCACAGCAGCACAACAGTGGTTCTCTGCAGTCTGTTGTTGTGCCAAGCGTGCGACTGGCCACACATTTTCTAAGTACCATGTGAGCGGTGTTAGATATTTGTGTGTGTCACCTGGAATTTGGCCGGCGAGAGGGTGCAATGTGTTCGCACAGTGCACACTGTCTTTCAGCTGCTGGTGTGCGCAAATAGTTGTAGCAACAGGTGTACAAGGAGTTAGAGGCAGGTAGGATTCTACACGTTTTGCATACAATTCCTGCTTTGTATGCACGTCGACCAAACTTTGCACTATGTGTGAAGGGGCCCTTTGGTTCATATTATTTGCAATGAAATAAAAATCATTCAATCAAATTATTATTATTATTATTATTTTTTTACATTTTCCACATCATTCAAGTGTCTATGATTCAGGGTTGCATTTTCTTGGTACTGAGGTAAGCATTAAATTACAAAAATTATACCTAAAAAATCCTTTTGAAGAATTGCATTCCTTGCCATCGCATGCTCTACAGGTTGTCACACAAGTAATTCTCTGTCAGCCGTATTACAACACCTGATAATACACAAGCCATGTGTATGCAAGGCACATATGAGTACAGATGATGCACATTTGTAAAAGGTCCAGTAGGTGCCATTGTTCAGCATGTCTTCCCTTTGATGTGAACTGTGGAACAATCTTCCAAAACATGGATGTTACAAACATTAGAATAGAGTGCAAGATGGTGTTTCAAGTTTGTCGTCACTAATTTGAACTTCTGATGAAAAGTGTTGGAGTCACCTCTAGCCACAATTCTGTTCATCTTTTAATTATAGTTTTACTTTCACATTCTGTTGTATATTTCATACTGTTTTTGGGATACAAACATTGGAACAGTGTTCCAAAACACAGGTTTTGTAGTGGTGTTGTTCCAGATTCGCTGAGCCTGAGCAACTGAGGATGGCCGAAAGAAAAATAAATAAATACATGACATTAATGAGGCAAAGTGAACCCACAAAATTCCATTGTTGAAGCATTTTAGCAGTAATACCTATGCAACAGTAACATGTTAAGAAATGTAAAAAGATAACTGTAATAGTGACAGAGGGAACAGATTCCTGATAAAGAAACTGTAAATGTTTCATTTTTTATACACAGTTCCTATTTAAAGGGAAGTGTAAACCCCAAAGAGCTGTAATTGGACAACACAGATCTTTCTTTGTTGCTGTGGGAATATTGGAAATCCATTCAACCACAACATGTCTCACAATGCTAACCCCCAATTATGGCATAATCCTGACACTTAGCTCAAAATTACAGTCAGCCCCCTTAACAGCAATAAGGAAGCAGATGCTAATGTAAGGAGGTGGAATCAAAGGAAAAGGTGATGCACCTGCACAGTTTAAAGACTGTTTCCTCTATGCACGCGCATCTCCCCATTGCTAGCTGTCAAGGGCCGTGTGTCATTATATTTCTCCCAGTGGATGGGATTTGAGAAATGAATAGGTTCACTCTCGCTTAAAGAATATATCTTTGCACACTGGTACATGATTACCTACGTCTATCTATTTCTGCGAGGTCACAATAAGATGGAACTCCCTCATACTAAGAAAGAGCATTTTGATTACAGAGTTGCATGCAAATGTTTGAGAAGAGTTATGCTTGTATGTTATGATTTTTACATATTTATTTATGTATTTGATCATAGCATCAAACTACTGACATCAAGCAATAAGTACAATTGTGATTGGAGGTTTATATACACCTGTCACGGGCATGAGTGTCATGGTAAGTTTGGGCTTTTAATGATGCTTCTTGATGTAGGCATCAGCAAGCTTCTGGCATAAATCTGGTTGGATAATTGAACACCGTTCTTGGCAGAATTGGCAGAGTTCATTTAAATAGGTCAGTTTCCTAGCACATACCTGGCTTTTCAGCACAACCAAAAAAATTTCAATAGGGTCGAGGTCAGGGCTTTGGGAAGGCCATTCCAGATTCCTGCTTTATCCAACCCAGAGCCAGTCTGATTTGTGTTTGGGATCATTGTGCTGCTGGAACACCCAATTGTGTCCAAGTTTCATGTTGTGTTATCAGTGTCTGAATGAACCCAAGATGTAGACAGTAACCATGTAGGGAGGTAAGATGATTACAAAGGTGATTTATTTTCCAACAAAAGAAACACGTGAGTTCAATCCAACAACCGAAGTGAGTTCAGCAAGCTGGGAGAGTTCAAAAGATACCACAGGTGTCAAAAAAGCAACCAAACTCAGGGAAATGGGCACAGAAAAGAAACACAATGCCAAACACACAGAGGCATGACAATCCAACTACTATTAAATCAAGAATGGGTGGAGACAAAGATAATACAAATATTCATGACTAAATCACAGGGGGAACCAAAGAGAAGAATCTGGCAACAAAACAGCAAATAGTGTGGCCTTAAGTAAAGAAACATAATGAACAAACCAGTGGCAGATGTTCAGGAGAAAATAGGGGAAGCCGGAACACAAAACACACATGCTGAAACTAACATACATGCAAAGAGACTCAGAAACCAGACGAAGCCCAGGGTTCAGTAGAAACAAAAACATCATGATAATGATAAACAGAAAGAGAACCACAAGACAGCAATTACAAAACTGAAGACAAAGGCAGAAAACAAACATGGAACTCGAAGATGTGACAGAGTGCAAACAGGAAGACATAACAAAATTTACAGGTGAGGACACAGGACTGAAACACATGGACCCAGACAGGGTCACCAGGATACTAACAAAAGGACACAGATAGAACACAATGACAATCAACAGAGGGATGCAGACAGGGGACAGATCAAAAATACATTAACACAATGGACACAGGACAAACCACAACATTTCAACTGCTTCACAGTTGATCTGAGGTGTCGTTGAAGAATTTGGACATAGTTCTCCTTCTTCATTATTCCATCCACTATACAATGAGCAAGTACCAGTGGCAGCAAAACAGCCCCAGAGCATGATGCTACCACCACCATTCTTGAGACGTAGTAGTGTTTTTAGGTTTGAATGCCTCGCCTTTACTCCTCCAAACATACGTCATCATTGTGGTCAAATGGCTCAAGCTTTTTCTTGTCTGACCATAAAACCTTGTCCATGTGGGCAGCTGCAAATTTAATGTGCATATCTCACTCCAGTCAATGCTATCTTAAAATATAGACAGAGGGAGGTAACAGACAAACTGATAAATGCAAAGGGATGTAAATAAATGGTGAAACACACAGAGGTGACGAAGGTAATCCAGATACTCACAACCACAGTAGGAGACAAAGAAGATCCCAATAATCATGACAAATTCATGGAGGGAACCAAAAAAATAATCTGGCAACAAAACAGGAAATAATGCAGGCTTAAATAGTGGCAACATAAACGAACAAACAAGTGACAGAGGTGTGAAATTAGGTGAGGCCGGAACACAAAACATGCACATAAACTAATACACACAAAGTGAGAACTCAAAAGAAACCCAGCATAGAGTGGAACCAAAAACATCCTGTGTGTCATGGAAAGAAAGACAAATTTAAATGCCATATTTTGATTGAAGTATATTAATATAGACTGTCCAATAAAAGTGGCAAAGAAAAAAAAATGCACTCAGCAAGCTGTTGAATGATTAATATCTTAGGGAAAAAGGCCCTGGTCTGTATTATAGTTGTAGGAGTGAAGCTGTTTTAACAACTGTCTTGACCAACAGTAAGAAGGTAAATCTACTAGAATAAATAATACTGTTGACGTTGAGCCTGAATTTTTTCAGACCTTTAAATATGCATGGTAGAGGATCTGTTACAGAACTAGGGAGGGATCTCATTTATCACAGTTGCAGCTGCATTTATTTGTTGTCAGTCAGCAAAATGCAAGAGTGGCCCACTGTTTATTTCTGTAGATGGAGCAGTTAAAGTATAGACTCAACAAAATCATTAAAAAGTTTATTGAATAAATATTTTAAACTAAGTTTACTGATACTTTGTGTCAAAAGTTCTGTATTATGTCTGCATACCTCCTGGAAACAGAAACCATATGGCACTGTATCCACAAACCACTATAGGAGTTATGTTAGACATGGGGTTTGATTGGCTGTCACTCTCTGTCACTGAACAAAACATTTCGGTCACGATTTACCAAACATTTGTGTGTAAAAAAAAACATCTGCAAATCATCATCCACAAACAAGTGTGCAAACATATGTACTAATGTTTCAAATGTGCAAAATAGCATGTATTGTCTATTTAATAATTTACCTTAAATAATGTGCAGCTTTGCATGTCCACTCATGTATGCAAAATAATGGGAGGAGAAGATGGAAATACGTTAATTTAGCAAAAATAATTTGATTAATTAAGCCTGAAAGAAATTTAAGAGGCTTGTGATTTTGTCTAGATTTTGTCAGTTTGAAAACTGAGAGCCATTTGTGTGTGTGTGTGTTCAGTACCATGGTGGGGGGGCACACAGGACAGGACTGAAACACCAGGTCAACACTGAGGACAGTTCCACTTACAAATGAACTCCCACAAATCTATATGATTCTGACTCTGTTTTGTCCTCTCCAGTTGTGTGAATGTAAAATGAATATATCGACACGAGAGTCAGTACCCATCTTGTGAAATGCATGACCGTAGTTTTACACCGACAGTTTAAGGCAGTGGTGGAAAGGCTGGAATGTCTTTGGACACCACTGGTTTAAGGTGACCCCGGGAAATTTCCACGACAGCAGAAATGAATCCAGACTTGCACTGCACACCTCCCATAAAATGGCAGACAAACCCTTTTCAAGTCACATTCATTTTCGATTTGACAAATCATCAATGAATAACATTTTCAGTTAAAATGTCTCTCTTATTTTGCACATACCCGCAAGTGGCTGATTGATTTTCTTTTTTGTGCTTATACGATACAATACAATATACTTTATTGGCCCCATTGGGAAATTTGTCTTGGACTTCAAGTGCTTTGCAAACATTCCTGTCTCAAAATCAATAAATATAACAACAAACAGTACACTGCTTACATGCCTATGTGCCATTGGCATGGTCATTAACAGGCACAAAATCTTCATTTACAACCCCAATTCCAATAAAGTTGAGACGTTGTGTTGTAAATAAAAACAGAATACAATGATTTGCAAATCCTCTTCAACCTATATTCAATTGAATACACCACAAAGACAAGATATTTAATATTCAAACTTATAAACTTTATTGTTTTTGTGCAAATATTTTTTTTCATTTTGAAGTGGATGCCTGCAACACATTTCAAAAAAGCTGGGACTAGCTATAGGTGGGAAAAGCTATAGGTTGAAGAGGATTTGCAAATCATTGTATTCTGTTTTTATTTACATTTCACACAGCTTCCCAACTTTACTGGAATTGGGGTTGTAGATTCTGCTGCCTACATGATATTAATACCCACTGTCATTTAAGCACTTTGCAACCCACCTGCAAAACATTCACAACCCACCATGCAAAATTTTTGAATTCTCTCATAATTTAGTACTCACATAGGATCTCAGTAAATCAGGCCCCTAATCTGCAATGTCCCAGTCCACTCAGTGGAAAGTGGACACCAACCTTGGCTGGGGAAGTAAACCATGGTAGACTGCCATCTTGTTAGGGGGAATTGAAGACACCCATCTCTGCCCCGTTATGAAGCAGCAAGGGGCATCAAGGCCTATAGACATATTTATATTTCTATACTTCCGAAGATTTCTCTCCCAAGTCTCCTAAATCATGCAGGAGTGAGAAGTTGCCCCTGGCATATGTATAAAACACTAGCATATGTATAAACATTGAGAACCACTCTAGGTCCTGAATACCAACCACTAGGGTTGAGCCAGATACTTGTTTCAGACGAGTATCCGGTACGGATAAAGCATTTTTGCTGAGTACGAGCATGATATGAGTAAAACTCATCCATATCTGTGCTTGTGCTGAAGGAAAATCCTCATTGGCTAACTGACTGTCTTCACACTCTGTGATTGGCCAGTCTCACACAACGCTTGCCCCTCCCTACACAGACATGTCTCTCTGCAGCCTCTCGCACACACACAGACAGGGACTGATCTCTCTCTCTCTGTGTTTGGCTTGACTCTACCTCACATTGTTCTCTCAGTGCTCCTTAAGTTTTCTTCATCTGGTTTCTATTTCGGTTTGTATGATATTTAAAGTGACTTGGTGAACTTGTTTCATATCGTACGTGGTGCATTTCACAAGACAGAGCTGAACGGTTCATGTCATGTCTGTCACTGCCTCCAGTCCAGTCAGGTTTTTTGTTTGTTTGTTTGTTTTTTAACCATTTGTTTGCTCTTAGTTTGGCTGCTGATATAAAGTCAGTTGGAAAACTTTGCTCATACTGAACGCGGTGCTTTTGAGAAGAATATAGTGAACAAGGCTGACATATTTCCCCGTTTGCTATCACTGGATGCTTGCATGAATCACCAAGTTCACACAGATCATTAAAAAATAAACAGTCTTACAGACCACTTACAGACATCCACACATATAAATGAACACACAAAGTAGCCTATATTAATATTTTTATTGAATATGGGTGCATGCAGTGTCTGACACTTACACACACACACACACACACACACACACACACACACACACACACACACACACACACACACACACACACAAACCTTATTCAATGTTGTTTAACATTGTGTGGAAAAAATGCCAAGAATGTTAGGTAGTAAAAATAAATAAATAATTTGAAAAAAAGACAGTTTGATCATAAAATAAAAAAGTGTATTTAGCATAGTTTTGGTTGTAACACTAAATTGTTGAATCAATCACTGTGCCAAGGAGAGAATCTCTTTAGGGTCAGTGACCCTATGGCCTTGTGTAGCACATGCAACACTTAAAAATAGTTCTATTTCAGAATTTACTGTTATTATCTCCGCCAAGGAGGTTATGTTTTTGATCGAGTTTGTTTGTTTGTTTGTTTGTCTGTCTGTTTGTCAGCAGGATAACTCAAAACGTTTTGAACGGATTTTGATGAAATTTTGTGGAGTGGTTGGAAATGACAAGAGGAACAAGTGATTAAATTTTAGTGGTGATCCGGATCACGATTCAGATCCAGGAATTTTTTAAAGGATTCTTCACCATTGAGGGATAGGGGGAATTTTAACATTCTAGTTTCTAACTCCACAAAAACAAGGCAGAAAGGCTTGAAAAAATTAGGGTGTAACATAGTCAAATGTTCTATCAAACAACAAAGTTTGGTGATGATTGGATCCAGATTCCGGATCTGGTGATCCAGAATATGCAAAAATATAGGGAAAATAGAAAATGTGTCAGTGTGAGGTGACAAATGAAGCTAGAGATGCACAACTAACACCAAATTGTAGCTGAATCTGTACTGATTCATTAAGGTGTCATCAAATTTGATGTAGCTTCAAATGTTATGGAGCTAGATCCAGAAGAAAACTGCCATTACGGAAAAATCGTTTTTATACAATAACTTTTGAATTAATAAAGACATAAAAGTGATTCCAAGTTCTAGTGGTATGTTTTCATGGTCAAGGATGTCAAATATAAAGGAAAGAAAAGTGTATGTATCATAGTTTTGGTTGTAACACTGAATTGTTGAATAGATCACTGTGCCAAGGAGGGAATCTCTTTAGGGTCAGTGACCCTATGGCCTTGTGTAGCACATGCAACACTTAAAAAATAGTTGTATTTCAGAATTTACTGTTATTTATTTAGAGAAGTGTTTCATAAATGTTAAAAAATTCATATATTTGCAGTTTAGTTGAATAATAAATTGAATTTTGTCTCTTTGTTTTTGTCTATAAGCACATGCAATATCAATATCAGTGCTCAGATGACAGTAGCTTCTGGGAAAGGTGCAAGTTGCAATAAACTATGATGCCAAGCGCTAAGGATACATGCTATCCAGTCACAGCAGGTGAAACTTTTTTTACTAGCGAACATCATTGTTAGACTTTTTTAGGTTCAATGATTCCATGGCGTGTAGATGTTATGGCGTCAGTGACCCCATGGCCTTGGCGGAGGTTTGCACTCTCCGAGTGCTTCTAGTTTGATATAAAATCATTTCAGTGATACCCAAGGATTCTCCAGACAGACCTAATATTGAAAGTATTCAGTCATCATCTCAACTCATGAGAGGTGTCCAGGTCTTATAACCATAAAATTCAACCACAAACACTAGGACCCTATTGACTTGGGCCTTCATTCCTCAATGTCATCAAACCTTTGTCCAACAACCTCATGACTCCATAGCCAAGTTTCAAGATATATGAATATCATAGCCCGAGGCAGTGTCAGCACTCTCCCCATATACAAATACACTGCTGATAGACATGTCCAGGAAGTCATTAAAAGCCTGGCATCTTAGTTTTGATTCAGGACATTCACAAACCCAGACACTTAGTCCTCACTCAGCCTTTCAAGTGCTGCAATTGGGGCATCCATAGACTCCATGAAGATTATAGCATCATATGCAAACTCAATGTCAGTGAATCTTAACTCACTGACAAAGGCCCCTAAGTGTCTGGACAACATGACTACAACCAACACCTAGTCCATGCAAGCACTGAATAGAGCAGGACCCTGAATAGATTTCTGATCATATGTGCATCTGTCTGAAAATACATAATCAGGCAAGCCTCAGACTTTGATCTGATTGAGGCATACAGATCACTCCTTGTAAGGTACAGGAGGAAACTATCTCAGATTTATGATAAAAAGAAAAAAGAAACACTCCCTCACCACCCTTTCACAAGGATTTACAAGATTTACTAATGCAGATGAAGCAATGCAGCAACATTTGTGAGCTTTGTTGTCCACACTGACAATGCCTGATTAATGGATCACTATGCCACCCCAGATACAGTACTGCAAGGGAAATAAAACAGGTCAAGAGAGAACTTGTAAGAAAAGGGAAGCATTAGGGACTGAGATGAAGGTGTGGTCAATTAGAATTAGTTAAAATGATGAATAAAAGAAAGCTATGAAACAGAGGAGAGTACGTAATTGAGGAATAATGGTTGCATTGTGTTTGTAGAACATACAAGCCACAGTTTGCATATTCTCTATTTAAATGTAATACGTTTGTTCAAATTATAGATGAATCACAGTCTCCCTGGGAAAGCTTGCGCCAGGGTATGAGAGAGGAGACTTTAACCACTAGTTAAACCTCAGATTCAGGAGGAGCGATGCAGGTCCCATCCTGGTCATGGAATGGATGACCAGCTCGTGACCTTCATAAGAATATTAGAAGGGTCTTGGGAGTATGACCAACCAGTCTACATGTGTTCTGTGGACTTGAAAAAGACATACCAGGTCCCTCAAGGTGTCATGTTGAAGGCAGTGCAGGAGTAAGGGGTATTGGAACCACTGCAGCTGGCTGCAAAATACTGTAGTACCTATCCAGTCTCTATATGACCAAAGTAGGAGCTGTGTCCACATTCTCAGCATTACATCAGAGAGGTTTCTGGTGGGTATTGGACTCTGCCAGGGCTGCCCCTTGCCACCAATTCTGCTCATGATAGTCATGTACAGGGTTTCAAGGTGCACTCAGGGACTGGAAGATGTCCAATCTGGTGACCTCAGAGTTGCACCTCTGCTTTTTTGTGGATGATGTGGTTCTGTTGACTTCATCAGGCAATGACCTGTGATGCACACTGAGAAGACTTGACGCAGAGTGTGACCTGACTGGGATGACAATCATCACCTCCAAATCTGAGACCATGGTCCTCTGTCAGAAAAGGGTGGATTGTCCCCTCTGGATCATGGGAGAGTTTCATTGCCCCAAGTGTAGGAGTTTAACTATCTTGGGTCTTGTTCATGAGTGGGGATAAGTTGGAGCATGAACTTGATACCCAGATTGGGGTGGCACCTGATGTTTTAATGGATGCTGTACTGGGATCCCCCAGGAAGAGTTGTAGGACTTGGCTGAGGATAGAGAAGTGTGGGATGAGCTGCTGTGTCTGCTGCCACCACAACCTGGACCCAGACAAGCAGCAGAAAATGAATGAGTGAACTTTTTTACATTTGGAGGAGAAACTGTTTTTCCTCATTGCCATTCTCACTGATATCAATCAGCTCACTGCTGGCTAAGAAATAGTACCTCTCTTTGGGACCTATCATTCTTTTACTGCATCCTGCATTCTCCCATACTATACCATTCTTTCCTCACCTCCTGACTGAACGATTGACTCCCATCACTTTCACACCACACTTGCCTTAACATTTGTCTTCTTCACAGTCTTCATCCATCTAAGAGTAACCCACAGTAGAGCACAACAAGAGGTTTAGCGGTCCCAAACCCAAAATTTCAGAGTTGAATATGTAGTCAATTCTATGTAGTTAATTATGGACATTTTTTGGACCCAGTGTGATTCACACACTCACTCACTGACTCCATTAATCCTGTGCTTGCCCTGCTATTTGCAGGGGAGTTTTTCTTACAGTTTTTCTTACATTTTAGCATGAAAGATGGCAGTCTTTTTTTTTTTTTTTTTTAAACAAATGTCATGAAAAGTAAATGAAAAACTTGCACTGAAAAAATAGAATAGTTGGACCAACTTTTCATTTGGTAATACTTAAATGAATTAAGTTGTTCTGGGTTAATTGTCAAGTAATGGTTCCACTATAACCTTATTAAAGTGCTTAATTTGGTAACATTCAAAATAATTGCATTTGTTGAAATTAAATTAACATCAGCTAATAAATTTGTTACTAACTGCAGCATTTTAATTGTGTTTTCTCATGTTTCATTTTGAGGCATTAATTTGATAATATATTAGTTTCCAAATGTCCAGTAGAAAGCTTGTATTTTTTTTTTATTAATGTGATTATTTAAGACCAGACTTTTCAATAACTTTTTAATTATTAGAATTTATTTGGGAGAGAATGTGTCTATCTTCATCTCATGACTTGCAATTGTTGCTTGAATATATATTTTTTTTTTTGCAATCACTATGAAATGGTAAATGGACTGCATTTATGTAGTGCTTTTCCATCTGCATCAGATGCTCAAAGTGCTTTACAATTATGCCTCACATTCACCCCGATGTCAGGGTGCTCCCATACAAGGCGCTCATTACACACCAGGAGCAATAGGGGATTAAGGACCTTGCCCAAGGGTCCTTAGTGATGTTCCAGTCAGGCGGGGATTTTAACCGAGGATCTTCTGGTCTCAAGCCCAACACCTTAACCAGTATTCTTTCCTCATTTGCGTTTTGTCTTTATTTTTACTTTGATTATAAAATAGTAGTAACCTGCATGTCTTTGGATGTGGGAGGAAGCCAGAGCACCCGGCGAGAACCCAGGCCTACACAAGGAGAACACACAAACTCCACAAAGAAAGGCCACAGGTGGGAATCAAACCCATGACCTTCTCACTGTGAGGCAACAGTGCTAACCACTATTCCACCGTGCTGCCTGCAAGAAAACCATATGCACGTGGAAACGTCTTTGTTTGATGAATTCAGGTCAGCATACCCAGACTTTCTTTGTGTGAACTGATACAAATAATCCTAAACTCTTGATCAGAGCTAATTGGTTCCAAGATACTGGCTGTCAATTTTATTTTGTAAGGTATTGTCTGCTACAGAAAAAAAACAGTTTTTAATCTCCCATTTACAGTTAACTATAGTTGATAAACTTTACAGATAAACATCTGTAAAGTCTCATATACCTGTGTCTGTGGATGCAAACATTCTCCTTTCATTTTCTGCCATTTTTCTGGGTCTGGATCTCAGTGGCAGCAGACCAAGCTGCTCAACCAACCCATCCCTATTTTTTGGCCAAGTTCTCGAACACATCTTGAGGAATACTGAATCCTTTCCAAGCCAGCTGGGAGACACAATCCCTCCAGCATGTCCTGGATCTTCCTTGCGGTCTCAGTTGGATGTGTCTGAAAGACAAACTCACTGCCTTTTCTTTTTTCTTGTATTTATTATTATTATTATTATTATTATTATTATTATTATTATTATTATTATTATTATTATTATTATTATTATTATTATTATTATCCACCCATCCATTGCCTATACCTTCTGACTCCAATTAAGGGTCACGTGAGGGCAGGGGAGCTGGAGCCTATGCCAGCAGTCATTGGGTGTGAGGCGGAGCAGGGGCGTAGGTTTGCATATGGACCATAGGGACAAGTCACAACCAATATTTTGGGATGGCAAAATAGTCCCTACCAATATTTAGCATTTTTGTTTATATAACAAAATCATTCACTATTTTTTTGCGAACTCGATACTATAATTTTAGTCGTCACGTTTTGTGTTTTCGACGTGCCAGAGTGACAGGGTTACCCATGTTGCAATTTCATTGGCTCACGTTCTTCTCACATGGACGTAAACAAAGCGCATGTCGTGGCAGGCAGTGCTTCATTTGTAAAGTGGGAGGTCCCGGAGCGCAGAGGATGGGTGGCTCCGGTGCAGTGTTGCCAGATGTACGATAATTATCGTATTTGTACGATAGTTTTGCCATCTGTACGATGTACGATCTATAATGGGAAAAAACCCAATATGTACGATAATTTCAGTTGGTTGCCCAAACACGCATCTCTCTCTGACACCCAAGAATCATTTGCAGGCGTTGCACTCAGGCGGCATCAAAGACACACCACACACAGGGCTGCTGCTGGCTTTGGGCTGCCGGGACAGTCATTTGAAAGCCCGCCCCCTCCCCATACAAAGTAATGAGTTCCCATCCAATCTCTGCAGGACAGGACAGGAAGATTCCCCAACCAACATCTTTTTTTTTTTTTTTCGAAACTGTATTTCAACAAATGCAATAACAAACGAACAAAACACAAGAGCAAAGAGATATACAAGAAAAATAAAAAAAAGTTCAAGTTCCTTATGGAGGTGTCAACATTTTTTCTGTGTTCAACAAAATCTGCACAAGTGGCCATGGCATCGGATGACGACAGCGACCTCGAGGTTGAATTCGACTCTTTCTAGTCTGGAAATTAACACATGTTTGTGTTACTTCACAGTCTTGCTTGTGCATTTGTGTTCTTTTTGTGCCATAGTTTCCCCATTACTATAATTACTGTTTAAAAATGTGACATAAAATTCTTTGTAAATTAAAAAAAACGCTAAAATAGCTACGTTGTATGCGTTTTGTTTGTGTACGATAATTTATCCCAAAATACGATAATTTTGAGGTTTTGGTACGATAGTTTCATATTTCATATCTGGCAACACTGCTCCGGTGCAGAAAAACAAGAAGGGCGGGGGGGAGGGGTTGCGAACAATGCTGTGCGCCACACTTAAAATAAACTGCACACACCTTCACAAATGACACTAACACCCTGCCTTTTCCTCAAAAAATACTACATTTATGTTTGCTGTCTGTCTATGTACTTTTCTGTCACTTTTGCGCTCTTTTTCATACTTTTCCCTCGTTTCAAAAGTCACCGAACGCACTTTACTGTAATATATGCAACATATAGCACACTGTTGGAAAGCACGGGTTCTTGGCTTGCTGTCAGTGTTGAAATTTTTCAGAGTGAGGGCTTACATGAGAACTTACGGTAATGAGAATCAGCGGCGCACTAGTGTGAAAGTTCCGTGTTTTTCCTCTGCGTTATGACATCACAGGCTTATGTTTACCGTAAGACACCATATATATCATTGGAAATCCCTTTTTTTTTTTTTGGCAAATTAGGTTGCCAGATACCTACAACTGCATTATTGATGAAGAGAATAGATTATACATCTTGTTTGCAAAAACTTTTTTCTTTTTTTTTTGTTAGCTCCACAAGTATTTTTTTTTGTTGTTGTCTTGTTCTCTCAGGTGTAGGCCTATAGAATAGATTCGTGATTTTGGGTGCAATTTTGTTATTTAAGCTATTTGTTTGTTTGCCTACACACTTAATATTGTAAATAAAGTGTTAAATTATTCAGCATTATGTCGTCATATGTTATGTATTATGCTGTACTTGTGCGTCTAATGGTATGAGTGGGTTAGGGGGTGATGGTGGTGAGCAGGGGGGGCGGGGGGGGGGGGGTGGTACTGTCCCTACCAAAGCTGAGACCAAACCTACGCCCTTGAGGCGGAGTATACTCTGGACACGGCTCCGATCTGTTGCAGGACCAAATATAGACAAACATATTACCTGCACTCACACCTGTGGTGAATTTAAAGATTCCAATGCACCCAATCTGCATATCTTTGGAGAACAAGGAGAACATGGTGACTCTAAATTGCCCATGAGATTTTCCCAATTAGCATGTATCTTGTCCAAAGAGTAGTTATATTTTTATGCATGTTAGCTACTGTTTTTAGTTCTGTCTCGTGCATAAATCAAGGGTTTTATCATTTGTGGGATTAGTACATTACCATGCAAACATGGGGAGAACAAACTCCACACATAAAGGCCGCAGGTGGGAAGTGATCCCACGACCTTATGGCTGTGAGGCAACAGTGCTAACCACTAAGCCACTGGCCTGCCCATTATTATTATTATTATTATTATTATTATTATTATTATTATTATTATTATTATTATTATTATTATGTATATGTATATGTATATGTATATGTTGTGGACATGAACAAGTGAGCCTCTTCAGCATCTCACCATGTCATTTATCTCCTTCAGACATCTTTTTTAGTAAATGCTTCAGGGAAGCATTAGCATGGCTAAACATTTCAACTTCTATAGCCCCCCCTCCCCCCCCCCACACACACACACACGCACACACACACACATGCACACAGAGACCCTCTGCCTTTTTAAGCATTTTTCTTTATTTAACTTTCAGCTTCTGGGGGGGCTTCACCCCACAGAGCCTCAATTACAGCCCTCTTAACCCCTGCCACATTAAGCATTTATTAATGTAGATGTAAATTAATATTCAAAGTTTTCAGCAAGTTAATAGTAGGGCTGTACAATAGGGCCAAATTATCATATTTCAATATTGTCACATCAATATGATATACAATATGACTATGATTTGACACAAACTGTAGCAACAGTGAAAATTAAACATTCTTAAACAAAGCAGTAATAATACCACACTCATTTTGCACTCATCATAAGGTTTGGATACGGTGCCCTCCAAAAGTATTGGAACACTTATTTCACACATATTAATTTGTTTATGCCATTTCAAATACAAGAAATACATAAAACATAAAGAATACAAATTTCTAAAAGTATGTTCCTGAAACAGAAACTGAAAGCAAAACTCTAAAATTTGATAATACCTGTAAATAATAATCAGTTTTATTGCCAGTTTTCTTTAGACAAGTCAGGGGATGGAAACATAAACATTTCCAAATCACTGGATATGTCTTGGATTTTATTCACATCAATTATGAAGAAATACAAGAGTTTCTTTCACCAAAACATCAAATCTGGGCTTGCATCTCAGATGTGCTTTCGGGCAAAGTGTAGCTGAATGTTCAGGTCTTCTTTTTCAAGAAAATCCTCCTCTACACCACTTCATCAGGAAGATGTCTTTTATATTTATATTTTTAATTCATTTATATCAGGTTGTAGACATTTGCTTTCAGTTTGAGTTTAGGGAAGATAACTTTAGATGTATTTATTTATTTGTATTTGAAATGGCATGAGCAAATTAAAATGTGTGAAATACCAAGTGTTCCAGTACTTTTGAGTACAGTTGAGAAACACTCCATGGCATGTGTTTTTTTTAAGTGAAATGCATCATCCTGGTGTCACTCGGAGAGCAAAATTAAGAGGTTATTTTAAGCAACAGCTGCCTGCTCATTTAAAAATCACTGGAGACACATGCATATATAAGGCAACCCAAATTAAAGGAGAAATGCCACTTTTAACAACCTGAGCCTCATTTCTGGCATAAAATACAGTCGCTTATTCACCAATATAACTTTGGTGTCATTATTTGTCCACAGTTCAAATGACATGTTCAGTTAAAATCTGAGGCAAACATTTTTCTTCTTCTACTAATGTGGATTAGACCTTTTTGTGATACACAGCACCAACTACTCAACAGAAGGAACCTAGCAGTCAATGTGACTCACTGATTTCAAAATGCACCTCTTTTCAGCCAGATGTGCGGTGCTGTGACATGTCAATCATCTGTGTCCAATCAGATTTCAGGGGAGTCCAGTGCAACCCTGGGCTCCGCTCTAGCTCCACCCATGCCAGGAAGTGTTAAATATTTGACATTTCCTATTTCAATGTGGACTCGAAATTTGTCACTTCCTGTTTCAGTGTGAATTGCCACTGAGTTTCTGTGAGATTCTATGTACCATGAGCGAGCTTCACGCCGCTGCGTGGTGCTTCTCTTGTATTATTATTATTATTATTATGATTATTATTACTATTATTATTATTGTTATTATCATTAATGTTATTATCATTATTACTATTATTAAATAAGCATTTTCTCTGACTTTTTCTGGTTCCGAGTTATTGGATCATAGCACAGTCAGTGCTGCATATAAATGCTGTGGAATGTAAAATATACAATAAAAATCTATAGATACCACCGTATTGATTAAAAAGAAAAATTAATAAAGTAGGAAATACATCAAATACATTTTAAAGATTAAGATAAAAGTTTACCAACCATTATTGATCTTCCAGACAGGCAGAGACAGAAGCGCCATTGTCAAGTTGTGGTGAAGCACTCAACAAGTCACCAGGGTCTGCAGTCTGACTACTGCATGCTCTAAAAATGTTGAAGTTATATAAGTGGTCTTCAAAATAAATAAAAACCGGTATAGAATGTCATGTGTGCAATATGAACTCCTATTGTCCCTTGGATCCATTTCCTGTGTGAAATAGATGTAAGGCATTTTCATTGGATTCCTTGTCTCCCTCCTCAGTAGTTGTACACTGAAAGTATTACTTTTTCTCGCTTTTTATGATTGCAACTTTTTGCTCGGTACATTCTGTTATGAGCACATTTTATTATGTGTTCATCTGGCTTCTTATATTATCTTCTCGTCTCTCAGTCTCAGGACATTTCTCCAGCTTTTTACATCTAAATTTCAGAAATAACATACAAAGATAAGATTATAATTACACATCTGTGCCTGATACACTTGATTCATGTGGGATTTCATTCATGTTGCTTCACCTCTGGGGGCCTTAACACCAGATCTCATCACCATTAGTAAGGTGGTATCACCATTATCATCTTGTCTATTATCTCCATAATTAGCCAGGGATAGACTATCTGGCTGCTGATTTGCAGTAGAGTACTTTGGCTGTGTTGTGTCTTGGCTGACCCCAGGGCAACAGCAGCTTGTCAGTCATTAACTGCAGAGCAACAGTTCGCAGCTGACAGGTTAATTAGAGATGGTTAGGACAGCTTAGCAGCACAGATAAGACTGTGTGGAAAGAAATGATTCCTCCTGGCAGTAACATTTGTTCTGTGTCAGATGATTTGTCAAAACCAACGTTTCCTGTTTCTGTGCAGAAATATACATTTAAGAGGACAAGAAGATGGTGAAGACCAGAGAAAATGACTTTTGAACGATGATGATAACATATGCAAACCAAATTCCCTGTGCTGGGATCAGTATTTGGGTTCAAAAACAAAAGTATGGATGAGTAGGTGGGCTGAATGAGTCTACCTCAGCCAGCTTGAACATTCAGTAATTCAAAAACAATAAATGAGATCACATATTGATGAAATTATTAGTTTGTGGTAGGCTTTGATACAGTAGGTCAATTCAATAAGCAGCTGTGTTTTGCCTTTGCAATATAGTGCATCTGGAAAGTATTCACAGAGCTTCATTTTATGTTACAGCCGTATTCAAAAATGGATGAAATTCATTTTTTACATCAGATTTTACACAAGATACCCCATAAAAGCAATGCAAAAAAAAAAAAAAAAAAAAACCATTTTAGATTTTTTTTGTTTGTTTTTTGTTCTTTAGATTTTTGCAGATTTATAAAAAACAAACAAACAAACGCAAACAAAAATCTAAGAGATCACATATACATAAGTGTCCACAGCCCCTTCAGTTCACATGAAGCTCAAAATTGAGCTCAGGTGCATCCTGTTTCCACTGATCATCCTTGAGATGTTTCTACAGCTTAACTGGAGTCCATCTGGGGTAAATTGAGCTAATTGGATATGATTTGGAAAGGAACAAACCTGTCTACATATAAGGTCCCACAGTTGATAGTGCACGTCAGAGCACAAACCAATCATGGTCAAAGGAATTGTCTGTAGACATCTGAGACAGGATTGTCTCGAGGTACAAATCTGGGGAAGGGTGCAGATACATTTCCACTGCTTTGAAGGTCCCAGTGAGCACAGTGGCCTCCATCATCTGTAAATAGAAGAAGTTTGGATCCACCAGGACTCTTCCTAGATCTAGTCGCTTGTCTAAAAGGAGCAATCGGGTGAGAAGGGCCTTAATCAGGGAGGTGTCCAAGAACCTGATGATCTCTCTGTCAGAGCTCCAGCATTCCTTTGTGGAGAGAAACGAACCTTCCAGGAGGACAACCATCTCTGCAGCAATCCACCAATCAGGCCTGTATGGTAGAGTGGCCAGATGGAAGCCACTCCTTACTAAAAGACAGATGGCAGCCCAAAGACCAAAAGGCACCTGAAGGACTCTCAGATCATGAGAAACAAAATTCTGTCATCTCATGAGCTAAATATTGAACTCTTTGGTGTGAATGCCAGGTATCATGTTTGGAGGAAGCCAGGCACCATCCCTACAGTGAAGCATGGTGATGGAACTGGGAGACTAGTCAGGATTGAGGCAAAGAATGCAGCAGTGTACAGAGACATCCTGGATGAAAACCTGCTCCAGAGTGCTCTTGACCTCAGACTAAGGGGACTGTTCATCTCTCAGCAGGACAATGAGCCTAAGCACACAGCCAAGATATCAAAGGTGTGTCTTCAGGACAACTCTGTGAATGTCCTTGAGTGGTCCAGCCAGAGCCCAGACGTGAATCTGACTGAACATCTCTGGAGAGGTCTCAACATGGCTGTGCACTGACGATCCCCATCCAACCTGAAGGAGCTTCAGGGGGGTTGCAAAGACAAATGGGCAAAAAGTGCCCAAAGATAGGTGCACCAAGCTTGTGACATTATATTCGAGACTTGAGGCTGTAATTGCTGCCAAAGTTGCATCAACAAAGCTTTGAAGAAAGTGCTTGAATACTTATGTACATGTGATTTTTTTTTTTTTTTTTTTTTATAAATTTGCAAAAAAAAAAAAAAATCTAAAAATCATGTTGTCATTATGGGGTGATGTGAGTAGAATTTTGAGGGAAAATAATAATTTACTCCATTTTGGAATCCTGCGCTAACATAAAATGTGAATACTTTCCGGATGCACTGTATCTCATAGAAGTGTCTGCCATCTGCTGGATGGTTAGTACGAGGACTGGCTGAAAGATTTTGATTCCTACATGTGTATTTCAACAAAAAGCAATATACTCACATAAACTACATATCTTCTTAAAGCTTGCAATGTTCTCTATCTAGCAGTGTCTTTACTTTTCCACATAGTCACGTTCCTTTTAGAAGCAGCTATGCCAACTCCGTCCAAGTTTTTGCATCCCATCCCCGTGAAGAATCAGGTGTCTTCTCTCAGCATCAATGATGCACAGCTCCTTGTACCTCTACCTCATAACTGTAACCTGTCCCTTCTGTGTTCGTTCATCTTAGGAAAAGTAAAAAGACAGAGAGCATGAAATTCAGACTATAGTATGTGTGGTAACACTGCACCCATTATAGTGTTTGCTCAAGAGTTGCATCTTTTCCCATACAAACCAATTTCAACAGTGCATGCAGCTTCCCTAAAGTGTCCACATATTGGTCCTAGTTGATAGTGTTGTCATGTTCGAAACATTCTATGAGGAGTATGTCATTGTACCCACGCATGTGTATCTGTGGCTGTTATTAGGCACACACTACAGACCGAGTCATGCAGACTCATCGTGGCTAGATTTTTACCCTTCAGAATTCTTGCCCACCTGCTGACTGTATTGATATGCATACAGTTGTCGAAACAGACAACATTCATTCCTCGATGAATGACCACAGGTGCACAAACATGTGCTGTAAGGAATTGAACATCAGCACATTGTTTCCAATGCACATCCATTAGGACCCCTTCACATATAGTGTGAATTTAGTCGAAGTGCGCACAAACTGCGCATGAAGCAGGAATCGTATGCAAAACGTGTATATTTGTAGCTGCCTCGAATGCCTCATACACCTGTTGCTACAATTATTTGTGCACACCAGCAGCTGAAAGACAGAGTGTGCGCTATGAGAGCCCATCGAATCCTCTTGCGGCAGGTGTCAATCAAATTCCAGCTGACACACACAAACATCTAACACCGCTCGTTTTGCACCGAGAAAATATATGGCATTCATACTATCATCACGAAAACAGTCAGCAGACAATCATTGTCGAGTTGGATGTGAAATTTGTCTAAGTGCCCCATGACTGGAGTTGCCGAGTGTGATGTGATGTGCTTCCGCCCCCCGCTCTCTCCCCAACATGTGCATGCATGTAGTTTGTATGCCTCCCCCCCCCACGCGAGGCACCTCTCATGTGATCACAGAGTGACACCTTGGTCAGTGCACTGAACGGACGGGGGCGTGACATCTGCCGACAACTCTGGTCCTGGACATCAGAGCTGCAGAACACACGCTGTGTTATGATGGAGACGCGCGTGTTTATGCTTGCTGTCCTCACATCAAAATACATAAAACCATATATCGCTTCTGAGACGGGCTGGAGAGCATGCACATTGACAGGCTGTTTTAGTTGGACCAGACCACCAGTTCATGTGGACATGCAGCAAGCGATCTGAACATCAAGTCTGTCTGACAGGACAATGAGCGGCACACCGCAGGACCACATGACAGGCCAACAGTACAACAAATACTCCACTTTCAGTCACATATCAGCAGAAATACGCCGTACCAAATGCCATTTGGTCAGTTATCACAGCACTTTTTTCTCTTTTTAGAAAATATGTTTGTCTGCTTGTTGATTTTAACCATTTCACACTCCTGTTATGAGACAGTAATTTTACCACAGTGGTAAAGTTTCAATCTGGTACTCAGAGCATGTGGGTTCAAATCGTGTGAGTGGCATTTTTTTTTTTTAATTTAACCAGGGTTATTTAACCATGGGGTTCTGTATTGCATCCCCTTTTATGTTTTATTTATATCAACCCAGTGATATTCACTGATTATACAGCTGGTTTTTACTTTATTTTCCTCCACATTAGCATCGCGATGTGTTGCAGCTCGCATTGTGTTCCTGCTCGAAAGACACCATCACGTGCAGGAACCGTTGCACCAGGATCGTGCACACCTGCCCGTCGACACGATGTTTCGTAGGGCATTAATTCGAACTGTTTTGTGCTGTTTCGCCTTAATTTGACCAATTCGCACTATGTGTGAAGGGGCCCTTACTGTCAAGATGTTGTGGTGGGTGTATGAGGTGTGTCCGCCCGCAAATGTGTCACAAATGGGGAAAAAAGATATATGAAAGATGCACTGGTCAATAAGCTAAATTTATTTTTGAAGCATGGTGCTACCACTTAATGAAACAAGAAACAAAACTAATTTAAATGGCCCATTGTGTATTTATAAAGCAAATACCGCATTAGCATGCAGAAGCTAACTTACTAACTAATGCAATTGTAAATGGACTGCATTCATACTGTATACTGCTTTTCCATCTGATTCAGAAGCTCGAATACTTGTCCAAAGGCCCTTCTTGATTTTCCGGTAAGGCTAGGGTTTGAAAGGAGGATCCTCTGGTCTCAAGCCAAGCACTTCACCACTAGAGCATCATATCCCCTATTGAATTGTAGGAGGCAGAAAGAACTCAAGAGTAAACTGCCTTCTACATTTTGTTTCCAGTGGTCACACAAGTCAAGCATCAAGCAGTATGAGGGTTCATCCCTTGCTTTAATCAGTCATGGTTTTTCAGTTTGAGAGTGTGATTTATTTATTTCACTCATTCTCTGACAGCAAACACATTCTCCTGATTCACTTCTTGTTTTATATCAGTTGGCATCCAGTTTAATGGTGCATTACTGCCACCTGCTGCTGTGGAGTGTGTATCAGACTGTACCTCACTGAAATCGGTATATAGGAGTATCTTTCGGTTGCCATGCATATAGACAGTGCCATTTTGAGGCAGTAAATAATAATGCAGTATATTTTTGACAAGTCACTTTGAATTATAAGTTGCAGCACTAAGCAAACAAGTAAAATAAGCATGACCTATATCCTGGAAAATGGAATACATGCTGAGATTATTTACCTCAAGGTCTGCACTTACCAATAATAAATACAACCCCTGGCAAAAATTATGGAATCACTGGCCTCGGAGGATGTTCATTCAGTTGTTTAATTTTGTAGAAAAAAAGCAGATCACAGACATGACACAAAACTAAAGTCATTTCAAATGGCAACTTTCTGGCTTTAAGAAACACTATAAGAAATCAGGAAAAAAAATTATGGCAGTCAGTAACGGTTACTTTTTTAGACCAAGCAGAAGGAAAAAAAATATGGAATCACTCAATTCTGAGGAAAAAATTATGGAATCATGAAAAACAAAAGAACGCTCCAACACATCACTAGTATTTTGTTGCACCACCTCTGGCTTTTATAACAGCTTGCAGACTCTGAGGCATGGACTTAATGAGTGACAAACAGTACTCTTCATCAATCTGGCTCCAACCTTCTCTGATTGCTGTTGCCAGATCAGCTTTGCAGGTTGGAGCCTTGCATTGACCATTTTCTTCAACTTCCACCAAAGATTTTCAATTGGATTAAGATCCGGACTATTTGCAGGCCATGACATTGACCCTATGTGTCTTTTTGCAAGGAATGTTTTCACAGTTTTTGCTCTATGGCAAGATGCATTATCATCTTGAAAAATGATTTCATCATCTCCAAACATCCTTTCAATTGATGGGATAAGAAAAGTGTCCAAAATATCAACGTAAACTTGTGCATTTATTGATGATGTAACGACAGCCATCTCCCCAGTGCCTTTACCTGACATGCAGCCCCATATCATCAATGACTGTGGAAATTTACATGTTCTCTTCAGGAAGTCATCTTTATAAATCTCATTGGAACGGCACCAAACAAAAGTTCCAGCATCATCACCTTGCTCAATGCAGATTCGAGATTCATCACTGAATATCACTTTCATCCAGTCATCCACAGTCCACGATTGCTTTTCCTTAGCACATTGTAATCTTGTTTTTTTTCTGTTTAGGTGTTAATGATGGCTTTCGTTTAGCTTTTCTGTATGTAAATCCCATTTCCTTTAGGCGGTTTCTTACAGTTCGGTCACAGACGTTGACTCCAGTTTCCTCCCATTCGTTCCTCATTTGTTTTGTTGTGCATTTTCAATTTTTGAGACATATTGCTTTAAGTTTTCTGTCTTGACACTTTTATGTCTTCCTTGGTCTACCAGTATGTTTGCGTTTAACAACCTTCCCATGTTGTTTGTATTTGGTCCAGAGTTTAGACACAACTGACTGTGAACAACCAACATCTTTTGCAACATTGCGTGATGATTTACTCTCTTTTAAGAGTTTGATAATCCTCTCCTTTGTTTCAATTGACATCTCTCGTGTTGGAGCCATGATTCATGTCAGTCCACTTGGTGCAACAGCTCTCCAAGGTGTGATCACTCCTTTTTAGATGCAGACTAACGAGCAGATCTGATTTGATGCAGGTGTTAGTTTTGGGGATGAAAATTTACAGGGTGATTCCATAATTTATTCCTCAGAATTGAGTGAGTCCATTTTTTTTTTCCCTCTGCTTGGTCTAAAAAAGTAACCGTTGCTGACTGCAACAATTTTTTTTCCTGATTTCTTATAGTGTTTCTTAAAGCCAGAAAGTTGCCATTTGAAATGACTTTAGTTTTGTGTCATGTCTGTGATCTGCTTTTTTTCTACAAAATTAAACAACTGAATGAACATCCTCCGAGGCCAGTGATACCATCATTTTTGCCAGGGGTTGTAGAAATGATAGTAATTATTTTCATGGAGTTACTGATTTAGGGAGGGAGGGAAGGGAGGGAGTGCCAAGATGGCGCCGTTGTGTCTGGCTGCTCGTCTGCTGCTCTCCAGTCTGTTTGTTATTTTATTGTTTTTAATTTATGCTGTTATTGAGTCAGAGGCACTGCGGGTGTATGATTGCCAAACTCTGCTGGATCTCCAGCCCCCGGTTCATGGTGTGGTGTGATTATCGGTGGGTGGACAGAACTTTCCGCCCCCATTTTTATCGGAGGTGCTGGCTTTTCTGTGCCGTGCTCCTGCGCTGCCTTTCGTCCGAAAGCGCAGTCGTTGCCACAGGAGACAAAGTGGACGTCTCATGAAGCTGAAGCTCTGTTTGGCCTGCTGTTTGGCTTCCAGACGAGCTGTGCACAGAATTCTGGCAGGATCTGTGCTGCCCTGACGCCTTGTGGATCCAGTTAGAGCCTGTGTGGTGCCGGTGGTCGGCTCTGAGGACTGTCGGCCCAGACGTCCATGTTTTCCCCGGATTGATGTGCGCCAGTGGCGCTCTCGGAACCTGGGCTTGCTTTGCCGGGTTCCGAACAGTGAGACTGTCATCCCCACTGAGGTCCTTACCCTGGGTCTCCTGAACATCAGATCACTGTCCTCGAAATCATTGTTGATTAATGATTTAATCATGGATCATCATTTAGATATGATTGGCTTGTGTGAAACCTGGCTCAAACCCACAACTCTCGTTCCTTTGAATGAGGCATGCCCACCAGCATACACATTTAGTCATGAGTCTCGTGGTGTGAAGCAAGGCGGGGGTGTGGCTTTTATTTACAAATCTAGGTTTTCTTTATTAGCTGTTGGGGGTCACAAATATAATTCGTTTGAGCATCTGACTCTCTGTTATGCCCATGATGCTAAGTACTGTCAGGGTCATAAAACTGGAGCTCAGCTATGTTATTTTGTCACTGTTTATAGGCCCCCTGGCCCATATTCTGACTTCTTAGATGAATTTGGTGCGTTCATCTATAGTTTGTCAACTCGTGCAGATAACATTTTGATTATTGGTGACTTTAACATTCATATAAATAAGCCCTCTGATCCCCTTAGCAAATCATTTATGCAAATTGTGGATGCTTTAGGATTCCAGCAATGCATTCAGGACTCGACACACATTAGTGGAAATACCCTGGATCTGGTTCTTGCACGTGGGTTTGCTGTCACAAATATTGACATTTTGCCTCTCGCATCTATAGTCTCTGACCATTCACTTATCAGGTTTACATTTACGCTGCCACGTTTAGTGGAACAACAACCTTGTCTGCAACTGCAGCGTCATATTAAACCCTCAACTGTGACTGAATTTGAGGCCAGACTACCTGATATTTTAGCTTTGAATCTGGAGAATGCTAAATCAGTGGACAGCCTCGCGGATAGTCTAAATTTAACGCTTAAAACTACACTTGATAAGATTGCGCCTCCTCTTTTAAGGTCACGCCCTCCTAAGGCACAGTCACCTTGGTTCAATGATTATTTGCGTGACCTCAGGCAGAAGGCTAGAGGTTTGGAACAGAAATGGCGTTATTCCAAATTAGAGGTGTTCCGCCTTGTGTGGCGGGATGCTATTTTATACTCAACAAAAATATAAACGCAACACTTTTGGTTTTGCTCCCATTTTGTATGTTATGAACTCAAAGATCTAAAACTTTTTCCACATACACAATATCACCATTTCCCTCAAATATTGTTCACAAACCAGTCTAAATCTGGGATAGTGAGCACTTCTCCTTTGCTGAGATAATCCATCCCACCTCACAGGTGTGCCATATCAAGATGCTGATTAGACACCATGATTAGTGCACAGTTGTGCCTTAGACTGCCCTCAATAAAAGGCCACTCTGAAAGGTGCAGTTTTATCACACAGCACAATGCCACAGATGTCGCAATATTTGAGGGAGCGTGCAATTGGCATGCTGACAGCAGGAATGTCAACCAGAGCTGTTGCTCGTGTATTGAATGTTCATTTCTCTACCATAAGCTGTCTCCAAAGGCGTTTCAGAGAATTTGGCAGTACATCCAACCAGCCTCACAACCGCAGACCATGTGTAACCACACCAGCCCAGGACCTCCACATCCAGCATGTTCACCTCCAAGATCGTCTGAGACCAGCCACTCGGACAGCTGCTGAAACAGTCGGTTTGCATAACCAAAGAATTTCTGCACAAACTGTCAGAAACCGTCTCAGGGAAGCTCATCTACATGCTCGTCATCCTCATCGGGGTCTCGACCTGACTCCAGTTCGTCGTCGTAACCGACTTGAGTGGGCAAATGCTCACATTCGCCAGCGTTTGGCACGTTGGAGAGGTGTTCTCTTCACAGATGAATCCCGGTTCACACTGTTCAGGGCAGATGGCAGACAGCGTGTGTGGCGTCGTGTGGGTGAGCGGTTTTCTGATGTCAATGTTGTGGATCGAGTGGCCCATGGTGGCAGTGGGGTTATGGTATGGGCAGGCGTCTGTTATGGACGAAGAACACAGGTGCATTTTATTGATGGCATTTTGAATGCACAGAGATACTGTGACAAGATCATGAGGCCCACTGTTGTGTCATCCAAGAACATCACCTCATGTTGCAGCAGCATAATGCACGGCCCCATGTTGCAAGGATCTGTACACAATTCTTGGAAGCTGAAAATGTCCCAGTTCTTGCATGGCCGGCATACTCACCGGACATGTCACCCATTGAGCATGTTTGGGATGCTCTGGACCGGCGTATACGACAGCGTGTACCAGTTGCTGCCAATATCCAGCAACTTCGCACAGCCATTGAAGAGGAGTGGACCAACATTCCACAGGCCACAATTGACAACCTGATCAACTCTATGCGAAGGAGATGTGTTGCACTGCATGAGGTAAATGGTGGTCACACCAGATACTGACTGGTATCCCCCCCAATAAAACAAAACTGCACCTTTCAGAGTGGCCTTTTATTGTGGGCAGTGTAAGGCACACCTGTGCACTAATCATGGTGTCTAATCAGCATCTTGATATGGCACACCTGTGAGGTGGGATGGATTATCTCAGCAAAGGAGAAGTGCTCACTATCACAGATTTAGACTGGTTTGTGAACAATATTTGAGGGAAATGGTGATATTGTGTATGTGGAAAAAGTTTTAGATCTTTGAGTTCATCTCATACAAAATGGGAGCAAAACCAAAAGTGTTGCGTTTATATTTTTGTTGAGTAGATTATAAGCATGCACTACTGGCCACGAAGCGGACCTATTACTCTGATTTGATCAGTAAAAACAAACATAACTCAAAGTTTTTGTTTGACACGGTCGCATTTCTTATTCATGGGCAGCCACCTGTTAGTCGTTCTCCCATTTCAGCACAGGATTTCTTGGATTATTTTGAGAAGAAAATAGAAGATATTAGGCTGAGCATAACTCAGCACGCCTCGGCCCAGCCATTAAAACCTGCTGTGGAGGTGGGCGCTACCACTGAGGTGTTACCTAGATTGACAGAATTTAACAGTATTTCATTGGGCGTGCTGATGAACCTTGTGGCATCTACAAAAAGCACAACCTGTTTATTTGATCCTATACCAACAAAATTGTTTAAGGACCTGTGGCCCACTCTTGGGCCGACTGTGCTGGAAATTATTAATCTGTCATTAACCTCTGGATCTGTTCCAAAATGTTTTAAATCAGCAGTGATTAAAACATTACTTAAGAAATCTAATCTTGACCCTAGTGTATCGAAAAATTATAGGCCGATATCAAATCTATCATTCTGTTCCAAAATTTTAGAAAAGGTGGTTTCACGGCAGCTCATAGACCACCTTACTGAGAATGATCTTTTTGAGCTGCTGCAGTCTGCTTTTAGGAAATATCACTCCACAGAGACAGCGCTCACTAAAGTTGTGAATGATCTTCTGCGAGCAATGGACTCAGACACCACTACGGTTTTGGTGTTGTTAGATCTCAGTTACTGTGGATCATCATATTTTGCTCAGTAGGTTGGAGAATTTTTTTGGGATTACTGGAAGTGCCCTTGCCTGGTTGACATCATATCTGTCCAGTCGTTCTCAATGTGTCTTATATAATGGCACTACCTCTGACCTTGCTGACATGAGATTTGGGGTTCCACAGGGATCTGTTTTAGGCCCCTTGCTTTTCTCCCTGTATGTGGCACCCCTTGGGCGTATACTGCGGAGTTTTGGGATTGCCTTTCATTGTTATGCTGATGATACTCAGTTGTACATGCCGATAACTGCAGGAAATCTCACTCCCATAAAATCCCTGGAGGACTGTCTTCTATCAGTGAAAAGTTGGATGTCTAGTAACTTCCTACTTTTAAACTTTGATAAGACTGAAATGATGGTTCTTGGTCCAGCGAGACATCGGCATCAGTTTGACCAGCTGGCGCTCAGCCTGGGTTCCTGTGTCATACATCATATGGACAAAATGAGGAACCTTGGGGTAATTTTTGATCCCACATTGTCTTTTGACCTCCACATCAGGGATGTTACTAGGACTGCTTTTTTCCATCTGAGACATATAGCGAGGATCCACCCCATCCTGTCCATGGCTGATGTTGAGACCCTGATTCATGCTTTTGTTTCTTCTAGACTAGATTATTGTAATGTTCTATTTTCAGGGTTACCACAGTCCAGCATTAGGGGTCTTCAGTTGGTTCAGAATGCTGCTGCCAGACTTCTGACACGTAGCAGAAGGTCTGAACATATCACACCCATTTTGGCATCTTTGCACTGGCTCCCTGTCTCTGTGAGAGCAGATTTTAAGGTTTTGTTATTGACATATAAGGTTGTTCATGGACTGGCACCATCTTATCTGGCTGATCTGATGGAACTCTACGTGCCGGCCCGGGCTTTGCGGTCGCAGGATGCGGGACTTCTCTGCGTTCCCAGGGTGAAGAAGAAGTCAGCAGGTCAAAGAGCCTTTTCGTATCGTGCACCCACCCTGCGACCGTAAGGCAGTCTGAGTCTGTGGACATTTTTAAGTCAAGACTCAAAACCTATTTTTATTCTCTTTCTTATGGATAGTTTATATTTTTATTTGTTTTATTCTTTTACTTCTGTTTTTATTTATGTATTTGAATTTTTTATTCATTTTTAATTATTTATTCAATTTTATGTTGACTTGTTTTATGTAAGGCGCCTTGAGATGGCTTTTGCTGTGATTTGGCACATTATAAGCTAATTAAATTAATTAAATTAATTGATTACAGAAAAAAATACATGAATATATCCATAGTATTTCATGTTTATAAATAAAAAGGCTCTGCATCATATTACAAACAGGAAATGTTTATATGAAATAGTAATAAACATAAATGTTTGAATTATTTTCTTTTGTCTCCACAGTTGCTCCAATACTGGATTCAGTTTTCCAGGATGTTCGTTCACGGAACTATCAGATGGTGACCCTAAGGTGTGCAGTCCTACGGTCCAATCCAGTGCATTTGACAAATATCCGCTGGTTCCGTAATGGTGACCCAATTCGCATGCCTCCACCGGACCTGAAGGAGACCCCAGAGCTGAAGTTTAAGCTGGAGCCAATCAACAATGGCTCTTACGAATGCCGAGTCAGCAACAGTGCAGGAACATCAACATGCACATTTAATGTTTCTGGTGAGATAATGATAAAGAAATAATCCTCTCTCTGCTTTAACTGTACGTGCAAAAGGTAAATCTCAATTTATTTTGTTCTCTCATCCCACAGCACGACCCTACAATGCAGAGTTCTACTTTGATACACCCAACCCAGTCCGGATTCTGAAAGGAAACAACTACTCCTACAACCTACAGTGGACTCAGAAAGATCCTGAGGCGACAGACCGCATCATAGGATACTGGATTAATGTCAGAAAGGTGAGGTCAACATAAAGAATCACTTGTACAGATGTACACATACAGTCCTACATCCACACAAGTAACGACACCATATATGGCGTCATTCATGAATTGAGGTCATGTTGAGAGGTGCCATCTTTGGAAGATTTTCTTCAGACAAAACTGGTGCCTCATTTTAAAGAGGGGTAGGTGACTGCTAAGACCATCTGCTGATGCTGTATTTAAACACTGTGGATAAGATTTTGACACAGATGAGAATATGGCTTTGAAAAAGTGCTCCAGCTATCATTAAATGCAGAGGTCTGATGTAAACCCTGCAAGCTCTATACAGCATGATATAAATATAAACGTACAAGTAAATATAAATATGTCTGCAATGGTGTTTTTGGAGAAAGGATAACTTCATTATATGACATCTGCATGAAAATTCAGTAAGGTATATCTTATATATTAGAAGTCATTCATACCAATCAATTGCAAATATTTGCTATTCAATTCCTTCCAGTAAAGGCCAAGAGGGTGCAGGTTTTTTTTGCAACCACCTACTCCACCAGGTGATTCACTGATTAACATCATGTTGAGCAGATGGAATCAGTTAATTTGTTCTGCCTGTGTTACTCTCCCTGTGTTACCGTGATTTGCTTATACAGTTTTTGTATAAATCTCCTCTGTGTATTTTGTCTCCTGCTCCATTCCGTTACCTCCTGTTTGTGGTTTCCAACAAGGGAAATTTGGATTAGTATTTGTGTTAGGGATTTCACTGGGTGGGTTTTGGACTGCATGTTTTTTTACCTTGTGTGGACTGTGTTTTTCCAGCTTTGTGGACAATAAATCACCTGTGGAATTTTTCACTCAAGTCCTGTTCTCATTGCTGCTTGCATTTTTTGGGTTCACGTCTGAACTATCATCACAACATATGTTTTGGAACTTAGTCCTTTCCACATCTTCTGGCCCACTTGTTTTATTCTTATCCTGTGATTCCACATCATGAAGGAAATGACATACTGTGGCCTCCCTTGAATAGGATGCTGTATACGGAGAATGAGGCTTGATCAGCCTTGAACCTTGGATATTTCTCTTGCCAGCAGGGGCACACACACACACACACACACACATATATATATATATATATATATGTGTGTGTGTGTGTGTGTGTGTGTGTGTGTGTGTGTGAGCCCATACAGTACACAGGAATAAAGGCAATGTATATGAATGTTATGCAACTGACACATAACATCAAAGCAGTGTACCCAGAAAGTATTTTTTTTTTTATAAATTACAGCATTTTTTCCACATTTTATGTTACAGCCTTATTCCATTTTTTCCCCTCAAGATTCTACTCACAACACCACATAAAGACAACATGAAAAGTTTTTTTTTTTTTTTTTTTTGCAAATTTATAAAAAATAAAACAATAATAAAAGAAACTCAGAAATCACATGTACATAAGTATTAAATAGCCTTTGCTTGATGATGCACCTTTTGGCAGCAATTACAGCCTCAAGTCTTCTTGGATATGATTCCACAAGCTTCGCACACTTACCTTTGGGCAGTTTTGCCCATTCCTCTTTGCAGCACCTTTCAAGCTCCATCAGGTTAGACGTGGAGCGTTGGTACACAGCCATTTTAGGATCTCCCAAGAGATGTTAAATCTGTTTCAGGTCTGGGCTCTGGCTGGGCCACTCAAGGACATTCATAGAGCTGTCCTGAAGCCACTCCTTTCATATCTTAGCTGTGTGCTTAAGGATAAACCGTCGCCCATGTCTGAGGTCAAGAGGTCTCTGGAACAGGTTTAATGTGCCTTTTACTAAGAAGTGGCTTCGAGCTGGCCACTCTACCATACAGGTCTTACAGATGATTATCCATCTGGAAGGTTCTCCTCTCTCCATAGAGGAAGGCTGGAGCTCTAACAGGGTGACCATCGGGTTCTTGGTCACCTCCCTGACTAAGACCCTTCTCCCGCAATTGCTCAGTGTAGATGGGAGGCCAGCTCTAGGAAGCGTCTTGTTGGAGCCAAACTTCTTCCATTTACGGATGATGGAGGCCACTGTGTTCATTGGGACCTTCAAAGAGGAAGAAATATTTCTGTACTCTTCCCCAGATTTGTGCCTCGAGACTATCCTGGCTCAGAGGTCTACAGACAATTCCTTTGACTTCATTCTTGGTTTTTGCTCTGACATGCACTGTCAACTGTGGGACCTCAATCAATCAATTCAATCAATTTTTTTATATAGCGCCAAATCACAACAAACAGTTGCCCCAAGGTGCTTTATATTGTAAGGCAAGGCCATACAATAATTATGTAAAACCCCAACGGTCACCTTATATGTAAACAAGTATGCGTCTTTGCAGATCATGTCCAGTCACCTGAAGTTACCCCAAATGGAGACCAATTAAGCTGTATAAACATCTCAAGGATGATGATTGGAAATAGGATGCACCTGAGCTCAATTTTGAGCTTCATGGCAAAGGCTGTGAATACTTATGTACATGTGATTTCTTTTTTTTTCTTTTTTTTTGAATAAATTTGCAAAAATTGCAAAATGTGAGATGTTTTTGTCATTATGGGGTATTCTGTGTAGAATTATTTACTGGGTTGCAAATCTTTCAGTATCTCATGTTTGATTCTAATTTATGGGGTTATGACTCGATTCAAAATTGATTTTCGAGTTAAAATGATTTTTGATTCTAACTTAATTCAGTAGACAGGGCTGCTAATTTCCGGTGCTGCTCAAGTGTGCTGCAGTGTGTGAAGAAAGGTGATGTGAAAAATGATGCCATGAAAGCAAAATGTTCAGCTTCATACTGGCTGCTACTGAATGTCATTAGACACTGAGGACTTTATCGCATTTTAACTTTTGTGTAAAACTTTCTCACCTTATTTATTATTTGCATCGTCTTATATAAGTGAAGGGAAGCAAACAAAGTAAGAATTTTATTGTTAACCTCTGCATTGTGTATGTTGTTTCACTCCACTCTTGGGATGCAAACTCATGATCTCCTGTATCATTTGGAGTTGGAGACTGAGATTTACTGACTACCATATTCACAGTGACTCCTGCTGGCCTCTGTCACACTCACCCCATCTCACTGCACTAATTTCACCTCTGGATAGTGTATGTGTTTCTCTCACTGTGTCGGCCCACTCTTGGGACGCAAAATCACAATCCCATAGCATAGGAGGCAAGCGCACTAACCATGAGCCTAAAACCCATGGTCTGTGGCATTTGTGGCCAAAGCACCTTTTGGCATTAGGGAGTGAGGTTTATTGACCATCATATGCACAGTGACTCCTGCTGGCCTCCATCACAATTACATGGTCCTATCATGCATTTTTACTGTGTTACTTATTGACTTGGTAGTACAATCCCTTATATATTAATCAACACTTGGTGTTGAGTGGGGTAGGGGTAAACACTTCATTGGGCACCCTGCTTCATTGGCGTTTCATTGATAGGCCTACAACAGCTCCGCAGAGCTCAACAGGAGCATCTGGCATCCCAGGTGTGCTTCCATCTGCTTTTACCACCTGGTTATCATTTTGCAGTCACCATGGGTTCATTTCTCTTGAACCACAGCCATCTGCTGCTTTGTTCAGCAGCTTCCGACAGTGATTTGATGGCTTGTCAGTTGGCTTGTCCTCACATTCCCATTCCCTTGATTTGCTTGGTAGTGCATGTGGCAACAAACTCTACATCCGAGTTCAACTGGAAGCACTTGGGCACGCAAGCTTCGCTGTTCTGCCTTTGCGGCTATGTTGGTATATAGCAGTCGCTTCTGTTCATATGCTTCCCCAACTGCAGCCTCCCATGCAACAGTTAGTTCAATTATGAGCAGCACCACAAGACCGAATCTGGCATAAGGTTTGATCTGAGGTGGGAACACAAGTTTCTGACCTAAATCAACTTGCATCCTCCAGCCTTTTGTTGGTAGTTCACCTTCCTCCTAACGTGATCGCTAGTTGTCGTAGGACATTGTTGTGTCTCAATGTGTATCGGCCTTGGGACAGAATTGTTTTGCAGCCGGTGAGGATGTGTCTTAATGTTGCAGGGGTTTGACAGAATGCACAAGAAGGATATTCTCCAAACCACTGGTTTAAATTCTTGGGAGTACGAAGAGCATCATAGGTGGCCCAAATGATAAAGCTGAGTTGTCTTCCTTCCATCTCACAAAGATCATTCCATGTGAGCTTGCGACACTCCAGGTTTTCTCGGCTGGTCCACTGTCCCTGTTTGAACTTTGAGACTGCCTTTGGGCATCTTTCTGCTTCTTCTTGTTGACGGACCTGAGCAACAACGAGCTTTCTCCTTTGGGTTGGCATTGCCTTGTGCCATGTGGGTTGACTGGTCCCAATTCCAAGCCCCCCTCTCCCATGCTGCATCTGTCTTACAATGGGCCTCATGTATCAACGTTGCGTACGGCGATATTTGAGCGTATATGGGGTGTACGCCAAAACGGCTGCGCTACTTGGCATTTATCAATGTGGTCGTTGGCGTACGCTGCACTGAAAATATACACCAGGTCGAGAGGTGGCGTAAATTATACACCAAAATGAACCAGTGCTGGAATCCACATAAAAATGAAGATGATAAACAGTGCCATTATACAAATCAATGCATATGTTACATAAATAACACTTTCCTGATTATACTACATAATAATCAATACAAATCCCCCCTTTGCGTGATTGTTATGGAGCACGATCCATGGCCACAGCGCTGACTGCAAAGAAAGCACTGCTCGCCTTTTTCTGCAGACTTCGAGCCTGGAGCCAGAGCAGCGCTGAGCTTAACTTCATGTGGTGTGACCGTTTTAGACTATGAAATTGATAATAATAACTGTAGTTTCATCATTCCCTTAATTCGCCCGTGCTGCAACCAGGTTTTGTCGTCTCCATTCGGTTGTCACAATAAAATAAATACAGAAATACATTTAAAAAATAAAGAAATCTGACAGATTAGGTGTGTCTTATTAATTGAGCGAGCAAATATCCACATGTCAAGAATTATTGACATGTGAAAAGAGAATACAGTGGTCCCTCGCTATAACGCCGTTCACCTGTCGTGGCCTTGGAGTCTCGCAGAGTATTTAGTCCAATTTTGCATGCCTTTTTTTTACAGTGTTCTGTGTTCTGCATATCTGTTTATAAGAATCTTGTTGCCCAGAAGAGAAAAGAGCGCCAACAACTACTCATAACTGTGTTTGTCACACGGAAACAAACACCTGCTGCAGCCAGATGTGAGTGGAAAAAGGCGCAGCGCCAGGACTCAGAGGCCCGATCTGTGAAATACTGGTGAGTCACTATTAATAATTTCTTATGTGTCCGACCTCGTTCGTTGATCGTTAAAATTAATTTGTTAGTTCTAAATGCCATCATAATTATTTATAGGAAAACGTTCTATTTTTATTTCTCAAACAAATGTTTGGGCCTGAAAACAGTTTGGTATTATTTTCCTACTAAGGTTTGAACTTTGAGAGTGTTTACACATGAGAGAAAAGTGAGAAAATGTTCATGCCTGATTGAGAATGTGTATAAACTGTGTAGTGAGGGGTTTTACAGCTTTGAAACGTCTATAATAATTGTAAAAAATAACACTGACTACGTCGCGGTTTCGCGTATTATGGGCTATTTTTTAGAATGTAACTCCAGCAATTAATGAGGGACCACTGTAACACTTTATTGATTATATACTACAAAACAATTGATATGACGGCCGCTTTTGACGCTCTATTGGCACGCGTCGTGATTGGTGGAGTTCTTTTTCATTGCCGTCTTCCTGGCTTCCATGTCGTAAAATGAGGGTGTTTCTGAAGCGGAGTCTGAATATTTATGGGCGTGTTTATTATAATTACAATCATTTCCACCCGCCGCATCAAGATCACGTCAGGCGTATGCCAGAAATGGGCAGGTGTGCACTGCTTGATACATGTCACGGCGACTTTGGTGTATTTCAAGTTTACGCCGTAAATTTACGCCACAAGTGCGCAACATTGATACATGAGGCCCAATGTCTCTATGTCTGAGAGCAGATTTTGCTTGCTCTAAAGCCTCTGCTGAGATCCATTTCCACCCCGTTGTCAACTTGGGAGCAGCTGCTCGAATCACATGATCCTGAGGCTCAGTCAGGGTCATGTTCAGTGTCATGCTGGTGCATTTAAACTCCTCTGTAAGGGTAGGCCATAGGCCATATCAGGCGGTGGAGCAATCCAAACTGCAGACACCACAGTTCCAGCCTGCCAGGAAACAAGGTATTTTTTATACTGACAAGGTCTTTGAGTTTGTCACTCAGTTGGTCATTTTGGTCAGAGTTGTTAAGAGTCACATTGTACCATTGCCCTAAGCTCTTGATGGGCAGCTCTGACACCAGTGGAATGGGCAAATCCTTGATGTGGAACCTCTGGTCCAAGAGTTTTCCCTTAATGATTGATATGCTCCTGGATTTGCTGGGTTTCAACTTCAACTGTGTCCATGTAATGTTGACCAGAAGCTTTCCTATCAGATGTTTAGTGTGTGCAGCAGTTGAGGTCAAAGTGGTCATTCAACCAGGTAGGCACAAACGGGACGTAGACGCTGTGCAGACTCCAGATGTTCTCCTTCAACAGCGCACTTGGAAACTCAAATGATCACTTCCATTGCCATGGTGAATGAAGTGGGATGATGGCACATCCAGCCATTATTCCCACTTCCAACAGTCGCCATGATGTTGTGTATTCAGTTGCTTTGGTTGCCCGTGGGGATCCATGGGCTCTAGATTGGGTAGTGTTTATAAAATATGTATCTGACATTTTTCAAGGGTGGTAATAAATTAGGCACAGTTTCTATAATGAGTTGGAATAGTGTGTGAGTCCAGAATGTTTTTAGAACCTTTGACCTCGACAGTTTTCAGAGGAAGAATGCAACCCTTATTTCCTATTATTACATTTTTTTTAAATCTTAATTTACTGTCTTCATGTATTTAGAAATTGTTCCATTTTTGCAGCATTCATCCTCGCTCAAAATACATTAGCATGCCAAATGGCAAATGTCAGTTTTCCACAGTTTCTCTGTAAGCAAAGCCATACAAACACACATGCACGTCCTTCTCGTGCCTCCCTGATCAACTGTGTGACCACTCTAGTGTGTTCTAGGCATCCTGGCACTTCAGGGATGCCACACTTTCTGCACAGATGTATCAATGTAATTGTTCTTCAGTAGGAAGTTGGTCATCCTTTTGGCCAGGATGCTAAAAGAGATATTTCCCTCCCAAGAGACATCGGCAGGCATTGTAGTATGGAGAGCGCAGGAGGGCCTAGCAGTAGCGGAGTCTCAGCTGAGCTCATCTCTGTGCTTGTTCTGTTAGACCTCAGTGCTGCTTTTGATACTGTTGACCATAAAATTTTATTATAGAGATTAGAGCATGCCATAGGTATTAAAGGCACTGCGCTGCGGTGGTTTGAATCATATTTGTCTAATAGATTACAATTTGTTCATGTAAATGGGGAATCTTCTTCACAGACTAAAGTTAATTATGGAGTTCCACAAGGTTCTGTGCTAGGACCAATTTTATTCACTTTATACATGCTTCCCTTAGGCAGTATTATTAGACGGTATTGCTTAAATTTTCATTGTTACGCAGATGATACCCAGCTTTATCTATCCATGAAGCCAGAGGACACACACCAATTAGCTAAACTGCAGGATTGTCTTACAGACATAAAGACATGGATGACCTCTAATTTCCTGCTTTTAAACTCAGATAAAACTGAAGTTATTGTACTTGGCCCCACAAATCTTAGAAACATGGTGTCTAACCAGATCCTTACTCTGGATGGCATTACCCTGACCTCTAGTAATACTGTGAGAAATCTTGGAGTCATTTTTGATCAGGATATGTCATTCAAAGCGCATATTAAACAAATATGTAGGACTGCTTTTTTGCATTTACGCAATATCTCTAAAATCAGAAAGGTCTTGTCTCAGAGTGATGCTGAAAAACTAATTCATGCATTTATTTCCTCTAGGCTGGACTATTGTAATTCATTATTATCAGGTTGTCCTAAAAGTTCCCTAAAAAGCCTTCAGTTAATTCAAAATGCTGCAGCTAGAGTACTGACGGGGACTAGAAGGAGAGAGCATATCTCACCCATATTGGCCTCTCTTCATTGGCTTCATGTTAATTCTAGAATAGAATTTAAAATTCTTTTTCTTACTTATAAGGTTTTGAATAATCAGGTCCCATCTTATCTTAGGGACCTCGTAGTACCATATCACCCCAATAGAGCGCTTCGCTCTCAGACTGCAGGCTTACTTGTAGTTCCTAGGGTTTGTAAGAGTAGAATGGGAGGCAGAGCCTTCAGCTTTCAGGCTCCTCTCCTGTGGAACCAGCTCCCAATTCAGATCAGGGAGACAGACACCCTCTCTACTTTTAAGATTAGGCTTAAAACTTTCCTTTTTGCTAAAGCTTATAGTTAGGGCTGGATCAGGTGACCCTGAACCATCCCTTAGTTATGTTGCTATAGACGTAGACTGCTGGGGGGTTCCCATGATGCACTGTTTCTTTCTCTTTTTGCTCTGTATGCACCACTCTGCATTTAATCATTAGTGATCGATCTCTGCTCCGCTCCACAGCATGTCTTTTTCCTGGTTCTCTCCCTCAGCCCCAACCAGTCCCAGCAGAGGACTGCCCCTCCCTGGGCCTGGTTCTGCTGGAGGTTTCTTCCTGTTAGGGGGGAGTTTTTCCTTCCCACTGTAGCCAAGTGCTTGCTCACAGGGGGTCGTTTTGACCGTTGGGGTTTTACATAATTATTGTATGGCCTTGCCTTACAATATAAAGCGCCTTGGGGCAACTGTTTGTTGTGATTTGGCGCTATATAAAAAAATTGATTGATTGATTGATTGACATAAGGCACTGCTGGGCACAGTGGCAATGGGGCGAGCAGGACTTGGAGCCATGCCGCAACAACAGTACGAGGCTCACAGCAAAATCAGACTGCGCCAGATCCTGAAGGAGGTCTGAGCAGGTGTGGAGGAACTGAGGATGAGCAGGATGGTGAGCATGTGGCAGCAGGGGTCATGGACAAGGTGGGAGGAGTGCTTGAGAGGAAACTGACCTGAAATGACATTTGGAAGGCAGAGCCACAGCACATAAAGTTCATGATCCAAGCGGCCTATGATGTGCTTCCCAGCCTAGCCAACCTGCACATGTGGGGCAAGAATGACACTTCAACCTGCTCACTCTGTGCAGGACTAGGGACCCTGGAACACATAATGAGTAGCTGCCGACCAGCCCTTGGGGAGGGTCACTAACGCTGGTGAGAAGCCACATGCAAGGACTTCAACATCAGGCAGCCTGCTCTCAACAGCCTCAGACTAGGAACTCAAAGTTGACTTGGGCAGGCAGCTCAAGTTCCTAGACTTCATAACATCAACCTCTTTGAGACTGAATGTGGTGCCAACATCTGATTCTTCCAGGCCGGTCCTCTTAGTGCAGCTGACAGTCCCTTGGGAAGTTCACATGGAAGAAGCCAATGAGCGCAAGTGGCTCAAATATCACGAGCTCATTGAGGAGTGCCAGAGGAAGGGTTGGAAATCTTGCTGCAAGCCAGTTGAGGTGGGTTGTAAGGGCTTTGCCACCCACTCCCTTTGCAAGATCTACAATTTGATGTGTATCACAGGAGCAGCAAAGAGGAGTGCCATTAAGTCCACCTCAGAGGCTGCTGAGACAGCCTCAAGGTGAATTTGGATTAAAAGGCAGGAGAGGTGCGCCAACATTGCTGGGACACGAGACGGGGACTGATCATCCCTGGCTGGCGCACCTTAAGGAGGGTGTCTGATATTATGAGACCGGAAACACCCGATGATCTCAGGAAACATCACTGATGTGTCCCAGCGCATATGTTATGGATGTGTCTGCTCACACTATTATTATCAGTATTAATATATTATTATTACTTCTGTTTTTTATTTGATTTTTAAATGGACTACAATGGAAAAAAAGTGTTTTCATTTTTGTGTGTCATCCACGCATTTTTAACGTATTTACAATTATATTATGTACTTGCATTGAACTTACGAAATAAAATCATGCATGCATGCACACTTATAATATATTGATGATTTACCGCCCCCTGCTGGAATGGTGTGTGAGTCCAGAATTGAATTATCAATGTCCATTGTTTAGTGCTTTTAGCTAATATTTGTTTTTTTCACCAAATATTTGTTTTTGCAGCATTCATCTTTGATCCAAAATACGTAAGCATACCAATGGGCAAACATCAGCTCTCCCCAGTTTCTCCATGATTGAAGCCATACACACGCATGCATGCATACACGCACACAGAGGCCACTTGGTTATTAATGGCGGGGCTGGAGCCTATCCCAGCTGTCATAGGGTGTGAGATAATTTTTTTTTTTTAATTTGCAAATTGCAATTGTTTACAGTGTAAATTTTACAGTACCTTCTGTAAATGTATTTATTTATATATTTTACTTTTTTAATGGAATTTTCTGATTTTCTTTCTTTTTTTTTACACTGTGGGAACAGGTTTTCACATGGTCATAGACTGGCCTTTGTATGCAGTTGGAGTCTGTGTTGCTGTGTTTAAATGCAACCAGAAAGCAGCTATGCATTCGTCCTTGCTCCTTGTTCCCTGCAGCTTCTTCATGACCTAAACTGTTGCCCAATTTCAAATGCCTCCATTTTTATTTTCCAGCACAAAATTTCATCTCTTGACATTGTACATGATTTCCCTCTCAGAGCTGGAACATATTTGTCTTTGGAGTCTTATAGAGGCAAATTATTAAAATGCAGATCATGACTTTAAATTTCCAGTGGATGTGCAGTCCCAATCGGCACACTCACACCAAAGTGACCTGCACACAAATGTCAGCAATGAGGACTGTGCAGGGCAGCTGATAATATTTATGTCACGCACACCTTAAGGTCTTAAATAATGTAAGGAGAAAGTAAGGAGCTCATTTTAAGATACTCTGTGTTCCTCAGTTCAAAGGAAATCATTTTAATCTTTCCAAGTAGCATTTCTTCTCTGTGATTCACAATGTTCCTTTCTCCATTGTCCTGCTCCAAATTCTCATCATATTTGTTGGGAAAGTGTAGGAACACGGACCCACAACAGGGGGCGCAAATGAACGGACAATGGAGTAAGTCAAAATAACAACGCTTTACTGTTGTGAATGTGCACAACGAATACAACCAATTACAGAAATGGACAAAAGTCAATACACAAAGGTGTCGTGTGGGCAGGCTCGAAGATAGGAGACGCCTCTCCAAGGTAAGACCGGAACCACACGGCTTCCTCCGCCACAGGACCCCGGGAATACTGGAGCCACCAAGTCCCGAACTCCCAGGTGGCCACTGCCTCCGCGTGTCGGACCTGGTACTGCTGGCGAGGGAAAAAGAACAGTTAGATGGGGGCGCGTTTGCACCCAGAACTCCGAACGGCAGGAAAGGTACCTCCACCTCTCGTTGGAACAGTAAACCAATAACTAGCTCAGTCAAAACTGTGTACTCAGTAGGCTTTGATATGTTACCTCTCTGGTAGAAACGATATCTCGGCAATGAGGTGGAGATGCCGTCCTGCTGATATACCCCACTGATGATTGCCGTCAGCTGTCTCAGGTGATGGGTGACAGCTGTCACCGAGGCTGCTCCCGTGAGGCGGCGGCGCCCTCTGGTGCCTGGAGCCCGCACTCCAGGCAGGGTGCCCTCTGGTGATGGTGGGCCAGCAGTACCTCCTCTTCAGCGGCCCACACAACAATATTACATATGACACAGTAACACAATGAATAGATTGACTTTATATGATGAAAAATGTCATCCGCTGTCCTAACAGTCATGATCTTCATTTATTTAATCATTCATATCAAAATCCTAAGGGATAATTCAACTCAAATAGCGTGAAATTGACTAAATTTCTGGATTTTATACAATTTCGCACCAGATTCTGAATTAAAGGTAATTAAAGGTAATTAAGGTAATTAAAGGCCATTTGATTTTCCACAAAATTGGCAAGATTTACTTTGTATTGAAATGTAGTTATTATAAAGTACTACTGTTGTAATGCATCATAGTTCATCTGTAGTCTGTATAGATCGGCCCCCAGTGGTTGGTCACAGGCGTGCCCAACCATGAGGGGCCCAAGCACAGATTACTTGTAATGTTTACATTGATTTCATTTCATGATGACTTGTTTTTAAGGTGATAACTTCATTAATTTTGATGCAGTTGCAGAAAATTCACACTGAGTGGAGGTTACAGCAGCTACACGTGCACGTCGCGATTGCAGCCTTTAAAATCACCCTCTTGCTTGCTTGCTGCATGCCCAGTTATGGATCCAAAAACTGACAGAGTCTCTCAAACACTAAAGATGTGGATGACAAAATCTCCATCGTCTTTTCCTTGAAAAGTAGTGAGCTCACTGAACCGAGTCTTCTGAGTGTGTGTTCAGTGTTGTCAGCAGGATAAATAAATATATTAATAAATATATTTATCCTCCTACTGATTTGAATTCATTCAGATTAGTGACCAGATTTAGATCACCATGTGCCGGCAGAGGAGGCAGACAGGTTTTTTTCTGGCTGGTCAACACCATGGCATGGCTGTTTCAGCACTCATCCTTGCCCACACTGCCACAATTGCCCCATCCCACAGCTTTCACACGCGTTCGTACAATGGTAGATAGGACCACCTGGTGGTTAATGGCTGGAACAGTGGCTGAGATGGCATGGGCATTCATCTGCACATGGGTTGCTTGATTTGGCACTCCATTTGTCCTGTCTTCTGGCAGGGGCTTAGAGTTTACATCCAAGCTTTGGAATGCAATTGCAGACAGCCTGGGTGTGAAGGTCCACCGGACCACGGCATATAACCCCCATCCTAATGGACTGTGTGAGAGCTTTCATCCCTGTATGAAGTCCTCTCTGAAGGCCACCTTAACAAATAGCGGTTGGGTGGACAGACTACTGTGGGTCCTGCTACTCCTACAAACTGCCCCTAAAGATGACCTCCAGTACTCATCGGTGGAGTCATAGGAGATTTAATTCCTGACACCCCACCTCCTGGTCAGCAGCCCACCAATACAGTGAGCTTCAGGACAAGGTTAGGCTTTTCACGCCTGTACCTACTTCAGAGCATGGCATTCTATCTTCCTTCACTCCCTCGCACCTGTACTCAGTGGAATACATCTTTGTCATGATGCTCACAGGGGACCTCTGCAGCCTCCCTATGATGGCCTGTTTTGTGTATTGAAAACGGGGGGAAAAAAAACTTTGTGGTCGACATAGGTGGTAAAGCTGAGCACTTTTCAGTGGACCACCTCATGCCAGCCCACCTAGATCTGGGCAGACCCACAGAGCTTGCCCATCCTCCTCCATGCGAGCACACTTCTACTTGGTCCAGGCCACCACAGAGGAGGCCTGTGGTTCCCTTATTCAACAGTGTCTCTGATGCTCTGGTACACAGGAGTCATTGTGGCTGGATTGTTCACCGCCCCCTTGATGACATTTGTTGTTTTCGCTTATGGTGAATTCTGGGACGGCGTATGTGGCGGACATTCAACACATAATGGACACTGTGGACATAATTCACCATACCAAGTGTCGTCATTAGAGTGTGTTCCCCAATTTTCATGTGATAACACGCAGAGATGTGTGAAGTGCATATCAAAGTGTCTTGGCCCCTTTGATGTTTTCCCATCAGGACCCCTGTGTGCATAATGGGCGGGGCCTAGCTGTTCTATAAAGTCTTTGTTGTGTGAAACAAAGGAGAAAGAAATTACATGCCATTTTGTTGTCAAAATGGGAAGCTGTTGCTCCTTCTTTCCTCCATCGCAATTTTCACAATATTGTAATTTCTGATATAAAACTTAGGAAAAATGCATGTAAATTATTATTATTATTATTATTATTATTATAGTACTACTTAATTTTGCCTTCAAAAGAAGAGGAATAAAATAAACATACATATGGGGTTAAATAAGTATTGCACACGTCACCATTTTTTTCATTAACCCTTTGGGGCTGACGCCGTCATATACGACTGCTGAGACCCAGTTTTACTAAATTATAAATAACTTTTTTTAATAATATGAGATAGAAACTTACTTTTTTTTGCTGAAAAGTTAACTCAGACTCAGACTTTCGAGCCAGCCCTCCACCATCTTTGTACTCCTCATAGAAGCTGTGTGATGACATGCACAATGTGAGTGTCCAATCGGAATTGGTTCACCGTCGCATGTAACGGTCCAATTGTAGGGCAGATTTACCTCATGTGATAAACCAATGATTGTTTTTAGGAGTGATGTGTTACTAGTTGGCCCATTTGAATAGTCTCCTGGCTGCTGGCTCCAATGCGCCCTGTGCCATTACGCACAGTGATCAGTGAAAGTGAGCAGAGGGAGCAGACGGAGGGCCTCTCATACAATCTCACGTGCTCAAACAAAGAGTGTGTGAGTATCAGGATTGCCTCCTCTACTTTGCCTGTGAATGTTATTGGATAAGCCTGTGGCAAGCTCTCTCGCTCCAGCATAAAGCACTGTTTACCATATCAGTCGAGGGGGAGGGGCCGCTGCTCAAACTGTGAATGAGCCTTGAAGTGTGAAAGCTGCTTTCAGAGCAGGAGAGAACAAACACACAGTCAACTTAAAAGTAGAAGTTTGTGATGTGACCTTTGTGTAACAGCAGACAGAAATTGAGGGAGGAACGGTGTTTGGCAAGATGGCGCCTGTGTGTTTGGCATGCCGTCAGCCCTGTCGCTCGTCGAGTTTTTTGCTATTTGTTGCTGTGTTTTTGCTCTGTGTGTTCTGCCAGGACACTTCAGCCTTGCTTGTGTATGGTCGCCAGTCTCTCTTGGACATTAATGCTCTTTATGAGCCGCTGCTGTCATCTGGGTCCTGGCTGGGAGGGCCCCGCCCTGCTCTGCCACCTGTGCTTGTGGATGTCCCGCTCCACCTGCTCCGTTTTCCTTGCGTTCCTCTCCGGAGGAGGCGCTTTAGAAGGCGCGGAAAGCGGAACGGTGTGTTGGTGAAACTTAAGTTTTACCTGGCAGCCTTCACTAGAGGGTCTGATCCTCGCCTCCTCTGGGATGGATGATATTTTTGGGCGTGGGAGCGCGCGCTGCACACGAGAGGCTGCTGGATTCGTCCTGTTCCTGAACTGATGACCGGACCGGCTCCACTAAAGCTGTGCCCGTTTGTGCCGCAGCTTCCCGCTGCTGCCTCTCACCGGGCTGCAGAGTTTTTACGCCGGTGCTGTCGTCTGCGGGCTCGTTTCACCTGAGCTCCTCTGGCCGCTGAAACACGCTGCGTCACTGGCTGCTGAGGAGCAGAACTTCCGCATTACCTCATTAAAACCTGCTGATCCCACCGAGATCCTTAGTTTGGGTCTCATTAACATCAGATCATTGTCTCTGAAGTCATTGCTGGTGAATGACTTAATTGTGGATCATCGCCTGGATATGCTTGGATTATGTGAAACCTGGATTAAATCCACAGCTGTCCTTCCTCTGAATGAGGCCTGCCCACCGGAGTACACTTTTAGTCACGTTTCACGTGATGTGAAGAAAGGCGGGGGTGTTGCTTTTATTTATAAATCCAGGTTTACTTTAGTAACTGTTGGGGGTCAGAAATATAATTCATCTGAGCATCTGATTCTCCGTTATGCCCATGATGCTAAGTACTCTCAAGGTCATAAAACTGGAAATCAGCTATGTTATATTGTCACTGTCTACAGGCCTCCTGGCCCATATTCTGATTTTTTAGATGAATTTGGCACGTTCATCTCTAGTCTTTCAACTAGTGTTGACAACATTTTGATTATTGGTGACTTTAACATTCATATAAATAAGCTCTCTGATCCCCTTGGTAAATCATTTATGGAAATCATGGATGCACTAGCATTTCGGCAGTTCATTCATGGTTCAACGCATATCAGTGGTAATACTCTGGATTTGGTTCTTGCACGTGGCCTTGCTGTCACAAATATCGACATCCTGCCTCTTGCATCAGCGGTCTCTGACCACTCGCTTGTTAGGTTTACAATTATGCTGCCGCGTTTAGTGGAGCAACAACCTTGCCTATCATTGCGGCGACAAATTAAACCTTCAACTTTGACTGAGCTCAAAGTGAGACTACCTGAAATCCTAACTTCAACCTTGATGAAATTTCAGTCAGTAGACAGTCTTGCAGATAGCCTAAATTTAGTGCTGAAAACCACACTTGATAAGATTGCGCCTCCTCTATTAAAGCCACGCTTTCCCAAAGCACAGACACCCTGGTTCAACAGTTATTTGCGTGACCTTAGGAAGAAGGCTAGAGGGTTGGAACTTGAATGGCGTAGTTCCAAACTAGAGGTGTTTCACCTTGCGTGGCGTGAAGCTATTTTAGATTATAAGCATGCTTTATTGGCTACGAAGCAGGCGTATTATTCTGAATTGATCAACAAAAACAACCATAACTCAAAGTTCTTGTTTGATACGGTGGCATTTCTTATTCATGGACAGCCACCTGTTGGTTGTTCTCCTTTTTCAGCACAGGACTTTCTGGACTATTTCGAAAAGAAAATAGAAGATATTAGGTTGAGCACATCTCAGCATACTTTGGTTGAATCAATGTATCCAGCTACTGAGCTGGGGACTACTACTGAGGTGCTACCTAGATTCACAGAATTTAACAGTATCTCACAAGGTGTGCTGACGAAACTCGTGATGTCTACTAGAAGCACAACTTGTTTATTTGATCCTATACCAACAAAATTGTTTAAGGATCTTTGGCCCATTCTTGGGCCGACTATGCTGGAAATTGTTAACCTTTCTTTAAACTCTGGATCTGTTCCAAATTGTTTTAAATCTGCAGTGGTTAAACCATTACTTAAGAAATCTAATCTTGATCCTGGTGAATTGTGTTATGTGTCGACGCGGGTTGAGGAGCGGACCTGCGTCAGACAGGACCCAGCGCTAAAAATAACCAGAAAGCGGTTCCAAACAGAAACTATTTATTATTCACCTGTGCTTAAAAGTGTAAAAACATAAAAACAACGTCCCTCTGGTGGAGTGATTCGTGGCTCGCTCTCCAGCGCCCGCAAGGACCAAAGCCGGCGCTCCTGGACTTCCTACCACCGCCAAACACCCCCCAGGTGGACACGACAAACTGATTCTCTGTGAAGCAAAGAGAAGGTGAGGTAAGGCAACAGATACAACTATATCTTCCAATAAACACACGCTATCAGCAACACACTCAGGTCAGTGTCCTTTTTTTTACTTTATGCAAATGAGCAGCTTCTCACAACAAGTGGAGGATCACTTATCCTTCACGCCACAGCAGTGAGAAGCAAACTGCACAATTCTCTTCACAATTCCAGTATACTGTGTAACAAAACACCAAGTTACTATCAACAATTACTTAAACACTTAATTACCTTTCGTGTGTGCTGACAGCATGTGTCCTCACCCCTCCCTGCTTCACGGGCTCGATGTGTCAAAACCCAGGCGCGGTCCTCAGCGTCTCACAAACGAACGTCACAAGGTCGAGTTCCCGGCAGTTCTGCTTGAATCACACATGACTTAAATGCAGAACGCCATCCAATTATCTGCTTCAGCTGCAAGTCGTCCAGGTTGCACGTGAGCACCACTCACAGGTGCTTTCCATGATGTTGATGAGGGTGAAGACTCTTCAGCCAGCACCTTCTTCACAGACAAATCAGCCCTCATGCCACCTGGAGAGCAAAGAAAAGAAAAGAACACCAAAACATCCAGCCACGCCCCCCCCAACACACAGCAGAATTGAAAAATTATAGGCTGATATCAAATCTATCATTCTGCTCTAAAATTCTGGAAAAGGTGGTTTCACGGCAGCTTGTGGACTATCTTACTGAGAATGACCTTTTTGAGCCACTGCAGTCTGCTTTTAGAAGACATCACTCCACAGAAACAGCACTTATTAAAGTAGTTAATGATCTTCTGCGAGTAGTGGACTCGGATACTACTACAGCATTGGTGTTGTTGGGTCTCAGTGCTGCGTTTGACACAGTTGATCATCATATTTTACTTGATAGGCTAGAAAACTGTTTCGGGATTACTGGAACTGCTCTTGTGTGGCTGATGTCTTATCTGTCTGGTCGTTCTCATTGTGTTTTGTGCAATGACACTACCTCTGACTTTAAGGGCATGAACTTCGGGGTTCCGCAGGGATCCGTTCTGGGTCCCTTGCTTTTTTCCCTGTATATGGCACCCCTTGGGAACATTTTGCGGCGTTTCGGGGTTGCTTTTCATTGTTATGCTGATGATACTCAGTTGTATATGCCAATAGCTGCTGGAAATCCTGTCCACATAAAATCTTTACAGGACTGTCTTGCAGCAGTGAGAAGTTGGATGTCTACCAACTTTCTACTTTTGAACTCTGATAAGACTGAAATGATGGTTCTTGGCCCAGCAAGACATCGGCACCAATTTGATCAGCTGGCGCTTAGCCTAGGTTCATGTGTTATACATCATACTGACAAAGTGAGGAACCTTGGGGTAATCTTTGATCCTACATTGTCCTTTGACCTCCACATTAGGGACATTACGAGGACTGCTTTCTTTCATCTGAGAAATATAGCAAAGATTCGCCCCATCCTGTTTATGGCTGATGCTGAGACTCTGATTCACGCATTTGTCTCTTCTAGATTGGATTATTGTAATGCTTTACTCTCTGGCCTGCCGCAGTCTAGCATTCGAGGACTTCAGTTGGTGCAGAATGCTGCTGCCAGAATTTTGACACAATGTAGAAGGTTTGACCACATTACTCCCATTCTGGCATCCCTTCATTGGCTACCGGTTTCTGCCAGATTGGATTTTAAAGTTTTATTGTTGGTTTATAAAATTGTTCATGGACTGGCGCCTTCCTACTTGGCGGACTTGGTTAAGCCCTACGTACCTGCGAGGCCTTTGCGTTTGTAGGGCGCAGGGCTTCTGTGTGTTCCGAGGATGAACAAAAGGTCTGTGGGGTATAAAGCCTTCTCCTACCGTGGTCCGGCTCTTTGGAATGATCTACCTGCTGTTATTCAGCAGTCTGACATGGTGGAGATTTTTAAATCAAGACTGAAGACCCACTTTTTTAGACTGTCTTATCATTAATTTTTTAATCTGTTTGTGTTTGCTTTGTAATTTCTTTTTATTCTACTGTGTTTTATCTTTTAACTGTGCTTTTCTTGCTTTTAATTTTGAATTTAGATTAATTTGTGTTGTTGTGAATTATGTGAAGCGCCTTGGGGCGACTTTGTCGTGATTTGGCGCTATATAAATTAATAAATTGAAATTGAAATTGCTTTGAGATGAAGACAAACAAAATGCATAGACCATTTTGTATATATTGTTCAAAATGTGCATTTGTGTTTATTGTTTGAACCTTTTTGTTGTACAGTCTTTCACACAAGATCTCAAATTACCTTTATAAAGTGTCAAAACAGTTGCTTATTATAGTTTGCTGTGTCTTTTGAATAAATGTGTGTGGAAAATTATTTCTGCTTTACTTTTTCCTTTCTTATTTCTGATTGTAAACCTTTATTACACATGTAAAACACCACTATCAATCAATCAATCAATCAACATTTATTTATAAAGCGCTTTACAGCACTGACTGGTGTCCAAAGTGCTTAACATTAAAAACACAAATTTACAAAATAAAACACATATAAAATAAAATTTTAAAACAACACATTAAAAAAAAAAAAAAAAAAAAATTGCATATATATTCTGAAAGTACAGGTTGTCCTGAAAAAAAAGAGACAGAAAACTTGATTGTGGGATGCAGGGAGAGCTGTTAACAGCAATAATAAAACATTTATGCCAGGCGAGTGAACTGTCCAAAAAATGCCCTCGGACCCCAGAGGGTTAAAGATGTTTCTAAAGGTCCTAAAGATATGAAATTTTCATCAGATGTCAGTATCAACCCAAATAATACACACATGCAAAGAAAGCAAAACAATTCTGTAGAGAAATTTAAGTAAGTGTAATAGAATGGAATGACACAGGGAAATAAATTGAATACACTTGATGAAATGTATTTAATACATCGTACAAAAAGCCTTTGTTGGTAATGGTAGCTTCAAGATGCCTCCTGTATAAAGAAACTAGTCACATGCATTGCTCAGGTGTGATTTTGGCCCATCCACACAAAAAGTCTTCAAATTTTGAAGGTGCTGTGGACCTCTTCTTTGAATTCTGGTCTTTAGGTTTTTCCACAGATTTTCATTTGGATTCAGCTCAGGTGATTGGCTGGCCCATACCAGCAGCTTTATTTTCATTCACTGAAACCAACTAAGAGTTTCCTTGGCTGTGTGTTTGGGATCATTGTCTTGCTGAAATCTCCACCCTAGTTTCATTTTTTTTTTTTTTTTTTTTTTTTGTCATCCAGGTAGATTTTCATCCAGAATATCTGTACATTTTTTCATTTATCCTTCCTTCTATTTTATGAAGCTTACCAGTGCCAGATGTTGAAATACAGCCCCACACTGTGATGTTCCCACCCCCAAATTTCTACTGTTTGGGATGGTGTTTTGAGGTGATGTGCAGTGGCATTTATGGTGTGTATTATAGCATCCAAAGGGTTCAAGTTTGGTCTCATCTGACTAGACTATATTCTCCCAATATTTCATAGGTGTGTGTAAATGATGTGCAGCAAACTTTAAATGAGCTTCAATATCCTTTTCCTCAGCAATGGAGTCTTCCATGGTGAGCAGGTGTACAGACCATGGTGGTTAAGTGCATTACTTATTGTTTTCTTTGAATCAATTGTACCTGCTAATTCCAGGTGTTTCTGAAGCTCTCCACAAGTGGTGCTTATCTCTTGGACAACTCTTATGATAATTATTTTAAGTCCTCTGTCAGAAATCTTGTGAGGAGTACCTGGTCGTAGCCAGTTTATTGTCAAATGATGTTATTTGCACTTTGAGATTATGGTCCCAACAGTGTTCATAAGTTTAGAAATCCTTCTCTAACACTGTGATCTACATATGATCACTATATTCCATTTCTGCTAACAACCCCAAATCCTACACACTGCAGCTTTAAGTCCTGACAGTTTTGGCTCATTCTGAGTGGATCTACGACATGACATTGTTTTTGTTTTAAACATCAATTTATAGATTGCGGATGTTAAGTAAGACAACAGAAGGGATAATTCTGAATTCTACGGAGCAGGCTCAGGGGTTTGTAAGAGAGGGAGATACAGGGAGAGGGAGAATCAGAAGGAACAGAGAGTGTGACAGCTTGCTTTTGTACAGATGAATAGATAAGATGGCTTCTTGCGTTATTAAATAAGACTCTTCAGGGAGACAGAAAGTGAGCACTGGCCTTTCTTGGACGCACACTGCCTCTACATCTCAACTGTATGAAAACTCTTACTTTAATTACCTCATCCTCTCTCACCTCGCCCCTTTTGTCCTCTGTCGCTCTCTCACACAGCAGTTTCTCTTTCTTTCTTTCTCACTTCCTCTCACCTTCTACTTTGCTCCAGGTTTACACTTTATCTCACATTCTAATTTTATTCAAGATTCTGCCATCGTCACTGCAGACTTGATGGCATTTAATGTAGCTGGAGTAGCAGTGATAAACACCGCCACGTCGTCAAAATAATGAAGTTAAGCTCTGAAGAGTGCAGAGTGTTAAGTGGCAGTTAAGTCTCCTTAAATATGATGAAACTTTATTTTAATTTCAAGATTTTAGCTTCTTGTTTTTAAGCATCTGGAGAAGGGAAAGGATAAAAGGAGAGTGGGCAAGTGAGGAATGAAGTGAATAGAGGGGTGCAAAAGAAAGGCAAGATGCAAATTAAAGTAGAAAAACATGAAATCTCAAGGGTACTGTCGACTTTTAAAAGTACGAGAATATTCGAGTGTAGTACCTTCTCAATTTCACAACCCATCTATTTCTGCCACACATTCCCCAGCTCATCCACTTAACACGTTAACACTGGCTTTTTAGCACATCTAAAATGATGTGAGGGTCTCAGAGGAGACATTCACACATGCAGAGGGGAATAAAAGGTGACTGTAACTCAGATCAGCTCATACAGAACACTGCAGTGTACTCTGAGTGAGCACAGAACTGCAACTGTTGCATACCTGGAAATGAAATCTCAAGTTGTTTTGTTTCAACAGTCTCTTTGGGCCTCATGCAGTCACGCAACATTCAATGCATCAATGAAACAGATATAATGGGTTCCATTTTACGATTGGATTCTATTTTACAATTACGATGGATTCCATTGTAATTCCCCACTTACAAGGGGGAAGTTTCAGTGCTCCCTGTCACATATAAGCAGAATCAACCCAGAATGCATTGCATTGTCAAGATAAGGTATTTTTTTCTCAGACAGCCAAAACTTCCAGTCGCTTTCACAATTATGTTTTCCTTCTACATGTGTTTACAAGAAAGCAGAACAAGTTTATCCAATTTTGGAAAACAGGGGACAGCTACGTTCACGATCTCCAAGGGACAGCTAATAGTTAGCAGTGATAAAAGATAACCGAGTGGAAGGTCTGTATGGGAAAATATCAGACTGAGGTGTTGACAGTACAGACCAAGCTTTGGCGAGGTCCATATGCAAAAACACAGAGGTCTGATATTCCCATACAGACCAAGCAAGCTATTTTAATAAGTTGTTTATTATATGGCTGTAATGTATATAAACCCCCTGCAGTTCGCATACCAGACCAACAGGGGAGTGGAGGATGCCATCATCTTTATGTTGCACAGATCTTATCCCCACCTGGAGGAGGCAGGCAGCACTGTGAGAGTCATGTTCTTTGACTTCTCCAGTGCGTTCAACACCATCCGGCTTGACTTGCTCAGGGATAAGCTTTGTGACATGAAGGTGGAGGCTCCACTGGTGGCCTGGATTACCAACTACCTCACGGCCCACCCACAGTATGTCAGGCTTTGAGACATTACATCCAACACCATAAAGAGCAGCACGGGGGCACCACAGGGGACGGTCCTGTGTTTCCCTTTCTGTTCACACGCTACACCTCAGGCTTCAGGTTCTGGTCACAGTCGTGCCACCTGCAGAAGTTTCCGGATGACTCTGCCATTGTGGGCTGTATTGGCAGTGACCAGGAGGCAGAGTACAGGAGTGTGATGGACAGGTTTGTGGAGTGGTGTGGACTCAACCACCTGCAGCTCAGTGTATCTATCTAAGAAGCTGGTGGTGGATGTCAGAAGATGGAAGACCCGTCTGAACCCAGTTACCAACAATGAAACTGAGGTGGACTACTACAAGTACCTGGATGTCCACATAGACAACAAACTAGACTCAATTGTAAACACAGATGCTGTGTATAAGAAGGTTCAGAGCTGACTGTACTAACTCAGGAGGCTCAGATCTTTCAATCTCTGCAATCAATCAATCAATCAGTCAATCAGCATTTATTTATAACTCACTTTACAACAGCTGGACGGTGTCCAAAGTGCTTTACAGTAAAAACACAGATTTACCAAACAAAAAATAAAACACAGAAATATGTTGCAGATGATTTATCACTCAGTGGTCTCCAGCATCATCTTCTACGCCGTAGTGTGCTGGGGCAGCAGGCTGAATGCAGCTGACGTGAACAGACTCAACAAGCTCATCAAGAGGGCTGGCTCTGTCCTGGGGGTTGAGCTGGGGTCTGTGGTGGAGTCGTCGGAGAGAATTCTGAGAAAGCTGCTCACCATCTGGGACAACACCTTACACCTCCTACATGCCACACTGATGCCCTGTCAGAGCACCTTCAGTCAAAGACTGAGACCACCGAGCTGCACCGCAGAATGCCACAGGAGGTCTTTCCTACCTGTGACAATCAGTATAATTCCTTTCCCTTCTGCAGGATGAATACATAAGAAGTAGAGCTATTCAGAGTTATCCAGTTATGTCAGAGTAAATTTATTGTACTTCTTCTTGTCCTTCAGAATAAATAAAGTTGATCTTATGTTATGTTATAAATTTGATCACCCCCCTGAAGTAATTATTTCAACTTGTCAACTCATTCAAACTCCATATATGTCCTGCTCACAATCAACGATGGGTGCTCTAGTGCCAGCAGTAAGTGACAGCTGTTTTTTTTAATATATTTATTTTATTTTTCAGGATTTTGTCTTTTTTGTTTCTAGTTTAATGTTGTTCACACAATACTGTCCTACTGCTGTCTGTGGACATGTCACTGAGATGTTTTGTGCATGAAATTCGGGGCCACATGTTGTTTATCAACTGATATCACTGATATTGACTAACTTGTTACTAATACCAATAACTGGCTACACTGAGGTAAAATGCAATTCTAATTTTTTTTTTTTTCTAAATTCAAATATGCTGAAACACTAACGCACCATCTACACCTCCTATACTCCCATTACTCATACTAGGTTTCTTTTGTTTTGTGGTTCTCTATACTCCGAACGAGCAAGCACAACAAAGGCTTTCTTGGAGTCATCGACCTTGTTTTTGGACTTACAGTGTTGTGTCGAAACTGCAACACATTTAACTCGGGTGGCACATCATTCTCAGTTGTGACTTCCATCTTCCAAGGCAAGTGGAATGTGGCGTAGCTCTTACCACCCTAATCAAAAGTAGACCCATTGCCGTTGGATTGCAAAGCACAAGCACAAATCTGTTGCTGTCCTAACGTGATGAACACTTTAACCCCATTGTTGCTTTAATGGGTATACATCCCAGAATGTCAGTTTGGAACCTTGTCCATACATTGGAAAAATCTTACAGGTTGTAGGAGTATGTCTGTGATGAACAGCTAAATTCCATATTTGTGCACATCTCATTCCTTCTGTTAACTGTGGCAGGATTTTCAGAATGTGTGAACATTTCTTTTTCCAGCAAGAACCTTGACATACTTTTGTAATCCCTTGCATGTCAGTGGAGCACAAAGTGATATGATACATGCTGTGACCTCAGCAGGAAGTGCCAAGACTGTGCTAAAGTTACACAATGGCCACACTACAGTTGTTGTTGCACACATTACATGGTACAAGACCGTCATGTCATGTCAACAAAAAGTACACGAGATTATAATTGTGGCTATCTGTGATTTTCACATATCAGTAGACCACAAAATTCCAGAATGCTTATCCATCGTAGTGAGAACTGGTCATGACATGGTGAGGCTGAAGAACAGTATCTCCAACAAAGTTTGTTTGTTGTATTTAATCTGGATTTTTTTTTCAACTTATGTATTTATTTATTTAACCAGGTTAGTCCCATTGAGATCGAGATCTCTTATGCAATGGAGACCTGGACAATCATGAAGTTTCCATTTCACCTAACCTGCATGTCTTTAAATGTGGGAGGAAACCAGAGCACCCAGAGGAAACCCATGCAAACACGGGGAGAACATGCAAACTCCACACATAAAGGCCACAGGTGGCAATGGATCCCATGACCTTCTTGCTGTGAGGCAACAGTGCTAAGCACTAAGCAACCGTGCTGCCATGATGATAATTTAACACGCTTACAGTCAGACAACTCAGGTTTGATACTGCAGCAGCAGCTCATCGTTAGAGTCTGGCATCTACCCTACAATCTCATCACTCTCTGTAGGTTATTACTTCCAATGTTGGAAGAGTGATGATTAGATATGCAAATGAATACTCCTCAGTGAAGCCCACATTTGGAGGCGGGGCTGATTGCAGGCAGCGACATTGATGCAGCAGTGGGGCTGTTCACAGGCAGAGGGTGGAGTCTTAAGTAACCCTCTCAATGTGCAGGAAGTGTTTGGCAGAGTGAGATATGATAAGTGAATGCTATGCAAGGCAGCATGAGCTGTCTGCCATAACTAGCTCACCAGCTCACTCATTTCTTCCACTAACTATCAACCTATGTAATCTGTATCATCTCAGTCCATCCAGCTGTAAATGGTACCTGGTTTTGCTGGGGAAGTGACTTACATCAGACTGGTGTCCTATCCAAGGTCATGCTGTCCAGTGGAAGTTGTAGACTATCATTTGCTTCACGCTTTGGAATTTGGAGATACACACCTGCACCAGCATGTCTCAGGCCTGACATATGACTTCATCTTCTTCTTCCACAAACTAAAAAACATAAAAGTCATTCAAAAAGTCACTTGTCATGACAACTGACAACCAATTAACATATAGATTGATTATTTGCTAAAACTGATCTGAAAAGCTCATATCTGGACTTGGATGTGCATATAGTTAGCCTTCATAAACCACAACTTGCCAGGTGGTTGGAAAACTGACCAAATTATACCATTTATCATTGCCAGAAACTGTAAAAGTAGAAATTGTCAAGTTTTCAAATTTCCGACAGTAATCCCTTGCAGGGGTGGTGGCCAAGTGGTTAGTGCGTTAAGATCAGGGCATCTGGTGTAAAAGTTGTGCCAAATCATGGAAATCCACCTTGTATCTGCTGTGGCAACCCTGAGTGAAAACAAGGAAGCAGCCAAAGGGACTTACTGTGAAGTAATCAATTGTGCCTCTGTCAGGAAAAATCACCAAATATAAACTGAAAATACTGAAAGTGGTCCAATTTAGCTTATTTAACAGCTTTTCATTATTCTCTTCAATTGCATAAAAAATCCACAGGACTGTACTTTTGTTCTCTGGTGCTTTCTAGGGTTGAAAAGATGCTGGGGCCTATCCCAGTGCTCACTGGATGAGTTGACCGTGAATAGTTAAGGTGCCCTGACACTTGCACGACTTTGACCCGTGTACTTGTACACACATCGTGGGGCGATCCCACCCACTGGGTTCCCAGCTGGATGCTGTTCTTTGTTCTGCTGGCTGCCACACACTATGCGCTGGACGCTGCGAATATAAAATAATTAATGTGTAGCGGATTAATAATTTTCTTTTCAGGTTGGCTGTTGAAAATGCCTCTAATTGCTTCTGGAATCACAGTGGACTGTTCCAGCTGGAGTTTTTCTCATGCGCGTGCTGAACGAGGTAGAGAAATTTGGAACATTTGGAACAGTCTAAAAAGGTAATTATTTGTGATGTTTATATTGTAATAGATTGGTAAAACAGTTGCATGTTCAATCCCTTCTTGTGTGCAGCTGTAAAAGTATGTTTATGATAGATTTAACATCTCGTTATAATCGTTCAGATGAGCTGCGCTGTGATGCGGTGCGCTGACACAATCACTCGCACTCACATGTGGTGTTTTTGAATCGTTTGCATAATGTTCACGTAATGAATGTGCCATTGTAAGGATTGTAACCATTGTAATCTGCGCACAAACTGTGCACAGATTACAATGGTTTACTCCTTATAAACCATTGTAATCTGAGCACAGTTTACAATGGTTTATAAGGAGTTTAAGACGAGTTTACTCTTATGCACGGCAACATGAGTGAAAGTGTGCAGATCAAAGTCGTGCAAGTGTCAGGGGGCCTTTAGAATGTTCTTTACAGGGCTAATACATAGAAATAGCCAATCATTCAATCATATACTCTCACCTACAGGCAGTTGGAATCCCTAATAAGCTTCAAGCATCATATGTTTGTACTGTGGGAGCAGAACCCACACAGACAGAGAAAACATGCAAACTACACAGAAAGGCCCTAAATTCACAAATAGCTTGTGTGCAGCAAGTACTTTTTTCTGAATTTCAAATCGCATTATAAAATACTAAAGCTCATACACTCTCTTAGATCCCTTCATGTTTACTTTGCCACATCTCTACAAACCTGATGTTGTCACATTTTTGTGAGAACTAGAGATAAGACCAGCTACGTTTTCTGGTTTTAGGCATCAAAGCCTGAGACATCACATCCCCATCTATCAGCCTGACCTCCATGCCCTTTCTTTCTGCCTCCTGACATAAAGGACACTCTGCTTCCTGCTTTGGCACTGATGCTGTGTTGGACATAAATCGTGCTACTGCAGAAACATTCAGTGTGAATGTAATTCCTCGGGAAACTAGGCTGTTGTTTGTGTGTTTGTGTGTGTATGCGTGTTGCAGGCTGTAAGATTTGATTCATTACTCATTGCCAGGCTGTGAAATCCCCATTTACACTTCTTAATTTAGTTTCCTTCTCCCTGCAGGGGGTTTCCCTGTGTAGATATTAACAAAGTTGACAGGCCCTCCTTGTTTCATCAAGCCTTCCTTCCACACAGACTCCTTAGATTCTTTCCCCTATGTTTTCTTACAGGAATATGTTGATTTATGATCACAAATAAGGGATAATTGCTCTGTTATACCCAGAGGGACAGATTTATTGAGTCTTTTGCGACTCATATCAGATGAATTCTGCATGTGGATATGGTAATTTTGGCACAAAGGCACTGGAAACCATTTATGTGCTACTCTTGTTTACCTGTTGAGTAATACATGAAGTGTTTGTCTCTATTTCATGTGTACTGTTTGCATCAGAGGGAGTACAAGAGATGATGCTTGATGTTTTGTAATTCGGCATTTTTGCTGGTTTCATAAGCATTATCATAAAAATTGAAAAGTTGCTTCATTTTTTCAATTATTAAAAATTAGGTATGAATGAAAATGCTGTTTTCTGCAGAGTTCTAACTGTTGACAGATGACTGAGAAAAGCATCATAATTAAGCAGCATAACTGCATTAAATTTCTTCAAAAGTAAACTAAAACACAAATTATTTTAGAAAGCTGATTGCCACCATGTCCGTTCAATTTGTGATGTCCCAACAAGGCCTCATGAAGCAATTGTTTATTCTGACACTCTGACACCAGTACTTGGCAGTCTTCTGTATAACAAAAGAGTCAGAGGTAGGGTTTTAAATGTGGATCTGTAGGTCCTTGTACAGCATGACAATGTCAGAGAGATGAGACTGATGGTTTGGACATGTGCAGAAGAGGGATTTTAGATATGTTGTGAGAAGGATTCTGAGAATGGAGCCACCAGACAGCAGGAGACGGGAAAGGCCAAAGAGCAGAGTTATGGATATGACGAGGGAGGACATGCAGGTGGATAACATCACAGAGGAAGATGCAGAGGCTGTGGTGAGATGAGATGGGTTATCTGCTGCGGGGACCCCTTATGGCAGGAGCCTCTGGAAGAACACGATTGAGCATTTTGTTTGGACTTGACACAGTTACATTATGCGCAGTTTTTCAACGGCAGCCACAGAAGCCTATACCTTAGAATAAATTTGTCAAGGTTATCTTGTTGGCTCCAATCATTCAGTTCTTGAGATCTGCCTAATCCAAACAGATGTACCACAGAGTACAGTACTGGTTGCTTTTTCTTAATGAGGTGTGTTAGTGAAATAAAATACATATTAAATTTGTCATATTTTCATTTATTCATTCACCTTCTGGTGCTTATCTAAGTCTGGGTCAGTCAAATTTGATACATGACTATTTAAGACCTCTAAAATATTAGCGTGACTTTGTGTTCCCTGAAAACAAAACAAAAACTAACAACAACAAAAAACACAAATGTTTACAATCAGAAACATGGCGTGAACAAATAACCTACCATGGGGCAGCTGACATGCAAGAGAGGACCTTTAATGGGAACACCTAAAATGGGCATATTCAGCTAGTGAATTCAGCCAGTGGTTTTACATAGATCATTGTTGGACTTTTTTCACTTTTGGCAATATCAAGGTTATAAAAAGATCCAAATTATTTGTGATACTTTCATCAAAATATTTACATAATTGAGGCAAAGTATAATTACTTTCTATTTTGTATTCTAAAGTAAAATTATGTTGTAAAAATGTATGCAAATTAAATTGCCATTTAATTTATTTTTATGTATTATGCACACCATAAAGCAACATGCAGTGTTGCTTTGTATATTAGGTAATTAGATACATTTAGAACAATATTTGATTTGATTATTAAGCAATGGATCAGGAGGTAATAATTGTGTTTTACTCATTGATTTTCAGGTAACTTTTTTTTCTAATCATTCAGGTAATACATACAGAGTTGTTTGTTTTTGGTGTATACTGTACAGTATTTTTTAGATGGCAGCAGTGAGAGTGTTGCAGATGCCCTGAATATGACTATGGATGGTAACTCAAATGACATGGAGCAGTTAGGGGAAGATGATGAAAGTGATGAAGTAGAATGTTCTCCTACGGCATTGTATCCTGAGGGGAGCTCAGATAGTTGTGATAAGGAAGACTTGTGAGATGTCTGCCAAGTGTCTGTCAGACAAGTGCCAAACATGAGGGCATGTGGGCATGTGCTGGACAAAGTGGATTTCTTTATGACTTTGTTTGTTAAGGAGCAAAAAATTCAGTTCATCATCTGATGTTGATTCCACTGGAGATGTTTACCTTTACAGGAGGGAAAAAAGAGATACAAGGTTTTGCTGAAAATTAATGCGCTTGGTTTCAATCAATCAATCAATCAATTTTATTTATATTGCGCCAAATCACAACAAACAGTTGCCCCAAGGCGCTTTATATTGTAAGGCAAGGCCATACAATAATTACGTAAAAACCCCAACGGTCAAAACAACCCCCTGTGAGCAAGCACTTGGTGACAGTGGGAAGGAAAAACTCCCTTTTAACAGGAAGAAACCTCCAGCAGAACCAGGCTCAGGGAGGGGCAGTCTTCTGCTGGGACTGGTTGGGGCTGAGTGAGAGAACCAGGAAAAAGACATGCTGTGGAGGGGAGTAGAGATCAATCACTAATGATTAAATGCAGAGTGGTGCATACAGAGCAAAAAGAGAAAGAAAGAAAGAAACACTCAGTGCATCATGGGAACCCCCCAGCAGTCTAAGTCTATAGCAGCATAACTAAGGGATGGTTCAGGGTCACCTGATCCAGCCCTAACTATAAGCTTTAGCAAAAAGGAAAGTTTTAAGCCTAATCTTAAAAGTAGAGAGGGTGTCTGTCTCCCTGATCCGAATTGGGAGCTGGTTCCACAGGAGAGGAGCTTGAAAGCTGAAGGCTCTGCCTCCCATTCTACTCTTACAAACCCTAGGAACTACAAGTAAGCCTGCAGTCTGAGAGCGAAGCGCTCTATTGGGGCGATATGGTTTCAGTGCAGAAGGTTCCAGGTTCAAATCCCACCCCTGCCACATTTCTCCATGTAACGTGGAGTTGCGTCAGGAAGGGCATCCGGCATAAAACCTGTGCCAATTCAACATGCAGATCCACTTTGGATTTGCTGTGGTGACCCCGAGTGCAAACAAGGGAGCAGCCAAAGGGACTTACTAGTTTGAGTGATGGAACACTTGCAAAAAGACAAATCTACTACATAGGTACAGGCTGGATGAACAAGGTCAAAAACTGTAACCTGATGGATGAGAAAAAATTGAAAACAACATAAAGAGAGTCATTGAATGTGAAGGGAAACAGAACCACACGATCATTGTAAGATGCCATGAAGACAAAGCCATGTACCTACTTTGTTGTTTTGTCAGAATTGAACTAATGGGCAATGTGAAATGTTGTGATAGAAAATCCAAAACCCATGTAATGGTTCCCAGACCAGCCATCACTGAAACATCAAGTTCATGAGAATCTTGATATGTTATCTGCATTTTATAAGTTCAGCTTCAGATCCTGAAGATGCAACATACGTTCGTCGACACTAGTTTACAATTCCACAAAATTTTACCTTGGAAAATTTTTCAAGCTCAAAGTCCTGTTAGAAGTGACTTTTCCTTTGAGACATTGTACAAATAAGTACAACGTAGGGCACTCACAGCGGAAGAGCTCATATGAGTGAACCACAAATACATAGAGCCGATGGACAGGCATGCACAATGCCATTGCAATGGTTTTGTCCACGCGGGAACACAGTGTGAGTAGCTGCATGATGTGTAACCCCATTGCGCAACTGCTGTGAAAAAAAAAAAAATAGATGCCACCAACGGGATTCGAACCTGCACTTTCCAAAAGCTCTGATTGCCAGTCAGAAACATTACCACTGCGCTTCCATCGCTGTCCTGTGAAAGGTGCGGGGAAAATGCCTGATATCAATGATTTCACGAAGGACATGGACATATTTAAAAAAAATAAAACCAAACACGGTAGGTGTTCCCCAGCCATGACGTCCATAACCAAAGATCTCTCCCCCTGTCAGTTCAGAGCACACAACAATGTGTCACTGTGTCTGCTTGCAAAGCCACACTCATGGGACACTTAGACAAATTTCACATCTAGCTTGACAGTGATCGTCTGCTGACTGTTGTCTTGCTAACAGTGCAAATGGCCACACATTTTCTAAGTGCCATGTGAGCATTGTTAGATGCTCGTGCGTGTCACCAGAAGTTTGGCCGACACCTGCCACGAGAGGGTTCGATGGGCTCTCACAGCGCACACTCTGTCTTTCAGCCACTGGTGTGTGCAAATAGTTGTAGCAACAAGTGTACGAGGCATTAGAGGTAGCTACAATTTACACGTATTGCATACGATTAATGCTTCATGCTCAATTCGACCAAATTTGCACAATGTATGAAGGGGCCATAAGCTAAATAAGATGTGATCAAATGCCAGGAGTATGTATGTAGTTCATGCACTTGAATCACAATTTTTGTTCTGTTGTCAGTTTTTTTTTTTTTTTTTTTGGTTTCTGATTTCTATTTCAGATAATTTTTACAGAACATTGGTTATCTCCGCTATACACAACTTGTCTTTGCTTTTTGGCAACTAGAAGGTAGAAAAACAGGCATAAAAGTGGATTCTATTTTGGTGGTGTAGCTAAAACCATAACAGAAAAATGAGTGAGTGAGGCACTTTTGATTGCAATATAAGGCAAAATCCGATCCAGATCAAACTCTTGAAAATTCATTCAGTGTTAAGTTTGTTCAGATAGAGATGTTTCCAAGATTTTTCCTGACTTTGTCCCATGATCCTATAACCTTGAAAATGAAATCAGTTCTTGCCTAAAAGGATATGGATCTTTAGTACAAATGTCACAGCGATATATAAAACATTGTGAGCTCCTGGCTGTTCACAAACAAAAAACACAAACAACTAAAAAAACAAACAAAAAATAAAACTGTGGTAACACTTTATATTAACTGCGGCATGAGTAAAGCATTTAAAAAGTGTAAGTAAATGCTTAAATAACTACTTGTAAAGCATTTACAAAGCAGTATTTTTTATTAGCTATTCATAGGTAAGAACAGAAATAGATGGCTTAATAACTATTAACAACAAAATATGTAATGTCTTTATAAGACATTTAGAAATGGTTTTTCAATTCTCTATAAACCATTCAAGAAAAGTTGATCAGTAATAGTTCATCATTTACAAATTTAAAATCAGACACTATTCATTAGTGATAAAAATAGTTGACAAATCATATTTGTATTGTCTTTACATTTTTTCCTCACAAATTGTTAAGCATTCTTTTTTATTAGCTACTCACTGGTAAGAACATAAATAGATGGCTTAATAATTATTAATAACAAAATATGTAATGTCTGTATAAAACATTTATGAATGATTTTTATTTCTCTATAAACCATTCAAGAATCCCATCATAACGACTTCTCTCTGCACCCGTTATTTGTTCATCACATTCCTCTTCTGTTCTTTTAGCTGCTACCTGCTCTCTGCTCTCTAATTCTTTCCTCTTTTCCTTTTTAGCTCTCTCAGATACTGTACCTCCGGTTAATGAGGTCCTCATATTGAGCTTTTTCCCAGTGCCATCTTTTATTATTTTAATTATTAATATTATTTTATTTTTATTTATTTTTTATTCTTGTTATTATTTATTAGTCTTTATTTTATTTTATTCAATTTCTTAATTTAAATATTTAGCATCCAATCATGTATTTATTTTATGTTTTATTAATTAAATTTCTTAATTTTAAGCACCCAGTCGTTTCAAGGAATATAAACCTATTGTTTTTTTTTCAAACCAAATAAGATGTGATTTTGCTTACTTCACCGACAAATGGCTGCAACACCAAATGCAAATGATACTATATCGCCAACAGATGGCAGCAGCTCACACAATTGTTCAACAAATTAAAATGGTGAGGAAGATGTCCCATGACACTTCCTGTTTCTGTTCTCATTGTTGACGTGCGTCTGAGGAGAACGATTAAAATAAAAAACTGGTTTTAACCATTTTTTGGACAGTATGGACTAATGTTGCTTCATCAGTGGCGTTCTCACACACACTTCCCTTACCAAAAAGTAGTATATGCAAGTATGTTTCAAGTATACTTCTAGTTTACTTTTTATATACTTATCAGTACTATTTTTTGGTAAGGGTTATAGTGGACACTTCACCGAAAACGATGGTTAATGGGCTACGTGCGTAAGTGTTAGTGAAAGCTAGGCTAAAGCTGCATTGGCTAACTGTTGTTGTAGCAAATCTAACTGCTTAACATATTCTAAGGTTGAAAATCATCAAGCAGACACTTTGTTTCCGTCTGAGAGGCTATCGGTTAGCAACTAATGGCGGCACAGTTACTCGCAAATCAACACCACCTCCTAATCGAACATCACTTGAACATTTCGTGACAAATGAACCCGCAGTCCTCGTCTAATACCACGATACCAATTCCTCAAACCAAAATATGCGTTGATAAGTATTTACGAATGGATATATAAAAGTGAATTGGTCACTGTTGGTGACTGTGCGTAGCATCTACAAATTAGTTATAATGCAAATTTATCCATTAATTTATTTGAGCTCACACCAAATACTAACAGCTTGTGAAGACTTTATAATAGTATTTTTAAGTTTACTAACGCGCTGATGAGCATTTATAAATGGACATATACGACCCCAATTCCAGTGAAGTTGGGACGCTGTGTAAAATGTAAATACAAATAGAATACAATGATTTGTAAATCCTCTTCAACCTATATTCAATTGAATACACCACAAGGACAAGATATTTAATCTTCAAACTGATAGACTGTATTGTTTTTGTGCAAATATTTGCTCATTTTGAAATGGATGCCTGCAACACATTACAACTTCAGTTGTTCAACAGTCCGGGGTCTCCGTTGTCGTATTTTGCGCCTAATAATGCGCCACACATTTTCAATGGGCGACAGGTCTGGACTGGAAGGAGGCCATTCTAACACCCGCACTCTTTTACTATGAAGCCACGCTGTTGTAACGTGCAGAATGTGGCTTGGCATTGCCTTGCTGAAATAAGCAGGGTGGTCCTTAAAAAAGACGTTGCTTGGATGGCAGCATGTGTTGCTCCAAAACCTAGATGCACCTTTCAGCATTGATGGTGCCATCACAGATGTGCAAGTTGCCCATGCCATTGGCACTAACACACCCCCATATCATCACAGATGCTGGCTTTTGAACTTAACGCTGGTAAAAAATCTGGATGGTCTTTTTCCTCTTTTGTCCGGAGGACATGACATCCATGATTTCCAAAAACAATTTGAAATTGTAACCTCTTCTGCACATGTCTTTTATTTAACAGAGGGACTTGGCGGGGATTCTTGCAAATAAATTAGCTTCACACAGGCGTCTTCTAACTGTCACAGCACTTACAGGTAACTCCAGACTGTCTTTAATCATCCTGGAGCTGATCAGTGGGTGAGCCTTTGCCATTCTGGTTATTCTTCTATCTATTTTGATGGTTGTTTTCCATTTTCTTCCACGCGTCTCTGTTTTTTTTTTTTTGTCCATTTTAAAGCATTGGAGATCATTGTAGATGAACAGCCTATAATTTTTTGCACCTGCGTATAAGTTTTCCCCTCTCCAATTAACTTTTTAATCAAACTAAACAAATGCAGTGTCGCCTGAGGGGTCAAAGGTCACGGGCATTCAATATTGGTTTTCGGCCTTGCCGCGTACGTGTAAAAAGTTCTCCAGATCTTCTGAATCTTCTAATTGTATTATGGACTGTAGATGATGGAATCCCTAAACTCTTTGCAGTTGAACATTGAGAAACATTGTTCTTAAACTGTTGGACTATTTTTTCACACAGTTATTCACAAAGCAGTGATCCTCGCCCCATCTTTGCTTTTGAACAGATGAGCCTTTTGGGTATGCTCCTTTTATACCCAATCATGGCACTAACCTGTTTACAATTAACCTGTTAACCTGTGGAATGTTCCTAAGAGGTATTCTTTGAGTGTTGGTGATGTAACACAGTGGTAAACATACCACTGTCCCAGCTTTTTTTCTAAACGTGTTGCAGGTATCCATTTCAAAATGAGCAAATATTTGCACAAAAACAATAAAGTTTATCAGTTTGAACATTAAATATCTTGTCTTTGTGGTGTATTCAATTGAATATAGGTTGAAAAAGATTGGAAAATCATTGTATTCTGTTTACATTTACATTTTACACAATGTCCCAAATTCATTGGAATTGGGGTTGCAAAAGTGAATTGGTCAACTGTTGGTGACTCTGAGTATAATTTGTAATTAGCATCTACAAATGAGTTAAAAATGCAAATTTAATCATCACTTTTGTTAAGCTCACACCAAATACTTTACTAACAGCTTGTAACAGCTTTATAATAGTCATTTTAAATTTACTAACGTGTTGATAAGCATTCATACATGGACATATAAAAGTGAATTAGTCAACTGAGATTGTTATTAAAATATATATTAAGCATATACAAATGAGTTATAAAACAAATTTAATCACCACAAGGATATTACAAATGCTTAACTAATGCTCAGTTAAGGCTTATTCGTACATTGAAAGAAGAATTTGTACATAGGTAAAGTCTTTAAAACTGCATACTTATAGTGATGAGGAAAGAGACTTGACCTTTGTACATTATTAACAAATGATACATAAAGTATTGAGGAATAAGGAAAAGTAGTTATTGCAATCTTTACAAATGTTACAACGGATACATTGAGCATCAGCTAGTGGTTTATTAATGTTTAGTAAAGACTTAATAATTTGTGAGGAAAAAATATAAAGACAATAAAAAATATGATTTGTTAAGTATTTTTATCACTAATGAAGGAGTCAGTTGAGGTGGCTCGGGCATCTTTTCCGGATGCTCCCTGGACGCCTCGCTGGAGAGGTGTTCCGGGCACGTCCCACTGGGAGGAGGTCCCGGGGAAGACCCAGGACATGCTGGAGGGACTACATCTCTCGGCTGGCTTGGGAACGCCTTGGGGTTCCCCCGGAGGAGCTGGGGGAGGTGTGTGTGGATCGGGAGGTCTGGGCGGCTTTGCTTGAGCTGCTGCCCCCGTCACCCGACTCCGGATAAATAGTGTCTGATTTTATGTTTGTAAATGATGAACTATTAATGATCAACTTTTCTTAAATGGTTTATAGAGAATTAAACAATCCTTTATGAATGTTTTATACAAAAAACATTACATATTTTGTTAATAATAATTATTAAGCCATCTATTTAGGTTCTTACCAATGAGTAGCTAATAAAAAAGAATGCTTTGTAAATGTTTTACAAGTAGTTACTTAAGCATTTACTAACACTTTATAAATGCTTTACTAATGCTTTTTAGCATGCAGTTCATATAAAGTGTTACCAAAACTGTTCATTTTTGTTTGTTTAAAAATATATATACTGTGTGCAATACATACATTGTAAAAAAAAACAAACAAACAAACAAAAAAACATGTAGTAAATATGACACAAAACCCATGGAATTTATTTATTTATATATCTGTTGATTTATTGGATTAATTAATCTATTAGAATGTCCAATAAAAAGTTTATTTTCAAAGAATGAAAATGTTCTTGCAATTATTTTAATGGTACAGATTTTACAGGGTTGTTTTTTTTTGTCACATTTTGTCGCTCAGCTCAGGATTTCAAAATGCACAGGACCTGATCATGCAGATGATCGGTGGCAGCAGTTAAATCTTGCTGATCGTTGTTAAAGAATCACTGATGGTTGTCAAGGAGTATGGGTTCAAATTTAATTTTTTTATATTTTGATTTCACTGTAAGTTTAAAGGTTATAATTTTCAAGTGTTTAAAATAATGAAGCCTGGCTGCTTTTAAAAAATCTGGTGTAGGAAAGAAATTCAAATATTTAAAAGCTCAAGGGGTCAGATTTTTTCCACAGTATTACATCTCACTTGGTCACGCATACCTTCTATATTTTGTCATTGTCATGACAACCAGGTGATGCACTATATCAAACCACTATTCAGAAAGTCTGCTTTTCTTCCCTAAGACTGCCTTTGGCAACTGCACCTAATTATATCCATCCTTTATCATGATATCTATTGATTTATTTAATTAGTTAATCTGTCAAAAGGTCCAATAAAAAGTTTCTTTTCAAAGAATGAAAATGCTCTTGCATTTTTTTTTAATGGTTCAGATTTTACAGGGGTTTTTTTTTGTCACATGGAGATTTGATTTCACTGTGAGATTAAAGGTCATAATTTTCGAGTGTTTAATATAATGAAGCCTGGCTGCTTTTAAAAAATCTGGTGTAGGAAAGAAATTTAAATATTCAAAAGCTCAAGGGGTCAAATTTTTTCCACAGCACTACATCTCACGCATGGCTGGCTGCTTTTATATAGCACTTTTCCATCTGCATCAGACGCTCAAAGCGCTTTACAAATAATGCCTCATATTCACCCTACAACAGTACTACAACATAAATTTACTAAACAGGAATAAATAAATAAAATATAAGGGAACACTACAATTTGGTAAATATGTAGTGTAATTTTCTCTTCTGAGGATCTGAGGCTACAGAAATGACTGTGTCAAATGAACAGGTACTTAAACTCTACTCCAACAGCCCATGCTCCCAGAGCAAATCCCTGACCATGGGTACTGTGGACACCAAGGACAGCGACAGTTCTCCTCCCCAGCACCCACAACAAGGTCAACCAAGAGTCCACCCCCTTCCAAACACCTCAAATCATATATATGAGTATCATTAACTTGAGGAGTTTAAATTAAAGGATTAATGAAGACACTCATGGGGTGTTGGGAGGAGTTGGGGGGGGGGGGGGACCTGTGTCTGGCTGACTACCCCCATGGGTGCTCATGGCCACAATCAATGTTGTAAGGTTGATTTGTGAGGTAAGATTCAGATGTAAATAGAGTTTTGTGCCAAGGATCTAGCAATTAAAATGTGATGAAGGTAGGGACACTGACTCAGGAAGCTGGTAGGTCAGGTAAAGCCCATGTCCCTCCACATGCCTGAGCCCCAGCCTGAGACTTAGCAGCCCCTGGAAGCCCAATCTCCTGAAATCCCAATGTGTATAAGTATTACATGACAACCCTATCTTACAGCATTTTGTGATGACATCATGAAAAATAGACAAATCTATTGGTTTGTGATACCATTGCAGAAAGTGCCACATTTTTGTGATGGAGCACAAATTCATTTTGTGATGGGAGCACGAAATGCGTGGTGATGCAAGGGCGGTCTGTGAGGGTTATGGTTAGGGTTAGGGGAAAGGAGAGAGTTAGGTTGTGATTAGGGTTAGGGGAAAGGGCAGGGTTAGAAATAGTAAAATAAAAAGTGCTTAATGAAAGTGTGATTCATTTTGTGACAGGAACACAAAAACAAAGTGTGAGACTGGGCTGTACATGATGGTATGGTAAAGGTGAGAGATAACTGCTGGAAAATATGAGCCAGGAATGCAGGAAGAGCACCCTGCTGCACACCTTTACTTGTGACATGCCCTCTAGCAGGATGCCCCTCAGAACACCAGCTGAACCCACAGACTACAACATGACCGTGGAGTTGAGGACCCATGACAGGTGCTGATCAATGGAACCATACAACCATGCAACCCTGTATCGTTCAGACAATGGAGTAGCCTGGCCAGACATATACCAAAGAAAACTGCCAACAGCTGTCACCCCCCCAACCAAACAAAACAAAACAAAAAAAAAAAACAAATAAAACAGCCTGGGACACCACCAAGACAGGCAGAACGTTTTTAACATTTAGCAAAACGTTATTCAGAATTGTAATGCTGGTTAGCAGCAAAATTCATTCTGTAGTCAAGTCACGTCTGGGAGCATGTGCTGGTACCAGGTGCCACATCCACCACAACACAGAACTGCCCGTTGTCTGGGATTGCAACCACCCAGACCAGTCCAGTCTCACATTTTTTCTTTCTTTCTTTCTTTCTTTCTTTTTCGTGCTACTGTCGTGAAATGAGTCAAATTTTCGTTACAAGGTTTTTTAACTCACTATTACTAACCCTACTCCTACCCCCAACCCTAACCTTAACCATAACCTAATACTACTCCTTGCCCCCACCCTAACCATAACCACCCTGACCCCCCCACTTCACTTTTAATTTTGTGCAGCATCACTGAATGTATTAGAATGAATTTGTGCTGCCGTGACAAAAATGAGGCGCTTTTCATCACAATATCACGAACCGATAGATTAATGTATATTTCGTGCTGCTCAGTCATGAGTTGCCGTGAGACCAGGTTGCCCAGACAGGTTAACCGACCCACAGCCATTTCTCAAAAGTAATCCATCTATCTACTGCAGCCAGGTGAAACGTGAGAATCCTCTTGGCCTTACCTGCTGCTTTTTGGAGTAGATGATTTTGCAGCAGATTATTAATTCATTCATGAGCACCACTTGGTTAGCACTGTTATCTCACAGCAAGAAGGTTATGGGCTCAATTCCCACCTGTTGCATTTCTGTGTGGAGTTTGCATGTTCTCTCCGTGTTGTAGTGGGTTTCCTCTGGGTGCTCCAGCTTCCTCCCACATCCAAAGATGTGCAGGTTAGGTGGATTGGAAATTTTAAACTTTGTCCAGGTCTCCCTTGTAAAAGAGATCTCGATGTCAATGGGACTAACCTGGTTAAATAAAGGCTAAATATAAATCAAAATGAATATGTAATATTACTTCATATATTATGATTCTGCATGTATTAGCATGATTTTTTTTCAGAGTATTGATGCTTTTACTCTCTCGCTGTCAATTTGTGTCTCACATCACTCTGTGTTCTCATGGCTGCCCGTTCCCTCTCACTGTCTTTGACACTCTCTTTGTCTTGTTGCCTCATTATTGACAAGCTGTTGGGAGTCACTTTAAATGCTGTATGGGAAACACTCAAAATGTACAGTGTGTGTGTGTCCCAGACTCACAGATGGGCCCATAGACAGGTGTCAAGAGAAGGAGATGGACTTTCATATCACTGTATCACCCAGTCACCTTTTTGCCTCTTGAAACGTCAGTCACTCTGTCACTGTTGGTCCTTCCTCATGCTTTCTCGACTGACGTCTTCCTCACACTTGCCATGTCCCTTTCTTGTCACTGAGGCACACAATTCAATACTTTCACTTACTTTCACTTGTGTTGTTTCCCTCATGCTGTCTGAAGGGACAATTGTAGCAAATCAAATTCAAGTTGGATTTTCAAGTAAGACTTAATGTCATTTATTTGTGAGGCTGCAAATTGCATGATGTCATTCCTGGTCATAATTGTGTTCCCTTTACATTTTTGCTTCTTTGGCTGTGGGGATTCAGGCTGTCTTGACTTCTTTTGTGATAAGCAGTATATATACGGTCCTCCATTTCAGCAAAATGTCAGCTCTCAAACCAGGAGACAATATATATGGGAGTAACCAATGAGTCCTCTTCTTTCTTCTTTAGTCTTCCAGCCACACTACGAAAAGTGAAGGACTGACTAAAGTCAGTTGCTTTTGGACTAATTTATGAACATGGAGATGCAACATGGCACCATCCATGAGGGGGCCGCTCCCATGTCGATATGAAGGGCTCTTCCTAAGCTCACAAAAACACATCACTTCATTGTTTCAGGTAATTAGATTATGATGAATAGATTGTATACATACTATAATCCCATTTCTGAAGAGAAATACCCCAAAATACTACACACTGTAGCTTCAAAAAATGACAAACAACCCATTTCTGCAAAATCAGACATCAAACAGAGCCACACCAGCTATTTTGCTCTTCTACATACACGCGCAATCAAGCTTGTTGCCATACGTCTACTTCTACAGTCGGGATAAATGTTCCAAGACGATGTTTTATGGGCAGCTGAATTTCTCTGCATCACAATTCAGCACCTTATTGATCCAGACTGTCACAGCCCACAAAGCTTGTATGTATATTTACGTAGCTACGATGGCGTGCTTTTAGACGAGTCAATTTCTTCTGACATTTATCTCTCCTGCATTGTAAAACGAAACAGAACAGGCGTATGCATGGGTTTGTGAGAGAATAGCGTGTCAAGCCGCTGCTGAACACAGCGCATTACAGCGACTTGTAAAGCTCCCACTCCCTGCTAACACAAACTCTATACATATTACATGAGCCAAGCTTTTCTTTCCTACAGTAGTCTGCATAATTAAGCATGTGCTGCATGAACAGCATGTAAATGTTTGCATAGGGGAACATGAATGTAAGTGGATGTTAAAAGACCACAATGCATTATGTAACTCCATTGACTCAAACTGTGTAATAATGCAGGTGTTACAAAGTCAGTTATAGCATGATAGCAATTCAGCAAAGTCATTTCCACTTTAGATGCACTATAAGCTTACCAAATGCTACTTTGTCAACAAGAATAAAAGCAAAATGCAGAGCACTGCATTATCAGTGAAGCAGGGAACCACAACCTATAGTTGTTTGTCCTACTTTAATAAAAAAAAATAGCATTACATTAACAACAGCAGTTGTATTTTTGAATAATCTTACAATGAGAGATTACCTTGTCATTGTTACACTAATTGTTACATTGTTAATCCAAGAAACAAATGATAACAGTACAGAAACAACAATGCACAATTTCCAAAGAAAGTGCAGAGTAATATAATACTTTAAACTGCTTTGCTGCCTCTTGTTTTATTTGTCACATGGATGAAAATATACTGTATTTTGGTTGAATAGAGAGCCATTATACCTTGCAATTAGTTGGATGTGGATTGTTGTATATTTTCCATGAGAGGTTATATTTCACAGTGTATATTTTCATGTCTTTAGTTTCCCTGAGGAAGCAACACATGCCAACAAACACAATTCTTGACTAGTTGCATCTGCCCCAGAGTTCTGTTGTCCACCTGAAGAGTCAGGCCAGGTCTAGGAGCGTACAAATGCTGCCACACATCTCTGCAGGCACCAAACTATGAAATTTTCTTGGTTCCTGGATGTCATCCACTCATGTACAAAAGCAGTCCATCTCCACCTCTTGACAGGTTGCCATCCATCTGCTGCAGCTAAGTGAAACATGGGAGTCCACTTGGACTTCTCCAGCCACTGGGGTCCTCACTGTTGATTAATTGTGCACAGAAGAATGCACCGCATGACTAAAATGTCATAGGTGAGGTTCATCTGAGTCTCCTTAAGCAGCTACCACACATTTGACTAGGGTTGCATATCGAGAATCAAGTCTTTTTGCATATCTTTAAGAATTGATTCGATCCACTGACATCAATAGCCTTATTCCCTTATCGGTCCTTCAGAGCGGCTGTTGTTTTTGAGGGTGTTTGTTGGGAAAAAAATCATTTCTCTACGTTGATTACAGACCCTGCAGTGGCTGTGTAATCAACCGTTTCTACAGCGCAACTCCACTTTGAAGCGTGAACCACTGAAGCAGTGCTTCGATCCACTGACTCACTGGTTTTTTGATTCGCTGCTCTTCAGAAGTGGCAAGTCCGCTTCTTAACCCCTCTCAAAGCCATTAAAATATGTCAATCGTGAGTCACTTTTGTGTGAATTAAAGTCACTAACTGGGACTCTTGTCTTTTTGCAATCAAGAAATGAGACTCGTCCTCCATTCCATTGGCACAGCTCTAAACACTGGACAGCTCTCTGCCGAGACAGGGTCCGGCTGGAATTAATAACTTTAAAAGGAATTGCTGCTTTAAATAAAATGACACCTCTTTCCAAATGCTGTAATACACGGCATGCCAACCTGGTCTCACAGCAAGTCGTGATTCAGCAGCACGAAATATACATTAATCTATTGGTTTGTGATATTGTGACGAAAAGTGCCTCATTTTAGTCACGGGAGCACAAATTCATTCTAATTCATTCCATGATGGCTGCACAAAATCAAAAGTGAAGCGTTGGGGGGGTCAGAGGTGGTTATGGTTAGGGTGGGGGGAAGGAGTAGGATTAGGTTATGGTTAAGGTTAGGGTTGGGGGTAGGAGTAGGGTTAGTAATAGTGAGTTAAAAAAAGCCCTGTCATGAAAATTTAACTAATTTTGTCATGAGAGCACGACAAAAAAAAAAAAAAAAAAAAAAAAAAACGCGAGACTGGGCTGGGCATGCACATAACTGGTACTCATGGTGCTTGTGCATGCTAAAAAATAAATGATGCGCAGCAGAAAAAACAAGGGAAGTGCTTCATAAGAGGAAAGCAATGATGGATTGTAGGAAAAGTGTTTCCTTCTGCTGTGCATCAGTGATGTTTAGCACACACAAGCACATTGAGTACCAGTTATGTGCACCCCTGGTACAGACAATAACTGCAATCAATTAAAATGTTTCTGTGTAGGCTCTCAGTTGTCCAGGTGGTTTCCATAGTAGAGAAGCTTGAATCTTCGACTGGACTGGGTTGCTTGACGCAAGGCCATTTCGCTTCAAATCGCAGAAGCTTCCTCAGCTAAAATTCTTGCTCTGGTGGTCTGACTTCTGTCTTGACTCTTGTAGAGAAGAATAATCAAGAAGTCACAAAAGCTGGACTTTTAAACCTAACCAGACCCCTCCTACCGAGAGGCAGACTGCTATAGGCTGGTGACTAAACAATAGCTCTAATTAGCACCTATTGTGCTCTAGTTAGCACCCTCCTAATGACAGATGGCTGATGGCTCCCTTGACGACTCTGCTGATGACGTGAATGAGTCATTACCATGAACAAAAGACTGAAACTGCTTTGACCTGAGTACCCCATTGTAACCAGGGGATAAAGCGTGTCTCAGACCCCCTCCCCGGTTAAGGCTGGGTTTCAAACATTTCACAAAGAATGCCTCCTTGACCCCTCTCTCAAACCATTTCTTCTCTCTGGCTAATGTTTTAACTTCCTTGTCCTCAAACGTGTGGTTAGTGTCTTTAAGGTGGAGATGAACTGCAGACTGAGGTCCACTGGCACCCTCTCTGCGGTGCTGGTATAGCCTTTTGTGTAAAGGTTGCTTAGTCTCACCTATGTAGTGTTCATTACAGTTTTCCTGACATTTGATAGAATACACTACATTGCTCTGTTTGTAACTAGGGATCCTGTCCTTAGGGTGAACTAATTTCTGTCTCAAGGTGTTAACCGGTTTAAAGTAAACTGGGATTTTGTGCTGTCTGAAGATCCTCTGTAGTTTTCCCCCTACTCCTGCTAAATAAGGGAGAGACACTCCTCTTCTTCTTGTCTCCAGCTCCTGTCTATCTGGTCTCTTTGTTCTCTGGGACTTCTGCACTTTGTCCAGGGACCATCGTGGGTACCCACATACTGTGAGGGCTTTCCGGACAAGTTGTTGTTCTTTAGCCCTTCCCTCTGCAGTTGTGGGCACCTGTAGGGCTCTGTGTTTAGCGTCCTGATCACCCCGAGCTTGTGTTCAAGGGGGTGGTTTGAGCCAAAGAGCAGATATTGGTCAGTGTGAGTTGGTTTTCTGTAAACCCCTGTCTGGAGCTGCCTGTTCTCTCCAATCGTAACATCACAGTCCAAGAAGGCTAAATGGTTGTTTCTGGCATCCTCACGTGTGAACTTGATATTGGCGTCCACCGAGTTGATGTGTTCTGTAAAGTCCTCAACTTCCTGTTGCTTGATTTTAACCCATGTGTCATCAACATATCTGAACCAGTGACTGGGAGAGATGCCCGTGAAAGACGTCAAGGCTGTCTTCTCCACTCGCTCTATGTACAGATTGGCCACAATGGGGGATACCGGAGACCCCATCGCACAGCCATGAATCTGCCTGTAGTAATTCCCCCTAAATCAATCAATCAATCAATCAATTTTATTTATATAGCACCAAATCACAACAAACAGTTGCCCCAGGGCGCTTTATATTGTAAGGCAAGGCCATACAATAATTACGTAAAAACCCCAACGGTCAAAACGACCCCCTGTGAGCAAGCACTTGGCGACAGTGGGAAGGAAAAACTCCCTTTTAACAGGAAGAAACCTCCAGCAGAACCAGGCTCAGGGAGGGGCAGTCTTCTGCTGGGACTGGTTGGGGCTGAGGGAGAGAACCAGGAAAAAGACATGCTGTGGAGGGGAGCAGAGATCAATCACTAATGATTAAATGCAGAGTGGTGCATACAGAGCAAAAAGAGAAAGAAACAGTGCATCATGGGAACCCCCCAGCAGTCTAAGTCTATAGCAGCATAACTAAGGGATGGTTCAGGGTCACCTGATCCAGCCCTAACTATAAGCTTTAGTAAAAAGGAAAGTTTTAAGCCTAATCTTAAAAGTAGAGAGGGTGTCTGTCTCCCTGATCTGAATTGGGAGCTGGTTCCACAGGAGAGGAGCCTGAAAGCTGAAAGCTCTGCCTCCCATTCTACTCTTACAAACCCTAGGAACTACAAGTAAGCCTGCAGTCTGAGAGCGAAGCGCTCTATTGGGGTGATATGGTACTATGAGGTCCCTAAGATAAGATGGGACCTGATTATTCAAAACCTTATAAGTAAGAAGAAGAATTTTAAATTCTATTCTAGAATTAACAGGAAGCCAATGAAGAGAGGCCAATATGGGTAAGATATGCTCTCTCCTTCTAGTCCCCGTTAGTACTCTAGCTGGAGCATTTTGAATTAACTGAAGGCTTTTCAGGGAACTTTTAGGACAACCTGATAATAATGAATTACAATAGTCCAGCCTAGAGGAAATAAATGCATAAATTAGTTTTTCAGCATCACTCTGAGACAAGACCTTTCTAATTTTAGAGATATTGCGTAAATGCAAAAAAGCAGTCCTACATATTTGTTTAATATGCGCTTTGAATGACATATCCTGATCAAAAATCTAAACAGGAAATACGTGGTGTTAAGACAGATCTCCAAGAGCTGGCAGATGTGGTCTGGTGTGAGTTTGGTCCTTTCAAGTAGAGACACATCCTCCAGCAGTCTCTGCCTCACAGCTGAGATGGCCTCAGCATTGGGGATGCAGGTGAACAACGAAGTCACATCAAAAGACACGATTGTTTCATCTGCCTCCAGCTGCAGGTCCTTGATCTTGTTCACAAAATCTTGTGTGTTCTCCACATGGTGTTCTGAGTTACCCACTAGAGGAGCCAAAATCCACTTGAGGTGCTTGGCCACATTGTATGTGATGGAATCTGTGCTACATACAATAGGCCTGAGTGGCACCTCCTGTTTGTGGATTTTGGGCAGTCCATAGATGCACGGAGTGGGGTCCCCAGGGTACAGTCTGTAGTATGTCTGCCTGTCGATGAGTCCCTCTTTCTCCAGGTTTTGGAGGTAGCTAATGATTTTCTTCTTATAGCCTATAGCCTTTCTTCGATAAGAAGAGTCCAGAGTTTAAGTATCCAGTGACCAATTTCAGATTTATTTACTTTAAGACTCAATAAAATGTTGTTGACATAGAAAACCTGTAAAGCCTACTTTTAGTACACAGAAAATTCACAAGAGGTATCGATAATGGAATCAATGAGGAATCAGATTGATAAGCGGAATCGATAATGGTATTGATAAAATCTTATCAATACCCATCCCTATATTTGACACAGTTATTCCAGCATTACCCAAAGATCCTCTGAAGAGAGCAGGTAGCAAAGACATCTTGTCATTGCCTTACGCCACTGGTTACCATCCAGGTTTCATAAACATAAGGTTATACAAGAAGCACTCAGACCTTCAAGACCTCTTTTGTCATCTTTCTTCAACATAGATATTGGCATCATCAAAGACATCTGTCCAGCAACCTCATGACTTCATAAGATCTTCCCAGTCTCCCTGGATCTCAAAGGCCAAGTATCCAAATGTATTAATGGGAGTGCTGAGATATGTGAAAATCAAGAGTGATAATGAACAATGCATCATGTGACCATGCAGGACAGTGATACTGCTATTTTTGTTATTGTAAACAACTCCAAAACACTGTTAATCTTCCCATTTTCAGCCATTGTTATGATGCATACTGGTGCATTTGCTGCTGCTGTGCTAAAGATAGTGCAACAATGTTAGGGGTAAAATTCATTGATCTGTTCAGCTGATGGAAGAAAATTGAGCAATTCTGTTTGATTTTTCTTGAGGATAACATATTTTGCAATATAATAAAAGGAAAAACAGTGGAAACATCTATGCTTTTTGTGGATGATGTACTGTAGTTATGTAGATCTTCACTGGTTATGTCGATTTTGTAGATTCTGATGCACATTGGATAGGTTTGAGGCAGAGTGTGAAGTGATTGGAATGAGCAGCGCCTCCAAATCTGAGACCGTGGTCTTATGCCTGCAAATGGTAGATTGTTTTTTTTTTGGGTCAGGGAAACGTTACTGCGCCAAGTGGTGGAATTTAAGTCTTTTGGGGTCTTGTAGGAGCATGAGATCCATAGATGGATTGGGGCTGCATGTCATTTTTTATGGATGCTGTAATGGGCCATCACGGTGAAGATAAAGCTGAGCCAGAAGGCAAGATTCTCAACTTTTTAGGGATGCACCGATACAACTTTTTTTCCAGACCAAGTACAAGTACGAGTACATACATTTGGGTACTCATCGATACCGAGTACCGATGTGAATACTTAATAATGATACCATTGCAATTTTATGATGACTTTGAAAACATGTTTTATTCTTCAGTTATTCCTTTTTTTTTTTTTTTTTTTTTTACTGTAACTGCTACCAATATCATTAGCTTTGTTTTCCTTTACAAACTGTACTGCAAATATTTCACTTAAATCATGTAACTTCACTTTTTGACTACAACAAATTGTCCTTTAACATTAACCCTCTGGAGTCACCTTTTGTGACTACTTTTGGTTTTACCTTTGTAATTAACCTTTAAAAAGTGTTTACCTGGCCTTGTTTGGTGTCATTTTTCTCAGCACAACCTTACCCGAGTGACTTTACAGTTTATCATTCATTCTGACCTACTGTATTAACACAGTGAACCTAAAATCACACAAAAACATAAAATACAACTAGAATTTTTTTTTTTTTTTTTTTACTGTGAAAACCACAAAAGTGTTTAACGAACCATTTTCATAACTTAAAATGTAAAACATATGTACAAATGTAGAAAAAAAAAGTTAAATGCAACTATTTACATAAATGCAGGAAATGCTTCAGGCATTTTTTGTACAATTATTTACAAAACAGTCAGATATCACAATAAGATTTAGAATATAAATATAAATTGTACATTTCAAAAACACATAGTGCAGGAAATGCTAATGCTAAACTATTTACAAAACAATCAGATGTCAAAATAAGACACAACACAAATTATTTGTGCTACTCAAAAATAATAATAATAAAAAAAACAATTCCTGTCCAACACAGAGGGGCACATCGCAGGCCTGACACTTCCACGGTGTGTCACAAAGAAAGAAACATGGCGCCCAGAGCCGCACAAATGTAAGTGGCTTTAATTACAAAATTCGCTATTTCGAAAGTTATAACTTGCCAAAAAACTTTACAGGCAGTTGTCTATGACATCAACACTGACTTCAGTCAGCTATCGGAGCTGCGTCAGTCACAGTCAGTCAGAGCTGCGTGTCGTCAGAGCGAGCTGCAAAAAGTTTGTACCTGAGTTTTCAGAGGTGGTGTTTGTAGTTGCCATCTGCCACACCGGTGTTTGCCAACCCGGACAACAGTGGGAATACCACCTCAACCGGCAACTTAGCCCCACGACTGGACAGCAACAACGTCCGAGGCCCAACGTGGTGAATTCACTGAGGCTGCGCGCTGCGTCATTAAAGCCGCGCGTCACGAGTGCCGCTTCCCCGAGGCCTCGTGCAGCCACCGCGGATCCATCAGCGCGGAAACACCGAGGCCGCGCGGCACCAGCGCAGTGCAGATCCATCCCGGTGACAAACAACGCAGGCTGTTAACATCGGCGATCGACAAGCTGCTCATAAGCCGACCATGGGGCCTAAGAAGGTTCTGACAGCGGAGGAAGGTGACGATATTAAAAAATCTCTGGACTTTTTATCAGAGGAGATTTCTGTTGTGAAGCAGCAACAGAAATCAATCATGGATCTGGTGGAGGAGGTGAAGGCATTACGGCTCCAGAATGCTGAGAAAGACCGGCATCTGGTGCAGCTGGAAAATAGAGTGGCTGAATTGGAGCAGTACACCAGAATTAACGACGTCATCATCACAGGTCTTCATATCAAACCACGGTCCTACGCACGGGCGGTAACAGATGAGAGCGGAGGGGAGCCCAGTGAACAGGAGGTCAGCTCTGTGGAAAAACAGGTTGCTGATTTCCTCCTATCTAAAGGTATAGAAATGGATTTAAATAACATTGAAGCGTGCCACCCTCTGCCCCGGAGAAATGACGGTGATAAACGAACCGTCATCATGAGATTCATCAACAGAAAACACAAAACAGCACTGTTAAAACAAGGAAGAAAACTGAAAGGGACAAACGTATTCATCAATGAACATCTCACCAAACGGAATGCCGACATCGCCAGGAAAGCACGCTTCTTAAAGAAACAGGGAAAAATCCAGCACACATGGACTTCAAACTGTAAAATATTCATCAAACTGAACGGATCACCAGAACAAGCAAAAGTCATGGCAATAAGGAACATCGAGGAGCTGGACAAATATGAACAATAGGTATGAGGACTCAAACACATCACAGCACCATGATGCAGACTGGAGCAACCCACTCATCCACATCATCTACACCCGGAGACAAGAGAGACATAATGACTAAGGATAATGATCCGTTTATTTCTGCCCAGGAGCTCTGTCTAGATACATTTAATTATAATAACTCTGCTAACCACCCCATCGAATCTGAAAATGATCCTGATACCTTTTTCAGTGAGAATATTGTGAGACAGTGCAAATATTTTACAGAAGAACAATTCAAAAATTATAAAATCAATGATGAAAATTTTTCAATTATACATTTCAACAGCAGAAGTCTTTCTCGTAATCTGTCCACTATTAATGATTGTTTGAAAACATCCAAAAAACGTTTTTCAGTTATTGCAATTTCAGAAACATGGTTAAATGAGGATAATAAAGATCTGGTATATCTTGATGGTTATGAATTGTTCCTGGTTAATAGGCAGACGAGAAGGGGCGGAGGCGTTGCATTGTTTGTAAGGTCAGATTATAACTGTAAACTCATTAACAACATGTCATTTACAGTGGACAACATCATGGAATGTGTTACCATAGAAATGACATCTATAAACTCCAAAAACATAGTTGTTAGTTGCATTTACAGAGCTCCTGGGACAAATATTGACACCTTTGAAGACATTATCTTAGGAATGTACAACAAAATCAACAGAAATAAGCATTTATTTGTCTGTGGAGATTTCAATATAGATTTTTTAAACCCTCACAATCATCCACAAATTACCTCATTTATAAACACCTTGTACTGTTTAGGACTGTTTCCAACCACCATTCATCCTAGCAGAATAACTATGGACTCAACAACTCTCATTGACAATATTTTAACTAACGTTATATCCGGTAATCTTAGTGGGGGACTACTGGTCAGTGATATCAGTGATCACTTGCCAGTTTTCTCAGTCTTTGCATTGGAGGGTTGTTGTAAGTATCGAAGCAATATCAAATTCATGAGTAGAAAAGTAACACCTGAAACAATTGATAATTTAAGGGAGGATTTATCAAGTCAGAATTGGTCAGATGTTTTTGTTGATGATGTTGACAGGTCATATGATGCTTTCATTTCCATTTTTTCCAGTTTGTATAATAAACACTGTCCATTTGTTGACAAAATATATAGAAATCAATATAGCAACAAACCATGGATAACTAAGGGACTTCAGAGGGCATGTAAAAAGAAAAACGTACTATATAAACAATTCATAAAACTACGAACTAAGGAAGCTGAAAGTAAGTATAAAACATATAAGAATAAGTTAATCAATATCATGAGACTCAGTAAAAAAACATATTATAATGAGTTACTTGTCAAAAATAGAAATAACATCAAAAACACATGGAACATATTAAATGAAATAGTAAAAAAGAATAGAGTAACTAGAGATTATCCTTCATTTTTTCAGAGTAACAACTACATCACGATTGATAACGACGAGTCTATTGCTGAACACTTTAATGAATACTTTGTTAATGTGGGTAAAAATCTTGCCAGTAAGATTGACTCATCAACTAATAACTTCTGGGTAAATAATTCAACGTTTACTGAAGCATAACATCATTTGTGAAGAACAATATGGATTCAGAAGGTCTCGAACTACATCATATGCTTTGATGGACTTTGTGGAAAGTATAGCAACTGCAATTGATAATAAACAATACACAATAGGTGTTTTTTTTTTATTTACAGAAAGCGTTTGACACAATTAACCATGGAATACTATTAAGTAAACTGCAGAAATATGGAATCAGAGGTCTGGCATATGAATGGATAGCTAGTTATTTACAAGGCAGATTTCAGTATGTTCAATTCAATAATACAAATTCTGAACTCAGGGATGTCACATGTGGGGTGCCGCAGGGCTCAGTGCTGGGTCCTTTGTTGTTTATAATCTATATAAATGATATAAGTTGGGTTTTGAGTTCACTGAGATGTGTCCTTTTTGCGGATGATACAACTGTGTTCTGTAGCGGTGAAAATCTTGAACAGCTTCTGGACATAGTGGAGAAAGAACTGGAAAAATTTAAGGTTTGGTTTGACGCTAATAAGTTGTCACTCAACCTTGGGAAAACTAAATGTATTATATTTGGAAATAAACAGGTACCCAAATGTAAAAATTTAACTATAAACAATAAGGAAATTGAGTTAGTAACAGAGAATAAATTTTTAGGTGTTATAATTGATAATAAACTTAGCTGGAAACCACATATAAATTATGTGAAATCAAAATTGTCAAAAACTATAGCCATTCTGTATAAAGCCAAAGACCTACTGCCGCAAGAAGGGTTACTTACTTTATATCATTCTCTGATGGTACCATATATGACATATTGTGTTGAGTCATGGGGAAACACTTACAAATCAAATACCAATCCAATATTCCTTTTGCAAAAACGAGCCATACAAATCATCTGCAATAAACAATATCGTGAACCAACTCATTCTCTATTTGTGTCTTTAAATTTATTAAAATTCATTGATTTGGTCGATTACATTACAATTCAATCTTTATTTCGAGCGAAAAACCAAGCCTTACCGAGACATGTCCAGAGTCTGTTCCGATTGAGGGAATCCAGATATAGTTTAAGAGGTTGTGCAATTTTTATGAAACCACCAGTAAGAACAAATGTAAAGGGTTTTTGTGTGTCTGTGGTTGGGGTGAGGAAATGGAACAAATGTTCAACAGAGGTTAGAATGAGTAGTACCTTAGTGAGATTTAAGAAACTACTCAAAAAGAACATTATGTCTAAGTATCATAAAGAAGCAAATATAATTTGATTTATATGGAATGTTCAATTTATAGTGGGACTTATTGTATATTTGAATGTGTGGGTATGTATATGCGTATGTAGATATATAGATATGGGTAGGTGTATATGTATATGTATATAAGTGACTGTGTATATGTATGTATATATTTATGTTTGTAAAGTATATACGTATGTATATAGGTATATGTGGCGCAGCCCAAGCAGAGGGTCACCCCCAAGAGCCTGGTCTGCTTGAGGTTTCTTCCTTATAGGGAGTTTTTCCTCACCACAGTTGCCTAGTGCTTGCTCTGGGGGTTGGTAAGGTTAGTCCTTACTGGCGTAAAGTGCGTTGATTCGACTTTCTTATGATCTGGTACTATATAAATATAATTATAAGTGAATAGTATATTGATGTGTATGTCTGTGTGTCGACATGTAGTAGTGAATTTATATTTATGTAAATATGACTGATTAGAATTGTTGGACTTGTACTAGCAGGGGTGGGCGCTAATAAGCTTTGCTTCAGCCCACACCCTTTCGGACTCACTAGTTTTGTCTGTGTTTGTTTGTGGAATTGTTCATTTTTTTCTATTTGAATATTTTGTGTGCCGAATTAAAAAACTTTGTCACTTTGTCACTTTGTCACTATATCTCACAATGGAGAAAATCGTGATAAAAGATAAGCACATTAATTTGTATGTTCAGAAATCTTTGGATAATATTGATCCCTGCTGTTGGATTACAAGGTCTGTAACATACGTGTATTTAGTAATCAAACAGGAGCCCTGAGCACACTCGTCTCCTAATAAGCTTTCAGGCAGAAAATGAGGAGAAGTTTCATCAATGGGAGTAAGTTGGAAAATATATCCACACAGATGAATATGTGTAACACATAACCTGACGTCCTAATAGACTGCTATTATCTGTCAAGGAAATTTCTGAAAGCAATAGGGCTGGATGCAAAAAAAATGGGAGAATTTGAAAAAGAAATAGAAGGTTAACAGAAATAGATGCAGCCCAAAACGTACATACAGGTGCTGATCATATCATTAGAATATCATGAAAAAGTTGATTTATTTCAGTAATTCCATTAAAAAAGTGAAACTTGTATAATGTATACATTCATTGCACACAGACTGATATATTTCAAGTGTTTATTTATTTTAATGACTAATGAATTAATTAATCAATCAGTCAGTTAATAATCAAGCAATTAATGATTGATCAATTAACAATATTAATTATTACTATTATTAATGAATAGTATTGGTATTATTAACATTAATTAATCACTGTTTAATTAATTATTAATACTATTAATTATAATTATTATTATAAATTACAAATTAATTAAATTAATTATTAATACCACAAAATTCTCAGAAATGATTGCGATGCATCGAAGAAATCTGCAACTTCTTCTATTTCTTTGCATTTACACAGAAAGGCGAGAAAATAAAAGAGCAAACAGGCTACTGCAACAAGTTACGCTTCGGTTGCCATGTTGACAAACAGTGAAAACAGCAGTTTGAGACGGGCAGTTTTTTTTTCCCCTAAGGCACAAGGGTTTCTCAGTTCATAGGGCTAGAGGCGTACTCCTTCGCCTCACCCCTTGTTTTAAAGGGGTAGGCGTAGGGGTAGGGCCAAGGGGAAGGGGAAGAGGTACAAAAGACAACTGAGATTGGCCCTTCATGTTAGCTAGGTCCATGAACAGTTTGGGACTTGTGTAAAAATTGTCCATGTAAATGTGGTAACCAGTACCAAGCAAGGATCAGGTTCATGACCACATCATATGACAGCTCATGCTCACTTGTGGTCACAGTCTTGCCAGTGTAAATGGCAAACTTGAGTGTGTAGCTATTACTTGAAACAGCCAACACAAAACATTTCATGCCTCATTTTGTTGGCTTGTCCTTCAAATATTTAGTCTTTCCAGTTTTTGCCTTTGTCACCACCATCCTTTCATCCACTGCCAGCTCCCTCCTCAGGTGGTAATAATCCTGGCAGGCACTGGGGATGTCATCATAAAGAGGCCTGACTCAAAACAGTTTGTCATGACCTGGTGTTTCCTTTTTTCTATCACTTTCTACATCCTCATTTGGATCACTTAGGTGGATGTTCCAGAATATTGATCTAAATCTGTCTCTGGACTTTACTTTCGCTGGAAATGGCACAGACAAAATATTATTCCAGTAGTCCTGGAGACTTGGCAGTGACACCAACAACATGTATGTCAGAAGTCCAAAAAAATTGTACAGAGCTTCCATTTCAGTGTCTCTCCAGTTGTATATTTTTCCCAAATGCCTTGTTTTTTGCAGCAGTTTTATTGGTGTTGGTGCAAATTGTTCTGTCAGTTGCAAAAAAACAAAAGAAAAAGGTGTTTTGGACTTTGGATGGAAAGTGTATCAACCTGGGCTCCCGGTGTTGTAGCTTATAGTTGGGAAACTACATAGCGTGTGCACAAAAATCCCACTTTGAGAGGTTGACGTCAATCAATCAATCAACTTTTTTCTTGTATAGCGCCAAATCACAACAAACAGTTGCCCCAAGGCGCTCCACATTGCAAGGCAAGGCCATACAATAATTATGAAACACAGTCTACGTCTAAAGCAACATAACCAAGGGATGGTCCAGGGTCACCCGATCCAGCCCTAACTATAAGCCTTAGCGAAAAGGAAAGTTTTAAGCCTAATCTTAAAAGTAGAGAGGGTATCTGTCTCCCTGATCTGAATTGGGAGCTGGTTCCACAGGAGAGGAGCCTGAAAGCTGAAGGCTCTGCCTCCCATTCTACTCTTACAAACCCTAGGAACTACAAGTAAGCCCGCAGTCTGAGAGCGAAGCGCTCTAATGGGGTAATATGGTACTACGAGGTCCCTAAGATAAGATGGGACCTGATTATTCAAAACCTTATAAGTAAGAAGAAGAATTTTAAATTCTATTCTAGCATTAACAGGAAGCCAATGAAGGGAGGCCAACACGGGTGAGATATGCTCTCTCCTGCTAGTCCCCGTCAGTACTCTAGCTGCAGCATTCTGAACCAACTGAAGGCTTTTTAGGGAACTTTTAGGACAACCTGATAATAATGAATTACAATAGTCCAGCCTAGAGGAAACAAATGCATGAATTAGTTTTTCAGCATCACTCTGAGACAAGACCTTTCTGATTTTAGAGATATTGCGTAAATGCAAAAAGGCAGTCCTACATATTTGTTTAATATGCGCTTTGAATGACATATCCTGATCAAAAATAACTCCAAGATTTCTCACAGTATTACTAGAGATCAGGGAAATGCCATCCAGAGTAACGATCTGGTTAGACACCATGCTTCTAAGATTTGTGGGGCCAAGTACAATAACTTCAGTTTTATCTGAGTTTAAAAGCAGGAAATTAGAGGTCATCCATGTCTTTATGTCTGTAAGACAATCCTGCAGTTTAGCTAATTGGTGCGTATCCTCTGGCTTCATGGATAGATAAAGCTGGGTATCATCTGCGTAACAATGAAAATTTAAGCAATACCGTCTAATAATACTGCCCAAGGGAAGCATGTATAAAGTGAATAAAATTGGTCCTAGCACAGAACCTTGTGGAACTCCATAATTAACTTTAGTCTGTGAAGAAGATTCCCCATTTACATGAACAAACTGTAATCTATTAGACAAATATGATTCAAACCACCGCAGCGCAATGCCTTTAATACCTATGACATGCTCTAATCTCTGTAATAAAATTTTATGGTCAACAGTATCAAAAGCAGCACTGAGGTCCAACAGAACAAGCACAGAGATAAGTCCACTGTCCGAAGCCATAAGAAGATCATTTGTAACCTTCACTAATGCTGTTTCTGTACTATGATGAATTCTAAAACCTGACTGAAACTCTTCAAATAGACCATTCCTCTGCAGGTGATCAGTTAGCTGTTTTACAACTACCCTCTCAAGAATCTTGAGAGAAAAGGAAGGTTGGAGATTGGCCTATAATTAGCTAAGATAGCTGGGTCAAGTGATGGCTTTTTAAGTAATGGTTTAATTACTGCCACCTTAAAGGCCTGTGGTACATAACCAACTAACAAAGATAGATTGATCATATTTAAGATTGAAGCATTAAATAATGGTAGGACTTCCTTGAGCAGCCTGGCAGGAATGGGGTCTAATAAGCATGTTGATGGTTTGGATGAAGTAACTAATGAAAATAACTCAGACAGAACAATCGGAGAGAAAGAGTCTAACCAAATACCGGCATCACTGAAAGCAGCCAAAGATAACGATACATCTTTGGCTGCTTATGAGTAATTTTTTCTCTAATAGTCAAAATTTTGTTAGCAAAGAAAGTCATGAAGTCATTACTAGTTAAAGTTAATGGAATACTCAGCTCAATAGAGCTCTGACTCTTTGTCAGCCTGGCTACAGTGCTGAAAAGAAACCTGGGGTTGTTCTTATTTTCTTCAATTAGTGATGAGTAGAAAGATGTCCTAGCTTCACGAAGGGCTTTCTTATAGAGCAACAAACTCTTTTTCCAGGCTAAGTGAAGATCTTCTAAATTAGTGAGACGCCATTTCCTCTCCAACTTACGGGTTATCTGCTTTAAGCTACGAGTTTGTGAGTTATACCACGGAGTCAGACACTTCTGATTTAAAGCTCTCTTTTTCAGAGGAGCTACAGCATCCAAAGTTGTCTTCAATGAGGATGTAAAACTATTGACAAGATACTCTAACTCCCTTACAGAGTTTAGGTAGCTACTCTGCTCTGTGTTGGTATATGACATTAGAGAACATAAAGAAGGAATCATATCCTTAAACCTAGTTACAGCGCTTTCTGAAAGACTTCTAGTGTAATGAAACTTATTCCCCACTGCAGGGTAGTCCATCAGGGTAAATGTAAATGTTATTAAAAAATGATCAGACAAAAGGGAGTTTTCAGGGAATACTGTTAAGTCTTCTATTTCCATACCATAAGTCAGAACAAGATCTAAAATATGATTAAAGTGGTGGGTGGACTCATTTACTTTTTGAGCAAAGCTGATAGAGTCTAATAATAGATTAAATGCAGTGTTGAGGCTGTCATTCTCAGCATCTGTGTGGATGTTAAAATCGCCCACTATAATTATCTTATCTGAGCTAAGCACTAAGTCAGACAAAAGGTCTGAAATTCACAGAGAAACTCACAGTAACGACCAGGTGGACGATAGATAATAACAAATAAACTGGTTTTTGGGACTTCCAATTTGGATGGACAAGACTAAGAGACAAGCTTTCAAATGAATTAAAGCTCTGTCTAGGTTTTTGATTAATTAATAAGCTGGAATGGAAGATTGCTGCTAATCCTCCGCCCCGGCCTGTGCTACGAGCATTCTGACAGTTAGTGTGACTCGGGGGTGTTGACTCATTTAAACTAACATATTCATCCTGCTGTAACCAAGTTTCTGTTAGGCAGAATAAATCAATACGTTGATCAATTATTATATCATTTACCAACAGGGACTTAGAAGAAAGAGACCTAATGTTTAATAGACCACATTTAACTGTTTTAGTCTGTGGTGCAATTGAAGGTGCTATATTATTTTTTCTTTTTGAATTTTTATGCTTAAATAGATTTTTGCTAGTTATTGGTGGTCTGGGAGCAGGCACCGTCTCTACGGGGATGGGGTAATAGGGGGATGGCAGGGGGAGAGAAGCTGCAGAGAGGTGTATAAGACCACAGCTCTGCCTCCTGGTCCCAACGCTAGACAGTCACAGTTTGGAGGATCCCAAAAAATTGGCCAGATTTCTAGAAATGAGAGCTGCTCCCTCTAAAGTGGGATGGATGCCGTCTCTCCTAACAAGACCAGGTTTTCCCCAGAAGCTTTGCCAATTATCAATGAAGCCCACCTCATTTTTTGGACACCACTCAGACAGCCAGCAATTCAAGGAGAACATGCGGCTAAACATGTCACTCCCGGTCTGATTGGGGAGGGGCCCAGAGAAAACAACAGAGTCCGACATTGTTTTTGCAAAGTTACACACCGATTCAATGTTAATTTTAGTGACCTCCGATTGGCGTAACCGAGTGTCATTACTGCCGACGTGAATTACAATCTTACCAATTTACGCTTAGCCTTAGCCAGCAATTTCAAATGTCCTTCGATGTCGCCTGCTCTGGCCCCCGGAAGACAATTGACAATGGTTGCTGGTGTCGCTAACTTCACATTTCTCAAAACAGAGTCGCCAATAACCAGAGTTTGATCCTCGGCGAGTGTATCGTCGAGTGGGGAAAAACGGTTAGAGATGTGAACGGGTTGACGGTGTACACGGGGCTTCTGTTTAGGGCTACGCTTCCTCCTCACAGTCACCCAGTCAGCCTGCCTTCCCGACTGCACGGGGTCTGCCAGGGGGGAACTAACGGCGGCTAAGCTACCTTGGTCCGCACCGACTACAGGGGCCTGGCTAGCTGTAGAATTTTCCACGGTGCGGAGCCGAGCCTCCAATTCGCCCAGCCTGGCCTCCAAAGCTACGAATAAGCTGCACTTATTACATGTACCGTTACTGCTAAAAGAGGCCGAGGAACGTCACACTGCTGTAAAGTGGTATCAGATCACGGAGTATCATAGAATTTTTATGAATACCAGTAAATGAAAATGGGATTGGGCGGATACCCAATACTGGTATTGGGATCACTGCATACCTACAATTTATGGTCCTATCTTCACCTCTGGTCATGAGCTTTGGGTAACGTAATGGAATGTAACCACACCTTTGTTTTTGCTCCCATTTTTCATGAGCTGAACTCAAAGATCTAAAATATTTCTATATACACAAAAGACCTATTTCTTTCAAATGTTGTTCATAAATCTGTTAGTGGGCACTTCTCCTTTGCCGAGATACTCCATCCCACCTCACAGGTGTGGCATATCAAGATGCTGATTAGACAGCATGATTATTGTACAGGTGTGCCTTAGGCTGGACACAATAAAAGGCTCTCTTTTTTTGGTGTTCTTGATGTTATACCCAAGTGTCTCAAGGATTACTGTGTCAGTGATATACAGTAGTGTTCAGAATAATAGTGCTCTGTGACTAAAAAGATTAATCCAGGTTTTGAATATATTTCTTATTGTTACATGGGAAACAAGGTACCAGTATATTCAGTAGATTCTCACAAATCCAATAAGACCAAGCATTTATGATATGCACACTCTTAAGGCTATGAAATTGGGCTATTAGTAAAAAAAAGTAGAAAAAGGGGTGTTCACAATAATAGTTGTGTGTCATACAGTCAGTGAGTTCGTCAATTTTGTGGAACAAACAGGTGTGAATCAGGTGTCCCCTATTCAAGGATGAAGCCAGCACCTGTTGAACATGCTTTTCTGTTTGAAAGCCTGAGGAAAATGGGACATTCAAGACATTGTTCAGAAGAACACCATAGTTTGATTAAAAAGTTGATTGGAGAGGGGAAAAGTATAGGCTGTTCATCTACAATGATCTCCAATGCTTTAAAATGGACAAAAAACCAGAGACGCATGGAAGAAAGTGGAAAACAACCATCAAAATGGACAGAAGAATAACCAGAATGGCAAAGGCTCACCCATTGATCAGTTCCAGGATGATCAAAGACAGTCTGGAGTTACCTGTAAGTGCTGTGACAGTTAGAAGACGCCTGTCTGAAGCTAATTTATTTGCAAGAATCCCCCGCAAAGTCCCTCTGTTAAATAAAAGACGTGCAGAAGAGGTTACAATTTGCCAAAGAACACATCAACTGGCCTAAAGAGAAATGGAGGAATATTTTGTGGATTGATGAGAGTAAAATTGTTCTTTTTGAGATGACCCTAAACTCTGAATTCAAGCCACAGTTCACAGTGAAGACAGTGAAGCATGGTGGTGCAAGTATTATGATATGGGCATGTTTCTCCTACTATGGTGTTGGGCCTATATATCGCATACCAGGTATCATGGATCAGTTTGGATATGTCAAAATACTTGAAGAGGTCATGCTGCCTTATGCTGAAGAGGACATGCCATTGAAATGGGTGTTTCAACAAGACAGTGACCCCAACCACACTACTAAACGAGCAAAATCTTGGTTCCAAACCAACAAAATTAATGCCTCGCAGATATGAAGAAATCATGAAAAACTGTGGTTATACAACTAAATACTAGTTTAGTGATTCACAGGATTGCTAAAAAAAGCAGTTTGAACATAATAGTTTTGAGTTTGTAGCGTCAACAGCAGATGCTACTATTATTGTGAACACCCCCTTTTCTACTTTTTTTTTTACTAATAGCCCAGTTTCATAGCCTTAAGAGTGTGCATATTATGAAAGCTTGGTCTTGCTGGATTTGTGAGAATCTACTGAATGTACTGGTACCTTGTTTCTCATGTAACAATAAGAAATATACTCAAAATTAATTAATCTTTTTAGTCACACAATACTACTATGATTCTGAACACTACTGTATATGGGTGAACACAAATAGCTGTTTCCCTATCTCTGCAGGCACAGCCTGCTGGACCAGGGTCACTCCTCACCGATGAACCTTTGTTGATAGGACATGCTATGTTTTTCCAGGTTCATGACTAGACATTTGATCATGGCCCAAACTAGCCAGTGGCTATGTTTGTGGCTATGTTTGTAATATGGATTTATTTTTACTATAGCAAAGGTCCTTAACACGGCACTCAGAGTGGGTAAGGCAGAAGGCTTGTGGGGTGCGTTGCATGAGATACCCCCTTTGAACTTCTCGGGATGCATCTGTTTATTATTTTGCTGCTTCAACTGTAAATAAATCTCTCTCTGCATCATATAATCTGAATTCTGTGATCCTTGGTCTGGCTGTCTAATATCCATTGTCTGACATCATGAGATATTCCACAACAACATATATGAGCTACTGGTTTCTGTAATGCTGGCAGTAGGGATGGTGAGTAGGGCTGTGTTAATGCCTACAAGCCTTTCTTCTGACAGGACTTTGTCAGTGAGCCGGGGGAGTCATACTCTTGGTTGTGCTGCCATCTCCTTTATTCTGGCCACAATCTTCATCCTCAGCTCAGTAGATATACCAGTGGATAGTGTAGTGGTAGGATTGCTGCCTGTGGAACAACAGGTTAGGGGTTCAAAATCTGGTCAGGTGACTCTGGAAGAAGTTCAGATCCACCAGGACTCTTCCTAGAGCTGGCTGCCCTTCAAAACTGAGTAACTGGGGAAGAAAGTCCTTAGTCAGGAAGGTGGTCAATAATCCGATGGTCACTCTTTCAGAGCTCCAGCATTCGTCTGCAGAGAGAGGACAACCTTCCAGAAGGACAACCATCTCTGCAGCAATCCACCAGTCAGGCTTCTATGGTAGAGTGGCCAGATGGAAGCCACTCCTGAGTTAAAGACACATGGCACCTAACCTGGAGTTTGCCAAAAGACACCTGAAGGACTCTCAGAACATGAGAAACAAAATTTTCTGGTCTGATGAGACAAAGATTGAAGTCTTTGATGTGAATGCCAGGCATCGTGTTTGGAAGAAACCAGGCACCATCTCTACAGTGAAGCATTGTGGTGGCATCATTATGCTGTGGAGATGTTTTTCAATGACAGGAACCTGAGGGAAAGATGAATGCAGCAATGTACAGAGACATCCTGGATGAAAACCTGCTCCAGAGCGCTCATGACCTCAGACCGGGGTGACGGTTCATCTTTCAGCAGGACAATGATCCTAAGTACACAGCCAAGATATCAAAGGTGTGGTTTCAGGACAACTCTGTGAATGTCCTTGAGTGGCCCAGCCAGAGCCCAGACCTGAATCCAAAAGAACATTTCTGGAGAGATCTAAAAATGGCTGTGCACCAATGCTCCCCATCCAACCCGATGGAACTTGAGAGGTGCTACAAAGAGTAATGGGCAAAATTGACCAATGGTAGGTGGACTAACCTTGTGGCATCATAAGCAAGAAGACTTGAGGCTGTTTATTTTTAATATATTTGCAAAAATTTAAAAAAACATATTTTATAAAACATTTTCATTGAATCATATATATGTGTGTGTATGTGTTTATATATATATATATATATATATATATATATATATATATATATATATATATAGACATGCACTCATTACTTAAGAATTTCAGGTATTATTTAAGAAACAAACATGAGATGTGGATTAGAAATTAGTGAATAAAATATCAATAGTAGTATCCAGTCATTGCAATTCTCCGAATATGCTCATTTTTCTCTTTTTTTTATTTAAGTTAGGTCTGCGTTTGTGTTACCAGGAGTTTTAATAGAGCCCCCGCCATGTTTTTCCACCCACACAGAGAAGGATCCATTAGCTGTGTATCTGTCTCCTCTCGTAGCTGCTTAAAGACCTGACAGTGAACTCAATCTAATGCATTAGGTCGGCCACTCAATCATCACACCTTTGTACACCCACAGTGTGCCATTACCACGTAATTCATACAGCTATGATGTATCTGTCAGTAAATGGTGACAGTTGCAAGCTCTTATGTGAACTAACATTGTATAAGTTTGGGCTCATGGAAAGCAGAAACACAATTGAATTGAAGCATTATGTTACTAATTTACATAATTTCTTATCAATTATTTGTTCCTTGATATCTTGTTCTGAAAACCCTGTGCACTAATCATGGTGTCTAATCAGCATCTTGGTATGGCACACCTGTGAGGTGGGATGGATTATCTCAGCAAAGGAGAAGTGCTCACTATCACAGATTTCGACTGGTTTGTGAACAATATTTGAGGGAAATGGTGATATTGTGTATGTGGAAAAAGTTTTAGATCTTTGAGTTCATCTCATACAAAATGGGAGCAAAACCAAAAGTGTTGCGTTTATATTTTTGTTGAGTGTGTGTGTGTGTGTGTGTGTGTGTGTGTGTGTGTGTGTGTGTGTGTGTGCGTACAAGGAAAACTTGACTGACCTTGCATTCATGGACGTTGCTGTGATCTTTGAGTCATCAATGGATTCCCTGATTGCACCACTTAACAAGCTGAGAGTTTACTTGCATCAAGACTAAGATCCAGGAATTCAATTATTTCCAGGACTTGACCATCGGACGTGTATTTCTTTGTTGCGAAAGTGTTTTTGTGTAGACATTTACAGATGTAAGCGCTGACACTGATGTCTCTGGATATGCTGCCTTTGAGATCAAGAGACACCTGGGAAGAGCTTATGGAGTTCATGAAGTCATTTAACAGAAGTCTGTCAATGCTGATATCTTTTCAGTGCAATGAAGGTCAAAGAGTTTAGGGTCTTTGTGTTTCTTATCTTAGGCTAGTGTCTTACTGGGCTGCGACAGCCAGCAAACAGCATCAGTGAGGACATTTGCGCAGTTCAGTGCGAGATCCACAGGCATTCACTGTCCCCTCACCTCAGTCGCGGGGCAGCACCCATGCATTGGTTGAGCGATGAAGTCCCTTGCCAAATATTCAAGTGGGCAGCTCCTTACCCTCACTTTTCTTTTTATATGATCAGAGAGGAACAGCGCTTCTGGAAGCAACTAAACACTCCAGCCACCCTGCTCTGAAGCCTTCCAGCACCCTCCAGACCTGCATGCGTGTGCTGGATGCACAAGCTGCATGAACTAGATTCATTGTATTTACTATTTATTTATTTTTCTGAGGAAATAAGTGGAAAATAAGTTTAATGCTCCTGGTTGGCGCATACCCAGTGAGCATTTAACAGTGAGAAGTTGATAACTTTCTCATGGGGAATGTTACTGAATTGGTCCTCCTGACGCTCATGTACATGATGGCCAAATGTTCACTGAATGGCATCGGGAGTGGTGAAAAGTACGGTCACAAATCTCAAGCAATGCACACTCATACTGCATCATACACGCGGGCTCTGTGATCCTCTGGAAGCTCCAATAAATAATAAAATGTAAAAAAATAAAGGCGGAGTGCTGGTGTAGTCCACATTCAACACACAGGTGATGTCCAGCACACTGTCCATACATGCACGTTGGGTGTGTGCTGATCAGGAACATTAAACTTAATCCACTTCTGTCCTCAGAATAATAAATAAAACACAAAAAATCTGGTTTGTGTAGGCTGCCCATGAACAGACAGGACATATCCAGCCCATTCCAACGCGTGCACAGTGGGTGTGCACCAACCAGGAGCATTAAACTTAAATCCACTTCCGTCCTCAGAGTAATAAATAAATAAAAATAATAAACACAATAAATTTGGTTTGTGCAGGCTGTCCGTGGCCGACCAGTGTGTCAAGCCTTTTCCCACACATGCACGGCTAGTGTGCACTGACCAGGCGCATTAAACTTAAATTTATTTCTCTCCTCAGAAAAATTAATAAACACAACGAATCCCTTTCATGCAGTTCATGCGTCCAGCCCAGTGCGGGTGCAAGTCGGGTGTACATTAAACTTAATTTTCACGTCTTTCCTCAGAAACATAAATAAATAAATAATATTATTATAATGCAGAACAATTTTGTTCGAAATCTTTTAAAATAAATGAACAGTATTTGTAGACGTTGTTTATATTTTTCATAAATATTAGATACATAGTATTTTTTTAAGTTTTGTTATATTAAATGTGTCAAACATTTACACAATAATGCAACCCTTTGTGTACACGAAATTAATAGAGTGAAGCAGAGAAGGCAGAAGGCTAAGATTGGACACTAACTACTAACTAGCTTCCTGTACTGAGCTTAAGCTCCCTTTGATTTATCCTCATGCAAACCATTATGTAACAAAAGATTCTGTGTAATTACTCGCTCCTACATTATTGGCAGCTGGATTAATTTGTTTTGTCTCAATGATAAGATGGAAATCTTAATGCAGTCTGCAATCCAAATCTGAGCTGTGCTGTCTGGCTAAGTGCCCAGAAAAGGCTGCAGGCCCAAATTTACAGTTAGGACCACAAATGGAAATTCATGCACATGTGGAAATGTAAAACAACATAGTGTGGTACTGATTATTAGTATATTCATATATGATTCTGCTGTTAAAATTCAAAGGAAATGTCTGAGGAAGTGTACACTTATATTGAGGATATTGTTTCAGTATGAAAACCTGTCATGCGAGCAAATAATGTTGGTGTTTAAATCCTCCAGATGGGAGATCAATTAGAGGTCTGTGTTGCTACTGGTAAAAATTGCATTTTTTTTTACTTGGCAGGGCAGGAAAAAAAGAAAAGGAGAAGACAAAGAATGCCTGCCTGTCTTGGTGTGATGTTTACCATTTCTGTCAAATTAGCCTTATCTTCTGATGTTAATCTTTACCGTGTACTGTCAAGCTGTCAACCTTGTGACACAACTATTTTCTTTCTTTTTTTCTTTCTTTCTTTCTTAACTGTTTCTGTATGTTTTAGGGATACACAATTTTGGATTTTTATAAATACTTGTGTGTGGAATGCTTTTTCATTGAAGAAAACAATAATCTTTCATGTCATCTAAAATGGCCACAGTAACACTAGGGACATTATGCAATTTTCTGTGAACTACAGACAGCACTGTAACAACCCAGTGATGGACAATGAGTTCCCTTTGGCACAAAATAAAAGATATGCTACAATTTTGACATAAGTAACATGCATGTTAAAAAAAAAAAAAAAAGTAAATCAAACAGGTTTGCATGATGATTCCTTGAGACAATTCAAACAAATTTGTTCACATTGGAAATAAAATTATTATATAGCACGCAAAATTAAAATAGCTCATGAAAACCTAAAAGATAAGCCATTACCACAGCTTTATATATATATATATATATATATATATATATATATATATATATATATATATATATATATATATATATATATATATAAACACAAAAAATCAACAGCAACAACAAAAAAGTGCTGACTAGTTGTGTGAAAAGTCATTTTCCGTAAGCCACAAACAGCAATGTAACAACCCAGTGTCAAATTTTGCACACTTCATTGAACAAAATTTTTGATCTAAGGGTAGTCTTCCATTGCCAATTTTTTTTTAAAAAACTCCAGTATCCAGCTATTTCAACATTGTGGAAATCTGGCTTGATTTTATTTTCTTCTCAAAAATACATATACATACAATTCCCATGATACAATTATTTTTGTAATGCTACTTTTGTGTTTATCCTACACTTTTCTATAAACTGAAAGTGTCTGAAATCTGTTTTATGTTGAAATGTGCGGGCTACAACATGCTTATAATGGATTTCAGATTGCAGAGAGGATCAGAAGGAAACTTCTGCTCAGAGAATGGTAGGTCTCAGTTGTCCAGATCATAATTTAGTCCAACATTACACATTTTCTTAATAGGTTTAAAACTTTTGCACAGGAATGTTTAAAACTTTCCCAATTGCTTAAAATGTTCAAAAATACTGCTTTACCACCATTAACACCTCGGTCCAAGCCCCAAACATCCAATTGTTTGTCCTGCAAAAAACACAGGCAATCAGATCACAAAAATCAGCAATGGGAGACTGTCCTATTCTTTCGCATGAACTTTATTCATTGCCATCCTTTTGAGCCCAATTAATGAAGACAAACTTCATCTGACTAGCAAGCTGGCCTATAATTTATTTATTTATTTTTTATCAGCAGGCAAAGCAGGGAACTCGGCCTGGCAGCATTTCCAGGATTCAGTATAGTACAGTGCAATAAACCCAAACAAACAACATCTTATATGTATTTCATCAAATACCAATACAGTTGCGTGCCCCTAAAAAGATGACATATTGCTGAGATTGCACTGAGTCTTATAGAGAGAAGCACAAATGCTACATTCAGCCTTAATCTGAGCCTTATCTGAGAGTTTGTTGGCAGAAATTTACATATATGCCAATGCCAAAACATTAACTTTTTTAAAGCTTTGGCCAACACCAATGTTGTGCTGATATAATTGTGTATCCCTGATGATTTTTATGTTTTACTCCTCATTTGCTGCTGTATTGATGTGAAAATCTATGCAAATATGTCTTAAAATGTCTGCATGATTTGCCTTGTGTGTGTGTGCATGCATGTGTGCTGTGTAATTTCAGAACAAGCAGAATGTACTTTCCAAGCAAATTGACCTCAATGGCGTGGAGCCACAGAAGGGTGTGCTAATGTCTCACACCATACCAGACCTGAGAATCCCTATGTCCTATGAAGTCCGGCTGGCCCCCATCACAACCTACAGCACGGGAGACTATGTCAGCCGCATCATCCACTATTCAGAACGTGAGTTACATCTGTAGATTAGACACAATACATAGATGACTGGATATAAGGCATATATCTACAGTATCTGTGATAGGAAACTGTGTGTTTAAAAACTTATTTATTTATTGCGTCCGCGTCAAGGATATAATAAAATCATTGGGTTTATTTGTTTATTTATTTGTCTGTCTGCCTGTTCGCTGATTAAGTCAAAACAACTGCAAGGATTTTTGATGAAATTTTCACCACAGATAGATATTAGGCCATGGAAGACTCCATTAAATTTTAAAGGTGATCTGGATCCTGGATCAAGATTTTTGGATCATGATTACACTTTACATAGACTTTGAAAGATTACGTCAAAACTACTTTATGGATTTGTCACCATATGTGCACCACAGGTAGATATTAAACCATGGAAGACTCCATTGAATTTTGGAGGTGATCTGGATCTGGATCCGGATTATGGCTCAGGATTTCACTTTCTAGGTTTTTAAGGATTATGTCAAAACTACTACAGAGATTGGCACCACAGATAGATGTTCAAGCATCTAGGACTCAGTTGATTTTTGGCGATGATCCGGATCCCGATTGCTGTTGTTTATTTATTTATTCTGTGATAGATAGATAGACAGACAGACAGACAGACAGACAGACAGATAGATAGACAGACAGACAGACAGACAGACAGATAGATAGATAGATAGATAGATAGATAGATAGATAGATAGATAGATAGATAGATAGATAGATAGATAGATAGATAGATAGATAGATAGATAGATAGATAGATAGATAGATAGATAGATAGATAGATAGATAGATAGATAGATAGATAGATAGATAGATAGATAGATAGATAGATAGATAGATAGATAGATAGATAGATAGATAGATAGATAGATAGATAGATAGATAGATAGATAGATAGATAGATATGGTTCCTGGTTTTAATCAATATTATTTCATTGTTCATGCAGCTTACACTTACCCAAGACCTTCAGGTAAGACTTCTACCTCAACTACCATTTTCTACTCTGTCACATTTCATCATGTAAACATAGTTTTTTGTGACAATTGACGGTTGGTTTCCATATTGTTGACATTTTGAATTTTGATGTAAGTCAATTATTCTGTATGATAGAAGCAGTGCCAGTATATGCCAGAGGAACACTTGCCTCAGCTTTTATGAATCTTGTTGCTAAGGAGGAAATGGAGATAACACCATGATGTAAAACAGCAAATGAAAATGAAAATTCTGTATCTCAGCATGATTTTCTACAAAGTGAGGAACATTTTGACTTTTCATGAAATAGTCACTTTTTTCTTTCAGTCAGCCCTCTTTGTCTTTCCCTCTTGGGTTCACTACCAGTAATTTTGTTTTAGCTTCTCTCCTGTCATCCCTCTTTCTTTCTCAGTCAATTGGATCTTGTCTGTTTTCTTCATTAAGAGACACACAACATTTTTCCGGCAGGAGTAGCAGTTGGCTCAGCCAGGGTGAGGCAATTAAACTAAGCAGATTGGAACAGACTGCGAGAACAACAGAGCAAATTGAAAGGAGCGCCATGTAGTGGAGCAGGGTGTGAATAGTAATAGATTATTTTTCTGAAACAAAGAAGCAGACACAAGACATCCTCCCTGGGAACACAGGCCACATGCATCTAAAAGCCCATTCGCCCTATTGAGGTTTCAAATCCCGCAAAATCTTGCAAAACTTCGAAGAGGTTGCTGCGCTGTGAGATGTCATTAACAATGAGAACTGCAATGAGTCGGTCTGTTAAGGCTGCACTTCAACCACTGCTCATGGACAACAGCATTGACATCACAACATAGAACTCTTTGTATATTGTGCCTAAAACTCTTTTGAATATACTATCTGTTTTTTTAGACGTTGTTATTGTTTGTTTTATGTAAACATACGAGAAGCTCAGGTTGTTTCTCTGTTATATTTAATGGGATTTGCTGTGAGCAGCAGTTGTTTCCTGTTCATGTCTTTCTGGGGGAAAGTGAAGTTTCCTCTTTTTCCAGAGTAATATATATATATATAATGCCTGAAATTCGGTTTGTGTTTATTAAATTCCATGCAGATTAAACATAGCAAACATGGATTATTGGGAATATTTGTTTTTGCAAGTTGTCAGGGTCTCATGCATGCAGTCTCTTATTAATGTGATGAAAAGCATAAAAAATTACATTTTGGTAGTATAATGTTCATTTGCAATTGTCGTCATGTTGTTTCTGTTATTTAGACTGCAGTGGCTCTCTGGTGCGCAAGGGATTATGGGATATCTCAATAGGGCGAATGGTGTTTTGTGCATATCTGAGAAACCTGGAGGGCTTTACATACAAATTGCAAAAATTCTCTAACCCAATTTATGCACCATGAAAAAAAACAAAAACAAAAACACTATCAAGCTCTTCAGGCACATTAATTCATTCCAACTTCTCCATTTTTGTTTGTTGTTATTGCTCATGCATTATTTCATAAAAAACTCTGGAAAAAAATACACAGGAAATTTTGCTAAGTACAATTTACTCTGCTGGGATAGCATTTGATCCCAGTCTAAATAGAGTTCAAAATACTCTACCAAAGGGCTAAATCAACTCAACGTAGTGTAAAATCAACGCTTGTTGCAGTAAAACCACTTGCATTGACTACACTATGTCACTGACCGAATGGTCTGCCCTAAAACTCCGTCAGCCCTGTCTTCACTGCACATGCGTCATCAGCCATGCTGAAGCTACACGAGCTGCTAGCTTTTGCATTCACTGACCGTCTGTCATTTCAAAGTGTCATGGATTAATGCCTCATTTCTGCTTGAAACGGCCTTGTTTCTGCTTGAAACTGACTTTAGAATGATTTAAGAGGTTTTACCTTGTCACCTGATGGTTAATAATCCCATTAATCCATTTTATCCCTTTGGGTAAAAACCATTCACAGAGCTTCTGAGCTCCGTCATGACACATGTGCAGTGGAGGCAGGGCTGGGTAGGGGCTGCCGTTCGGTCAGCGACATTGGTAGAGCTGATTTCACTCTACAATACAGTGGTTTTTACTCTGTTTAGACTGGGATCAAATGTTATCCCAGCAGAGTAAATTTTACTCAGCAAAATTAATTGTGTAGTATCTCTCATTTTAAGTGTGGCATAAAATTCACAATGCCGTAGCTAATTATTATTATTATAAATCGCGGACATGAACAAGTGAAGCTTTTCAGCATCTCTCCATGTTATTTAGGTCTTTTAGACTTTATTTTCAGTAAATGCTTCTGGGGAGTATTAGCATAGCTAAAAGCTGTGTTTCCCCCAGAGCCCCCCAAACTACAGCTATCTTAACCCCCCGCCACTTTAACCATTTTTTTTATTTGCCTCTCACATGCCTGGAAAGTCCTCACAATCTCATTTAGGTCTTTCAGACTTTATTTTTAGTAAATGGTTTTGGGGGGCATTAGCATGGCTATAAACATTCAGCTTCTGGAGGGTTTTGCTCCTAGACCCCAAACTACGGCCGTCTTAACCCCCCGCCATTTTAAGCATTTTTCTTTATTTGCCTCTCATATGCCTGGAAAGTCCTCACATCTTATTTAGGTTCTTCAAACTTTTTTCAGTAAAGTATTCACACCCTTTGCCATGAATCTCAATTTTGAGCTTCATGGCAAAGGGTGTGAATACTTATGTACATGTGATTTCTTAGTTTTTTTAAATTATTATTACTAAATTTGCAAAAATCTCACACAAAAAAATCCATATTGACATTATGAGGTATTGAATGTAGAATCTTGAGGGAAAAAAAGAGAATTTCATCCATTTAGGAATAATGCTGTAACTTAACAAAATGTGGAAAAAGTGAAGTGCTGTGAATACTTTCTGGATGCACCATATTGAAATAATATATCACGTAGTTGGAAAAATTAGAACCTTGTTATGGAAGCGAACTTATGTGTGTTCATCTCTGTTTTATTATCACAAACACAATTCAGACCATGTGTGTGGTTTTGAGGATGAGCGGATCTGTGGCTTCTCTCAAGACCGGAGCGATATCTTTGACTGGACAAGACAGAACCACCTGACCCAGAATCCCAAAAGATCTGCCAATACTGGCCCTGAGACTGACCGAAGTGGAACTAAAGAGGGTGAGAAAGCTGAAGAGTTTGTCTTACACTGTAAAAAAAGAAGAAGAAGAAGAAGAAGAAAAACAAAAATCTGATTTAATTTCACAAACTTAGTGTCTAGGATGTCTTAAAATGTTAAGTTGACTGAACTGGAAAAAGATGAGTTGAGGTAATGTGTATAATTTAACTATTGCAACACAGTATCACACCTTTTCATGTATTTCAACACGTATTTCAGGAAAAAACAAGGTGCACCACAGAAAGGTTTTTTTTTTTTTTTTGCTTTTTTATTGAGGAAAGTACCTGGCACCTGGTGCTTTTTTGGTATCTGCTCAGGAGAAGTTCCCAGCAAGCCAAGCCGATACTAAAATGTTAGCTCAACAGGCTTCTGGCAACTGATTGGCCAGAGAATGTCATCACTGGAGGAGTCATGAGAGCACCGTCCAACACAAGGATCAAACCAGCGATTTGTAAATACTTGCAGCAGCATTACAGTGACTGTGCTTTTCTTTTGTTTCATGCAAGTTAAGTTTTTTGCTCGCACAAAACTGTGGTCCAGCCATGAGTTGTGGATATTTCTGTATTTGGTGGTGGAGGAGAGACTATAGAGAGAACTGTTCAAAGTGACCTGAAATGAGAAGATCTCTTGGCCTCTCACGGCTCACCGGACATTCTAGCAAAGCAGAGAAAAGCTGAAAAAGTGATTACAGGACCACAATGGCCGGAATGGGCTGGGCTATAAGTCCTGGAAATTTTTCAGTCACAGGAACACTGTTTACAGACACCGACTGGTGAGCACCAGGAGGCAAGATGGCTGAGATTTGACCACGGCTTTGTTGGAGGTGAGGCTGGCAAGTGTTTTTGTGACTTTTAGTCCGTAGTCTGCACGAAAGCACCATTTAACGTTACTTATCCCATTGGCAGTAAGGGTACTTTAACAAACAAGGATATTTTAAGTCTAAACTTGTATTAAAGTAACATCATTGTCTCACGTGTGCAGACACAGTCAGCATTGTTAGCGTAGTAAGCATTGATTGCTAAGTAGCTAACTCTGTGCTCTGCTTGAAAGTCTTCACTTCTGAAAAAAGCATAAAAAACCCATACATACACCTAAAGTCAGCATGTCAACAATGAACATGTACATCTAATTTAGTGTCATTCCTGTGAATTTGTGATTTTTTTTTTTTTTAACGTGTTATAATTTTGTGTTGTGCTTGCATTAAAGTTGTTTTTTTTTTTTTGAAGAATCCATTTCCATAAGAGAGGAAGGTTCCGCCACCAGCTTCAACATTTGCAATGTCCTGCACTACACCAGCAACATGTTATCACTGGTAAGAATAAATGTCTTTATGTAGCTCTTAGCTCTAAATGTATTTCCCAAATTTGGGAAATACATTTAGAGCTAATAGCTACATGAAGACATTTATAAGGAAGCGCAGTCTCGTTATAAACCCTACGTGATATCGTGGGATTTAACCACTTCTGGGGACAGCCTCCTGTTGCACAATACTAAAACAGCATAACTTCACACAGATAAATGGCTTACTGCCCCTTAACAATATTTTGTGAATATAATGAAAGTTGTCTTTGTTGCCACAAACAGCTTGGTGTCATGTTGGTAATACACTCTGTGTAGGTTCTCAGTCATACAGGTTGGTAATGCACCCACTTCAAAACAACAAAGTCTCACTCATCTTCAACCACTTATCCAGGATTGGGTTGTGAGGGCAAAAGCTCCAGCAAGGGACCCCAAACTTCCTTTCCTGGGCCACATTAACAACCTCTGACTGGGGGATACCTAGATGTTCCCAGGCCACTGTGAATATATAATCTCTCCACCTAGTCCCGGTTTTTCCCTTGGGTCTCCTCCCAGATGAACGTGCCTGGAACACCTCCCTAGGAAGGCACCTAGGGGGCTTATCCTTACCAGATGCCTGGACCATCTCAGCTGACTCCTTTCAACATAAAGAATCAGAACTTTACTCTGAGCTCCTCACAGATGACTGAGCTTCTCACCTTATCTTTAAGGAAGACACCAGCCACCAGTGTTGCCACAGTTACTTTGAAAAAGTAATCCAATTACTGATTACTCCTTGAAAAAGTAACTTAGTTACTTTACTGATTACTCAATTGTAAAAGTAACTAAGTTAGATTACTAGTTACTTTTTTAGTTACTTTCCCCAGCTGCCGACAACAACCCATGTCAACATGACAATGATACCTGTTTTGCCAAAACTCACTTTATAGTCACCCTTTCTTGACTTCAATGAAAACAAATACTTGTTTTATAAAAAGTAAAATAAAGACCTCTTTCTTGACCTCATATTTAACTGTTGACAGCACTGTAACAGTAAAACTTGCAATTTCAAACCTACATTGTTTATAAATGTAACTATTCTAACATTTAAATTCTCTAAACATTTTACTTGTCGAAATTATTATTATTTTAAGCAGTATTAGTAGTTGTAGTACAAAACGGCTTCAAAACTGGACCTTTAATCTAGGGGTGTTGTGGGGGAGGGGGGCACATTGTTATGTGTCGGACGCAGCGCGGAGAACCGACCAGCGTTTGAAGGACCCAGTATGAAATAAGCAGAGCACGGTACAAAGGATAACTAAATTTAATGACATAACAGTGATGTGAAAAAATACAAATAAATAAGTGCGCGGTCTGGCGTGGTGGATTTGCGGTGCGCTCCTAGCAGCACAAAACGGTCCGGAGCCAGAACCAGTTCGGACCCAAGGACCCCGCCGACACCCCCCAGGTGGCCGCGACAAACCGAGTCTGTGAAAGAAGAAATCATTATGTGAGTCCACACTCCACACACAGAGAGACCGCTCAAAGGTGCACAAACAGCAAACACTTCCTGGCTTAATTACTAATCAGCTTCCCACCCTGCAGGCATGGAACACCCTGTTCACAAAACTCCACTGCAGTGGAAGCTGATTAAACGACTACATACAGCTCAATATAATAAGGTGTGAGGGACACCACATTTACTGACTGTATAAATGTTAGTCACAAAATCTAACGTACCTCAGGAAGTGTGCTGACGAGCGTGAGACCTCACCCCCTCCTCTTTCACAGACCATGCATCAAACCTGGACGTTCTCTGCATCCACTGATGATGAGATGGCTCTCGAGACGACGATCTCACCCGTCTGGTCACAAGGTCGAGTCTCTGGCAAATACACACTGTGTACTCCAGACTTAAATGCCACCATGTTCCAATCCGTGTAGATGCACCACAGCTGTGAGTCCTGACGAGCCGCACCTGATCAGCCTCAGGTGCTTTGTCTCCCTCAGAGCAGAGGCTGCTGATAACATAATAACATATCCCAGAAGGACTTCAGTCAGACGGCTTCCACGACCACCGGTGTCCACCACGGTGTTTCAGGGTTGCCGCCCCTTGAGGCATCTAAGGCCTTTAGGCTACAGCTCCCCAGTTCAGCTTCAGCAATGGAAGCTTTGAACATTGCCCATTTTGGTTCAATGTCCTCAACCTCCACAGGGATGCCAGGAAAGTGCCACCTGAGGTGTGAGTTGAAGATCTGTTGGACATTGGGCTCCTCCAGACATTCCCAGTTCACTCACACTATCCATTTGGGGTTGCCAGGTCTGTCCAAAGTCCCCCCCCACCCTCGGATTCAACTCATCACAAAATGGTGATCAGTTGACTGCTCTGATCTTCTCTTCACCCACGTGTCCAGAACATGTTGCCTCAGAGCAGATGATATGATTACAAAATTGTTCAGCAACCTTTGGCCTAGGGTGCTCTGGTACCATGTACATTTATGAGCATCCTTATGTTCGAACATGGTGTCCATTATGGACAGCCCATGACGAGCACAGAAGATCAACAACAAACCACCCCCCAGGTTTAATAAGGGATGCCGTTCCTCCCAATCATGCTTCTCCAGGTGTTTCTGTCTTTGCACACGTGTGTTTGAAGTTCCCCAACAGAATAATGGAGTACTCCACTGGAGGCCCATACAGGACTCCATTCAGGGACTCCAAAAACACCAAATATTCCAAACTGCCGCCCCGTGCACACACAAGGTGCTTGCTGACGGGCCCTCTGTCCAGGCCTGCTCCAGACAGGGGCCCTGGTCTTCCTCTGGGCAAGGTCACGTTTTCTCTTCCTCATTTTCATGGAGTAATTGTGAACCATTGTTAGTCTAGCCCCTTGCCTGAGACCAATTTGCCATGGGAGAGGCTACCAGGAGCATGAAGGCTTGAGCCAACACAGTTCTTAGGTTCATAGGGGTGCACAAACCTCTCAGAGAACAAGAACGTCATCTTTTTGAAATCACCTCCACACCGCCCATTTCACATTTCATGCTGTGCAAGTCTTTTTAAAATTATTAGGTAACATTATCTGTGGGAATGAAGACAATGATGGCTATGGCATTCTAGCGCTTGACCTCAATGACCTTGACCTTCACTCAATTGTTTAACCTCTGGCTGACCTTGCCAGGGCAATTCTAAAATCCACCTAAAGTGTGTGCCACATTTTGTCTGAATGACATTGAAATTTCAAGGCCAACCTTCTTTGACATACCAAGTTTGGTAAAAATCAGCCAAAATCAGCCAATGGACCTATGAGGTTTTGGCCAGAAACAGACATAACCTTGATCCCAATGAATCACCTTTGACAAATTTGATTTACTGAGTACTTCTGTACACATACTGTATGTGTGCCAAATTTGATGCAAATTGGAAATTTGACCTTGTCTGGGCAACTATTGAACCCACCTACATATGTGTGCCAAGGTTGGTGCAAACCAGAATGAAGGAAACAAATTATAATAATAAATTTTGGCCTTTGGCCCCAAAGGACTTGGGATAAATACAGAAAAAAAAACAACAAAAACAGATAAAAAAAAAATGACTTGGACCCCAGTCACCATGACTTTTGCCAAAAAAAAAAACACTCAAGGGTTAACCTACATGCACACAGGTTGGTGGTGAATATTGGAAGCGGAACAAAAAACAAACAAACAGGCACTTACACAAAAAACAAAAAGTTATATTATGATATGTATTCTATTTATTTATTTTTTATATTAATTATTCATTGTTATAGAGCATTTTTTTTCTGAAATAAGAGAATCCTTTTGTGACAATGACTTGAAAAAGCATGAGATTATGTTGCAGTGCCTGAAATATTAAGAAAGTTACCTCAACTTATTTTTTCAAGTTCAGTCAACTTAAAATTTCAAAGCAACTAAATTACTTAACTTATTAAGTTAAGAAAATACTTTTAAAAAAATTTACAGTATACTTTAACAGTGTCCATGAAGTACTCGACACACCACGATGTAGTGATGATTAGAGACATCTCGTCTTTTTGGTTCCAGGGTACTACATGTACATAGAAGCATCACGGCCACGTGTTCCAGGGGACAAGGCTCGACTGTTGTCCCCGCTCTTCAACGTTACCTCAGTCAGGGGTCCCAAGGGATCAGGCAGAGTGCCGTACTGTGTATCATTCTACTACCACATGAAGGGCAAACATATTGGTGAGAAAGGAGAATATCACACACACATACATGCACACACACACACACAAACACACACAGAGGCCCTTTCGGTGTTCTGAAATGTTCTGACTATTGAAAGTGGAGTCTGGTAGATGTTTTCAGGCATAAACTTGGGTGTGTGTTTAGTGTATTTGTGTACTGTATGTGCATGTGTTTGTGTGTGGATGGAGTTGATGGGGGCAGTGGGTGTGTGATTTATAGCAGCAGCAAGACACAATCAGTCATTTGGCGGAGCTGTTCATCATAATATGCTCTGTCACACAGTTAGAATGTATAGATCTTGTGGCCAACATTCCTGTACACGTGCGCACAAGCACATGTATTACAGCAGGAAAAGATGGTGGAACTTAAATTTACATGAAAAGCACACCTTCATCCATTTACACAAACACACCCACCCACACCAACCACAACCGCAACCGCAGTGCCAATGTTGATTTATCTTTCTGAGCCTAAGCGGACAGGGTTCACTGAAACATTTTTTCATTCTGACATCAAGTGTTGTATTGTGTATGAGAACACATTAGGAAACACACACAATGATTGCAGTTGTAATGACATGAATAAGAGCCAGTCTTGTTGAAAGTTATGTCTTTCCAATCAAAATCAGATTCTTTCAAGATCATGCCTTTAAAGCTTGTTGCTTTAACTGCTACTTTTACAAAGGCCATGTTGTGCAAAATATCTAAATCTGACATTTGAATATGGTTAGAGGGGGATGGTAAGGACATGCATTGTTATAATGGTATCATGTCAAGCCCAAACTGTAATGGTATGTACCACTTTTTTTTCCTAAAAAAAGAAAAAAAAAAAAACATTTCTGACAGAATAAAGCACTGCTATAGCCACTGCACGGCAGCTATTACTGGCTGTAATACTATGACATATTTCAAATACAGAAGTATATTACAAGATTTATTGTGCAAAACTGTAATAAATATTAAATGTGTTAAATTTTTACCTTGGAAAGAAATATCAAGTTTAAAGTCCTGTTAGAAGTGGCTTTTCAAAAGCATAAATTGAATACAAAGTATAGATCAAAAGGGCTTTTCATTGTTAATCTCAATATTCTATTAATCTGCAATGTGAGTGTGTGTGTGTCAAAAAGAAAACAAAATGTATACAGATGTGGATCAAAGTTATTCACTGAAAGTGCCAGTTTGCACCTCATTGTCACAAATGAGAGTGATTGAGATGCTTTTGATTGTGACATAATGCAAAATGTACATCAAATGAGCTTTTCAATATTAAATTCAAATGTCCACAAAATCCACAATCTGGATCAGAGCTGGATCAAACTTTGTCAGTTGATAGTGAATGCCAGTCTGCACCTTATTTTCAAATATGAGAGTGATTGGAGCATGTTTGATTAAGATATAATGTAAAATATACATTAAAAGGGATATTCAGTGATAAATTTAAATGGCCACAAAATCTGTAATCTGGATGAGAGCTGGATCAAAGTTTTCAGTCGCAAAAGGATACCATCCTACATAATGCTCAAAAATATGAAATAAATTTAAATCTTTTCTTGACAGAGTTATGCATTTTTGAAAATTCATTTACTGTTAAAGATCAGGATTTTTCCAGTTATACAAGATTTTTCCTGACTTTGACCTTTGACCTTGAAAATTGAATTACTCTTTCCATTCAGGATATGAATCTTCAGTAAGAATTTTATACCGATATATGAAAAATTGTGGGCTCCAGGCTGATCACAAAGAAACAAACAAATGGGCCAAAACAGAACCTCCTCCAACTTCGTTAACGGAGGTAGTTAACACTCATTACATACAACTACAAAATACATACAGTTGTGCTCAAACGTTTACATACCCTGGCAGACCTTTTGCCCATTTTTAAGAGAATATGAATGACAACACAAAAACTTTTTTTCACTCATGGTTAGTGGTTGGGTGAAGCCATTAAATGTCAAACAACTGTTTCCTCTTTTAAAATCAAAATGACAAGAGAACTGCCCAAATGAACCTGATCAAAAGTTTACATACCCCTGTTCATAATACTGTGTATTGCCCCCTTTAACATCAATGACAGCTTGGAGTCTTCTGTGGTAGTTTGTGGACGAGGCTCTCTGATGGTAAAGCTGCCACTGAATATGTTTTGGACTTTATTTCCATCAATTACAAAGACATACAAACAATATGGCACTCTATGGTAAATCTGCATGGAGTAGACAGTTCTCAAAAACTGAATGACTATGCATATATATATATATATATATATATGAGGTCTGTTAGAAAAGTAACGGACCTTTTTATTTTTTGCAAAAACTATATGGATTTGAATCATGTGTGATTGCATCAGCCAAGCTTGAACCTTCATGCGCATGCGTGAGTTTTTTCACGCCAGTCGGTTGCGTCATTCGCCTGTGAGCATGCCTTGTGGGAGGAGTGGTCCAGCCCCCTTGACGGCGTTACTTTTTGTTCTGTGCCCTGCGCTTCCATCCCGATGCGCGAATTCCTCCGCACGTCTTTTCATGACAAAAAAACTCCTGTAACAGTGGAATGTGCTGTTCATTTCCAAAGTAAACGCTTGGCAGAAGAGTTTGACATCAGCACTTTTTCGGCATGAAAAGACGTGCGGAGGAATTCGCGCATCGGAACGGAGGCGCAGGGTACAGAACAAAAAGCAACGCCGTGATGAAGCCTCACAGGACATGTTGTGGCATGTCCAGCTCATCCACAATTTCTCAGATAGTCACACGACTGAAAAGCCACCGAAAGCCGTCTGAATTTTCCAAATGGTGCAAGAGCTGGGCATGTTAGGGCTTGTCCTGTGAGACCAACACAGAGGTGCCTTCGTCTCGCGCCATGAGCGGCTCCGTGGTGAATTTCTCCGCTCCTCTTTCCATTACAAAAACTCTTGTAACAGTGGAATGTGCCGAAAAAGTGCTATGTCCAGCTGTCTCTGGTAGTCAGATGACGTCCCGGATCAACAAAGCGTTCACTATGGAAATGATCTGGTCGTTTGAGCTTGTCGATCGCCGTTCGGTGCGCGGCGCGCCATCCGCTGCTGTGGGCCATCTTTAATCCAGTTGTAATTGTCCTTAATCTGTGTGATCCCCATAAGATCTTCACCAAAAGCCATCTGAATTTTCCAAATGGTTTCCACTTGGCTGTCTCTCAAACTTTCTGAAAAAATTTTGATGAAGCAAAGCAGCAGTCGATCAGCCAATTTCCTGACAATGAAAATCCGACGAGGGGGCTGGACCACTCCTCCCACAAGGCGTGCTCACAGGAATTCTGCGCATCGCGGTGGAGCCGCATGGTGCAAAGCAACGCCGTGATGAAGCCTCACAGGACATGTTCTGGCATGTCCAGCTCATGCACAATTTCTCGGATAGTCACACGACTGAAAAGCCACTGAAAGCCGTCTGAAAGCCATCTGAAAGCCGTCCTGTGAGACCAACACGGAGGTGCTTTTGTCCCGCGCCATGAGCGGCTCCGTGGCACATCCCTCCGCTTCTCTTTCCATGAAAAAACTCCTGTAACAGTGGAATGTGCCGAAAAAGTCTTGATGTCCACGTCTTCTGCCATTTTTGTGGAAGTCAGACGACGTCCCGGATCAACAAAGCCTTCACGTTGGAAATGATCTGGTTGTTTCAGCGGGGTTTCAGCCTGTCGATCGGCGCTCGGAGTGCACTGCGCTCTCAGCAGCTGTGGGCGGTCTTTAAACCAGCTGGAACACTCCTTAATCTGTGTAATCCCCATAAAATCGTCCCTGAAAGCCATTTGAATTTTCCGAATGGTGTCCACCTGGAGGTCTCTCACAGTTTCTGGAAAAATCTGATGCAGCAAAGCTTCAAATCATTCAGACATTTATTCGCAATAAAAATCCGACGAGAGGGGTGGACCACTGCTCACACAAAGCCTGCTCACAGGCGAATGACGCAACCGACAGGCATGAAAAAACTCACACATGTGCACGAAGGTTCAAGCTTGGCTGATGCAATCACGTGATTCAAATCCATATGGTTTTTGCAAAAAATAAAAAGGTCGGATACTTTTCTAACAGACCTCGTATATATATATATATATATATATATATATATATATATATATATATATATATATATATATATATATATATATATACGAGGTGTATAAATATATATATATATATTAAAAAATCAGCAAATTTTCCATGATGGAACACTCAGAAGAGACTAAGTGTCACGGGTGGAGGATGGGCTGAGTCCCCAATGCAGAGATCAGACAAAGTAATGCAAAAAATACAGTTTTTAACGAGTCACTCGGGAAGAGGTCAGAGGTCGTACACAGGAGAGCAGTACTAAACTGGTGACAGTGGACAGTGTCCATGAGGGGATTAGTAGGCGAGAGGTCAGGGAGGCAGAGAGTGGTCCAAAATCATGAGAAACAATCACAAGTGTCCAAAACAGCATGCAAAGTCTAAACAATCACTGGGAAATGAGGTTTGGCAAACAGAAGTCATGCATGAAAAAATACTAGAAAGTATAGTGAGAAAGAGGGCAGAAGCACACAACATTCAGGCAATGCATGGGAGGAATAAATAAACATGAGACACAGGTGAGGGAAAACACTAATTAACCGCTGGGGAGAGACAAAGGAAGAAAGTAATACCACTACCAGACTGCAATCGTATGGCTTGTAAGTTCATTCTTATTACATTCTGGTACCTGTCCAGGTACTCTTACAGTGTTCCACCTACATTCGTACTGCATTCGGAGGCACATGCACACGGCATGTGCACGTATCAGTCGGAGTGGGTTGGAGCACAGTCTGGGTATTCGGACAGCTGTTCTCTGCAATTCTTATTCCCTCCCAGATGTGGCATGTATTTAGGGAATAACCCTGTTGTGTCTGATGATTACTGGACGTTCATGCTGGATTTTACGGTCGCAAATTGAGTTTCACCAGCAACGTGTTAGTGGAACCGGTAAAACTCTGCCGCTTTGTCTGTCGCTAGTTTCTGTCGCTCTCAGCTGACAGCACCATTGGTGATACCTACGCAGCAACACGGTCACGGGCGGAGTAACTCATCAAATGTGAAATGGTTTTAATATTTTGCTACCATCCACGCAATATTTTATGGCCTGAAATCTCACACGATTAACCAATCACATTTGTTGAAAAAATGTAATTGGATTAACATTCAGGTTTTTTTGGCATTCCACCTGATTCAGCTTGGCTCATGCACATCCATACTAAGTGTGACAGGGCTCTTAACAAAACACACAAGGAAATTATGACCACCAAAAAAAGGAAGAAAAACTACAATTAATTTAGCAACAACACCATGAAAAAATAAACACAGGAATTAAACAGAATAAAACCAGACTGCATTAACTGAGGAACTAAACTGCAGAACATTTAAATAATACCAAATTCATACGAAAATAAAGACAGCACACAGACATGAAACCCGATAACCCGATAACCGATAATTATTGAAGATAATGTTTTCGCTATCGGATTATCTTTTTAGATAACTGTAAAAACCATTATTGGACTAATTATCTTGCGATAAATTTTTGTCTGATAATTTTTAGACCGATAATGTGGTAAATAAAGCTGAACAGCTACAAACATTTATAAAATTTAAAATCAGTTGAGCACGTACCTGTTAAATGTTTCGTAGCAGATGTGTAGTTCTACCCTCTGAAAAACAGAGGAGAGCTGCTTCTATAAGAAACCACTCTATCCTCTGCAGGCAAAGGAGAACTGGTCACACACACACAAAAAAAAACTAATTTCTTTTAACCCCATACTGATACGTGGGCAATATCATCTAGTCATCCAGAGGCATACATTTTTAACTTATGGTTCAAATTTTAACCAAACTAATTTCGGACAAGTTATTTAAATTAATGTCACGTCTGAAGTTTTATAAAGTGAAAATATCAGATATATGTTTTAGTTGTAAATTAATGCTCTAATTTTTAAGGTTTTAGTGTGGACATGCTGTGTCCAGGTGTACCTTTATATACAAGGTGCTTATACAAAAATATTTACTGAGAAAATGGTGACATGTTCAATACTTATTTTACCCACTGTAAATTGACACAGAAACAAAAATACTGCCCAAAACTATCAAACTAACTAATGTAACTAAAACGTTTGCACATTTGTGGAAACCTTTTAAAACATTTTAGGCTTTTTAAATTACCTAAAACCTTTAGAAATAATGCAGATCAGCTACATATAAGCAATAATTAGCCCTATCACACATAGTCAGCTATGAACCACTTTAGGGAGTGCACTATTGTTATTGCCTTATTTTGCAGAGATTTGCAATTAGCCATTCACCATATTGAAGTTTCAATTCTCACGCAAATCACAAAATCTCAGAGATGTGACAGCACCACAAGAAGTCAACAACATGGTGAACCACTATAAGACACTCAGATAACGCAGCAATTTATTTGCTGCACACAGACAATGACATCAACATCACAAGGTAAAACTTTTTTTTCTATTGTGCCTAAAACTCTGGTGAATGTATTATCAAGGTTTTTAGACATTGTTATTGTGTTTGTGTTATGTAAACACGTGGGAACCTCAAGTGATTTCACCATTATTTACAATGAGAATTGCCCTGACCCACAATCTCATCCTGTTCTTATCTTCGTGGGGGTAAGTAAAGTATGCTATCTTCACTCCGTGCTTCTTGTCCTTTACAAGACTGTTTATTCAGTTTTTTTTTTTTTTTCCAGAGTAATATATAAAAAGATGTCTGAAATTCGGTTTGGGTTCCATGTGCGTTTAAGGGAGCAGACAGGGAATATTTGGAATATTTGTTTTAGCAAGTGTTCTCATGCATGTAGTCTCTTAGAAATGTTATGAAAGCCATAAAAAATTTTGTTTTTTGTATAATGTTCATTTGCAATTGCCATCATGTGGTTTCTCCATGTTGGTTTGATTGCAGCACCTCTGTGGTGCGTAAGGAATTATAGGATACCTCAATATGGCAAATACACAGTGTCCCAAAAACAAAGTGCCACAAAATCATTTGACTCTAATTCTGTAATAGCTAATCTGAATTCTCACTCACTCATCTTCAACCGCTTTATCCAGGGTCGCGGGGGCAACAGCTCCAGCAGGTGACCCCAGACTTCCCTTTCCTGGGCCACATTGACCACCTATGACTGGGGGATCCCGAGGCATTCCCAGGCCAGTGTGGAGATATAATCTCTCCACTTATTCTGAGTCTTCCCTGTGGTTTTCCCCCAGATGGACGTGCCTGGAACACCTCCCTGGACCCAGGGGGCATCCTTACCAGATGCCCGAGGCACCTCAGCTGACTCCTTTTAATGTGAAAGAGCAGCGGCTCTACTCCAAGCACCCCACATATGACCGAGCTTCTCACCCTATCTCGAAGGGAGACACCAGCCACCCTCCTAAGGAACCCCATTTCGGCTGCTTGTACCCGTGATCTAGTTCTTTTGGTCATTACCCAACCCTCATGACCATAGGTGAGAGTAGGAACGAAGATTGACCAGTAGATCGAGAGCTTCGGCTTTTGGCTCAGCCCCCTTTTTGTCACAAAAGAACGGAAGAGCAAATGCAATACCACCCCTGTTGCGCCAATTCTCCAGCCAATTTCATGCTCCATTGTCCCCTCACTCATGGGGACAATGGGGCAAGACCACACTCCCTACACAGAGTAGGCAATCCATATCCATCCATCCATCCAATACCCTGTCCATGAATATCACAAACAGGATTGGTGACAAGGCACAGCCCTGGCAGAGGCTAACCCCCACCGGAAACGAGTCCAACCGGAGCACCCTCTATAGTAGGGACAGAGCTGGAAGCTGATGGAGGATTTTCATCAATTTCCCTGGTGAAAGTCACTGAGGGAGTCAAACAACTCGGCCCCAGGGGTTGATGAGATCCGTCCAGAAATGCTGAAGGCTCTGGGTGTGGAGGGACTTTCTTGGAATAGATGTCTCTTCAACATTGTGTTGAGGTCTGGGACAGTGCCTAGGGAGTGGCAAACTGAGGTGGTCATCCCCATATTTAAAAAAGGGGACCAGAGAGTGTGTGCCAATTACAGGGGTATCACATGACTCAGCCTCCCTGATAAAGTCTCCTCCAGGGTGCTGGAAAGGAGGGTTCGGCCAGTAGTCAAAACTCTGATTGAAGAGGAACAATGCAGGTTCCGTCCTGGTTGTTGAACAACCAACCAGCTCTTCACTCTCACAAGGAACCTGGAGGGTGCCTGGGAGTATGCCCATCCAGTCTACATGTGTTTGTGGACTTGGAGAAGGTGTAGGATCAGGTACCCTGGGAGATACTATGGGAGGTGCTGCTGGAGTATAGAGTGAGGGTGTCCCTTCTTAAGGCCATCCAATCTCTGTACTCACAAAGTGAGAGCTGTGTTCGGGGGCTCGGCAATAATCTGATTTCTGTTTTTTTTTTTTTTTAGACATCAAGATATATTTAATTAAATTTATTTAATTTATATTCCACCAAATCACAACAAAGTTGCCGCAAGGTGCTTCACACAAGTAAGGTCTAGCCTTATGAAGGAAGGAAAAACTCCCTCTGAGGAAGAAACCTCAAGTAGACCAGACTCAAAGGGGTGACCCTCTGACTGAGCCATGCCACTGACACAAATTACAAAACAATACTAAAAGAAATACTAAGGTGATCGCGAGCCACTAGCCCCAAGCTTCATTAAAAGACCCAGAATTTAGATAAAGTTGAGGCCGCGGCCCGCTCAGTTTCCTAATAAATTGAATTTCAAAGACTAAAAAGCATAGTAACATACTATGTCAGTATGCTAGCCATACAAAAGACAAAATAAGTGTGTCTTAAGTCTGGACTTGAAAGCCTCTAAAGGATCTGACTATTTTATTGATGCAGGGAGATCATTCCACAGAACAGGGGCATGATAAGAGAAAGCTCTGTGACCCGTAGACTTTTTATTCACCCTATGGACACAAAGTTGTCCTGCACACTGAAAAGCAAAGTCCGGGCTGGTACGTAGGGTTTAATTAGGTCAGCTAAGTAGGGATATGTGAGGAATTTCTTCTAATGTAGATTGAGACTGATCCAATGAGGATGCCGCTTACAACTGAGCAAAAAGGGAAACTCGTGGAATTTTACTTTGAGATCAAATCGATCATGCAAACCCAGTGACAATATCAATGTAATTTTTCAGTAAGCAAAGCTTCAGACAGAAAGACCATATGGATGGTTGTAAAGAAGTTTGAAACTGACAGAAATCAAATCAAATTTATTAATTTATATACGACCAATTCACCATGGGGTCGCCTCAAGGCGCTTCACACAACACAACTTGAAAAACAGAACAGAATGAATTTAAAGTTTATGAAGCACAATAAAATAAAAACATAAAAATTAAAAAGAATAAAAAAAAACACACAATAACATAAAATAATAATGATGGGGGAGGTGATGGTCTAGTGGTTAAGGCGTTGGGCTTGAGACCAGGAGATCCTCGGTTCAAATCCCAGCCTGACTGGAAAATCACTAGGGGCCCTTGGGCAAGGTCTTTAATCCCCTATTGCTCCCGGTGTGTAGTGAGCATCTTGTATGGCAGCACCCTGACATCGGGGTGAATATGAGGCATTATTGTAAAGCGCTTTGAGGGTCTGATGCAAATGGAAAAGCACTATATAAATGCAGTCCATTTACCATTTAATGATAAAACTGTTGTGTGGGCCGCTGAAGAGGAGGTACTGCTGGCCCACCACCACTAGAGGGCGCCCTGCCTGGAGTGCGGGCTCCAGGCACCAGAGGGCGCTGCCGCCTTACGGGAGCAGCCAGGATGACAGCTGTCACCCATCACTGGAGACAGCTGATCCCAATCAATAAGGAGGTATATCAGCAGGACGGCATCTCCACCTCCTTTGCCGAGATATCGCTTACTAAGGAGGTAACGTTCTCAGCCGACTATATTGTCTTCCTGACAGGGATACCTATTGCTTTGTGTGTTTGGACTTCTTGGATAAGTACTCACACTCCTGCACTCACCAGTATTGTCCTGACAAGAGGTGGAGGTGGTGTTCCCACCCTGTGTGTTGCTGGGTGCAGCCGCACCCACACCTGACTGTTTCTGTTTCCTGCCAGCAGTACCGGATCCGACGAGCGGAGGCAGTGGCCACCTGGGGTTCGGGACTTGGCGGCTCCAGTATCCCCGGGGTTCGGTGGCAGAGGAAATCGGGTGGTTCCGGTTCGACTCGGACAGACGTCTCCTATCGTCGAGCCTGCCCACACGACACCATTGGCATTCGGTTACCGCTGTATTTGTAATCTGTTGTGTTTGTTGTGTGATTTCACAACAGTAAAACTTTGTGATTTGACTTTCTCCATTGTCCGTTCATTTGCGCCCCCTGTTGTGGGTCCGTGTTCCTACACTTTCCCAACAAAAACAGGGAAAAAAATGGGTCTTCAGAGTCCGACTCTCGTATCTGCGCTGGGAGATCATTCCACAGAGCCAGGCAATGATAAGAAAAGGCTCTGTGACCTGCAGACATTTTATTCACCCTAGGACCACACAGCAGTTCTGCCCCCTGAGAACGCAAGGCCTGATCCAGCACGTAAACCAGAAAGTAGAATATGGCAGTAGTCCAATCTAGAAAAGACAAATGCAGGAATCAGGGTCTCAGCATCAGCCATAGACAGGAAGGGATGAATCTTCACTATATTTCGCAGGTGGAAGAATGTTTTGTCAAATTTTATGTCACTAAGGTTAGAAGTAGCATTATTATACAAAAAACAGTGAGAACGACTGGACAGGTATGATGTCAACCACGCAAGGGCACTTCCAGTAATCCCAAAATGATTCTCCAGTCTATCAAGTAAAATACGATGATCCACAGTATCGAACGCAGCACTAAGATCTAACAGCACCAAAACCATAGTGGTGTCAGTGTCCACTGCTCGCAGAAGGTCATTCAATACTTTAGTGAATGCTGTCTCTGTGGAGTGATGTTTTCTAAAAGCAGACTGTAATGACTCAAAAAGATTATTCTCAGTAAGGTGGTCCATGAGCTGCTGCAAAACCACGTTTTCCAGAATTTTAGAACAAAACGATAGATTTGATATTGGCCTATAATTTATTTTTTTAATACACTAGGGTCAAGATTAGATTTCTTAAGGAATGGGAACGACTGGCGGAACCCTCTGTCAGCGAGGTCTTCAACTCCCACCTCCAGGAGAGCTTCTCCCAGATCCCGGGGGAGGTTGGAGACATGGAGTCCGAGTGGACCATGTTCTCCACCTCCATTGTTGATGCGGCCGCTCGTAGCTGTGGTCACAAGGTCTCTGGTGCCTGTCGTGGCGGCAATCCCCGAAACTGGTGGTGGACGCCGGAAGTAAGGGATGCCGTCAAGCTGAAGAAGGAGTCCTACTTATCTTTGTTGGTAGGTGGGACCCCGGAGGCAGCTGACAGGTACCGGCAGGCCAAGCATGCCGCAGCCCGTGAGGTTGCAGAGGCAAAAACTCGGGTCTGGGAGGAGTTCAGGGAGGCAATGGAGGAGGACTATCAGTCGGCCTCGAAGAGATTCTGGCAAACCATCCGGCGCCTCAGGAGGCAGAAGCAGCTCTCCATCAGCACTGTTTATGGTGTGGGTGGAGAGCTGTTGACCCTGACTAGGGATGTTGTTGGGCGGTGGAAGGAATACTTCGAGGATCTCCTCAATCCCATCATCATGTCTTCCGAAGAGGAAGCAGAGACTGGGGACTCAGAGGCAGACTCATCCATTACCCAAGCCGAAGTCACCGAGGTGGTTAGAAAGCTCCTCGGTGGCAAGGCTCTTGGGGTGGATGAAATCCGTCCTGAGTACCTTAAGTCTCTGGATGTTGTGGGACTGTCTTGGCTGACACGCCTCTGCAACATTGCGTGGCGATCGGTGATAGTGCCTCTGGATTGGCAGACCGGGGTGGTGGTCCCTCTGTTTAAGAAGGGGGACCGGAGGGTGTGTTCCAACTATAGGGGGATCACACTCCTCAGCCTCCCCGGTAAGGTCTGTTCCAGAGTACTGGAGAGGAGAATTCGACCGATGGTCGAACCTCGGATTCAGGAGGAGCAGTGTGGTTTTCGTCCTGGTCGCGGCACACTAGACCAGCTCTACATCAGTGCTCCATCGGGTGCTTGAGGGTTCATGGGAGTTTGCCCAACCAGTCCACATGTGTTTTGTGGATCTGGAGAAGGCATTCGACCGTATCCCTCGGGGCACCCTGTGGGGGGTGCTCTGGGAGTACGGGGTCCGGGGTCCTTTGCTAAGGGCTATCCGGTCCCTGTACGACTGCAGCAGGAGCTTGGTTCACATTGCCGGTAGTAAGTCAAACCTGTTTCCAGTGCACGTTGGCCTCCACCAGGGCTGCCCTTTGTCACCAGTTCTGTTCATTATTTTTATGGACAGAATTTCTAGGCGCAGCCAGGGTGTAGAGGGGGTCTGGTTTGGGAACCACAGAATCTCATCTCTGCTGTTTGCGGATGATGTTGTTCTGTTGGCTTCATCAAATCAGGGCCTTCAGCATGCACTGTGGTGGTTTGCAGCCGAGTGTGAAGCGTCTGTGATGAAAATCAGCACCTCCAAATCCGAGGCCATGGTTCTCGACCGGAAAAAGGTGCTTTGCCCTCTTCAGGTCGGTGGAGTGTGGAGGAGTTTAAGTATTTCGGGGGTCTTGTTCCCGAGTGAGGGACAGATGGAGCGTGAGATTGATAGATGGATCGGTGCAGCATCTGCAGTGATGCGGTCGCTGTATCGGACCGTCGTGGTGAAGAGAGAGCTGAGTACGGGGGCAAAGCTCTTGATTTACCGATCAATCTACGTTCCGATCCTCACCTATGGTCATGAGATTTGGCTCATGACTGAAAGAACGAGATCGCGAGTACAAGCGGCCGAGATTAGTTTCCTCCGCAGGGTGGCTGGGCGCTCCCTTAGAGATAGGGTGAGGAGCTCGGTCACTCGGGAGGAGCTCGGAGTCGAGCCACTGCTCCTCCACATCGAAAGAAGTCAGTTGAGGTGGCTCGTGCATCTTTTCCGGATGCCTCCTGGACACCTTGCTGGAGAGGTGTTCCGGGCATGTCCCATTGGGAGGAGGCCCGGGGGAAGACACAGGACACGCTGGAGGGATTACATCTCTTGGCTGGCTTGGGAATGCCTTGGGGTTCCCCCGGAGGAGCTGGGGGAGGTGTGTGTGGATCGGGAGGTCTGGGTGGCTTTGCTTGAGCTGCTGCCCCCACAACCCGACTCCGGATAAGCGGAAGAAAATGGATGGATGGATGGATGGTTTTAATCACTGCAGATTTGAAACATTTAGGAACAGATTCAGAAGTCAGTCAATTTCCAGCACAGTCAGACCAAGAATGGTTCAGAGGTCCTTAAACAGTTTTGTTGGTATGCGGTCAAATAAACAGGTGCTTTGTGTAGATGTTTCTGTATAGGCTCTCAGTTGTCCAGGTGGTTTCCATAGTAGAAAAGCTTGAATCTTCGACTGGACTGGGTTGCTTGACGCAACGACGTTTCGCTTCAAATCACAGAAGCTTCCTCAGCTAAAATTCTTGCTCTGGTAGTCTGACTTCTGTCTTGACTCTTGTAGAGAAGAATAAACAGAAGCCAACAAAAAGCTGGAGTTTTTTAAACCTAACCAGACCCCTCCTACCGAGAGGCTGACTGCTATAAGCTAGTGACTAAACAATAGCTCTAATTAGCACCTATTGTGCTCTAGTTAGCACCCTCCTAATGACAGGGCAGCTGTCCCTCCTAATGATGGGATGGAAGCCTCTCCTGATGGCTCCCTTGACGACTCTCCTGATGACGTGAATGACTCATTACCATGAACAAAAGACTGAAACTGCTTTGACCTGAGTAGCCCATTGTAAACAGGGGACAAAGCGTGTCTCAGACCCCCTCCCCGTTTAAGGCTGGGTTTCAACTGTTTCACATAGAATGCTTCCTTGACATCTCTCTCTAACCATTTCTTCTCTCTGGCTAAGATTTTAACTTCCTTGTCCTCAAACGTGGGGTTAGTGTCTTTCAGGTGGAGATGAACTGCAGACTGAGGTCCATTTGCGCCCTCTCTGCGGTGCTGGTATAGCCTTTTGTGTAAAGGTTGCTTAGTCTTGCCTATGTAGTGTTCATTACAGTTTTCCTGACATCTGATAGAATACACTACATTGCTCTGTTTGTAACTAGGGATCCTGTCCTTAGGGTGAACTAATTTCTGTCTCAAGGTGTTAGCTGGTTTAAAGTAAACTGGGATTTTGTGCTGTCTGAAGATCCTCTGTAGTTTTCCCCCTACTCCTGCTAAATAAGGGAGAGACACTCCTCTTCTTCTTGTCTCCGTCTCCTGTCTATCTGGTCTCTTTGTTTTCTGGGACTTCTGCACTTTGTCCAGGACCATCGTGGGTGCCCACATACTGTGAGGGCTTTCCGTACAAGTTGTTGTTCTTTAGCCCTTCCCTCTGCAGTTGTGGGCACCTGTAGGGCTCTGTGTTGAAGAGTCCTGATCACCCCGAGCTTGTGTTCAAGGGGGTGGTTTGAGCCAAAGAGCAGATATTGGTCAGTGTGAGTGGGTTTTCTGTAAACCCCTGTCTGGAGCTGCCTGTTCTCTCCAATCGTAACATCACAGTCCAAGAAGGCTAAATGGTTGTTTCTGGCATCCTCACGTGTGAACTTGATATTGGAATCCACCGAGTTGATGTGTTCTGTAAAGTCCTCAACCTCCTGTTGCTTGATTTTAACCCATGTGTCATCTACATATCTGAACCAGTAACTGGGAGAGATGCCTGTGAAAGACATCAAGGCTGTCTTCTCCACTCGCTCCATGTACAGATTGGCCACAATGGGGGATACCAGAGACCCCATCACACAACCATGGATCTGCCTGTAGTAATTCCCCCTAAACAGGAAATACGTGGTGTTAAGACAGATCTCCAAGAGTTGGCAGATGTGGTCTGGTGTGAGTTTGGTCCTTTCAAGTAGAGACACATCCTCCAGCAGTCTCTGCCTCACAGTTGAGATGGCCTCAGCGGTGGGGATGCAGGTGAACAACGACGTCACATCAAATGACACCATAGTTTCATCTGCCTCCAGCTGCAGGTCCTTGATCTTGTTCACAAAATCTTGTGTGTTTGCCACATGGTGGTCTGAGTTACCCACTAGAGGAGCCAAAATCCACTTTTGCCATCACTTTTTGTAGATGGCAAAAGTTTTGACAGCACGTCTAATGAGATACTATCAAACTCTGTAAACCTAGGTAACACCTCAGTGGTAGCACTGTTAGAGACTGGCCCCCCAAGACCCAAACTAAGGACCTCAGTCAAGTTATCACTTGGACTGTTCATGTTTAGATGTGGTTCCAGAGCCATTTTATAAGGTGCCGGGAAGTAGGTTTAGGTCTGAGATATTCCACACGGATTGTAGGTAACAAACACAAAATATTTAATATTGCTCGAACAGCCAGCGTGCCATCCTCAATTTCAGTGTCATCCAATATAGTAATGGGTAATAAGTTTGCAAAACATATCCCTGTATGATTTTTAAGGACACATCTATGGAAGCAGGCCGCAGTCTCAACCTGATAAATTTCGCTCCCTGTAAAATCACGATCACCAAAATGGGTAGTCTGCATTAAATTTCCCGCTAAGCTAGTGGATTCCACTTCACATTTGTCATGAGCCTTCCAGGGTCTCTAATCCCCTGCTCCGCAAACTGCTGTAAAACCCTTATGTTACCCTTCCTGTAGAGCTCTATCTATGTTCGCGGACATGATGGTGGTGCCTTCCCTTGTAGGGTGTAGGCCATCCGGCATCAGCAAGTTACGGTGGCCCCAGAACGAAGGCCAGTTATCAATAAAATTAAAACCGTGCTGTGTACAAAACTGTGCCAGCCACCTATTTAAGAAAATCAGCCTGCTAAAAGCCTCGTCATTACCCCGGGAGGGGAAGGGACCAGAGACTACTAATCAATGCTGGCACATCTTTCTGGCAATGTCACAAACCCTCTTTATATCTTTTTTTTTTTTGACTTCTGAGTGCTTCATCTTGACATCATTGTCGCCAATGTGAATAACTATGTGATTGTATCTCATATGTTTCTTAGTCTGTTTACCCTTCTGCAACATCAGTACCCTGAGGTGGGAGGCAATGTCAAGAGCTCTAGCCCCAGGAATACATTTAACATCAGCCGGAGTCTGTAACCTAACTTTGCAGGTGATAGAGTCCCCTATCACTAACACCTGACTTTTCGGCCTGGAGATAGGAGTGGAAGTCACCTGTGGGCTCAAAAAACTGAAATCAGGTGTATCCAGCGCAGTGGTGGGCACAGCTAACCAAAACGTTAGCTTCGATAACAGATAATCAGCTAACTGAAAAGTTATCTTTTATAAAGCTAAACCGATAAAAATTTATTGGAAGCTACAGCTAACCGATAACTTCCAGTATTATCTCCGGTACACTTGCAACTACAAACAAGCTGATTTTGAGTTTTAACACCACAATCGCTTCTGGTAGCATCAAAGGCAACCACAGACCCAAACAATGAGTCAGCACTTCTGTCTTTGAGCGTCGTGCCCACTGCTGGAAGCTCCTTTTTACTACATAGCTGCCAGCAGAGAAGCACTTGAGAGGAGCAGCAAAGCTCAAGTCTCTAGTCTAATAACAGTGTCACCATGAGGCGGAGTTCTTGGAAAATAAACCAGTGCTGACTTATGGTTTTGAGTTATAAATAAAATTAATGCCGATAGAATAACTCCATTAATGTCAGTTCTGTCATTTGAACAAAGTTAAAATATAACATATATTTTAATGTTAAATAATGCACTAATACTGAAGTTTTGTAACAAACACAGACAGATGCCAAAGGGATTATGGGTAAAATGTGCCTCCACTAACACTGATTGGTTGACTCATTCATTCTACGTAAAAACCAACATGTTAATGTGATGTGTGTGTTGCTGTTTACATATAAATGTGCTTTTGTAAAATATGCCATTTTTTTATTTGTAAAAAAAGGCATTTAAAAAAAATGAAAAAAGCCAAGTTGTAATTAGATAACTGTCTGATATACCTGGTGTCAAAATAAATGGAACATTGCCATCTACTGGTGCCCAGATGCTCAGTACTTAGGGCGGATGGCAAAACAAAATTCCAGATAATCCGTGTGTGGCAAAGCGGACAAGTTACTCCTAATCGTCAAGACAATTAGAAATCATGAATAAACATGATATGTCGGACTTCTGACACCACCCTGGGAATTTCACCCAGGGAATTCGACAATTTGAATAACTTCAACTTAAGACACACAGGTTCGTTGCAATTGAGACAGAGACGCGGTTCCCAAATACAAAAATAATTTATTAACAATCAATTTCTAGTTAAAAAGACAATTTTATAAAGACTAATTTAAAACACCACCAATCATGACCACACGAGGGCGCCCTTGCATCACGCAGCCCGGCAGCACACGCAGCTGGCAGAGTTTTCCAAATGTCCACACTGAGCGTAAAGCCGCCGTGGCAAACAGGGCACATCCACCGGTCTCACAGGACGAAATCTTTCAGCAGAGCACCAGAGCAAAGCAGCAGGGCCTCCTTCCACAGCTCAATCCAAAATCCTACATTTTAAACAGATAAATATAAACAACAAATATCTGAAAGAGGAGCTTACCTCGCGCTGTACATACCGAACCATCCATCACAGCAATCAGCTGTAACTCGACACCACCCCAGAGCATCAAGAGCACCACAAACTCAGCAGCGCACCGCCAACGACAGCCCGCACAGAGGTCTCTGTACAACAAAACCATTTCTTTAAACACTCACCACTACACCTCAAAGAGCCTGCAGCTGTGGCCGGCACCTACCTGTCTTCACGGGAACGTGGAAGTGAACATGTCCAAACACCTGCAGTCAATCTCCAGAAAGAGAACGAAGAGCACACACACTCCATCTTTTATACAAACACTCTTCTGCCACAACCAGCTGCACTCAATCCACCAGCTGAACATCATTAAGGTCATCCATCCTGCTACACGTGCCTGCTACGTTTAAGATGCGTGGAATTTAATAAATGCAAACTGAATTTCAGACATCTTATATATATATATATATATATTACTGTGGAACAAAAAAGACAGACAGTGTTTGACATAAGCAAAATGTTAAGAGCAAACAGGAATCGACTGCAGTGATTCCAATTGAAAATAATGGAGAAGCAACCTGGGCTTCTTCTGGCATTTTTACATAAAACAAACACAATAACAATGTCTATAAACCCAGAGAATATATTCACGAGAGTTTTAGGCACAATATACAAAGAGTTTAATGCTGTTGTCCGTGTGGAGCCTGATCAGAACGTCTCAAATGCTTTTCTTCTGTCGTGAATGTACTGAGATTACCCATAATGCACTGGGCACAGCATGTCCACACTAAAACCAAAATTAGCTCATTACTTTAAAACTAAAACATTTATCTGATATTTTCACTTTATAAAACTACAGACATGATGTTAATTTAAATAACTTGTCCAAAATTAGTTTGGTTACAAACCATAAGTTAAAACTGTATGCCTCTGGATGACTTGGGTGATATTGCCAGCATATCAGTATAGGGTCAAAAGAAATTAGTTTTTTTCTTTTCTATGACCAGTTCTCCTTTGCCTGCAAAGGATAGAGCATTTTTTTCAAGAATCAGCTCTCCTCTGTTTGCTGAGAATAGAACTGTGCATCTACTACAAAACATTTGACAGATAGGTACTCAACTGATTTTAGACTTCATCAATGTTTGTAACTGTTAAGCTTTGTTTACTACATCTGCAAAAATGTTTGCAGTCTAAAAATTATTGGACCAAAACTTTTCGGAAGATAATTGGTTCGATGATGGTTTTAAATGGTAAATGGACTGCATTTATATAGCGTTTTTCCATCTGCATCAGATGCTCAAAGCAGGGTGCTGCCATACAAGGTGCTCACTACACACCGGGAGCAATAGGGGATTAAAGACCTTGCCCAAGGGCCCTTAGTGATTTTCCAGTCAGGCGTGGATTTGAACCAAGGATCTTCTGGTCTCAAGCCCAACACCTTAACCACTAGACCATCACCTCCCCTGGTTTTCAAAGTTATCTGAAAAAATCAGAAAATGAAAACATTATATTCGATAATTAGCAGTTAGCAGATTAGCGGAACTGTGCCCACCACTGATCCAGGGGAGAAAATCGGTTCATAGTTTGCAGAGGTGAATGGAATTTGAGTGTCACAACCGGCCGCCAAGCCCCACATGACGTCCGCCGGGCCCCACCTGACTTCCTCTGCCTAACCTCAGCCCGAAAACCGTCCTCCAAAGCCAGAGTTTCTGGTCTGATGCCAGCACGTACACCGGCCGGCACATCAACCTTGCCTGAAATGTCTATCTTGACTAAGCTAATAAACTGTTCTAACTTACAAACACGGCTCTGTAAGAGAGCAATCCTCTCTACCAGCTTCATTCACAATTTCATGAAACACCTAAGGCTACTAAAACTCCCAAAAGTAACCCACTCCTAAAATTAACAAAGAATAAAAACAGTGAAATAGAATAATAAAATAAACTAAAAATAAAACAATAAGCTAAAATTCACAAAAAAGTCAGCCAAGCTGAACATAGCTTAGCTCTGTTAGCTTAGCTCAGCCTATGGCATCCTGACTTCCCCGCAGAGACAACAGGCTGACTGCTGATGTAGTGGTGGCCTCTGCCGCTGCCACAGACTAGGCTGGTAACCTCCGACAAATCGCAGGTCAAGCTAGCAACCTCCAAACAAGCCACGGATCCGGCTGGCATTCTTCTACAAGCTGCGGGCCTGAATGGCAGACACAATGAGTCGCTGGTCCAACTGGCATCCTCTGATGAGCCACATGCCTGGCTGGCAAACCCTGGTGAGCCGTGGGCCTGATTAGCGACCTCCAATGAGCCGCGGGGCTGGTTTGCGACCTTCGACGATCCACGAGCCTGGATGGGACACCGACACAGCCGCGGGCTTAGCCGGCGGACTCTGAACATGGCTGCAGGCTGTCTCAAGCGGTACGGTTATCTGCACACACACCAACCGTCTGCTGCTCACTGCTCACACTGCTGCTCATGACTGTTCACAATGTTAACTGCAAACTGAGGTGAAATTAGAAATGGACACCAGAGATAAAATTCCATGAGATATACTTCAAGATGTCCTATGACAGATATCAGTATCCAAAGTGTACAGATTTTCTATGGCTTCATTTTTGTGGCACTTCTTTGAGACACCCTGTACTTCCATCTGGTTGAGTTGTAACCCACACAGTGTCCACAAAGTGACTGTTAAAATACATCAAGTAAGTACAAATCAGACTGAACAAACTGAGTAATAAAACAGAAATACATACTTTGTAACACAACCACATCCCATTGATTTTACTTCTCCTGAAGTGGCACACAGCAACCATATGGAATATAGTCCTTCTTGCCAATGCTACCCGGGCTTCACAAAGCTTTTCATGCTTTGATTGTCCCACATGCCATGAGTTCGACCTGACGGTCATGAAACACATGATTGCCGTTTGTGTTTCTTGATTCTTTGTTGTGTTCCAATGACATTGTGAACACAGTTGACTCTTTGAGAAGTGGCACACAGCTGTTTCAGATTTTACAAGGTGTTGTATGCTTCGGAAGGTTTGTTTCTTTTAAGTTCCACATGACAGTCATTAAGCATCCAGTAGCCATCATCACATTTGTGTTTCTTGATTCTTTATTTCAGCTACATTAGCAGGTGCACATACACATCCCTAACACTTTGCAATGTTAACTTTGACATAACATGGCACAGCTGTCCTGTTCAAATTGCTAACCTGCCATTACTTCCTCTCAAACCTTCATGGTTATGCTTCCAAAATTGCATACATGTGTGTAGCTTTCTCACAGACACATGTAGAAATAAAACATAATTGTTGCCAGGCTTTGCAAAGAGAAACTATTCACTGTGTGAAAGTGACCACATGTTCAGCTGTCAAAAAAAAACAAAAAAAAACACCAGATGTTGACAATTCTGGGTGGATATTGCCTGTATGTTGTTGTGAAGCGTAGCGAGTTTTTATGTCAGTCTTTAAGTAATTATGTGTTCACTGTGCATGTTAAAAGCTGCCAACATGGCCCAAAATAAGAGGTCCACTGGTCAGTGGTATCTATCGGCACCCAAAATTTCATAGCTGTATATGCAGTAGTTTCCACGTTACTTACTGATTCATGTGGACCAACTGACTGACTGTCTCCATTAAACCTATGGTTGCCTTGCTAATTACAGGGAGCATATCGCAGACTGCTGCCTGCTGAAAGCCAAAGATAAAATCTGGCCAGACTTAAAAATCAGACTGTTTCCTAGGAATTTACATGCCAACTGGCTAGCGGACATACAGACATGGACACAACTGGTAATCTGAATGGACTCTGGGAGTTCTTCCTTAACAGCACCTTGAAAGATGCTGAGGATTGAATTGGAGTCACCAGTGTGCACAGGAGGAGGTTTTTCATATCAGCATGCACTCTAAATCCACAGTCACATCCACAGTAGTTACAGTGCACAGCTTGATGGAATTCTAGGCTGTCCAAGGAGAAGTGGGCTGTGCTGGCCTTGAGAGTGGAAAATGATGCCTTTGTAGCTAGAATCTGCACTGGTGACACACCATCTGGAGACTTTCAGCCCTTGACCTGCTTAGAGAGAAATCAAAACACTTTATTCCTCCAGATTTACCAACTTGTCCCACTGCAGATATGGCAGAAAACAGTTCAGTCATGGAAGATATCTCTGCTTTAATGTTGGGTAGATTCCTTTGAGCAGTTGTATAATGGTGATCCTCCCGTTGAGATGTTAGTCATCTCGAGTGCCAGGGCTCTTCTGGCTAATTCTTCAGTCAGCTGTAAACCACGAAATCTTGGCGAGATTGCAAAGGCTGGGAAACAGCTGAGGGATCTGAAGTGTTTGCAATTATCCTGGATCAAGACAAAGGCTCATATCTCACTGATACACAACTGGTGGAGAGGAGGCGGAGACACAGTTTGCATGACAAAGGGCAAAGGCAATAACTCTCATGTGGAATGTCACTGAATTGGTCCTCCTGACACATGCACACATGGTGGCCAACTGTCCACTGAATGTCATCTGGAATGGCAATGAAAATTACAGCCAAGCATCTCTAACAGTCTACACATCTACACATATACCACGCGAGAGCCACTAACATGACGCGCAGCGCACATGCAAAGGTTGTGTGGCACGGTCTTTATAGGTGCAAGAATTTGTGTGTGAATATCATGCGGCACTCTCAAGGATGTTGAGCACCACTGTCACGGCTGAAATGATGATGGATTTGTGCACACAGTGCTCAAGATGGATCTGGACTATTACATTGTTATTATGTGAATGAGGCTGTGAAAATTACCCCCGACTTTAGGTAGAAAAAGCACTGAAAATAATAATAAAATAAATAAATAAAAAAGAAGAAAAGCGTGCACAACCACTCTTGAATGATGTCCACTGAGCTGCGTCTCTCATGTTCGACTGATGTCCTTGCAGACAATGAAAATAAAAACAATAATTTCAGATTGCCTAATGCATGTTCCCCACACAGGTGAAGTCTGCTGTCCCTGCTGCCGGAAGGCAGCATTAGACTATGGTCCTCAGAAAAATAAGTAAATAAAAAGAGTAAATCCAGTTTGTGTGCTCCTGAGCCATACATACATGGACTTGGCTTTTTCCGCCGACGTCGCTGTGTCCACAGAGGCTCCCGGAGAAAGTTTGTGTTCCATCGAACTGGGTCGTCTGTGCCGGTCATCTGGTCAGCTGAGCGCATCGGCGCTCGGCGCCCACGTCATCAGAGCGCTGCAGCTTCTGGGAATTGTAGTCCTGATGTGACGACAGCGGTTCCTGACACTCTCCGGGCGCTGGATGGAAAACGTGGAGTGGATTTTAAGATACTCAGGCCTATTCAAAGATGTCAGTCTGTCAAACCGACAGAAGTCTTCAGTTTGGGTCTTATTAACATCAGATCTTTGTCCTCAAAATCCCTGTTGATTAACAATCTGTTGTATGGCTGGGGGGGCCTGGCTGCCTTTTTGTTTCTCTTTTGGTTTTCCTTCCAGGTGGCTTGCATTTGGGACTGAGTGGCTGTGTAGCTGAGGTTATCAGGACCTCACCCTGATCACCTGCGGCTCGTCAGGACTCACAGCTGTGGTGCATCTATATGGATTGGAACATGGTGGCATTTAAGACTGGAGTATACAGTGTGTATTTGCCAGAGACTCGACCTTGTGACCAGACGGGTGAGATCGTCGTCTCGGGAGCCATCTCATCATCAGTGGATGCAGAGAACGTCCAGGGTTTGATGCACGGTCTGTGAAAGAGGAGGGGGTGAGGTCTCACGCTCGTCAGCACACTTCCTGAGGTACGTTAGATTTTGTGACTAATGTTTATACAGTCAGTAAATGTGGTGTCCCTCACACCTTATTATATTGAGCTGTACGTTAGTCATGTATCGGCTTCCACTGCAGTGGAGTTTTGTGAACTGGATGTTCCATGCCTGCAGGTTGGGAAGCTGATTAGTAATTAAGCCAGGAAGTGTTTGCTGTTTATGTACACCTTTGAGTGGTCTCTCTGTGTGTAGAGTGTGGACTCACATAATGGTTCCTTCTTTCACAGACTCGGTTTGTTGCGGCCACCTGGGGGGTGTCGGCGGGGTCCTTGGGTCTGAACGGCTTCTGGCTCCGGACCGTTAGCGCTGCTGGGAGCGCACCGTATCACCACCACGCCAGACCGCACACTCTTTTGTTGTTTTGTATCACATCACTGTTATGTATTAAATTCAGTTATCCTTTGTACCGTGCTCTGCTTATTTCATACTGGGTCCTTCAAACGCTGGTCGGTTCTGCGAGCTGCGTCCGACACATAACACGATCTAATTATGGATCATCATTTGGACATGATTGGGTTATGTGAAACCTGGCTCAAACCCACAGCTGTTCTTCCTCTGAATGAGGCCTGCCCACCAGGGTACACATTCAGTCACATGTCTCGTTGTGCGAAGCAAGGCGGGGGTGTTGCTTTTATCTATAAATCCAAGTTTACCTTCTTGACTGTCGGGGGGCATAAATATAATTCGTTTGAGCATCTGACTCTCCGTTCTGCCCATGATGCTACAGATTGTCAGGGTCAGAAGTATGGAAATCAGTCATGCCATGTTGTCACTGTTTATAGGCCTCCTGGCCCATATTCTGAATTTTTAGATGAATTTGGTGCATTCATCTCTAGCCTGTCAGCTAGTGTGGACAACATTTTGATTATTGGTGATTTTAATATTCACATAAATCCCTCTGATCCCCTTTGCAAGTCATTTATGGAACTTGTGGATGCGCTGGAATTCCAGCAATGTATTCAGGATTCAATGCATACTAGTGGAAATACCCTTGATCTGGTACTCACACGTGGCCTTGCTGTCACAAACATTGACATTTTGCCTCTTGCCTCGGTTATCTCTGACCACTCATTTGTTAGGTGTGCATTTATGTTCCCGCGCCTAGTGGATCAAAAGCCTTGTCTTTCTTTGCGGCGACGCATTACTCCTTCAATTATGATAGAACTCGAAGCCAGACTGCCTGAAATTTTGGCCTCGGGGTTAGAGAATATTCAATCAGTAGATAGTCTTGCGGATGGCTTGAACTCAGCGCTCAAGGCCACACTGGACAAGGTTGCGCCTCCTCTCTTAAGGACACGCCTTCCCAAGGCATACTCACCTTGGTTTAATGGTTACCTGCGTGACCTTAGGCAGAAGGCTCGAGGTTTTGAACGGAAATGGCGTAGTTCTAAGTTAGAGGTGTTCCATCTTGCATGGCGAGATGCTGTCTTGGATTATAAGCAGGCACTACTGGCTACAAAGCGTGCCTATTATTCTGATTTGATTAATAAAAATAAGCATAATTCCAAGTTTTTGTTTGAAACTGTAGCACTTCTTATTCATGGACAGCCACCTGTTATTCACTCTCCTTTCTCAGCACAGGACTTCTTGGATTACTTCGAGAAGAAAATTGAGGATATTAGGTTGAGTATATCTCAGCAGGCTTTGGCCCAACCACTGCATACTGCTGTGGAGGTGGATGCGCCCACTGAGGTGGTATCCAGATTTACAGATTTTGATGGTATCTCGCTAGGCGCACTGACGAAGCTCGTGACGTCTACTAAAAGCACAACCTGTTTAATTGATCCTATACCAACAAAACTGTTTAAGGACCTGTGGCCCATTCTTGGACCAACTGTGCTGGAAATTATAAATCTCTCATTAACTTCTGGATCTGTTCCTAAGTGTTTTAAGTCTGCAGTGATCAAACCATTACTTAAAAAATCTAATCTCGACCCTAGTGTATTGAAGAATTATAGACCGATATCAAATCTGTCATTTTGTTCTAAAATCCTGGAAAAAGTGGTCTCGCGACAGCTGGTGGACTACCTCACTGAGAATAATCTTTTTGAGCCACTGCAGTCTGCTTTTAGAAAATTTCACTCCACAGAGACAGCACTTACTAAAGTAATGAATGACCTTTTGCGAGCAATATCACTCGGATATCACTACGGTCCTGGTGCTGCTGGATCTTAGTGCTGCATTTGATACTGTGGATTACCATATTCTACTCAATAGGCTGGAGAATCACTCTGGGATTACTGGAACTGCTCTTGCATGGTTGACGTCGTACCAGTCCAGTCGTTCCTACTGTGTATTGTGTAATGGAACCTCCTCCGATTGTAGAGACATGAAGTTTGGGGTTCCTCAGGGATCTGTTTTGGGCCCCTTGCTTTTTTCTCTTTATGTAGCACCCCTCGGGAATATATTGCGGCGTTTTGGGATTCCCTTTCATTGCTATGCTGATGACACTCAATTGTATATGCCAATAACTGCTGGTAATCTTACTCACATAAAATCCTTGGAAGATTGTCTTGCATCAGTAAGAAGTTGGATGTCTAGTAACTTCCTACTTTTAAATTCTGATAAGACTGAAGTTATGGTTTTTGGTCCAGCGAGATATCGGCATCAATTTGATCAGCTAGCATTTAGCTTAGGTCCGTGTGTTATACATCATACGGATAAAGTGAGGAACCGTGGAGTAATTTTGGATCCTGCGTTGTCCTTTGATCTCCACATTGGAGACATTACAAGGACTGCCTTCTTCCATTTGCAAAATATAGCTAGGATTCGTCCTATTCTGTCTATGGCTGATGCTGAGACTTTGATTCATGCATTTGTCTCTTCTAGATTGGACTATTGTAATGCTCTATTCTCTGGCTTACCGCAGTCCAGGATCAGGGGTCTTCAATTGGTTCAGAATGCTGCTGCCAGACTTTTGACACGGAGCAGAAAGTTTGACACATTACGCCAATCTTGGCGTCCCTGCACTGTCTTCCTGTTTCTGCAAGATTGGATTTTAAAGTACTGATTTTAGTTTATACAATTGTTCATGGACTTGCACCTCCCTATCTGGCTGAATTGATAAGCCCCTATGTACCAGCTCGGGCCCTGCGTTCTCAGGGTGCAGGACTTATGTGTGTTCCCAGGGTGAATAAAAAGTCTGCCGGTCACAGAGCTTTTTCCTATCGTGCCCCAGCTCTGTGGAACGATCTGCCGGCATACATTCGGCAGTCGGACACTGTGGAGACCTTTAAATCACATTTAAAGACTCATTTATTTTCCCTGTTTTATCATTAAATGGACTGCATTTATATAGCGCTTTTCCATCTGCATTAGACGCTCAAAGCGCTTTACAATCATGCCTCACATTCACCCCGATGTCAGGGTGCTGCCATACAAGGCGCTCACTACACACCTGGATCAATAGGGGATTAAAGGCCTTGCCCAAGGGCCCTTCCAGTCAGGCGGGGATTTGAGCCCATGATCTTCTGGACTCAAGCCCAACACCTTAACCACTAGACCATCACCATTAGTGTTATGATGTGTTTTTAATCTTGTATTCTTTTACTGCTGTCTTTCTTTTATGGTTGTTTTTATTGTGTTTTAAATTTTTAATTGTTTTTTATGTTGTGAAGCGACTTGAGACGATTTTGTCGTGAATTGGTGCTATATAAATTAATAAATTTGAATTTTGAATTTGAGTTTATCGCAGTGAATTTTTTGGTTTGCTCAAAAGCAGCTACGAACATCATGCTGAACTGTATGAATTTCCTTACAGATGCCTTTCGCAGGATGTCGCAGCCCAGTGAGATACTAGCCTAAGATCCAGGCTTTTCAGGACTTCCTGAACTCTGCCGTCAGAATTGTTTCTGTATGTGTTGAAAGGGTTGAACTTGCAGAGACATTCCCTTATCCTTGTACCAAAGAAGGCGTGCTCCACTCAAAAAAAGCTACGGAACCTGGGAGAGGTCACTTAAAGTGATATTTTTTTCTGGCCATGATAATTTGTGCACACGCTTTCCTTTAATTGAGCCCACAAATTAATAAAATGTGCTCTTAAATTAATCAAACGTGCACACGTTTTCCTGGCCGTGATCATTCGTGCGCACGTTTTAATGGCCGTAATAATTTGTGCGCACGTTTTCCTTTAATTGAGCCCTCAAATTAATAAAACGTGTGCACATTTTCCTTTAACTGAGCCCTCAAATTAATAAAATGTGCGCACGTTTTTCTTTCGTTCAAAATGAACTCCATAATATGACCTAAATTGTCATCCTCACGACGGGGAGATGCTTCGCCCTCAGCATCCTTTTTAATGTGCTTAAACTCCAGATGATGCCATGCTGGGCAGCTGGAGTTCTCTGTATGTCCTTGTGCGCCCAAACCATGATGATCTACCCTAATGGGGAAATGTATTACACTGTCTCCTGGCTTTTTTGCCTAATAGCCAACATTTATGTGTCAAGACAATATTGAGTGCACGTTTTACAAATTGTGGCCACGTTTAAGTAGATCGTGCCCTTGTTTTACTCAAACGATGCTTAAAATATGCGCACAATATAATAAAACTTGCGCACATTCTCTCCACAAGCAAAACATTTTGCAGTGATACTTCCAGGGCTCCGTACTCAGCCACTGTATATTTTATCTTTAAAAATTATTCATTTATTTTTTATTTGTTGTAGGTGGTTGTGATTGTCTGTAATTGTTTTTGAAATCATTTCATTAATTTGTAGAACTAAGAAAACTGATTGATGGATGGACAGATGGGATAAATAGAAGAGTAGATACATAGGAAGATAGGTAGGTCGGCAGATTGATAGGTAAGTTGGCCGATAGACAGGTCCCTGGATATAACAGTCCACAAAGTGCACAATCTCTCTCATACTGCAAAGCACAAGCATAAATCTGCTCCTTGCCAATGTGTTGAACACTTGTGGGAAAAGACTAATTCTCCCACTTTGTCACTGCTAGCCACATTGCTTGTATTTCTGTGTCTGATGAAAATCTACAGAATAATCATATCAGTTAGTGTGGGTATATACAGAACATGAAACCACCATGTGTCCAGAACACCAGAATGTTTCACAAGAAAATATTAAGCAATACAGTAGAAGCTATAGCACCAGAAGCAGATCTCACAACCTTCCAAAACTTCTTGAGATCTTGAACATTTTCTGTGATTTTAGATAAATAAAATTCAGATTTAGCTTTCTTAATGAAGAAGATACATTTGCTGCAGAGCTGATGAAAAGTTATCTAAGCAGCATCTGTTTTCATTTTTCCTGCCTTGGACCCGGTATGGTCTCTTTCTTTTAAAATGGTTCAGACTTCAGTGGAAAACCAAGGATTATTACACCCGTTTATTCTAAATTTATGGGAGGGAGCATGTTTATTAATTAGCTTCAAGAATTCATCATAAAAAAATAGCAGGACTTTGACCTTCAAATTTTTTTCCAAGGTAAAATTCTGTAGAATTAGAAAACTAGTGTTATGCTCTACGAGCAGGGTGCTCTAGTTAGAAATGAATTCACACTTGAAAAAGAATTGTAATAATGTAATTAGTGCATTTATTTTGGCTTTTAGCTCCTGCTCACCCACCTCGAGATGATGCTTGTTGCCAGTTAGGTGACAACGTTAGCAGAACCAAATGTATTTGAATGTAATTAGCCCACTAATGGCTTTCAAGGTTTGCTGAAAATCAAGTCCACAAATGAAAAACGTAGCTTTGCCAATGAGGTGTTTGTTTATTAGCTGAACTGTGCCTACCACTGGATATATAACCTCATTAGATGAAGAAAAGGTAAGTCCTATATACCTTAGGCCCATTGGTGCTGATGTTTATTCATGGATTTTATATCGTGAAGTGGATGAGAGCCAGATTACTTCCCCAAAGAAGGCTGACACCAAATTCCAGAAGGGTGGGCTGAGATAATGTCGATGAAGTGTCTTGTCCAAGTAGACAAGCAGGTACCATAGCTGGGAACTGAACCCAGGTCTCCATAATAGGAGAGGTGATGGTCTAGTGGTTAAGCGCTGGGCTTGAGACCAGAGGATTCTCGGTTCAAATCCCAGTCTGACTGGAAAATCACTAAGGGCCCTTGTGCAAGGTCCTAAATCCCCTAGTTGCTCCCGGTGTGTAGTGAGTACCTTGTATGGCAGCACCCTCACATCCGGGTGAATGTGAGGCATTATTGTAAAGCACTTTGAGCATTTGATGCACATGGAAAAGCACTATATAAATGCAGTCCATTTACCATTTATTTATCATTCCATAATGGTCACCCAATTCCTTGTTTCACTGAGCTACCTTTTGTAAAATTAACTACAAAGGTTGTTACAGATTTGCTTTGACCTAAAGCACATTTCATAATTTTCATTGTATGTTTTTGCATTTTGAAATAAAAAAAAAATAAATCTGAAGTGCTTTTTAAAAAAAAAAGAAAAAAAAAAGGATAACATCAATGCTGGAGCCTTCTTACTGTGAAGTTGGTTGACAGGTCTGATACCGATTTCACAGCAAAGAAACGAGAAAATGCAACATCAGTCACACAGCGCGGGCTTACGATTAGTGCAATCTGTTACCAGTTAGGCACATCTCTGCTCCAAACCATGAATCAGTTTGCCCTGTTGTTCTCCCAGTCTGTTCCAATCTGTGCCTGCTTTAATTGCCTTACCTCGGCACATGTCACACTCCTGCCAGAGAGACTCAGTGTGACCCTTAACAATGAAAGGAGACAAGACAAGGATGAGACAGAGGGTCTGTGAGAAGAGAGATGAGACCAAACAAGTGGGGATGGAAGTAGTGGCGGTAGCCCGTCCGTGGGGGAATAATGATGAGATTGGAGCAGCAAAGAGAGATGGAGTGTGAGGGAAAAAATTGAGTGTGACAAGAAAGCAAGCGTGAGCAAACAAGGAGGAGGAGGAGTAGAAGTGAGTGCAGAAAAGGCTAAAACAGGCAAAGAGAGAAAGAGGCAATCAGGCTGCTGATAATACTCAGAGGTCACGAGAAGATGCATGAAGACACCACTTTCTGCTGAAGTACTGTGCACGTTAATGCACTGTGCTGCGTGGAATTAAAAGGCTGCATATGGTAAAAGCATTTGAGTAGTTTAACACAGAGCAATTTTTAGAAATACTTCTGATATGCTGCTCACTTACAACCCACATGAAGGTTATCTGTTTCATAATAGTGACTGTAATGAATGTAGAACAAGGAATAGAGTATTTGAAAAGTTAGCAAACTATAGACAAAGCCACTCGAATTTTGGGTTTGAAAAAAGCCAAAAGTGAAATAAAATGCAATGGGTTTTGTTATTCACCTTAATTTGTGTCTTTTTTGGGTGAGCTGGGACCACCAATAAACAACATTTAATTAGTTTTGTTTGGCATTAGATTGTATTTTAGACTGGCCCAAGTTTACACAGTGCCACTGGCAAGCTTACTGAGAATCTCTGGCTTATTTACACTGCAGAGCAAAAGAACACATCATTGGAGCTTTAGGTTATTTTAATGTTGCACTCATTATATGTCTTCATTTTGATTAGTTAACACTTTTAATCAGCAATATTTAAGTTCTGTCTGAATGGTTATAAGTTTTGAGTATTTACTTTACTGCTTTTCCTTTAAGTTGTACAGCTTTCTTGATTTATTTACTATGGAAGAACTACAGTGCATCCAGAAAGTATTCAGAGTGCTGCACCTTTTCCACATTGTGTTATGTTACAGCCTTATTTCAAAATGGATTAAACTAATTTTTCCCTCAAAATTCTGCTGACAACACCCCATAATGACAACACGATTTTTTTTAAATGTTTGCAAATTTATGAAAAAATAAATAAATAAAAAAAACTAAGAAATGACGTATACATAAGTAGTCACATCCTTTGCTCAGTACTTTGTTTATCCACCTTTGGCAGCAATTACTGCCTCAATTCTTCTTAAATATGATGCCACAAGCTTTGCAATTTTGCCCATTCCTCTTTGCTGCATCTCTCAAGTTCAATCAGGTTGGAAGGGCTGCATTGAGGCACAGCCATTTTCAGATTGCTCCAAAGACGTTCAGTCAGATTGGTCTGGGCTCTGGCTGGACCACTCAAGGAAATTCACAGATTTGTGCTGGAGCCACTCCTTTGATATCTTGGCTGTTAGCTTAGGGTTATTGACCTGCTGAAAAATGAACCATCGTCCCAGTCTGAGGTCAAGAGCATTCTGGAGCAGGTTTTCATCCAGGATAACATTCGTCTTTCCCTCAATCAATCCAGAGTGACCATCAGGTTCTTTGTCACATCCCTGACTAATGCACTTGTCCCTTGATTGCTTAGACCGGAAACCAGTTCTAGGAAGAGTCCTGGTGGATCTGAATCTTGTCTCAGAGGTCTACAGACAATTCTTTTGACTTCATGCTTGGTTTGTGCTCTGACATGCACTGTCAACTGTGGGACCTTATATGTAGACAGGTGAGTGACTTTCCAAATCATGTCCAATCAACTAAATTTACCTCAGGTGGACTCCAGTTAAACTGTAGAAACATCTCAAGGATGATCAGTGGAAACAGAATGCACCTGAGCTCAAATTTAAGCTTCATGGCAAAAATCTCGTAAAAAAACAACTTTTTTCACATTGACATTATAGGGTAAAGCATGTAGAATTTTGAGGGAAAAACATAATTTCACCATTTTGGAATAAAGCTGTAACATACAATACAACAGTGCTGTGAATACTTTCTGGATGCAGTGTATCTCTTTTCTTGCTAATGTGCGTGTTTGTTTATGCACTAATGTATGGCAGGCTGCGGTGGGGGTAATTATACATACACTCAACAAAAATATAAACGCAACACTTTTGGTTTTGCTCCCATTTTGTATGAGATGAACTCAAAGATCTAAAACTTTTTCCACATACACAATATCACCATTTCTCTCAAATATTGTTCACAAACCAGTCTAAATCTGTGATAGTGAGCACTTCTCCTTTGCTGAGATAATCCATCCCACCTCACAGGTGTGCCATATCAAGATGCTGAATAGACACCATGATTAGTGCACAGGTGTGCCTTAGACTGCCCACAATAAAAGGCCACTCTGAAAGGTGCAGTTTTATCACACAGCACAATGCCACAGATGTCGCAAGATTTGAGGGAGCGTGCAGTTGGCATGCTGACAGCAGGAATGTCAACCAGAGCTGTTGCTCGTGTATTGAATGTTCATGTCTCTACCATAAGCTGTCTCCAAAGTCGTTTCAGAGAATTTGGCAGTACATCCAACCAGCCTCACAACCGCAGACCACGTGTAACCACACCAGCCCAGGACCTCCACATCCAGCATGTTCACCTCAAAGATCGTCTGAGACCAGCCACTCGGACAGCTGCTGAAACAATCGGTTTGCATAACCAAAGAATTTCTGCACAAACTGTCAGAAACGTCTCAGGGAAGCTCATCTGCATGCTCGTCGTCCTCATCAGGGTCTCGACCTGACTCCAGTTCGTCGTCGTAACCGACTTGAGTGGGCAAATGCTCACATTCGCTGGCATTTGGCACGTTGGAGAGGTGTTCTCTTCACAGATGATGCGAAGGAGATGTGTTGCACTGCATGAGGCAAATGGTGGTCACACCAGATACTGACTGGTATCCCCCCCCAATAAAACAAAACTGCACCTTTCAGAGTGGCCTTTTATTGTGGGCAGTCTAAGGCACACCTGTGCACTAATCATGGTGTCTAATCAGCATCTTGGTATGGCACACCTGTGAGGTGGGATGGATTATCTCAGCAAAGGAGAAGTGCTCACTATCACAGATTTCGACTGGTTTGTGAACAATATTTGAGGGAAATGGTGATATTGTGTATGTGGAAAAAGTTTTAGATCTTTGAGTTCATCTCATACAAAATGGGAGCAAAACCAAAAGTGTTGTGTTTATATTTTTGTTGAGTATATATCCAGGCTTCCATTTCTTCATCATCTTTAATGAACTATTGTACTAAAAAATCCCTAGTCTTTTACTAAATAACTTTTGTTTTTACATATCTGGGATAGTGTTGGAACAAATGGTTGTGCTTTGGTTTATGAGCTATTTTGTGCTCAAACAATAGCCTAACAGCTTTCTAAAATATACAAGTTAAGCTTTTAAAGGATTCATGCTTAAACTTACTACCATATTTTCTAGAAAGTAAGTTGCATTTTTTTAACTAGATTGGGAGTTCCTGTGACATATATTCTGAAGTGACTTGTATGTAATAAATAAATAAATAAAATAAAAATACTGGATTGTCATCTATAGCCACACAATGGCACCATCTGCATGCATGACAAGCTGATTCTGTACATTGAATAAAGTACTAAAATTAATATTCCAGAGCAGAAGGTGGGAGTAATGCATCATTATGCCAGATGCCAACTGCCATAAGACGAGAAGAAGAAGAAGATTTGAATAAGAGAGATGTTCTTAAGCCCGTTTACACACAGACGGTAAGAGCTCCCGGAAGCATCCCGGAAGAGTTTTTGGCCGTCTTAAGGATCACACGCCATTGTTAACACCGGCACTAGGGGGCGTGGCTTAGTTCCGGCTTTACCGGGAATCGTTGAAAAAATTATTCAACATGTCGAATAATTCCGAGAGCGCTCCCGGAGACCTCCCGTGACGGCAGCGACAACGCGAACAATGGCGTTTGATACTTTTTAATCGCTGTTTCATCCTGCCACTTCCTGTAGTGCCACAGTTCTCGTCGCGCCGCGATGACCAATCAGGGACTGAATATGTAGTGACGTGGAGATGTCTGGAGTTTGAAGATGTGAACATGTCCTGTATCTGGTAGCAGCCTGTGAGCAGGACTTATGTCTCTTTTGTCCTTTATTTTACAATCATGACAGAGTTTTTGGAGCGAGCAGCAGCACCACAGCAGCGTGGAGTGGAGGTTCTTTTTAATTTTATTTTACGTGCGTGCGCACGCGAATCGTCCTGGAGATTATTTTGCTTATTAGCTACACAGCTGTATAATAAAGCAAATGGTGACTGGCTTCTAAACACAATTATGACAGAGTTTTTTGGGGGAAAGAGCAAAGGAGCAGCCCCACAGCAAACAGCAGCAGGGAGAGGAGTTTCTTTTTTCTTTCTTTTTTTTTTTTACGTGCGCGTGAGCGAATCGTCTGTAGAGAATATTTTATTAATTAACTACACAGATGTATAATAAAGCAAATGGTGACTGGCTTCTAAACACAATTATGACAGAGTTTTTTTGGGGAAAGAGCAGAGGAGCAGCCCCGCAGCAAACAGCAGCGGGGAGCGGAGTTTCTTTTTTCTTTTTTTTTTTACGTGCGCACAAGCGAATCATCTGTAGAGAATATTTTATTAATTAACTACACAGATGTATAATAAAGCAAATGGTGACTGGCTTCTAAACACAATTATGACAGAGTTTTTGGGGGGAAAGAGCGGAGGAGCAGCCCCGCAGCAAACAGCGGAGTTTCTTTTTTTTTCTTTCTTTTTTACGTGCGCGCGAGCTAATCATCTGTAGAGAATATTTTATTAATTAACTACACAGATGTATAATAAAACAAATGGTGACTGGTTTCTAAACACAATTATGACAGAGTTTTTTGGGGGAAAGAGCGAGGAGCAGCCCCGCAGCAAACAGCAGCGGGGAGCAGAGTTTCTTTTTTCTTTCTTTTTTTTTTACAGTCGCGCGCTCCGCCGGAACTACCGCGAACTTTGGTCTACGTACTGCTCGCCGACAAAACCGTCTATGTGTAACCTGGGCTTTAGTCTCAGAGAATGAGTTATGCTGAGAAATCATGTTCTCAAACTGAAAGATCATGCTCTGTAATTAAAAGAGGGAGTGTAAATGTAATATTTCAACACTCTACTTATTTGGATTGGAGAGAACAGCAACAGAAGGTCAGCAAACTGATTCTATGGTGTGTGCATTAAAAATAAATAATGCCCATTGCACAGAGTTATCAAACATTTAATTACATGGCATGGTTACCTTACCTGTGATCATCTGTTCAGTGGTGACAAGAATCTATTTAGTCATGTTTTGTGTCTCGTATGTATAAATAGTATAAGCATAAATAGAGTAAAAATACACTCTATTATAGAGTAAAATCAATTCTACAGTTTTGTCAAATTAAGTGTTTCTACTCGAATAAGAGTTGATTTTACACTGTGATAGAGTATAATTAACTTTATTTGGACTGGGACCAAATGTTATCCCAGCAGAGTCAATTTTACTCTGCAAAATTCACTGTGTACTTGTGTAGGGAACAGCAAATTACAGTAATCAAGACGTAAAGAAATAAAGGCAAGAATGATGTTTTCCAGCTAAGCTTGAGACACAATGTTTCTAAGGTGAGCAATGTTCCCCAAATGAAAGAAGCATGGTTGCACAAGACAGGTAATGTGTACATCAAATTTGAGAACCTGGTCAAATGTAACACCCAAATTTCTGACTGCTAGGTGAACAAGAGAGTACAGAGAGCCAAGGTTCTTAATCACTGAGGGAACAAACACCTCAGGGGCACAAACAAGGACTTCAGTTTTTTCTGTATTAACTCTCTGGGGCCGACGCCATTGTATCCAACGGCTGGGACCAAGCTTTACTAAATTATAAATAACCTTTGAATGATATGAGATAGAAACTTACTAGTTGGCCCATTTGAATATCCCCCTAACTCCTCCAATGTGCCCTGCACCATTACGTACAGCAAAAGTGAAAGCCGACGGAGAGCCTCGCTTGACAATCTCACATGCTCAAACAAAGAGTGTGTAACTATCAGGATTGCTTCACTAGTTTGCATTTGAATGTTATTGGATTACCATGTGGATCTCTCCCTCTGGCATAAAGCACTGTTTACCATATCAATGAGGTGAGGGAGAGGGGCCGCTCCTCAGACTGGAGCATAAACGAATAGACCATTTTGTATATATTGTTCAAAATATGCATTTGTGTTTATTGTTTGAACTTTTTTGTTGTACAGTCTTTCACACAAGACCTCAAATTACCTTTATAAAGTGTCAAAACAGTTGTTTATTATAGTTTGCTGTGTTTTGAATAAATGTGTGTGGAAAATTATTTTTCACTTTACTTTTTACTTTGTTATTTTTGATTGTAAACCTTTATTTCACTTATAAAACACAACAAAAGCATACATATTATGAAAGAACAGGTTGTCCTGAAAAAGATACATAAAACTTGATTGTGGGATGCAGAGAGAGCTGTTAACAGCCATAATAAAACATTTATGCCAGGCGAGTGAACTGTCCAAAAAATGCGCTTGGACCCCAGAGGGTTAAGTGACAAATAGTAGCTATCCAGTTTTTTATGACACTAATACAGTTTTGAAGAACAAATACCCGAGAAACATTTTGTGGAGAAAAGGAGATATACAGCTGTATGTCATCTGCATAACAATGATATGAGACATAATTACAGGAACACAACATATGTCCAAGTGGGAGTAAGTACAATGCAAAATAGGTCCCAGAACGGAACACTGGGGTACACCACAGGACAGAATGGCAGAAGAGGATGTATATTTAGCTGCAGCAACTGAGAAACTCCTGTGAAAGAGAGAGAGGATAAAATAACAATCTAGGGCTGACCCAGAAATGCCCACTCATGTCCTTAATCCCTCAATTAACCTCCTGGAGTCAAATGACGTGCCTCCGCATCAAAAGTCACATGACCTGATTAAGTGAACATAACACCAAATCCACTCCAAATGCACTCTGAGTCTCCCTTTGAATGCATGTTAAATGTGCAGTCTTCAACCTTTATACCACTTTTTAAATTTTGTTAATAGGCCTAGTATACCTTGACTTATGATTATTTTTTTTATGCCATGCATTTTCATGACTATTATTGTCATTTTTGCTGCATATTTATGTACACACCTGCAGCAAAAAGGATAATTTCCTTCTCTTACATCAGTAGCAGCGGTGGGAAGAAACATGACTCCTTGTTTTTCATTGGTGGAAAATGCACGAGCTAACCAATCAGAAGTCACTAACCCCGCGTGTGTTTGATCACAGCCCACTGAACCCATGTGGTTTTACTTGTGGGTGCATACTTCATGCATGACATGTGCGAATGGAGTTTCTTTTCTTCCTTCTTCCCCCTCTGCCTAAAGTAACACGAGTTAAAAAACAAAACAAAACATGAATTTGCCTTTATCACTGGTGGAAAATATCAGTCAGTTTTATTTATATAGCACATTTTCAACAACACCAGCTGCCCAAACTGAGTCACATGTTAAAAAAAAATAAATATATATATATATATATATATCAAAAACATTACAAACAACAGGGCAATTAAAATCCAAAAAATAAACAAAAGACAAGTAAAAAAAAAAAAAAAAAAAAGACACATACAGCTTAAATTGTATTAAAAGCCAAAGCAAAAAGTTAAGTCTTAAGAGCATATTTAAAAGACTCTAGAGTTGGAGCAGCTCTGATGTGTAAAGGCAAACTGCCTGTTGAAAACGGCTCTAATCACCTCCTGAATCACAGAGGAAGCTGCAGCTGGGTCGTTCGCAGCTGCAGAAAGCATTTTGAGCCGTCTAAAAAGGTGACTTGTTTACATTGTCAAGGCTTGATAAAACAGTTGCGTGTTTTTTTCCTTCTGTCTTCGAGCTGCACTCTGATGTGACCCACTGATGTCACCACTCGCCCTGTTCACTGCTTGTTTACTCCAATCAACTTGTCCAAGTCCAGCAATATATATATATATATATATATATATATATATATATACGAGGGCTGTCAATAAAGTAACGGTCCTTTTTATTTTTTTCAAAAACTATATGGATTTCATTCATATGTTTTTACGTCAGACATGCTTGAACCCTCGTGCGCATGCGTGAGTTTTTCCACGCCTGTCGGTGACGTCATTCGCCTGTGAGCACTCCTTGTGGGAGGAGTCGTCCAGCCCCTCGTCGGAATTCCTTTGTCTGAGAAGTTGCTGAGAGACTGGCGCGTTGTTTGATCAAAATTTTTTCTAAACCTGTGAGACACATCGAAGTGGACACGGTTCGAAAAATTAAGCTGGTTTTCAGTGAAAATTTTAACGGCTGATGAGATTTTGAGGTGATTCTGTCGCTTTAAGGACTTCCCACGGTGCGAGACGTCGCTCAGCGCTCTCAGCCGCCGTCGTCAGCCTGTTCAAGCTGAAAACCTCCACATTTCAGGCTCTATTGATCCAGGACGTCGTGAGAGAACAGAGAAGTTTCAGAAGAAGTCGGTTTCAGCATTTTATCTGGATATTCCACTGTTAAAGGAGATTTTTTTTAATGAAAGACGTGCGGACGGGTCCGCGCGCTCCGCCACAGGAAAAACACCTCTGTTGAAAACCTTAAGGACAAGTTGGAACATGTCCTGCTGTTAAACAATTTCTCATATACTCACTCCACTGAAAGCCATCAAAAGCCGCCTGGATTTTACAAATGGTTATCAACACGGAGGTGTTTTTCCTGTGCCGCCGCACCGCGTCGGCTGCGTCCCGACGCGCGGACCCGTCCGCACGTCTTTCATTAAAAAAATCTCCTTTAACAGTGGAATATCCGGATAAAATGCTGAAACCGACTTCTTCTGAAGCTTCTCTGTTCTCTCACGACGTCCTGGATCAATAGAGCCTGAAATGTGGAGGTTTTCAGCTTGAACAGGCTGACGACGGCGGCTGAGAGCGCTGAGCAACGTCTCGCACCGTGGGAAGTCCTTAAAGCGACAGAATCACCTCAAAATCTCTCATCAGCCGTTAAAATTTTCACTGAAAACCAGCTTAATTTTTCGAACCGTGTCCACTTCGATGTGTCTCACAGGTTTAGAAAAATTTTGATCAAACAACGCGCCAGTCTCTCAGCAACTTCTCAGACAAAGGAATTCTGACGAGGGGCTGGACGACTCCTCCCACAAGGAGTGCTCACAGGCGAATGACGTCACCGACAGGCGTGGAAAAACTCACGCATGCGCACGAGGGTTCAAGCATGTCTGACGTAAAAACATATGAATGAAATCCATATAGTTTTTGAAAAAAAATAAAAAGGACCGTTGCTTTATTGACAGACCTCGTATATATATATATATATATATATATATATATACAGTATATACTGTATATATTAGGGATGAGTGAGTACACCAATATCTGTATCTGTTCAACCATCTAAATGATCTGTATCTGTACTAGGGTTGGGCGGGGCCTAAAGTAGAAGTGGGCATGGTTTAACCGTAAATGGGTGGGGCTTAAATCAGTACATTATTTTATGCCTGAAATTGATATGGATTGATCAGAAGTTTTAAAACTATTTACAGAAGAGCCTTAAAATTGAGATTCAAATCAATGATTTTGATCACAAAAGTAAGAGAACTATTTACAGAACAATTTTTTTTATGAACATGAATTTTCTTTTGTGTATGAATGAATATTTAAAGAACAACCTCAGAATTGAGATTCAATGTTTTTGATCACAATAGTAAAGGAACTATTTACAGAACCACCTCAAAATTGAGATTCAATTCAATGATTTTGATCACAAAAATAAGAGAACTGAACAAGTGTTTTACAAACTCAGAACATGAATATTCTTAAGTGTATGAATGAATAACAGACCAGCCTCAGAATTGACATTCAGTGTGGTAGGAAATTATGAACTAAGTATGCATGAACAAGAGTTGTCATACTCAACACAACTTTCTTTTTTTTATTTTAGGATCAAACTGTGCTTTTTTTCCAATTATTTACTTATTTTTACTACCTAACCTTCTTGGCTTTTTGATTAAGGTGTCTGTGTGCATGTGTGTGTGACTGAGTGAGAGGGACAGAGAGAGGTTGTTCTAAGACTGTTTATTTTTTAATGATCTGTGGAAACTTGGTGATTCATGCAAACATCCAGTGATGGCAAACAGGGAAAAAATATGTCAGCTTTGTTCACTGTATTCTTCTCAAAAGCACCGCATTCAGTACAAGCAAAGTTTTCCAGCTGACTTTATATCACCAACCAAACTAAGAGCAAACAAATGGTTAAAAAAAAAAAAAAACAGACCGGCGTGGAGGCAGTGACTGACACAACACGAGCTGTTTTCAGCTCTGTCTTATCAAATGCACCACGTACTTTACAAAACAAGTTCACCAAATGATTTTAAATACCACCAAACCAAAATAGAGGTGAACCGAAGAAAACTTAAGGAGTACTGAGAAACCAACGTGAGGTATAGTCAAGCCAAGCACAGAGAGAGAGTTCAGATCCTGTGTGTGTGTGTGTGTGTGTGTGTGTGTGTGTGTGTGTGTGTGTGTGTGTGTGTGTGTGTGTGTGTGTGTGTGTGTGTGTGTGTGTGTGTGTGTGTGTGTGTGTGTGTGTGTGTGCGTGCGTGAGAAGCTGCAGAGACGTGTCTGTGTAGGGAGGGGTGGGCGCTGTGTGTGACTGGCCAATCACAGAGTGTGAAAACAGTCAGTTAGCCAATCAGGATTTTCCTTCAGCACAAGAACAGATGATGAGTTTTACTTGCATCATGCTTGTGCAAGTCAAAAATGCTTATATATATATATATATATATATATATATTTGTGTGTGTGCATCAGTCAGGAGGGAAAGAGGTATGTCAGCAGTGTCAGAATGCAGCCAGACTACCTTGTCCACACTTGCACGATTGCATCCAAAGCGTATGTAGGCAACAGTTAGATGATGCAGACTGCCATAAAAGGCGCTGAAGACTGCCAGATGTCCAGTGGGAGGGAGCGCTGTGTTCCTCCCTTTGCACTGGACCTGCCGGTACTGGACACCGGAGTACAACCAACAAATGGACCAGACTCACGCCATATGTGTCAATAAATAAATATAATATAATTCCAATAAATTTAGTTCTGATAACTTTCAGTCTGATAACATTTTTTTTTGCTGATAAAGTGACCAAAGTTTAATGGTCAAAAATGTTTGTAAACCCTAAAATCAATCATTTTAGTCTGTCTGTGATGTGTTTGTGGTAGACTGGCTGCCTTTCGCTTGCTGATGATGTCATCATTAAGGGCAAAATGTGATTGGTCGGTTGAAGCAGGGAGCATTGTGGGTACTGTAGTTCAGGTTCACTTTGGGTGTTACAGTTAGTGTTATCGTCTGCTTGACACAAAAACAAAATGGACTAATTTTAACATTATTTTATTTTATTTTTTTGTGGCTGACGGTATAAATTAATTACCAAAACTCGGTGGGGGAGAGGAGCTCTCATGGCGCAACTGTGTACAGAGGGAGGGACTTTTCTTCACTGTTTAGACACTGTTTTAGATTTTAAAAAGGATCGTTTATGTGGATTATTTCTTCAGATGAATCCCACTGAAACTAACAGGTAAGAATTTATATTTACTATGTACCTTTTATTCTGCCAATCAGTGCATTAATGGATGTATTTCGGTTGTTTAAGAATAGAATAGAACTTTATTGTCATTGTGGACACAATGAAACTTTGTTTTAGCAGCATCTCTTACAACTGCAGCAGCTTTTAGTTCGTGAATGATGGTGTATATAATACCGAGATAAACTATGACTTCTAATACTGTGTTTTACAGCTTTTGAAAGATGACAGTGGTTGGGGTTTTATTTTTTATTCATTCATTTTTTGTGCATTCTTATGTTTGTGATCTTTGAATTTACCCAGCAGCCTGGTGGCGCTTAAAGTGAAACTGTTTTATCAGAAGCCAACAATGTAATCTGTTGTGGCTGTGTCTAAATCAATACTAAAAGTTATTGGTTATCTGTAATAAAGCAAATTTTTTTTTTTAGCAGTTTATCGCTTTAGCGTCATAAAAGATAACTTTTCAGTTATCAAATTAATGGTTATCAAAGCTAACTTTTTGGTTAGCTGTGCCCACCACTGGATTGCGTGCTGTCGCACCCACTCTACATGATGAATGTGTGCCACATACATGTTATTACATATCAACATTTCCTTTGCCCTCCCTGACCGGGGTCCAGTGGAGGTGGACAGGTGACCTATCGATCTCGGAGCTCAATCAACCACGATTAGATCATTTCAGATGCTGTATTGATGCCGTCAGAATATGTAGACTGCAATGAGATGACGCAAAACTGCACATAGACCGCCGTCAGATGGGTGTCCCATCTCAGTGGCACCAAGAGTGTTTTGAACATGTGCAACACACTCGGGACAGCCGAGCAAATGCGACCAAATATGTAGACTGCTCAGAGACTGCTGTCCATTGGTCTTCAGACCGCACCTCAATATTTCCCGATTGTGACCACCAATTATGTCATTCTGACGCCATTTGGCCTCAATCGGTGTGTGTGTGATGGGGATATTACTTAGGGCCCCTTTACACATAGTACGAATTTGGTTGAATTGCGCATGAAGACTGCTTGGGACTCCGGCAAGGAAGGTCGCATTCCTCCCCTCTCCTTTCCTCCTTTCTCTCTATCTCTGCTCCAACCTTCAAAGTCTCAGCTTCACCAGACTGTGAATTCTTCAAATTAAGATTTGGATTAACCATGGAATTGATCAGCTGGTCTCTCAGTGCTATTGACACCATTTGTTCGACAAGGAATCAGGGCTGGGGGACCCTGCCTGCCCTGATGGAATCTACCCAGTGGGCTATACTCTCGACGCCTGAGAGAGACAGAGTGTGACATGCTTGGCTCCACTCTCTGTGGAAGACGAGGATTCATTTCTATTTGCTTTTATGGTGGGAGGTTTGGTGCTGATTGGTTTGTGCACTGCCCTAGCCCACAGGAATATTAGCAAGACAGCTGCTTCCAGAATTTCATCCCATCATCTGTCCGTCATGATTAATGAGTTGGGCAATGCTGTGTAATCTCAGACTGCGTGAACTCTTGAACTCAAATGCAAAATGGATACAATGGAGAATATTCTTCATAAATTTGGACTCTAGACGGTCAGAGGTGCAGTGGAATTCTGTATCTCCATCTAACATCAACATGGCAGCCTTATCAACTCCTGAAGGCCAAATTCCCTGCTCTTCCCCCAGAAGGATCTATGACCTTGGTGAAGGAATTCGGCTCCCCTTCTCATCTGCCCCCCCCCCCCCAGCCTGCTGTTGCCTAGCAACGTCAGACTTTACACACACATGGACAGAAATTGTCAGACTTTACACACACGTGGACAGAAATTGACAGAAATTTAATTCATCTGCACACAAAGCATGTCTCCATCACTATTACCCCCCCCCCATGTCTATCCACTACCCTCACTATGGCTTCCTCCCTGCCACCTCGAAGGCAGTGCGGTTTTTACTGCTGCAGCCTTCAATCCCCAAGCTGGGGGGCGCAGGCGCCTCCTGCTGCAGCCTTCACCCACTTTGCCTCAATTCGGATGACGGGCTGCTTCAAGTTTAAAGCACATAAACAATGTCAAATGTATATGTGTTGTCTTTCGTTTTGATGTGTGCCATTATTACAGTAAACAAGTAATAATTGTGGATTAATTGCTGTATCTTGTCTGAGGTAATTGGAGTGTAAATGTAATTGCCCTTTTAGGGATCAATAAAGTTGTCTGAAGTCTGAAGTGTGCATGAAGCAGGAATTGTATGCAAAACGTGTAAAACTGTCACTGCTTCCAACACCTTGTACACCTGTTACCACAACTATTTGTGCACACCAGCGGCTGAAAGGGCGGGGTGTTAGTGATGTACTCTTTAATGAATGAATGAACTTATTTGGCACACAAACTCAACAATAATTGTGAACATCACTGAGTTTTTAAAATGCTTATCGCAACGCGTTCGCTTTTTTATGACATCGTGTAAGTTTTATAAGTCCGCGGACACTGATCTGTGTGTCACAGATACAAATCAGTTTCCTCGGATCCATGGAGTTTCGTGGAGGAAAGATGCCACTCAAAGCGTAGCTGTTATGACAGTTGTTGTAAAGCAGGACTGGTTGGTTGCTGCAGCGATGCTGTGTGGCTCCTGTGCGACGCCACAGCTAAACTAAGCATGTGGACATCCCAAACTTTTAGAGCTTTCAAGTTTTTAAAAGAAGAATCGTGCAACATGTCTGTGTCACAGACCGACGTCGCACAGAGAGAAGATGGCGTGAAGGCTGTTTGAAAAAGTCTTATAAGGACAAGAATCCATGGAATTGTCGCTGGCTTCATCAGCACACCTGAAAGATAAAAGAAACAGGAAAAGTGAACTGTGCCCTCTCAGGAAACATGGTAAGAATTTTTATCTCTCTGGAAAATAAACATTCTGCTGTTCAAACAGGATTTTAGACAAGATTATGTGACTTTTTTCACTAATCTAGACTTTCTTTCATTGTAAAAAAAGACATTGTGGCTTTGAATGGAATTAGGCTGCATGAATTTACACAAGAATATAACTGACTTTTTACTAGGGGAGGTGATGGTCTAGTGGTTAAGGTGTTGGGCTTGAGTCCAGAAGATCATGGGTTCAAATTCACTAAGGGCCCTTGGGCAAGGCCTTTAATTCCCTATTGCTCCCGGTGTGTAGTGAGCGCCTTGTATGGCGGCACCCTGACATCGGGTGAATGTGAGGCATAATTGTAAAGCGCTTTGAGCATCTGATGCACATGGAAAAGCGCTATATAAATGCAGTCCATTTACCATTTTTACTATAAGGTATGCTATTAATACTTTACCATGATTTTCCAAATATTCTACAAGCTTTAGCTGTGGTTTTTGAAGTCTTCATAAATTTCATGTAGTTTAATTGTTCTGAGTTAATGCATAATTTGGTTTACAATTAAAAGGAAAATTATTCCAGGTCCTACTTCCACGTCATATTCTGTTATTTCAACATCATCATTGGCAGGTCAAATAAAAGGTTGAATAATTTAAATATCCACTCATTTTGAGATTTGTTCTTCCAGGAGATGCTGAAAAAGTATCATTTATTTCTGGGGCCCCACAGTGCCCTAGCCCCCTTCTCCTGGGGTGCTGAACCCCCCCCCCCCCCTGCAAATTTTCCTCGGATTTCACAATTTTCATTTCACAGCCCTGTTAATACTGATAAATTATACCTTAGTTGTACTCTTTCTGCTGCCTGATTCTGTTTTTTTTTTTCTCTCTCTCTCTCTGCCTGAGGTGCAGCTGCATCTAGAAGTGGGACTGGGTGTCTTCTTCTGTAATAGTCATGAAATAGACAAGATCTGTGGTCTGAAGCCCAGCACTGTGTAGTTGTATTGAAAGGGTACAATATTTAGATGGACCTTATATAAGTGGATTCACAACAAATGTACACCTTACTCTCATACCTATTGAAATGGGATTGAAAGCAGCCATTAAATGAAACTCAGCACTCAAAAAATATATAACTTAATTCGATTGGTTGGTTGCTTCATCTCAGAGAGATTTGATGGCTACTGTCTGCAGGGCATACATGTTGCAAATCTCCAAAACTTTCTAGAAAATTTCTAATGTGAGTCCACTTTCTCAATAGCAGAGCACAGTGTGCCTGGTGTACTACTCTGTCTTAAAAACAACAAACGATGACAGACTGATTGGTTTATTATGCCCAACACACACACACACACACACACACACACACACACACACACACACACACACACACACACACACACACACACACACACACACACACACACACACACACACACAGTGATCAATTAATATATTAAATATTACCCCCTTTTCTCTCAGGACACGATTTTACACTCAGATTACATGTCCTGTAAATGGGACAAATGTGTCTCTAATCCAAATGGATTTTCACCATGCATGGTGGACAGTGTGCCAAACATGTTCAAGATAGGGCCCTTAATGGTAGCATTAGCTATTTGTTTTTTTGTCATTGACAGTTGACTGACTGACTGTGTGTACACTTTTCACAGGCACGCTCAGTGTGCTTGTCAAAGTGAGAAGCATTGCCTCTGTGGAGACAGTGGTGTGGACAAAGTCTGGTCACCAGGGTCCGGACTGGAAGAAAGCCTTCTTCGACATCAGCCCAAGTGGACCCTTCCAGGTAAATGTTTATTTCTAATACAGATACTGTAATAGCAACAAAAATAAAGAGCTTTTCTATAATCATGATTGTGATATTACAGTAGATCAGCTCTTTACAATTGTGGAACTTACAAGGCCTTGAATCTTCTGTGATTAGCTGCACAGCATATATGGAATCAGTTGGAAATTATTAGTTCAAACAATTGTAAAAGTGGATCTTATCTACATCACACACCCTTGGCCTGCCCCACATCATACAGTGGTAAGGTTTGCTTTTATAAAGAATATGTCAGACAGATTTATTCATGTTGAAAAATGTTGTGCATTGTCAAACTCTGTGCAAAACCACAACCTGAGAGCCAAACAAAACGCTGTGTTTTGCACACGACCTGCAAATTGCACACGACCTGCAAATTGCAATCAACTCCCACTTGATTTCCTGTGAGGAGTCATTTTCAACACATGCTGACATGCTTTGGTGTGCCTTAAGAAGAAGAAAAAACAATAAATGCTTTCATTTTCACCAAATCCCTTTTATTTTGTCATCTCTATCATCTCAAAGTTTTTTTTTTTTTTTAACTTACCAGCAGGCATTTTCACTTTCACATTCCCATGAAGTGGCCACTCCATTAGAAGACAGAAACAATGGGACAAAGCCGAAGAGGTCAGGAAGAAAACCAGAGAGACAGAAATGTGATTTGGCGCATTATACTGGTGGTTGGCTCTCACTGCGGTATTGTATCACTTTCTGTTCCGGAGCACAGCAGTGTTTTTCTGTACCTGTTAGCTGTTTAATCTGTGCAGTTAGATTGATCTAGTTATCTAGATTACGATTTGTTTCCCAGTGTAATCTTTACGTGCCTTAACTAAAGCACTCCTTCTGCTGAATCACCTCTAAATTATTTACACATTATTCACTTTGCGTGTTTTTAGGAATCCGCTAGCTTAGCATAGCTACTAGCTCTTAGCCGATTTAGCATGGCGGCTTCTCCTGTCTCTCCCGCACTTTTCTGCTCTGGGTGTGAAATGTTTAGTTATTCCTCGGCCTCCTTTAGCAGTAATGGTACTTGTAATAAGTGTAGCTTATTCGTAGCTTTGGAGGCCAGGCTGGGCGAATTGGAGACTCGGCTCCGCACCGTGGAAAATTCTACAGCTAGCCAGGCCCCTGTAGTCGGTGCGGACCAAGGTAGCTTAGCCGCCGTTAGTTCCCCCCTGGCAGATCCCGAGCAGCCGGGAAAGCAGGCCGACTGGGTGACTGTGAGGAGGAAGTGTAGCCCTAAACAGAAGCCCTGTGTACACCACCAACCCGTTCACATCTCTAACCGTTTTTCCCCACTCGACGACACACCCGCCGAGGATCAAACTCTGGTTATTGGCGACTCTGTTTTGAGAAATGTGAAGTTAGCGACACCAGCAACCATAGTCAATTGTCTTCCGGGGGCCAGAGCAGGCGACATTGAAGGAAATTTGAAACTGCTGGCTAAGGCTAAGTGTAAATTTAGTAAGATTGTAATTCACGTCGGCAGTAATGACACCCGGTTACGCCAATCGGAGGTCACTAAAATTAACATTAAATCGGTGTGTAACTTTGCAAAAACAATGTCGGACTCTGTAGTTTTCTCTGGGCCCCTCCCCAATCGGACCGGGAGTGACATGTTTAGCCGCATTTTCTCCTTGAATTGCTGGCTGTCTGAGTGGTGTCCAAAAAATGAGGTGGGCTTCATAGATAATTGGCAAAGCTTCTGGGGAAAACCTGGTCTTGTTAGGAGAGACGGCATCCATCCCACTTTGGATGGAGCAGCTCTCATTTCTAGAAATCTGGCCAATTTTCTTAAATCCTCCAAACCGTGACTATCCAGGGTTGGGACCAGGAAGCAGAGTTGTAGTCTTACACACCTCTCTGCAGCTTCTCTCCCCCTGCCATCCCCTCATTACCCCATCCCCGTAGAGACGGTGCCTGCTCCCAGACTACCAATAACCAGCAAAAATCTATTTAAGCATAAAAATTCAAAAAGAAAAAAATAATATAGCACCTTCAACTGCACCACAGACTAAAACAGTTAAATGTGGTCTGTTAAACATTAGGTCTCTCTCTTCTAAGTCCCTGTTAGTAAATTATATAATAATTGATCAACATATTGATTTATTCTGCCTTACAGAAACCTGGTTACAGCAGGATGAATATGTTAGTTTAAATGAGTCAACACCCCCGAGTCACACTAACTGTCAGAATGCTCGTAGCACGGGCCGGGGCGGAGGATTAGCAGCAATCTTCCATTCCAGCTTATTAATTAATCAAAAACCCAGACAGAGCTTTAATTCATTTGAAAGCTTGTCTCTTAGTCTTGTCCATCCAAATTGGAAGTCCCAAAAACCAGTTTTATTTGTTATTATCTATCGTCCACCTGGTCGTTACTGTGAGTTTCTCTGTGAATTTTCAGACCTTTTGTCTGACTTAGTGCTTAGCTCAGATAAGATAATTATAGTGGCCGATTTTAACATCCACACAGATGCTGAGAATGACAGCCTCAACACTGCATTTAATCTATTATTAGACTCTATTGGCTTTGCTCAAAAAGTAAATGAGTCCACCCACCACTTTAATCATATCTTAGATCTTGTTCTGACTTATGGTATGGAAATAGAAGACTTAACAGTATTCCCTGAAAACTCCCTTCTGTCTGATCATTTCTTAATAACATTTACATTTACTCTGATGGACTACCCAGCAGTGGGGAATAAGTTTCATTACACTAGAAGTCTTTCAGAAAGCGCTGTAACTAGGTTTAAGGATATGATTCCTTCTTTATGTTCTCTAATGCCATATACCAACACAGTGCAGAGTAGCTACCTAAACTCTGTAAGGGAGATAGAGTATCTCGTCAATAGTTTTACATCCTCATTGAAGACAACTTTGGATGCTGTAGCTCCTCTGAAAAAGAGAGCTTTAAATCAGAAGTGTCTGACTCCGTGGTATAACTCACAAACTCGTAGCTTAAAGCAGATAACCCGTAAGTTGGAGAGGAAATGGCGTCTCACTAATTTAGAAGATCTTCACTTAGCCTGGAAAAAGAGTCTGTTGCTCTATAAAAAAAGCCCTCCGTAAAGCTAGGACATCTTTCTACTCATCACTAATTGAAGAAAATAAGAACAACCCCAGGTTTCTTTTCAGCACTGTAGCCAGGCTGACAAAGAGTCAGAGCTCTATTGAGCTGAGTATTCCATTAACTTTAACTAGTAATGACTTCATGACTTTCTTTGCTAACAAAATTTTAACTATTAGAGAAAAAATTACTCATAACCATCCCAAAGACGTATCGTTATCTTTGGCTGCTTTCAGTGATGCCGGTATTTGGTTAGACTCTTTCTCTCCGATTGTTCTGTCTGAGTTATTTTCATTAGTTACTTCATCCAAACCATCAACATGTTTATTAGACCCCATTCCTACCAGGCTGCTCAAGGAAGCCCTACCATTATTTAATGCTTCGATCTTAATATGATCAATCTATCTTTGTTAGTTGGCTATGTACCACAGGCTTTTAAGGTGGCAGTAATTAAACCATTACTTAAAAAGCCATCACTTGACCCAGCTATCTTAGCTAATTATAGGCCAATCTCCAACCTTCCTTTTCTCTCAAAAATTCTTGAAAGGGTAGTTGTAAAACAGCTAACTGATCATCTGCAGAGGAATGGTCTATTTGAAGAGTTTCAGTCAGGTTTTAGAATTCATCATAGTACAGAAACAGCATTAGTGAAGGTTACAAATGATCTTCTTATGGCCTCGGACAGTGGACTCATCTCTGTGCTTGTTCTGTTAGACCTCAGTGCTGCTTTTGATACTGTTGACCATAAAATTTTATTACAGAGATTAGAGCATGCCATAGGTATTAAAGGCACTGCGCTGCGGTGGTTTGAATCATATTTGTCTAATAGATTACAGTTTGTTCATGTAAATGGGGAATCTTCTTCACAGACTAAAGTTAATTATGGAGTTCCACAAGGTTCTGTGCTAGGACCAATTTTATTCACTTTATACATGCTTCCCTTAGGCAGTATTATTAGACGGTATTGCTTAAATTTTCATTGTTACGCAGATGATACCCAGCTTTATCTATCCATGAAGCCAGAGGACACACACCAATTAGCTAAACTGCAGGATTGTCTTACAGACATAAAGACATGGATGACCTCTAATTTCCTGCTTTTAAACTCAGATAAAACTGAAGTTATTGTACTTGGCCCCACAAATCTTAGAAACATGGTGTCTAACCAGATCCTTACTCTGGATGGCATTACCCTGACCTCTAGTAATACTGTGAGAAATCTTGGAGTCATTTTTGATCAGGATATGTCATTCAAAGCGCATATTAAACAAATATGTAGGACTGCTTTTTTGCATTTACGCAATATCTCTAAAATCAGAAAGGTCTTGTCTCAGAGTGATGCTGAAAAACTAATTCATGCATTTATTTCCTCTAGGCTGGACTATTGTAATTCATTATTATCAGGTTGTCCTAAAAGTTCCCTAAAAAGCCTTCAGTTAATTCAAAATGCTGCAGCTAGAGTACTGACAGGGACTAGAAGGAGAGAGCATATCTCACCCATATTGGCCTCTCTTCATTGGCTTCCTGATAATTCTAGAATAGAATTTAAAATTCTTCTTCTTACTTATAAGGTTTTGAATAATCAGGTCCCATCTTATCTTAGGGACCTCGTAGTACCATATCACCCCAATAGAGCGCTTCGCTCTCAGACTGCAGGCTTACTTGTAGTTCCTAGGGTTTGTAAGAGTAGAATGGGAGGCAGAGCCTTCAGCTTTCAGGCTCCTCTCCTGTGGAACCAGCTCCCAATTCAGATCAGGGAGACAGACACCCTCTCTACTTTTAAGATTAGGCTTAAAACTTTCCTTTTTGCTAAAGCTTATAGTTAGGGCTGGATCAGGTGACCCTGAACCATCCCTTAGTTATGCTGCTATAGACGTAGACTGCTGGGGGGTTCCCATGATGCACTGTTTCTTTCTCTTTTTGCTCTGTATGCACCACTCTGCATTTAATCATTAGTGATCGATCTCTGCTCCCCTCCACAGCATGTCTTTTTCCTGGTTCTCTCCCTCAGCCCCAACCAGTCCCAGCAGAAGACTGCCCCTCCCTGAGCCTGGTTCTGCTGGAGGTTTCTTCCTGTTAAAAGGGAGTTTTTCCTTCCCACTGTAGCCAAGTGCTTGCTCACAGGGGGTCGTTTTGACCGTTGGGGTTTTACATAATTATTGTATGGCCTTGCCTTACAATATAAAGCGCCTTGGGGCAACTGTTTGTTGTGATTTGGCGCTATATAAAAAAATTGATTGATTGATTGATTGATCCCTTTCTACAGCACATTCAGCACAGCACAGCCACAGCACACTCAGCAAAACAACAACATGCTTAGGCCGAGGCTGTGGGTATGACCAGGCAGATTCAAATTGCCAGCCCTGTACATGTGTGGGTTATCTCTGTTTATTTAATCCCTTTCTTCAGCTACTTTATATTCTCAACTGTTAAGCACTTGACTGTCCTGTACAACCCAGTTTGCCTTCCTGTCTGAATACATTAATTTTATGTTTGTAAAATTGCAATGTAAAAACAGTGAAATACACCACTACCTCAATTCATTGATATTTACATTTGCTCTTACCTACCTTTTGTGTGTAACTGTGTTATAAATTTGATTGCACAAATCCACAATAGTGGCGAGCTGGCGCTCATGTATATGTATTCGTGCCTGTGTATAACTTCAGTCACAGACAAACTGGGGACAGCTTGGTATGCTTATGAATTTTGGGTCAGGGATGAACGGCACCAAAACGGAACATTAATAGGACTAATATTTTGGGAGAAACTACGGATAGTAGCTAACAACAATGAATGTTGATAAATACATTCTGGACTACATGTCATTCTGGCAATGGCCTGTAAATCATCTATATATTAAATGGGTGCATGCATGATTTTATTTAGTAAGTTAAATTTAAGTACATAATATAATTGTTAATATGTTAAAAATACATAGATGACAGAAGAAAGGGAAAACACTTATTTCCATTGTGGTCCATTTAAAAATCAAATGACAAAATTGAAGTAATAATAAAATAGAACAATAATAACGATCCTGATAATAATTATAACAGTAATAATAATAATAATAATAATAATAATAATAATAATAATAATAATAATAATAATAGTGGGTATCTGAAAACAAGAACCTAAACAATATATAAATACATACAGTAAATTAGCATAAAAAAATATGTAATTAACAGGAAATAAAAGGGTTGAATTATTCTCCTAAAAACTGTGGAGGTCTAAGGTTCTAAAAACATTCTGGACTCACACGCCATTCCAACTCATTCTAGAAACTTTGCATAATTTATTACCACCCTTGAAAAATGTCAGCTACCTATTTCATAAATACTACCCAATCTAGAGCCCATGGATCCCCACGGGCAACATGCTATACATACACACACACACACACACACATATATATATATATGTGTGTGTGTGTGTGTGTATATATATATATATATATGTGTGTGTGTGTGTGTGTGCAAAAATATTACCAGTGTGCGCAACAAAAACATGTTTTGTCATGTGTATTTTTCATGCATTAAATTAATGTGTGCAACATTTTTGACATGCTACTACTAAAGGAAGTATTGAAGAACAAGCACCTCTGATTGTATATTCAGGTCGTTTTCCACTCAGTGGCAGCAGGAAGCCAATCTACACTGTAACTGCATGGTTATTAATTTCATCAAGATTGTGTTGAGTTCATGGTAAAAACAAGGTTTCACACTGATTTAAAAGCTCCAAATAGCATGCATATTTACCAACCCAACATGAGTGCTGAATCAAAAGTAAACTAGCAAGGAGTTTCTAACAGGGCATATCTGTGCAGAAGCCCAAAAAGTCTTCATTATTAACAGAATAATTTAAATTTACTTCCTACTCTGTGCTGGTTACAGCGCAAGGCTTGGATTGCAAAAATGTAAATGAGTGGGTGAATTCAGCTTGTGTCGACATTAACTCCAAATGGTATCACCAAATTAAAAAGACAGCATAATGAGGATGAACTGATTAATTTATTGTGGGAAAATGATGAGCCAGATAAATCTGAAAAATAACATTGTTTGGACTATGTAATATCCCATTCTGCTCTGCTCCTCAAGTGAGCCAGCATCAGTTAATGAGCAGAGCTAAACTTGAAACATATTGCCCATTATGTGGGCAAATTCACTACAATATATCCAATTAAATGAGAAAGTAAAACTGAAATTAAAGAGTGGATAGAATGTGGATGGGGCCAAAATGTTTCACTTTTTTTTTTTGTTTGTTTGCTACTAGAAATAACATAAAACATTATTTCAAATTTTTTAGTGACCTTTGAAACACTGAACATTGTTCTAGAGTCTGCATGAAAAGGAAGCTAAATATCACAATGCAAGTACGACAACAACTAATACACAACAGATTGTGGAAATAATACTGAATTAAAGACTAGATAGAATGTATGGCTGGGGATGTGCATTGAGCAGGTTTGTGGCCGTGTGTGTAGTGACTTGACAGTAGACATTTATTGCCCCAAGTGAAGAGTTTACGTATTTTGGGGTCATTCCAAAGTGGGGGTATGATGGAGCATGAGATTGATAGACAGATCATTGCTGCACCTGAGGTGCCGTGAATGTTGTACTTTTTGTTCTTTGTGGTGAAGAATGTGCTGAGGCAGAAGCTAAGACACTCAGTTAACCATCTGATTTACACTTCTACACAGTAAAAGCTCAATGTTAGTTTTGCACTGGTGAATTTACTGTGTATTGTTACCTGTGGTCATGAGCTCCAGGTAGTGACCAAAAGAACAACACTGCAGACAGTAGCAACAGACATGACATTCCTCTGTAGTGTGTCTGGGCTTGCACTCAGAGACAGGGTGAGAAATTTTTTATATTCGGGACGGCCTGAGTAAAACTGCTGCACTCTTCCATAGAAAGGAGCCAGGTGAGGTGGTCTGGGTATGTGGTGATGATGTGCTCTGGTCATCTTCATATGGAGGTCTTCCAGGCACGTCCACTTGGTAGGAGGCCCTGCGGAAGAACAACAAACTATAAGGATTATATCTCTCAGCTGGCTTGAGAACAGCTCAGTATCCCCCAGGAAGAGTGAGAGGGCTTTGTAGATGGTAGCAGTGTGTGGGATGCGCTGCTTAGTATGCTGCCAATACAATGTGGACCTAGATAATCCATCCATTTACTAGACCCGCTTATTACAATCAAGGGTCATGGGGGGGTGGCTGGAGCCTATGCCAGCAGTCATAGGACATGAGGCAGGGTGAAAAGTGGACAGGACAGCATTCTGTCATAGGGCCATCTGTAGACAGAAAAACACATTCAAACTTGCACGCCCTCCTATGGCCAATTTTGTTTCCAATTCACCTAACCTGCATACCTTTAGATGTGGGAGGGCCCCACGCAGACAAGCGGAGAACATGCAAACGCCACACAGACGTTGGGGGGGAGCAATCCTACTCCCACCTTCTTGCAGTGAGGCACCAGTGATAACCACTAATTGCCATGCCACTTGGACCTGGATAAGCACCAGAAAATGAATGTCTGGCTGTGGATGAAACCTCAGTACTGCAACTGATTGACAGTTAAATTGAAAGACTCTTTATGTAGTTAATTGACAGATTGCAACTGACGTTAACTGCATAATATCACCTATTGTACAGGATGGAGCAGAGGGACATAGCAGAATATAAACCTTATTTTCACAGATCGGGCAACTTGCTTCTGACAGATTGTTTGTTGCTGTGACGCCACTCTGAACTTCACACAATTGTATACGCTTCTTTTATTTCTGTTTAGCACTCTTCTGGTTATTAATTGTATCTTCTCTGAATGTTATTTAACAACAGTCCTGTTGTGAATCGCTAGCAGTTAGCATTCGCTAGTGGTTAGCTTTTGCTAGCTAGGTCAACCCCTCCCCTCTCCGTTGTCACTTTTTATAGCTGTTTCTTTTTACCCGTTTAATACTTCTGTTCATTTTTCAGCTGAACTGCTGTGAATTTTAAGTAATTATTTTACCTCTGTGTAAAATCTTAGGAGCGGCTAGCATTTTCGCTAGCGGTTAGCTTGCGTTAGCTATTTCGGACCCCCGTCATCATTTTTTCATTTCATTTTTTTACACCCCTGTTAGTTAATTAACTGTTTAGTGTATTTTATTGTTGCTGCTTTTTTTACCTGTTTAATAATTCTATTAGTTTTTCAGTGTAACTGCTGTGAATTTTAATAAATTTATTTGCGTCTGTGTGAGCCTTAGGAGTGGTTAGCTTATCCATTATTGGTTAGCTCGTGTTTGCTTGGCTACATTCTCGAATTTCTTAGTGCACAAAGTACACTATTAATTCTACTTTACACCCTCCGTAAATCCTGCGTGATATTGGAAGATAGGGTGGCACTCTTAGAGATCCGTGTCCATAAGTTAGAGCAGCTTCTTAGCTCAGTGGAGTTAGATGTTACTGGCACTCCAGATGAGGTTTGTGTTGGGCCAGCTAGTGAGCCCATTAGCATCAGCTTAGAAATGCCGGCTGTGGAGGACGGCTTTTGGACTGTGGCTAGGAGGAGGAAGCCCCGTAGGGCTTGGTGCCCGGTTGTGGCACCCCAATCACACTCGCCACTGTGAACTGTGAATTGGTTCTCCCCCTTGGATTTGCCAAATGTGAATTCTCTGAGCCCACAAGTGACTTCCACTCCTGTCTCCAGGCCGAAACACCGGACTTTAGTGATAGGGGATTCTATCACCCACAAAGTCAGGTTACACACACCGGCTGATGTTAAATGTATTCCTGGGGCCAGAGCTCCCGAAACTGCATCTCATCTTAGGGTGCTGATGCTGCAGAAGGGAAGACAGACGAAGGAACATGACATGAGATATAGTTACATAGTTATTCACGTTGGCACCGATGATATCAGGATGAAGCACTCAGAGGTCACAAAAATGGACATAGAGAGGACTTGTGACCTTGCCAGAAAGATGTGTCGTCATCGATTAATAGTCTCTGGTCCCCTCCCCTCCCGGGGTACTGATGAGGCGTTTAGCAGGCTGACATCATTAAATAGGTGGCTGGCCCAGTTTTGTAGACAGCAAGGCTTTAGCCTTCGTTCTGGGGCCGCCGTGACTTGCTGATGCTGGATGGCCTCCACCTTACTGGGGAAGGTGCCGCCATCTTGTCTGCGAACATAGATAGAGCTCTACAGGGAGGGTAACATTAGGAATCTACAGCAGGCCACGGAGCAGGTGATTAGAGACCCTGCAAGGCTTATGACAAATGTGGGTGTGGAATCCATTAGCTTAGCGGGGAAATTAGTGCAGAAAATCCACTATGGTAATAGTGCAGTTTATTTGCCAGGGAGGGAATTTCAACAAGTTGAGACTGTGGCCTGCTTCCGTACTCGTGTCCATAAAAATCATAGAGGGATATGCTTTCCAAACTTAGTACCCATTACTATATTGGATGATGTTGAAATTGAGGATGGCCCAGTGGTTGTTCCAGCAATAGCAAAGATTTCGTGTCTGCTACCTACAACGTGCGTGGAATGTCTTAAACCTAAACCTACTTCTAGGCATCTTATATATGCTACTCTGGAACCACCCCTAAACCCAAACAGTTCAACTGCCAATCCCACTGAGGTCCTTAGACTGGGTCTCATTAACATAAGATCACTGTCCTCAAAATCATTGTTGATCAATGATCTAATTATTGATCATCACTTAGATATGATTGGGCTATGTGAAACGTGGCTTAAACCTACAGCTGTCCTCCCTTTAAATGAGGCCTGCCCACCAGCATATACATTTAGTCACGTCCCTCGTGATGCGATGCAACGCAGGGGTGTTGTTCTTATTTATAAATCTAGGTTTAGCTTATTAGCTGTTGGGGGTTACAAATATCACTCGTTTGAGCATCTGATTCTCCGCTCTGCTCAGGATATTACACATTGCCAAGGTCAGAAGAATAAAAGTCAGTCGTATTACTTTGTGACTGTATATAGGCCTCCTGGCCCTATTCTGAATTCTTAGATGAATTTGGTGCGTTCATCTCTAACTTGTCAACTAGTGTAGATAACATTCTGATCATTGGTGACTTTAACATTCATATAAATAAGCCTTATGAACCCCTCTGCAAATCATTTATGGAAATTGTGGATGCATTAGGATTTCGGCAATGCATTCGGGATTTGACGCACATTAGTGGAAATACCCTGGATCTGGTTCTTGCACGTGGTATTGCTGTCACAAATAGTGACATCATGCCTCTTACATCATTGGTTTCTGATCACTCACTTATTAAGTTTACAGTTTCGCTGCCGTGTTTAGTGGAACAACAACCTTATATATCACTACGGTGATGCATCAACTCCTCAACTAAGACTGAACTCGAAGCTAGACTGCCTGATGTCTTAGCTTCACATTTGACAAATTCCCAGTCAGTAGACAGACTTGTGGATAGTTTAAGCTCAGTGCTCAAAACTACACCCGACATGATTGCACCACCTGTGTTAAAAATCACAGTCACCTTGGTTCAATGATTATCTGCGTGACCTCAAGCATAAAGCAAGAGGTCTAGAACTGAAATGGCATTGTTCAAAATTAGAAGAATTTCACCTTGCGTGGCGTGATGCTATAAGCACTATAAGCATGCATTATTCGCTACAAAGCAGACTTACTACTCTGATTTGATCAACAAAAACAAGCATAACTCAAAGTTCTTGTTCGACACGGTGGCAACACTTAGTCATGGACAACCACCTGTAGTTCGCTCTCCTTTTACAGCACAAGATTTCCTGGATTACTTTGGGAAGAAAATAGAAGACATCAGGTTAAACATATCCTGGCATGCCTTAACCCAGCCACTACACCCTGCTATTGAGGTGGGCGCCACTACTGAGGTATTACCTAGATTTACAGAATTTGATAGTATCTCACTAGGCATGCTGACAAAACTCGTAATGTCAACAAAAAGCACAACCTGTTTATTTGATCCTATACCAACAAAACTGTTTAAGGACCTGTGGCCCACTCTTGGGCCGACTGTGCTGGAAATTATTAATCTTTCTTTAACTTCTGGATCTGTTAATAAATGTTTCAAATCTGCAATGATTAAACCATTACTTAAGAAACCTAATCTTGACCTTGGTGTATTGACAAACTATCGGCCGATATCAAATCTATCATTTTTTCTCTAAAATTCTGGAAAAAGTGGTGTCACTGCAACTCATAGACTATTTTACTGATAATAATCTCTCTGAGCCACTGCAGTCTGCTTTTAGAAAATATCATTCCACAGAGATGGCTCTCACTAAAGTGGTGAATGATCTTCTGCTTACAGTGGATTCAGACACCACTACGGTTCTGTTGCTGTTAGATGTCAGTGCTGCATTTGATACAGTGGATCATCATATTCTACTTGATAGGCTGGAAAATCATTTTGGGATTACTGGGAGTGCCCTTGCATGTCTGACGTCATACTTGACCAGTCGTTCTCACTGTGTTTTGTACAGTAACACTACCTCTAACCTTAGTGACATGACATTTGCGGTTCCACAGGTGTCTGTCTTAGGCCCCCTGCTTTTCTCCCTTTATATAGCACCCCTTGGGCACATATTGCGGCGTTTTGGGATTACCTTTCACTGCTATGCAGATGATACTCAGTTATACATGCCGATAACTGCTGGTAATCTCGTTCACATAAAATCCTTAGAAGATTGCATTGCAGCAGTGAGACGTTGGATGTCTAGAAACTTCCTACTTTTAAACTCTCATAAGACTGAAATGATGGTTCTTGGTCCAGTGAGATATCGGCATCAATTTGACCAGTTAACGCTTAGCCTCGGCTTGTGTGTCATACATCACACTGATAAAGTGAGGAACCTTGGGGTAATTTTTGATCCTTCGTTGTCCTTTAGCCTCCACATTAGAAATATTACTAGGACTGCTTTCTTCCACCTGTGAAATATAGCGAAGATTCGTCCCATCCTGTCTATGGCTGATGCTGAAATCCTGATTCATGCATTTGTTTCTTCTAGATTTGACTACTGCAATGTTCTATTTTCTGGTTTACCACAGTCCAGCATCAGGGGTCTCAAATTGGTTCAAAATGCTGATGCCAGACGTTTGACAGGAAGCAGAAAGTTTGACCACACAACACCGATTTTGGTGTCTCTTCACTGTCAAATTTGTGCTAAATCCCCTGCAGCCGGACTTTTGACACGAAGCAGAAAGTTCAACCACATTACACCCATTTTGGCATCCCTTCACTGGCTTCCTGTCCCAGTGAGATCAGATTTTAAGGTTCTGCTACTAACCTATAAAACTATTCATGGACTGGCACCTCCCTACCTAGCTGACCTAATTAAACCTTATGTACCGGCCCAGGCTTTACGTTCTCAGGGTGCAGGACTACTTTGAGTCCCTATGGTGAACAAGAAGTCTGCGGGTCACAGAGCTTTCTCTTATCGTGCCCCTGTTCTGTGGAATGATCTCCCTGCATCAATAAAACAGTCAGATTCTGTGGAGATTTTCAAGTCCTGAGTTAAGACGCACTTTTCCTTTTCATATGGCTAGCATACTGGTACAGTTTTGTTTTACGATTTTTACTCTTTAAATTCATTTATTAGTAATTGGAGCGGGCTGCAGTCTCAACTTTACCTAAATTCTGTGTCTTTTAGTGAAGCTTAGGGCTAGTGGCCGGCGATCACTTTAGTATTTCTCTGTTTTTCTTGTTGATTAATGCTGGCAAATTATACAGTATTTTTTTGTCTCTCAGTTTAAGGTGCAGCTCCATCCAGAGATGGGAGTTGTATTCATGTTGGCGATCCTCCTGTCCTGTGCGCTAATAGCATTTCTTGTATATTCGTCCGTGAATTGTTCTGTGAATTGTTCTGTAATTTATGTTTGTAGCATGGCCCAAGCAGAGGGTCACCCCTTTGAGTCTGGTCTGCTTGAGGTTTCTTCCTCAGAGGGAGTTTTTCCTTACCACTGTTGCTCTGGGGGTTGGTAAGGTTAGACCTTACCTGTGTGAAGCGCTTTGAGGAAACTGTATTGTGATTTGACGCTATATAAATGAAAATAAATTGAAATTGAAAAAATAAAAAAAATAGTAAGAATAAAATATACACTACAGCACTGCATTCATAGAGCACAAACCTCCATCAAGGATAGGTTCTAATTCCACAAATGTTTACCTTGGAAAAATATTCCAAGGTCAAAGTCCTGTTAGAAGTGACATTTCAGAAGATAAATTAGAAGATGATCACATGTCAGCAGTATGTATTTAGTTCATGCACTTGAATCAAATATATGTTTGTGGTGTTGTCAGGGTTTTTCAGCTTTTTCAGTTTCTGAATTCTTAAGATAATTTTCACAAATCATCGGTTATCTCTGCTATGCACAATATGTCATTGCTTTTAGTACTTGGTTTCTGACTGATAATTTGGAAGATAGACAAACAGTGGTAAAATTGGAACCTCCATCTATTTTTGGAGGTGTAGGTAAATCCATAACAGAAACATGAGAGTGACTGAGGCACTTTTGATTGAGATATAATGCAAAATGTACACTCTATCAATATTAAATTCAAATGTCCGCAAAATCCACAATCTGGATTAAATATGGATTAACCTTTGTCAGGCGATAGTGAGTACCTCTGCACCTCACTTTCAAATATGAGGGTGATTGGGGCATGTTTGATTAAGATATGAATGGGGCTTAAACAGGGTTTTCAATGTTAAATTTAAATGGCCACAAAACCTGTAATCCAGATAAAATCTGGATCAAAGTTAGTCGCTTCATAAAGGATACCATCCTACATGATGTTCTCAAAAATGAAAATTGGTCTTTTTTTGACACAGTTATAGTTTTTTGAAAATTCATTCAATGATAAAGATAGGGATTTTTTCAAAAATTTTTCCTGACTTTGACCTTTGACCCATGACCTTGAAAATTGAATCAGTTCTTGCCTATCAGGATATGAATCTTCAGTAAAAAGTTCATAATGATATATGAAAAATTGTGGGCTCCAGGCTGTTCACAAACAGACAAACAAACCTGAGTGACAACATAGGTTAAATGAGAGTCTTCAAGGAATAAAAACAGTGGCGTAATGTTATCCATTTCCATTCCTTGTTCTCCAAGGACATATTTCATTGTAAAGGGTGTATCTCACTCCAGTCAACGCTATTGTTTAAAAAATTATATACCAGATTATAACTCATTTCTTCCAAGTCTTTAACTTGTGTGGGCCCTGATATAATTCAATTCAATTCAATTCAATTCAATTTTTTTTTTATATAGCGCCAAATCACAACAAACAGCCGCCCCAAAACACACCCAAAACTAAAATAACCCGAGTGCATCTGAAAAATGCACAACAGATTCACAGCCATTTTTATCCATAATCATTATATAATGTATGCAACAGACCTTTAGCTGCCTGAAAGTCACTCCACCAGTTTCCAAGTGCAGTCCATGTCATGCTTTCTCCAGTACACATACTGAATCCGAGGTGCTTTTTTGTATACAAATGTAATATGTCTTTAATTTGGCTTTCAAGTCAAATTCTTGCATTCAACATAGGTGCTGGTCATATAATTAGAATATCATGAAAAAGTTGATTCATTTCATTAATTCCATTCAAAAAGTGAAACTTGTATATTATATTCATTCATTACACACAGACTGATATATTTCAAATGTTTATTTATTTTAATTTTGATGACTATAACTGACAACTAATGAAAATCACAAATTCAATATCTCAGAAAATTAGAATATTACATAAGACCAATACAAAAAAAAAAAAAAGATTTTTAGAAATGTTGGCCAACTGAAAAGTATGAGCATGTACAGCACTCAATACACAGTTGGGGCTCCTTTTTCCTGAATTACTGTAGCAATGTGGTGTGGCATGGAGTCCATCAGTCTGTGGCACTGCTCAGGTGGTATCAGAGCCCAGGTTGCTCTGATAGTGGCCTTCAGCTCTTCTGCATTGTTGGGTCTGGCATGTTGCATCTTCCTCTTCACAATACACCATAGATTTTCTATGGGGTTAAGGTCAGGTGAGTTTGCTGGCCAACTAAGAACAGGGATACCACGGTCCATAATCCAGGTTCTGGTAGCTTTGGCACTGTGTGCAGGTTCCAAGTCCTGTTGGAAAATTAAATCTGCATCTCTATAAAGTTGGTCAGCAGCAGGAAGCATGAAGTGCTCTACAACTTCCTGGTAGATGGCTGCGTTGATCTTGGACCTCAGAAAACACAGTGGACCAACACCAGCAGATGACATGGCACCCCAAACCATCACTGACTGTGGAAACTTTACACTGGACCTCAAGCAAAGTGGATTCTGTGCCTCTTCTCTCTTCCCCCAGACTCTAGGAACTTGATTTCCAAAGGAAATTTACTTTGATCAGAGAACATAACTTTGGACCACTCAGCAGCAGTTCAGTCCTTTTTGTCTTTAGTCCAGGCAAGATGTCAAGTCAGCAGTCTTCCCCATGATTGTGTAGCCTACACAACTAGACTGAGAGACCAGTTAAAGACCTTTGCAAGTGTTTTGAGTTAATTAGCTGATTAGAATGTGTCTTCAATATTGAACCTTTTCACAATATTCAAATTTTCTGAGATACTGAATTTGGGATTTTCATTAGTTGTCAGTTATAATCATCAAAATTAAAAGAAATGAACACTTGAAATACATCAGTCTGTGTTGAATGAATGTATACATTGTACAAGTTTCACTTTTTGAATGGAATTACTGAAATAAATCAACTTGATTGATCAACTTGATGATATTCTAATTATATGAGCAGCACCTGTATGTCTGGTTCTGCATCTTTGGAACCTGTAGTGTATTCAGAATGGTTTGCAAACCCGGTTCCACAGTTTTTTGTATTTTTGTCTCTTAACATTTGTAATTTACTTCCACAGTGTCTTAGCATACAAATGTAACAAACAGTTCAGGCTCATGCACACAGAGGCAAGTCTTTTTAAAAGATACACAAAGACCAGTCTCCTATCCCCTACAGCAATTAGCTATGACAGGTCAATTAACAGTCTTATTTATGGGCAGGGGATGCCTGCTAGTTGTGTTGTAATGATTCCAGATACTCTGTGTAAATGCATGCGGGAAACTGAATCTATGATGAATGTGGGCAAAGGCCGTAGCTGGGGGCAGCATTTGCTCTTCATTAACCATGCCTCTACAACATCATGTTTCATTCTTCACAAAGATAAAATTAAGTCTGAAAGATGTAGTACACTGTGCTCTATGATATTGATCAATACTGTACTGATGCTGTCACATTTGCATGTTAACTAGTTTCTGAGGCAAAGGTTTACAACACACACACACACGCACACACACACACACACACACACACACATATGTACGTGCGGTGATGTCAGAGAAATGTTATCACCACTATGTTAACCCAGCTAACACAGAACATTTTGGTAATGCTATATATTGGTTATATGTAGGTTTTGAAAACATTTTCATACTGTTATTACTTCCTTTAATATATTGAGAAGTCATGTTTATAGTTGAGGGAAATTTGACAAATATGTTAATTTTAGTCTCACTGTCTCCAAATTTCTTTCAATGACTAGATTATGAATTTAGGTAACATTATGAGCTGGGAATGTTTGGATGAAGCATATCTTTAGGTGACTTTATGTAATATTTCCAGAATGTTCTGGAAACCAAAAATAAACTTTCCCACTACGCTAGGTTTAACATACACTGAATGTCAGTTCTGAGGCTGTTCTGTTATTCATTCATAAACTTAAGAATATTCATGTTCTGAGTTTATAAAAAAAAAACTTGTTCTGTAAAATAGTTCCTTTACTATTGTGATCAAAACACTGACTCGCAATTCTGAGGCTGTTCTGTTATTCATTCATAAACTTAACAATATTCATGTTCTGAGTTTAGAAAAAAAAACTTATTCTGTAAAATAGTTCCTTTACTATTGTGATCAAAACACTGACTCGCAATTCTGAGGCTGTTCTGTAAATATTCAGTCATACACTTGAGAATATTCATGTTCTGAGTTCATAAAAAAAAAACTTGTTCTGCAAATAGTTCTCTTACTTTTGTGATCAAAACCATTGATTTGAATCTCAATTTTGAGGCTGTTCTGTAAATAGTTTTCAAATCAACAATAAATATAGCAACTTCTGATCAATCCATATTAATTTCAGACTTAAAATAATGTACTGATTTAAGCCCCAGCCATTTTGGGTCAAACCACGCCCACTTCAAGGTTAGGCCCGCCCACTATGAGTAAAGATACGGATACAGATAATATAGATGGTTGAACAGATACCGATAGTGGTGTACTCGCTCATCCCCAGTTATTGTCAAAGGTTTTGGGAACCAAAAAGAACTCTCCTTAAAAACATTCCCAGAATGTTTGGTTTAATTTTCTCAAAATGTTTGTGGTAATGTTTGCTCTGGGGACCCAAAACAACAACAACAAAAAAGTTTCCTCTCAAACATTCCGAGAACTTTACAGCTAATGATTTGATAACATTTGACAAATGGTCTTCTAACATTCTTAATACATTTCCTATAATGTTTTGGGAACTTTATTTTGTTAGCTGGATAGGTAATTTGTTTTTGTATAATGTTCTGGGGAAGTTTGGGCAGTTTCTGTTGTCATTATGTTTTAAAAAGAGTAAATACTACGCAACCCGGGAGAGGTCACTTAAAGTGATATTTTTTTCTGACCATGATAATTTGTGCACATGTTTTCCCTTAATCAAGCCCTCAAATTAATAAAACATGCGCACGTTTTCCTGGCCGTGATAATTCGTGCGGACGTTTTAATGGCCGTGATCATTCGTGTGCACATTTTTCCTTTAATCGAGCCCTCGAATTAATAAAACGTGCACACGTTTTATTTTAATCGAGCCCTCAAACTAATAAAATGTGCGCACATTTTCTTTTAATTGAGACCTCCAATTAATAAAACGTGTGCACGTTTTCCTTTTGTTCAAAATGAAATTCATAATATGACCTAAATTGTCATCCTCATGACAGGGAGACGATCACCCTCAGCATCCTTTTTAATGTGCTTAAACTCCGGATGATGCCATGCTGGGCAGCTGGAGTTCTCTGTATGTCCTTGTGCGCCAAAACCATGATGATACACTCTGACCAGATCCATTTCTAATGGGGAAATGTATTACACTGTCTGCTGGTTTGTTGGCTAATAGCCAACATTTATGTGTCAAGACAATATTGAATGCACGTTTGTGCACATGTGCACAATATAACAAATCGTGTGCACAATAAAATAAAATGTGCGCACAATATAACAAAACGTGTGCACAATATAACAAAACGTGTATACAATATAATAAAATGTGCGCACAATATAACAAAACGTGCGCACAATATAATAAAACGTGCGCACGTTCTCTCCACATGCAAAACATTTTGCAATGACACTTCCAGGGCTCCGTAAAATACAGCTGTTTGACAATAAATGGCTTCATCCAACCACTAACCATGAGTGAAAAAAAAAAAAACTTTTTTGTGATATTATTCATATTCTCTGAAAAATGTCCAAAAAAAAAAAAAAGAAAGAAAATTCTGCCAGGGTATGTAAACCTTTGAGCACAACTGTATATATGCATGCAGGGGAGGTGGCCAAATGGTTAATGCACTTGGCTTCAGTGTGGAAGGTTCCAGGTTCAAACCTCACCCCTGCCACGTCTCCATGTAATGTGGAGTTGTGTCAGGAAGGGCATCTGGTATAAAACTTGTGCCAAATCATCATGCAGACCCACCTTGGATCTGCTGTGGTGACCCCCAATGAAAACAAGGGAGCAGCTGAAGGGACTTACTTTACCTTTATATAGTCCAAGCAAAAACGTTCTGGAAATGTTTGGCCTAAACGTTTTCAAAACATTTGTGTGAGTGTTACTATCAAACATTCTGGGAACCAAACAGAAACATTCAGAGAACTTTGCAGTTAACATTCTGATAACTTTTGACAAATGTTCTTATAACATTTTGGGAACTTTATTTTGTTAACTGGGAACCCAGATCAAATTAAATACAAAATAAATCAAGTTATGAGCTGTGCTGCCTCATTAAAAAAAATCACCAGAGAACTGGACAGAGACATAGGCTGTGTATTTCATTACAGTTTTTGTAATTTATGTGTGCTGCCTCATTAAAAAAAAAAAAAAAAAAGCTAGAGAACTGGACAGAGACATAAGCCATGTATTGCATGTGGAAAAAAGTAACTAGCTGTTTAAAATGTATTTATCCAAAGTCAGGTGTGTCAGTTTATTCACTTCACTGGGAAGAGTATAGACTTTGTACAGTCAAAATATAGATGAACAAGTACATTGCCTGCGGAGATCCACAAGATCTAGATTGGGTAGTGTTTATAAGGGTCCCTTCACACATAACATGACTTTGGGCGAAAGACGCAGAAACCAGAAGAAAATCTGCGAACAAAAAACAAAATGGGGAACCGCAAAACATTCCACCTGCTGTCAGGAGGGACACACGGTGGGACAGGTGTGCACGATACTGCAGAGATGGTTTCGTGCACGCACATGTTTGCGCGCATGAACACAGTGCGAACACGTGGAAAGTCGCACACACAGCAGCGGAGTAAAAAAAATTAAAAAACACCACAATGTATAATAAAGAGTGGACTTAACCGCCGCCTAGACGTACACCAGGAAATAAGGAAATGATGTGGATTACTGTTCTCTCTTTTATGTTTTACCCAACGCGCTCCTCTCATGAAGACATCAGCCGGGCTCTCCTCTCATGAAGAGCCGGCTCTTGTGTCATGAACACATCAGCTGGCATGGTGTGTCCAGCACACAGCGATCTGCTGGTGACAGCACTGCAATTATGATATGTGCTTAACTATTACAATGTGGGGAAATCCTGCAGATACACATGCCTCATGGGGGCATCCCTTGAGGTGATTTTCTGCATGGCATGATTTTTACCAGCATTGCGGTGCACTGACACAGTGGTCAGCTGACAGGCGATATGTGTTTTGATTTATTTCAATCAAATCAAATCAAATCAATTTTATTTATATAGCGCCAAATCACAACAAACAGTTGCCCCAAGGCGCTTTATATTGTAAGGCAAAGCCATACAATAATTACGAAAAAACCCCAACGGTCAAAACGACCCATGTGAGCAAGCACTTGGTGACAGTGGGAAGGAAAAACTCCCTTTTAACAGGAAGAAACCTCCAGCAGAACCAGGCTCAGGGAGGGGCAGTCTTCTGCTGGGACTGGTTGGGGCTGAGGGGAGAGAACCAGGAAAAAGACATTCTGTGGAGGGGAGCAGAGATCAATCACTAATGATTAAATGCAGAGTGGTGCATACAAAGCAAAAAGAGAAAGAAAAACTCAGTGCATCATGGGAACCCCCCAGCAGTCTAAGTCTTAAGCAGCATAACTAAGGGATGGTTCAGGGTCACCTGATCCAGCCCTAACTATAAGCTTTAGCAAAAAGGAAAGTTTTAAGCCTAATCTTAAAAGTAGAGAGGGTGTCTGTCTCCCTGATCCAAATTGGGAGCTGGTTCCACAGGAGAGGAGCCTGAAAGCTGAAGGCTCTGCCTCCTATTCTACTCTTAAAAACCCTAGGAACTACAAGTAAGCCTGCAGTCTGAGAGCAAAGCGCTCTATTGGGGTGATATGGTACTATGAGGTCCCTAAGATAAGATGGGACCTGATTATTCAAAACCTTATAAGTAAGAAGAAGAATTTTAAATTCTATTCTAGAATTAACAGGAAGCCAATGAAGAGAGGCCAATATGGGTGAAGTATGCTCTCTCCTTCTAGTCCCCGTCAGTACCCTAGCTGCAGCATTTTGAATTAACTGAAGGCTTTTCAGGGAACTTTTAGGACAACCTGATAATAATGAATTACAATAGTCCAGCCTAGAGGAAATAAATGCATGAATTAGTTTTTCAGCATCACTCTGAGACAAGACCTTTCTAATTTTAGAGATATTGCGCAATGCAAAAAAGCAGTCCTACATATTTGCTTAATATGCGCATTGAAGGACATATCCTGATCAAAAATGACTCCAAGAGTTCTCACAGTATTACTAGAGGTCAGGGTAATGCCATCCAGAGTAAGGATCTGGTTAGACACCATGTTTCTAAGATTTGTTGGACCAAGTACAATAACTTCAGTTTTATCTGAGTTTAAAAGCAGGAAATTAGAGGGCATCCATGTCTTTATGTCTGTAAGACAATCCTGCAGTTTAGCTAATTGGTGTGTGTCCCCTGGCTTCATGGATAGATAAAGCTGGGTATCATCTGCGTAACAATGAAAATTTAAGCAATGCTGTCTAATAATGCTGCGTAAGGGAAGCATGTATAAAGTGAATAAAATTGGTCCTAGCACAGAACCTTGTGGAACTCCATAATTAACCTTAGTCTGTGAAGAAGATTCCCCATTTACATGAACAAATTGTAATCTATTAGATGAATATGATTCAAACCACCGTAGCGCAGTGCCTTTAATACCTATGGCATGCTCTAATCTAGCGCCTTGGGGCATCTGTTTGTTGTGGTTTGGCGCTATATAAATAAAATTGAATTAAATTGAATTGTGTGTCTGTGAGTGAGTGCCATGTGACACTCTCTGTGCTCTAGGATTGGCAGCGAATGAAAGATCATCAACAACAGGGATTGAAACAAGAGGTGACACTCTGAAGTTTCACAAAATCATCAAATGAAATCTCTGTGAAATTGTTTCACTGATTTATTTATAGAAGCATTACCAAAAGCAGAGTTGCATGTATGAACACATCCATCGATGCCAGAGGGTTAAAAGCAATCACATTTGCCAATCTGATTGGTGTGGTTAAGCCCATGAATAATGGTGATTAAATCCACTCTCTTTTGCCTATGAATACCAACATGGGGTCAGACACACGCCAAATGCATTTAAGCTACATGCTGTGCCAAGATGAGGTCATGTCTGCTTCATGCATACAATCATGCAGTTTTGTGAGTAGTTAGCGTACAGTGTGAGAGCTACACTGCCTGTGATTCCAAAACATACTTAGTTAGCCAAATAGTTAACACATTGTGAATACAAAGTCAAAGGGCAGTGCAGACAAGGTACAAAAATCCAGTGTTTGTGCATGTGTGTTGTTTGGAATATAGAGGAGGCTGAGTCATCAGGATCCAGAACTGAAAAAAGATCAAACAAAAGCTATTTTTATAACTTATCTTTAAGTGTTAATCCAAAGAGAGACGGGACAGGAGAAAAATATGCATGACTGCAAGAGTTCTATAGGTTTGCCCCCAGGCTCAAATATTCCACTATATGCAGCAGTGCACTTTGTTATTCATCTCTAGAGACAGTGATGCTTCATACGAGTGAGAAGGTTGCATGAAAGTGAGTGAATCCAGCAAGACTTAAATGAAGAGATACTGAAAATGGCATGGAAGGATGTGAAAGAAGAAGCAAAGACAAAGAGGAAAAAATAAAAAGTGTAGTAACAAGAACAGTGCACACAGCAAATATCTGCGTTTTTTTTTTTTCCCATGAAGTGGCCACTCCATTAGAAGACAGAAACAATGGGACAAAGCCGAAGAGGTCAGGAAGAAAACCAGAGAGACAGAAATGTGATTTGGCGCATTATACTGGTGGTTGGCTCTCACTGCGGTATTGTATCACTTTCTGTTCCGGAGCACAGCAGTGTTTTTCTGTACCTGTTAGCTGTTTAATCTGCGCAGTTAGATTGATCTAGTTATCTAGATTACGATTTGTTTCCCAGTGTAATCTTTACGTGCCTTAACTAAAGCACTCCTTCTGCTGAATCACCTCTAAATTATTTACACATTATTCACTTTGCGTGTTTTTAGGAATCCGCTAGCTTAGCGTAGCTACTAGCTCTTAGCCGATTTAGCATGGTGGCTTCTCCTGTCTCTCCCGCACTTTTCTGCTCTGGGTGTGAAATGTTTAGTTATTCCTCGGCCTCCTTTAGCAGTAACGGTACTTGTAATAAGTGTAGCTTATTCGTAGCTTTGGAGGCCAGGCTGGGCGAATTGGAGACTCGGCTCCGCAACGTGGAAAATTCTACAGCTAGCCAGGCCCCTGTAGTCGGTGCGGACCAAGGTAGCTTAGCCGCCGTTAGTTTCCCTCAGGCAGATCCCGAGCAGCCGGGAAAGCAGGCCGACTGGGTGACTGTGAGGAGGAAGCGTAGCCCTAAACAGAAGCCCCGTGTACACCGCCAACCCGTTCACATCTCTAACCGTTTTCCCCACTTGACGACACACCCGCCGAGGATCAAACTCTGGTTATTGGCGACTCTGTTTTGAGAAATGTGAAGTTAGCGACACCAGCAACCATAGTCAATTGTCTTCCGGGGGCCAGAGCAGGCGACATTGAAGGAAATTTGAAACTGCAGGCTAAGGCTAAGCGTAAATTTGGTAAGATTGTAATTCACGTCGGCAGTAATGACACCCGGTTACGCCAATCGGAGGTCACTAAAATTAACATTAAATCGGTGCGTAACTTTGCAAAAACAATGTCGGACTCTGTAGTTTTCTCTGGGCCCCTCCCCAATCAGACCGGGAGTGACATGTTTAGCTGCATGTTCTCCTTGAATTGCTGGCTGTCTGAGTGGTGTCCAAAAAATGAGGTGGGCTTCATAGATAATTGGCAAAGCTTCTGGGGAAAACCTGGTCTTGTTAGGAGAGACGGCATCCATCCCACTTTGGATGGAGCAGCTCTCATTTCTAGAAATCTGGCCAATTTTCTTAAATCCTCCAAACCGTGACTATCCAGGGTTGGGACCAGGAAGCAGAGTTGTAGTCTTACACACCTCTCTGCAGCTTCTCTCCCCCTGCCATCCCCTCATTACCCCATCCCCGTAGAGACGGTGCCTGCTCCCAGACTACCAATAACCAGCAAAAATCTATTTAAGCATAAAAATTCAAAAAGAAAAAATAATAATATAGCACCTTCAACTGCACCACAGACTAAAACAGTTAAATGTGGTCTATTAAACATTAGGTCTCTCTCTTCTAAGTCCCTGTTGGTAAATGATAAAATAATTGATCAACATATTGATTTATTCTGCCTTACAGAAACCTGGTTACAGCAGGATGAATATGTTAGTTTAAATGAGTCAACACCCCCGAGTCACACTAACTGTCAGAATGCTCGTAGCACGGGCCGGGGCGGAGGATTAGCAGCAATCTTCCATTCCAGCTTATTAATTAATCAAAAACCCAGACAGAGCTTTAATTCATGTGAAAGCTTGACTCTTAGTCTTGTCCATCCAAATTGGAAGTCCCAAAAACCAGTTTTATTTGTTATTATCTATCGTCCACCTGGTCGTTACTGTGAGTTTTTCTGTGAATTTTCAGACCTTTTGTCTGACTTAGTGCTTAGCTCAGATAAGATAATTATAGTGGGCGATTTTAACATCCACACAGATGCTGAGAATGACAGCCTCAACACTGCATTTAATCTATTATTAGACTCTATTGGCTTTGCTCAAAAAGTAAATGAGTCCACCCACCACTTTAATCATATCTTAGATCTTGTTCTGACTTATGGTATGGAAATAGAAGACTTAACAGTATTCCCTGAAAACTCCCTTCTGTCTGATCATTTCTTAATAACATTTACATTTACTCTGATGGACTACCCAGCAGTGGGGAATAAGTTTCATTACACTAGAAGTCTTTCAGAAAGCGCTGTAACTAGGTTTAAGGATATGATTCCTTCTTTATGTTCTCTAATGCCATATACCAACACAGTGCAGAGTAGCTACCTAAACTCTGTAAGTGAGATAGAGTATCTCGTCAATAGTTTTACATCCTCATTGAAGACAACTTTGGATGCTGTAGCTCCTCTAAAAAAGAGAGCTTTAAATCAGAAGTGCCTGACTCCGTGGTATAACTCACAAACTCGTAGCTTAAAGCAGATAACCCGTAAGTTGGAGAGGAAATGGCGTCTCACTAATTTAGAAGATCTTCACTTAGCCTGGAAAAAGAGTCTGTTGCTCTATAAAAAAGCCCTCCGTAAAGCTAGGACATCTTTCTACTTATCACTAATTGAAGAAAATAAGAACAACCCCAGGTTTCTTTTCAGCACTGTAGCCAGGCTGACAAAGAGTCAGAGCTCTATTGAGCTGAGTATTCCATTAACTTTAACTAGTAATGACTTCATGACTTTCTTTGCTAACAAAATTTTAACTATTAGAGAAAAAATTACTCATAACCATCCCAAAGACGTATCGTTATCTTTGGGTGCTTTCAGTGATGCCGGTATTTGGTTAGACTCTTTCTCTCCGATTGTTCTGTCTGAGTTATTTTCATTAGTTACTTCATCCAAACCATCAACATGTTTATTAGACCCCATTCCTACCAGGCTGCTCAAGGAAGCCCTACCATTATTTAATGCTTCGATCTTAAATATGATCAATCTATCTTTGTTAGTTGGCTATGTACCACAGGCTTTTAAGGTGGCAGTAATTAAACCATTACTTAAAAAGCCATCACTTGACCCAGCTATCTTAGCTAATTATAGGCCAATCTCCAACCTTCCTTTTCTCTCAAAAATTCTTGAAAGGGTAGTTGTAAACAGCTAACTGATCATCTGCAGAGGAATGGTCTATTTGAAGAGTTTCAGTCAGGTTTTAGAATTCATCATGGTACAGAAACAGCATTAGTGAAGGTTACAAATGATCTTCTTATGGCCTCGGACAGTGGACTCATCTCTGTGCTTGTTCTGTTGGACCTCAGTGCTGCTTTTGATACTGTTGACCATAAAATTTTATTACAGAGATTAGAGCATGCCATAGGTATTAAAGGCACTGCGCTGCGGTGGTTTGAATCATATTTGTCTAATAGATTACAATTTGTTCATGTAAATGGGGAATCTTCTTCACAGACTAAAGTTAATTATGGAGTTCCACAAGGTTCTGTGCTAGGACCAATTTTATTCACTTTATACATGCTTCCCTTAGGCAGTATTATTAGACGGTATTGCTTAAATTTTCATTGTTACGCAGATGATACCCAGCTTTTTCTATCCATGAAGCCAGAGGACACACACCAATTAGCTAAACTGCAGGATTGTCTTACAGACATAAAGACATGGATGACCTCTAATTTCTTGCTTTTAAACTCAGATAAAACTGAAGTTATTGTACTTGGCCCCACAAATCTTAGAAACATGGTGTCTAACCAGATCCTTACTCTGGATGGCATTACCCTGACCTCTAGTAATACTGTGAGAAATCTTGGAGTCATTTTTGATCAGGATATGTCATTCAAAGCGCATATTAAACAAATATGTAGGACTGCTTTTTTTGCATTTACGCAATATCTCTAAAATCAGAAAGGTCTTGTCTCAGAGTGATGCTGAAAAACTAATTCATGCATTTATTTCCTCTAGGCTGGACTATTGTAATTCATTATTATCAGGTTGTCCTAAAAGTTCCCTAAAAAGCCTTCAGTTAATTCAAAATGCTGCAGCTAGAGTACTGACGGGGACTAGAAGGAGAGAGCATATCTCACCCATATTGGCCTCACTTCATTGGCTTCCTGTTAATTCTAGAATAGAATTTAAAATTCTTCTTCTTACTTATAAGGTTTTGAATAATCAGGTCCCATCTTATCTTAGGGACCTCGTAGTACCATATCACACCCCAATAGAGCGCTTCGCTCTCAGACTGCAGGCTTACTTGTAGTTCCTAGGGTTTGTAAGAGTAGAATGGGAGGCAGAGCCTTCAGCTTTCAGGCTCCTCTCCTGTGGAACCAGCTCCCAATTCAGATCAGGGAGACAGACACCCTCTCTACTTTTAAGATTAGGCTTAAAACTTCCTTTTTGCTAAAGCTTATAGTTAGGGCTGGATCAGGTGACCCTGAACCATCCCTTAGTTATGCTGCTATAGACGTAGACTGCTGGGGGGTTCCCATGATGCACTGTTTCTTTCTCTTTTTGCTCTATATGCACCACGTTGGGGTTTTACATAATTATTGTATGGCCTTGCCTTACAATATAAAGCGCCTTGGGGCAACTGTTTGTTGTGATTTGGCGCTATATAAAAAATTGATTGATTGATTGATTGATTGAACAGTATCAAAAGCAGTACTGAGGTCTAACCAGACAAGCACAGAGATGAGTCCACTGTCTGAGGCCAAAAGAAGATCATTTGTAACCTTCACTAATGCAGTTTCTGTACTATGATGAGAAACTCTTCAAATAGACCAGGGGTAGGCAACCTGTTCCAGAAAGAGCCATGAGGGTGCAGGTTTTCTTTGCAGCCACTGAGTCCACCAGGTGATTTCACTGATTAACTGATTCCATCTGCTCAAAGTGATATTAATCAGTAAAATCACCTGGTGGAGTCAGTGGCTGCAAAGAAAACCTGCACCCTCATGGCTCTTTCTGGAACAGGTTGCCTACCCCTGAAATAGACCATTCCTCTGCAGATGATCAGTTAGCTGTTTTACAACTACCCTTTCAAGAATTTTTGAGAGAAAAGGAAGGTTGGAGATTGGCCTATAATTAGCTAAGATAGCTGGGTCAAGTGATGGCTTTTTAAGTAATGGTTTAATTACTGCCACCTTAAAAGCCTGTGGTACATAGCCAACTAATAAAGATAGATTGATCATATTTAAGATGGAAGCATTAATTAATGGTAGGGCTTCCTTGAGCAGCCTGGTAGGAATGGGGTCTAATAGACATGTTGATGGTTTGGAGGAAGTAACTAAAATAACTCAGACAGAACAATCGGAGAGAAAGAGTAAAACCAAATACCGGCATCACTGAAAGCAGCCAAAGATAACGATATGTCTTTTGGATGGTTATGAATATTTTTTTCTCTAATAGTTAAAATTTTATTAGCAAAGAAAGTCATGAAGTCATTACTAGTTAAAGTTAAAGGAATACTCGGCTCAATAGAGCTCTTGACTCTTTGTCAGCCTGGCTACAGTGCTGAAAAGAAACCTGGGGTTGTTCTTATTTTCTTCAATAAGTGATGAGTAGTAAGATGTCCTAGCTTTACGGAGGGCTTTTTTATAGAGCAACAGACTCTTTTTCCAGGCTAAGTGAAGATCTTCTAAATTAGTGAGACACCATTTCCTCTCCAACTTACAGGTTATCTGCTTTAAGCTGTACGTTTGTGAGTTATACCACGCAGTCAGGCACTTCTGATTTAAGGCTCTCTTTTTTAGAGGAGCTACAGCATCCAAAGTTGTCCTCAGTGAGGATGTAAAACTATTGATGAGATAATCTATCTCACTCACAGAGTTTAGGTAGCTACTCTGCACTGTGTTGGTATATGGCATTGGAGAACATAAAGAAGGAATCATATCCTTAAACCTAGTTTAAGGATTTAACCAATCAATCAAGTTTTATTTCTAAAGCGCTTTACAACAACCATAGTTGATCAAAGTGCTGTACACAGTTAAAAACAACCATAAAATAAAACATGTACATCTAAAGTATATTACAGTTGTCAATTCACAGGGATTCACAGCTCTATGTGTCAAAGGCCAATTGAAACAAATAGGTTTTCAGCCTGGCCAAAGGAAGATAGTTCCTGAGTTTAGAACCTGCCACGGCAAAGGCACAATCGCCCCACTGTCTATACCTTGACCTTGCAACCACCAGCAGATGTTGATCTGAGGAGTGCAAGGATCTGCTGGGCTGGTGAAGGGTCAAAATATCACTGAGGTAAGGCGGTGCGAAGCCATGGATTGAACTAAAGACAAACATCAAGAGTTTAAATTGTATTCAAAACTGAACCGGGAGCCAATGGAGGGAGTAAAGAACTGGTGTGATATGGTCGTGATTGCGAGTGCTGTTGAGAATGTGAGCAGCTGCATTCTGCACCAGCTGCAGATGGTAAAGAGAGGCTTGATTAAGTCCAGTGTATAGAGTGTTACAATAGTCCAGACGTGAGCTAATGAAAGCATGGATTTCTACGGTTTAGTAAAGGTTTGACCTTGGCTAACTGAGTTGGAAAAAGCTTGCTCTAACCACAGAGTCAATTTGTTTATTGAATTTTAAATCGGAGTCAAAAATCACACCCAGATTCCTGACAGTGTGGTTGAGCTGAGAGCCAAAATAAGTGATGTTATTAACTGAATTTGCATGGCTGGAAGATCCAGAGAGGATGAATTCAGTTTTTGACTCGTCCAGACAGAGAAGGTTTTATGATAGCCAACGCTTTATGTCAATGAGACAGTAATTAATGGACTGTGTATCTGAAGAAGAGGTCACAGGCAGATAGATTTGTAAGTCATCTGCGTACATATGAAAGGACACATCGTGATGGGCAATAACAGAACCTAATGGCATAATGTACAACGAGAAAAGGGCAGGGCCAAGAATTGAACCCTGTGGCACACTGGAGGTCAGAGGAGCTGGTGAAAAGAAGAGGTCATTAATCATAACAGTAACAGACCTATTTGAAAGATATGACCTGAACCACTGCAGTACAGGTCCCTGGAGGCCCACCTGCTTGGCCAGGTGGGTCAGCAGGATGAAATGGACCACTGTATCAAATGCTGCAGTGAGATCCAGCATAACCAATAGCACAGGTGTTTTGGAGTCCAGAGACAACAGGATGTCATTCTGCACTTTTAAAAGGACAGCAAGCTTTGAAGCATTGAAGTTATGCGAGGTCATATTCTACAAGCCACTACAGGTGTCCTTCGGCTGTGACTTGCGAGCAAAGATATCTGAACAGCTGCCAGTCGCTGGGACATACCCACTTTTGTCTGCAGATTTTGTCAGCTCACAGCAAAAAAGGTTCACTCTCTGTTCCTTTATTCTGTGATTTTTATTTTATGTATGTATGATTATTTATTTGTTCTGCATCTGTCTGATGTCTGTTTTTAATTTCCACCTTGCGCACATGGTCAGGTCCAGCTGACAGTTGGCAGTCAATTGACATGCACCGTATGTCCACAGAAAAGCGTATGAGCAATGTGATCACACATGAATGAATTCACGCATTTACCCTTATTTGTTTTATTTGGTCTCCACTCTTTCTGTCTGTCATGTAAACTACAGTTTATGTGGTGGAAGGGACATCAGCCTGCCCAGCCGACTTCAAAATGTGCTGCGTGTTCAGACACTGGCGGATCCTCATGTGATGAGGGCATGAGCACCCACCCACACATGTGCACTGATTGTTGCAGTGCACAGCGGTCAGCTGTCCCAGCAGGGCACTGTGCTGGACAGTGACCGGACACTGCTACCCTCAGCCAAAGCTGACAATGTTGGATTCATGGTGTGTGTGTGTGGGGGGGGGGGGGGGGGGGGGCTCACTGTCTGTCTTTCGGCTGCTGGTGTGCGTGAATGATTGTGGCAACATCTGTACGATGCTTTTGAGGTGGCTCCGCTTTTCCTCAAGTGGCATGCAATTCCTCCTTCATGCGTCAGTCAGCGTCAATCGTGTTGTGTGAAGGGGGAATAAAATAGGTAGCTGAATTTTTTCAAGGGTGGTAATAAATTATGCAAAGTTTTTATAGCGACTTTCCATTTTCATAACATTTATCCTTGACCAAGAATACATAAGCATACCAAACAGCAAATGTTAGCTCTCCTCAAATTTTCCATGATCAAAGCCATACCCATGCACGTATTTACAATTAAATTATGTACTTCCATCGAGCTTACTAAATAAAATCACGCATGCTCGCACACATGCTTTCAATATATAGATGATTAAGTGCCCCTTGCTGGAATGACGTGTGAGTGTTACAGTGTGACCCAAAACCAGGATTGAACTCCAAAGCAGGGAGGCTGAATGGATGAAGAAACCCAGATTTATTTACAGAAGTGAGTACAAGGACAACTGTTGCATAAATGGCGTGTACTGATTTAGAGGTTTGCAGAGTGGAGACCCAGCCCGCATTGCGGTGGAAACAGGAATGCTCAAGCAGTCAAGGAGTTTGTCATCAGTGGCAGCCCGCTGAGACAGGACAGCACCGATAGTGGAATTGGAGGCATCAACCTCCACTACAAACTGGCGATCCAGATCAGGTTGGAGTAAGATCGGGGCCATGGAGAACCGGTGTTTGAGCTCTCTGAAGGCTTTGTCTGCTGAGGCGGACCACTGAAATGGTACCTTTGGGGAAGTGAGAGCTGTGAGAGGCGAGGCAACAAGACTGAAGTTCTGAATGAATCTACGGTAAAAATTGGCGAAACCAAGAAACTGTTGTAATTGCTTTCTGGAGGTCGGAACTGGCCACTGAGTTACAGCAGTGACTTTACTGGGATCAGGCTTGACAGAGGTGGGAGAAATAATGAAACCAAGGAAGCAAATGGTGGACTGGTGGAATTCACATTTCTGGGCCTTCACAAACAACCGGTTCTCCAACAACCACTGGAGTACTAGGTGCACGTGCCTGATATGTTCACTGAGATTCAGAGAAAAAATGAGGATATTGTCGAGATAGACAAAAACAAACCGGTTGAGGAAGTCCTGAAGGACATCATTGACAAGAGCTTGGAAGGTGGTGGGAGCATTTGTGAGGCCGAAGGGCATGACCAGATATTCAAAATGCCCAAGAGGTGTGTTGAAGGCTGTCTTCCACTCATCACCCTCCCTGACCCGGACTAGGTGATAGGCATTTCTGAGGTCCAATTTGGAAAAAATCGAGGCCCCCTGCAGGAAGCTGAACGCAGAATCCAGTAGGGGAAGTGGGTACTGGTTGCAGACCATTATGGCGTTCAGCCCCCGGAAATCGATGCAGGGGTGCAGGGTTCCATCCCTCTTCCAGACAAAGAAGAATCCTGCCTCCAGCGGGATACGACGAGTGCCGTATCAGCCCAGCAGACAAGGAGTCCCAGATATAGGTCTCCATTGCCTCGTGTTCTGGGCGCGACAGATTGTAGAGCTGACTGACCAGATACTTTGCGCCTGGAAGCAAGTCAATGGCGCAGTCATAGGGACAGTGCAGGAGGAGTGACAGAGCACGATCCTTGCTGAACACGTCGGCAAGATTGTGATACTCTGTGGGAACTACAGACAGATCAGGGAGTGAAGTGACCTCCTCCTTAACCACAACACTGGGTGGAACGGATGATAGAAGACACTCACGGTGGCAGACCTCGCTCGACTGTGTGACAGTTCCGGTCAGCCAATCAATCCAGGCATTCTGTTTGATAACCAGGGATGACCTAAAACTAAGGGGGATGTGGAAGAAAACACAAAGAACTGGATTGTCTCCCAGTGGTTCCCAGATACTACAGTGATAGGTTCAGTTTGATGTGTTATGGCCGGAAGGGAAGTGCCGTTTAAAGTATGCACTGAGAGGGGCATGTCCAGTGCCACCACCAGGATGCAAGAATTGATTACAACCTTGCGATCCAAAAAATTTCCTTCAGCCCCAGTGTCAATTAGTGCTAGGATAGGTAACGAACAGTCGCTAAACAAAAGCATGCCCAGGATTTGGGTACATCTGGATTAAACACCCGTGAATGTTATCTGGCTCACCCGTAGCCCAGAGTCTAAGGATGAGGATTGATTTTTGGCCGCACGGGGCAAGAACTGCGAATGTGGTGACTGGCAGCACAATATAAACTTTCCCCACCCTCCAGTCTCTGCTGGCGGTCCTGGGGTCATAATGGGTCCCTGCTGAGCTGCATGGGCTCGTCAGCAGGGGGAGCTGGAGGTCTGGGGAAGGGCACAACAGTGGAGCTCAGGAAAGAAGGACCTGGTCCAGACCACGGAGGGATCCATGTGGCAGCACTCCGGTCAGCCCTCCGGCTTTTCTCTCGCCGACGTTCCCTCAACTGGTTGTTGATATGGATAGCTAACAAGATTAATTGATCTAGAGACTCATCTCGGACCGCCAACTCATCCTTTAATGCCCCGATACTCCATTAACAAAGACACTTTGCAGCACCATGGAGTCCCATTCGGCCTCCGCAGTGAGAACCCAGAAGTCGACTGCAAACGGCGTTGGGGGTGATCAAAAATCAAACAAAACTCTCGGGAAAAAAAGAGAAAAAGAGTGAAGCAGAGGTGAATCGGTGCTCCAGATGGCAGTAGCCCACTTGAGGGCCTCCCCCCAGAGCAAATTGGGAAGGAAGAGCATGTATCAACATCACCGGAATATGGTTCTGGATGACAGATAAATGGTTTGGGGACTAGAATGGGGGATGCAGAGGCCTGCAAGAGTTGAACAGGAGTGGAAACCGGAGCTGGAGGTGTGACCAAAGTAAGCTTACCGACTTTTGCTGCTTGTGAGGACAGAGTGGTGTGTGTGTGTGTGTGTGTGTGTGTGTGTGTGTGTGTGTGTGTGTGTGTGTGTGTGTGTGTGTGTGTGTGTGTGTGTGTGTGTGTGTGTGTGTGTGTGAAACCTGTTGGGTGAGGTCCTGAACGTAATCTGACAGTGCTGCAAGTTGTTGCTGCTGCTGACCCAGGAAGGTGCCCTGGGTGGAAAGAGCCTGCTGGAGTTTATCTAACCCTGCTGAGTCCATGATGTTGGCCAGAAACTTCTGTTATGGGTATGACCCAAAACTAGGATTGAACTCCAAAGCAGGGAGGCTGAATGGATGAAGAAAACCAGATTTATTGTACAGGAGTGAATACAAGATCAAATGCTGCATAAATGGTGTGTACTGATTTGGAGGTTTGCAGAGTGGAGACCCAGCCCGCGGTGCGGTGGGAACAGGAAACCGCAGCCCAATAACACCAGGTGTGCAAGTGGAGATCCAAGGAGAGGAGTTGTGAGTAGGCCATGGTCCAGCTGGCCCTCTGTGGAGCTGATGAAGAGTGGTGTCACTGCGGAGGAGGAGAGACAGAGGGCAGCAGATCACAGTCACTCAGACCCAAACTGAACAGATGGCTAGAAAAATGCAGTTTACAAAACAGCGAGACAAAAAAGCTGCGATGGAACGCAGACAGAAAGGCTCTATACAGAAATAGCGAGGCCAGGTACCAAGTCGTGAACATTGAGTTTCTGGCGCAGATGAGCTGTTGAACCAGGGTTTATATGGAGGCAGGTTGATTGCAGACAGGTGTCCACAAGGAATGCCACCTGGAAAGAGAGAGAAAGAGCAGAGGAATAGGCACCAGGACAACACACAACAGTGAGTCCAGAATGTAATCATCATATTGTTTAGTATTTTTAGGTAATATCCATAGTTTATCCAGAAATATTACTCGTATCACCTTTCCGTTTTGGCAGCATTCATACTTGACCCAAAATACATAAGCATACCAAACCGCAAATGTCAGCTCTCCACGGTTTATCTGTGATTGAAGTCATATGCACATACGCACGCAAGCAGCTCTTTTTGTCCTTTCTGCATTCTGCTGCAAGCAGGTACTTTTAATTTGACACACCCACAAGCAGAGACAGTTGTGGGAGACATCAAATGCAGTACACGTTTCACTCATTGTAACAGTAATGTGACACTTAACTTGCTCATTGTAATGGCAACATGACACTTAAGTAAACTGTCTAAACCAGTTGAACTACAATAATATAATAAATCAATAACATTAGCATGACTATTAAACTGCCATGAACCAGAATAACATTTAAACACCAAAACCCCAAACTCCCATGGTGCATTGTAGCACAACGTGTATTGTTCACCGGATATCTAATTTTGCTGATTTCTCCAAAAAATATTAATCCTATCATTTTCACAGCTTTCATCCTCCCCAAAATACATAAGCATACCAAACGGCAAATATCAGCTCTCCCCAGTTTCTTTGTGATCAAAGCCATATGCACGCATGCACAAATCTGCTGCATATCATGAATTATCTGCAAACCATGAATGAAAATTTACGCAAACCATGAATATCTGCAAAGTGGTAATAATTTTGCTGCAAACCATGAATAAAATATCTCACAAAATATGAACAGAGGTCTGGCATAATGAAAGTCGCATATTGTGAATATCATCCATGATATACGAGGGCTGTCCATAAAGTATAGGTCCTTTTTATTTTTTTCAAAAACTATATGGATTTCATTCATATGTTTTTACGTCAGACATGCTTGAACCCTCGTGCGCATGCGTGAGTTTTTCCACGCCTGTCGGTGACGTCATTCGCCTGTGAGCACTCCTTGTGGGAGGAGTCGTCCAGCCCCTCGTCAGAATTCCTTTGTCTGAGAAGTTGCTGAGAGACTGGCGCTTTCTTTGATCAAAATTTTTTCTAAACCTGTGAGACACATCGAAGTGGACATGGTTCAAAAAATTAAGCTGGTTTTCAGTGAAAATTTTAACAGCTGATGAGAGATTTTGAGGTGATTCTGTCGCTTTAAGGACTTTTCACGGTGCGAGACGTCGCGCAGCCCTCTCAGGCGGCGTCATCAGCCTGTTTCAAGCTTAAAACCTCCACATTTCAGGCTCTATTGATCCAGGACGTCGTGAGAGAACAGAGACGTTTCAGAAGAAGTCGGTTTCAGCATTTTATCCGGATATTCCACTGTTAAAGGAGATTTTTTTAATGAAAGACGTGTGGACGGGTCCGCGCGTCGGGACGCAGCCGACGCGGCGCGGCGGCACAGGAAAAACACCTCCGTGTTGATAACCATTTGTTAAAATCCAGTTGGCTTTTGATGGCTTTCAGTGGAGTGAGTATATGAGAAATTGTTTATCAGCTGGAGATGTTCCAACTTGTCCTTAAGGCTTCCAGCAGAGGTGTTTTTCCTGTGACGGAGCGTCGCGGCGGCTGCGAGCCGACGCTGCAATCCGCCCGCACGTCTTTCATTAAAAAAATCTCCTTTAACAGTGGAATATCCGGATAAAATGCTGAAACTGACTTCTTCTGAAACTTCTCTGTTCTCTCACGACGTCCTGGATCAACAGAGCCTGAAATGTGGAGGTTTTAAGCTTGAAACAGGCTGATGACGCTGCCTGAGAGCGCTGCGCGACGTCTCGCACCGTGAAAAGTCCTTAAAGCGACAGAATCACCTCAAAATCTCTCATCAGCTGTTAAAATTTTCACTGAAAACCAGCTTAATTTTTCGAACCATGTCCACTTCGATGTGTCTCACAGGTTTAGAAAAAATTTTGATCAAAGAAAGCGCCAGTCTCTCAGCAACTTCTCAGACAAAGGAATTCCGACGAGGGGCTGGACGACTCCTCCCACAAGGAGTGCTCACAGGCGAATGACGTCACCGACAGGCGTGGAAAAACTCACGCATGCGCACGAGGGTTCAAGCATGTCTGACGTAAAAACATATGAATGAAATCCATATAGTTTTTGAAAAAAATAAAAAGGACCTATACTTTACGGACAGCCCTCGTATATTTTCTTTCAGCTTAAGTAGTTTACAGATTTCAGTTTATGGATCAATTGTTTCAATTTCAGTTCAATTTATTTTCATTTATATAGCGCCAAATCACAACAGAGTTGCCTTAAGGCACTTCACACAAGTAAGGTCTAACATTACTAATCCCCAGAGCAACAGTGGTAAGGAAAAACTCCCTCTGAGGAAGAAACTTCAAGCAGACCAGACTCAAAGGGGTGACCCTCTGCTTGGGCCATGCTACAGACATAAATTACAGAACAATTCACAGAAACAATTCACAAAACGAACATACAGGAAATGCTGTTGGTGCACAGGACAAGAGGGTCTCCAGCACAAATACAACTTCCATCTCTGGATGGAGCTGCACCTTAAACAGAGAGAAAAAAAAAACAGAATCAGGCACCAGAAAGACAACAAATACAGTATAATTTGCCAGTGTTTCAGGAAATCTTGGTCACAAACACAATTCAGCAGTTGTGAGGCCAGTTGGATATACTTCCAAATTCTCTGAAACACCTTTGGAGACCGCTTATTATGGTAGAGAAATGAACATTCAGTTCACGGGCAACTGCATGCCAATTTCACGCTCCCTCAAAGCTTGCAACATCTGTGGTATTGTGCTGTGTGATAGCACCGACCATTTCAAAGTGGCCTTTTATTGTGGCCAGCCTAAGGCACACCTGCATTAATTATGCTATCTAATCAGCATCTTGATATGCCACACCTTTGAGTTTGGATGGATTGTCTCAGCAAAGGACAAGTGCTCACTAACACAAATTTAGAGAGATTTATGAACAATATTTGAGAGAAATATGGATTTTGTGTATATAGAAAAATGTTTTAGATCTTTCAGTTCAGCTCATGAAAAATGGGACCAAAAACAAAAGTGTTTTGTTTCTATTTTTGTTCACTGTAGTATTCATAATCATTTGTTGGGGTAGCACGGTTGCTTGCTGGTTAGCACTGTTGCCTCATAGAGAAGGTGTCAGGTTTGCTTCCAACCTGGTTCTTTATTTGTAGAGTTTTCATGTTTTCCTCACGCTTGCGTGGGTTCCCTCTGGGTGCTCTGGTTTCCTAATACTTTTAAAGGCAAGCAAGTTAGGTGAATTGGAATATTTAAATTGACTGTAGGTGTGAGTGGGAGTGTAAATGTTTGTCTGTCTATATTTGGCCCTGCGGTACACTGGCAAGCTGTCCAGGGTGTACCCTGCCTCTCACTCAGTGACTGCTGGGATAGGCTCCGGCCCCCCATGACTCTTATCTGGAATAACTGGGTATAGAAAATGAACGGAGAAAGAAGAGGAGCCAGTGTTAGCTCTCATACAACCCTCATTTTTGTGAACTTGAAGATCATTCATATTGTTTATCACAAAACAAGGCAAATGAGCATGAATTACCATTACCAAAGAAGTGAAAACATGAAAGGGAACAAAACTGTGACTGGTTACAAAATAAAGCAATCTGCACCCTCACCACTGGAGGACACTGAATCTTACATACTGTAGCTTTAAACTGCAAAGAATTTTTCACAAATGTGGAATTGTCTAAGGTGAGTAAAAAGTCATAGGGACTTGATTAAAAAAAGAAAAACTTAACTTTTTTAACAGCAGTTTTCATTTTTTTACACCCAGAGGCAGCTTGAAGTGTTTGTTTGCTTTAGTTTATGATTGAGGTGGGAAAAGATGGGGTTTTGCTGCCCCTGTTAGGGCCAAGGTCAGTAAAAAGCCAAGAAAGCAGGTTAGTGGCCACAGAGGGGAAAAGAGGATAAATTGTAAAAGACCTGGAGGCATTCTTTCCAAGAGGTGTTTCCAAAGTAATAGACACACATATGACATAGATGAAAACGTGTGCAGAGACCCTGTTGACTCAAAACAAATGTACAGTGCAGTCAGAAATCATACCAGAGGGACAAACACCCAGGAGACTCTTTCCATACAGAGTTTATGTAGTCTGGAAGAAGAGAGACTAATTGGTCCAGACACCAGACCCTGCTGCTAATGAAGAGGGATTATAGAGTCAAGATGAATATGACAGCGAGGAGAAATATGCGTGCACAGAACCACGCGTTTCAGGGCATATGAACAAGACAGAATGAGCCACGTGCCTGCATGTGCTTGTGTCATCAATAAAACACTTAATGTGTCTTAAATATTCATCCCCTCATTTGTATCATGGCTGGGGTAAAGGTGGGTGAGGCAAAATGGATGAATGTGAAAGAATGCATGCAGTAGAAGGGTTGTTTCCTTGGCAACGGGAGGTTGTTGCTTCTGTGACGGAGGCCTGCAGGAGTCACTGTGCAATAGTAGTCAATAGGCCTCCCTGCACAGACAGCTAAAGGATACTCTGTCCACTCAGGCTCGAACCTGTGTTTTTAGCCAACTGGTCAGAGTGTTCACCTCTCATAGTGGAGATTGTGAGTTTGTATCCCAAGGGGAGCGAAGGAGAGGGACAGAACCACAGCGCAGACAAAAGAGAGTACAGCTGCTGCACTTTTGCATCTTTTTTGTTCCTCATGTTCTTTTTCTGCCTGTTTGGTCTACGTGGGTCAACAACAGCTTTCGGTAATTTTTAACATGGCAAATATGCAAATAAAGAGTTTGGTTCCAAACTTTAGATACCCATTTTCTTTGTTTTAAGAAAATAAAACACTTTTTTTCTGGTTTGGAATGGTGATGAGAGAAGTGCACTTGCTTTCTTTCTTTCTTTTTGTGAAACTTTTAATGAAAAATTATTTGAGCCAAGTTGACCATTTCCGATGTAATGATGGCACATTTTTTTAAGTATTTGAATTTAGTGCTTTATCACATTTTGGAAACAAACTCATCAGATATTGATGAAAAAAATTCTAGAAGTTTGAGATTTGAAAGCCGCAATAAGACAATTTTCAGTTCCATCTAACAGGCTGGTTTTAGAGTCTAATCGATACTCTGTCATTGTGTTCTACAAAAGGATGAGGGTCAAATCAGGTGGAAAATTTCATGTACGAGGTCTGTTAGAAAAGTATCTGACCTTTTTATTTTTTTCAAAACCCTGATGGATTTGAATCACGTGTGCTTGCATGAGCCAACCTTGTACCTTCGTGCACATGCGTGAATTTTTTCACGCCTGTCGATTGCGTCATTTTCTTGTAAGCAGCCTTTGTGTGAGGATGGGTGTAGTCTCTCGTCGTTTTTTCTTTGCAAGGAAATGGCAGAATGACTGGAGCAGTGCGACAGCATCAAAGTTTGCCAGAAACTGGGCAACAGCCAGGTGGAAACCATTCAGATTATTCAGACGACTTTCGGTGACGATGCTATGGGCATCACACAGATTAAGGAGCGGAACAACCGATTTAAAGATGGCATCACAATGGTGGAGAGTGCACCCCGCTCCGGGCGGCCATCAACATGCTGAAATGACCAGATCATTTCCAAAGTGAACGCTGTGGTGATGTGGGACCGTTGTGTGACTATCCAAGAAATTGCAGAAGAGGTGGACATCAGCACTTTTTTGGCACATTCCACTGTGACAGAAGATTTTGCCATGGAAAGAGTTGCAACAAAATTCATGCCGATGGCTTCGGCACGAAGCTGATGGCAGAACAAAAGCGGTACCATGTTGAAGTCTTACAGGACATGTTGTGACATGCTCACCTCTTCCACAATTTCTTGGATAGTCACATGACTGAAAAGCCACCGAAAGCCGTCTGAATCTTCCATGCCATTCCAGCAGGGGGCAATAAATCATCTATATATTAAAAGTGAAGCAGCATCTGTATGCATGTATGCATGCATGTGTGCCTGATTGTATTTAGTAAGTTCATTGTAAGTACATGATATAATTGTAAATACACTAAAAAAATACATGGATGACACAAGAAAGTGAAACACTTATTTCCATTGTGGCCCATTTAAAAATCAAATGACAAAATAGAAATAATAATAATAATAACAACAACAACAATAATAATAATAATAATAATAATAATAATAATAATAATAATAATAATAATAATAATAATAATAATAATATGTATATGATAACATTAACCTAAACAGTGTATAAATACATTAGGTCAGTAAATTAACATAAAAAATATGTAATTAACAGGAAATAAAAGGGTTGAGCTCAACCTCTAAAAGCTGTTGAGGTCTAAGGTTCTAAAAACATTCTGGACTCACACCCCACATTCTAGAAATGCTGCATAAATTATTACCAGCCTCAAAAAATGTCAGTTATCTATTTTATAAACACTACCCAATCTAGATCCTGTTTATTTGTTTATTTATTTGGATCCCCATTAGCATCTGCAGTATAACTGCATCAGCTACTCTTGCTGGGGTCCATTCATGTTTTAATCATAGTTTCAGTACAATAACATAATAGATTTCCATTAAGGCCTGTAAATCATAATGAAAATTCATAATACATTCAGAATAAATTCATTCATAATCAATTCATAATATATCACAATACTTCAACCATTTGCCTCAGATAATACTTTTTAAGTTCCTTTTTAAAACCCAGTCCACTGCTCAATTCCCTTAACTTTAGTGGTAAATGATTCCATTCTCTCATGTTTCGAAACATCACTGTCCGTTGACTCTGGTTTGTTTTACATTTAGGCAAAATGAAACACAGTCCTTTGGCATGCCTGGTTGGATAAAAATGAGTATCCTTACTAAAAGGCAGTTGTTGGTAAAGGACAGACGGTATCTGAGTTGTAATAATATACGAGGTCTGTCCATAAAGTATCGTACCTTTTTATTTTTTTCAAAAACTATATGGATTTCATTCATATGTTTTTACGTCAGACATGCTTGAACTCTCGTGCGCATGCGTGAATTTTTCCACGCCTGTCGGTGACGTCATTCGCCTGTGAGCACGCCTTGTGGAAGGAGTGGTCCCGCCCCCTCGTCGGATTTTCATTGTCTGGAAATGGCGGAATGAAAAGGACTTTTTTTCAGAAGCTGTTAGAGACTGGCACCTGGAAACCATTCGAAAAATTTATCTGGCTTTCAGTGAAAATTTTACGGGCTTCACAGAGAATAAGGACTTTAACTACAGGTTTAAAGACCCCTTTAAGGATGGTCGGTGCGCCGCGCTCCGAGCTGCGACGATGCGGCACAAACCACTGGATCATTTCTAAGCTGATGGCTCTGTGGATACGAGCTTTCAGTGCTTACCAGTCGAGTGAGTATAAAAGAACTTGTGGAGAGCTGGACATGTCCCAACTTGTCCTCTAACACTCCGAAACGGAGGTGTTCCTTTGTCTTGCTTCATCAGCGAATCGGTCGTGACGCGCGAAGCCTCCGCGCGGCTTTCCATGACAAAATCTCTTGTTAAAAGTGAAATCTGCCGGAAAATGGCTGATGTCCAGCTCTTGTGATAACCACTGCCAAAGTCTGTCCCTTTTAGAGACTACATTATTTATTTGTTTGTCCCAGGACAGTTGGCTGTCAATACAGACTCCAAGGAGCTTGACTTCTTCCACTTGTTTAACAACTGTATTTTTCATTACAAGATTTAATTGTGGTTCGGCTCTTAAGGAATGTTTAGTTCCACTGACAATACATACTGTTTTTCCTACATTCAGAATGAGTTTGTTGTCTTCATTCCAATTTTCAATCGTTTTAATTTCCTGCTCAAGTTTTGTTTTAACTTCCTCAATTGATTTCCCAGCCATATAGACTATTGTGTCATCTGCAAACATTGAAATGCTTGCTGTATCAAGCACTAATGGAAGATCATTTGTAAAGATAGAATATAAAAGCGGACCAAGACAGCTGCCCTGTGGCACACCGTTTCACAGTCAAAACATTTCAAAAACATACATTATAATACACTAATTGTTTTCTGTCACATAAATAATCACTAATAAATTACACAGCAGATTTGGAGAAGCCATAACATTCAAGTTTTTTTAGAAGAATTTTGTGATCAATGAGATCAAAAGCAGCGGAGAAGTCTAATAATACTGTCCCAATAATGTTACCTTTGTCCATTTCCCATAACCAGTCATCAGTCATTTGGGTCAGTGCAGTCGCTGTTGAATGCTTTTCTCTATAAGCATGCTGATAATTTGTTATTAAATTATTCTCTCTAAAATAAGCGTTAATCTGATCATACATAATTTTTTCCATTAATTTACTCAATACCAGAAGTAAACAGATAGGTCTATTATTCGTTGCAGAAAATGACACTTTTTTTATTTTTTGTGGAGATCCTGTGGATCTCAGGGAGGGCAACCAGTGGACAATTTATGCCAAATCCAGCCCAGTCTCACATTTTTTTTTCTCATGCACCTGTAATGAAATGAGTCAAATTTTTGTGACGGGGTGTTTTTTAACTCACTATTCCTTACCCTACTCCTACCCCCGACCCTAACCTTAACCATAACCTAATCTTACTCTTTCCCCCCACCCTAACCGTAACCACTCCCGACCCCCCAGTTCACTTTTAATTCGTGCAGCCATCACGGAATGAATTAGAATGAATTTGTGCTGCCATGACGAAAATGAGGCATTTTTCGTCACAATATCACAAACCAATAGATTAATGTATATTTCGTGCTGCTGAATCCAGACTTGTCATGAGACCAAGTTGGCCAAATCAGTATGCAAATGCCTATCAGATCTGCCGTGGTGACCCTGAGGGGAAAAAGGGAGAAGTTGTATGACTTCATTAATACATTGCCAAAAAGCCTTACAGTCATATTTATAACATAGGGTGTGTAGAGCATGCATTTATGCATCAGCCCTCCGATGCCTTTCATTACATCTGTTTTGTGATCCATTAGAGATTGATAGTGTCCACATCATACATTGGACTTGAAATGTTTAAAAATCATTCCACTGACATGAAGTTAATGTTAGACAAGTGAGGATACAACCTTGAGCCCAGCACCGGTCAGAGGGGGTGGACTGCTAAACTCTATCAATCACATTTCCACATTGTTTCCATTTGCAGTTATGAATAATTTACTCTAAGAGCCTGATGAAATCAAGAAAGGAGACTTTGTCCTTTACTTGATATTTGTCTATCAGTCCATCATATCTTTGTGTTGATATCTCTGCCCCTTCTGTTGTTGCAGTACATCGCAGCACTGACTGATCAGCTGGTTACTGATTAACATAAACTACTTTCTTTCTCTCTCTTTCTGGAAATGGCTTCCTTCAAATCAATAACAACGATTTTGTGGTTGGCTGTTGACAATGAAAATTACTTGGCAGAGTTGGTGTTGTGATTTGTTGTTTAGCTAATTTTATATAAAATGAAATGGTGAGGAGTAGTTTGTTAAGTTCCATTTGACAGTCCATATACAACGTTGCATCTGCTTCAAAAGGAAACGCTTGCTGACTAAACCAAGCACCATTTGTCCAGTTCAGCCGAAGCAGACTGTGAATCTCGTGTTGGGAAAGTGTAGGTACACGGACCCACAACAGGGGGCGCAAATGAACGGACAATGGAGGAAGTCAAATAACAACACTTTACTGTTGTGAATGGGCACAACAAACACAACAGATTACAACAATAGACAAAAAGCCAAATCACAAAAGGTGTCGTGTGGGCAGGCTCGAAGATAGAAGACGTCTGTCCAAAGTAGAACCGGAACCACACGATTTCCTCCGCCACCAGACCCCGGGAATACTGGAGCCGCCAAGTCCCGAACTCCCAGGTGGCCACTGCCTCCGCGTGTCGGACCTGGTACTGCTGGCGAGGAACAAAAAAACAATTAAATGTGGGCGCGTTTGCACCCAGCAATCCACACGGCAGGAAAACTACCTCCACCTCTCGTTGGAAAAAGAGTCTGCTATACAATGCACAAAAGTCACAAAAGGTTACTGTCGAAAGATCACACAGTCTGCTGAGAACGTTACCTTCCAGGTAGAGCGATATCTCGGCAAAGAGGTGGAGACGTCGTCCTGCTGATGTACCCCTGCTGATCAGGTGATTGGTAACAGCTGTTGCAGGTGATGCGTGACAGCTGTCACCCTGGCTGCTCCTGTGAGGCGGCTGCGCCCTCTGGTGCCTGGAGCCCGCACTCCAGACAGGGCGCCCTCTGGTGGTGGTGGGCCAGCAGTACCTCCTCTTCAGCGGCCCACACAACAGGACCCCCCCCTCAACGGTTTGGAGTTTCAGCTCCCTCCAAAGATTTTCTATTGAGTTCAGGTCTGGAGACTGACCAGGCCACTCCAGGACCTAGAAATGCCTCTTACAGAGCCCCTCCTTAGTTGCCCTGGCTGTGTGTTTGGGGTCATTGTCATGCTGGAAGACCCAGCCATGACCCATCTTCAATGCTCTTACTGAGGGAAGGAGGTTGTTTGCCAAAATCTCGCAATACATGACCCCATCCATCGTCCCTTCAATACGGTGCAGTTGTCCTGTCCCCTGTGCAGAAGAGCACCCCCAGAATATGATGATTCCACCCCCATGCTTCACGGTTGGGATGGTTTTCTTGGGGTTGTTCTCATCACTCCCTGTCACTCCCGGTCAATCGGACCGGGAGTGACATGTTTAGCCGCATGTTCTCCTTGAATTGCTGGCTGTCTGAGTGGTGTCCAAAAAATGAGGTGGGCTTCATAGATAATTGGCAAAGCTTCTGGGGAAAACCTGGTCTTGTTAGGAGAGACGGCATCCATCCCACTTTGGATGGAGCAGCTCTCATTTCTAGAAATCTGGCCAATTTTCTTAAATCCTCCAAACCGTGACTATCCAGGGTTGGGACCAGGAAGCAGAGTTGTAGTCTTACACACCTCTCTGCAGCTTCTCTCCCCCTGCCATCCCCTCATTACCCCATCCCCGTAGAGACGGTGCCTGCTCCCAGACCACCAATAACCAGCAAAAATCTATTTAAGCATAAAAATTCAAAAAGAAAAAATAATATAGCACCTTCAACTGCACCACAGACTAAAACAGTTAAATGTGGTCTATTAAACATTAGGTCTCTCTCTTCTAAGTCCCTGTTAGTAAATGATATAATAATTGATCAACATATTGATTTATTCTGCCTTACAGAAACCTGGTTACAGCAGGATGAATATGTTAGTCTAAATGAGTCAACACCCCAGAGTCACACTAACTGCCAGAACGCTCGTAGCACGGGCCGAGGCGGAGGATTAGCAGCAATCTTCCATTCCAGCTTATTAATTAATCAAAAACCCAGACAGAGCTTTAATTCATTTGAAAGCTTGACTCTTAGTCTTGTCCATCCAAATTGGAAGTCCCAAAAAACAGTTTTATTTGTTGTTATCTATCGTCCTCCTGGTCGTTACTGTGAGTTTCTCTGTGAATTTTCAGAACTTTTGTCTGACTTAGTGCTTAGTGGGCGATTTTAACATCCACACAGATGCTGAGAATGACAGCCTCAACACTGCATTTAATCTATTATTAGACTCAATTGGCTTTGCTCAAAATGTAAATGAGTCCACCCACCACTTTAATCATATCTTAGATCTTGTTCTGACTTATGGTATGGAAATTGAAGACTTAACAGTATTCCCTGAAAACTCCCTTCTGTCTGATCATTTCTTAATAACATTTACATTTACTCTGATGGACTACCCAGCAGTGGGGAATAAGTTTCATTACACTAGAAGTCTTTCAGAAAGCGCTGTAACTAGGTTTAAGGATATGATTGTTGGGAAAGTGTAGGTACACGGACCCACAACAGGGGGCGCAAATGAACGGACAATGGAGGAAGTCAAATAACAACACTTTACTGTTGTGAATGGGCACAACAAACACAACAGATTACAACAATAGACAAAAAGCCAAATCACAAAAGGTGTCGTGTGGGCAGGCTCGAAGATAGAAGACGTCTGTCCAAAGTAGAACCGGAACCACACGATTTCCTCCGCCACCAGACCCCGGGAATACTGGAGCCGCCAAGTCCCGAACTCCCAGGTGGCCACTGCCTCCGCGTGTCGGACCTGGTACTGCTGGCAAGGAACAAAAAAACAATTAAATGTGGGCGCGTTTGCACCCAGCAATCCACACGGCAGGAAAACTGCCTCCACCTCTCATTGGAAAAAGAGTCTGCTATACAATGCACAAATGTCACAAAAGGTTACTGTCGAAAGATCACACAGTCAGCTGAGAACGTTACCTTCCAGGTAGAGCGATATCTCGGCAAAGAGGTGGAGACGTCGTCCTGCTGATGTACCCCTGCTGATCAGGTGATTGGTAACAGCTGTTGCAGGTGATGCGTGACAGCTGTCACCCTGGCTGCTCCTGAGAGGCGGCTGCGCCCTCTGGTGCCTGGAGCCCGCACTCCAGACAGGGCGCCCTCTGGTGGTGGGCCAGCAGTACCTCCTCTTCTGGCAGCCCACACAACATCTCGGATATATTAACATTCAGATTGGCTGTCAGTGTGGGTTTAAATGCCATAACTGTTGGTCTTACTCAAGTACAGTGCAATGTGAACACAGGATTTAAAGAGACTGGGGTACACTGTGTCCTGGAGTTGGATGTACAAAAATGTCAAATTTGTAACACAACTGGTGGCTCATCATCAGTATGAAATATATAAATATTTAACTTTACCTCTTATTTTAATCTCCATGTTCTTACAACATGTGATACGATATGTACAACTGCGTTACACGGTCTAAGTGCAGCTTGCAAGGAAAGCTGAATCCCACATATCCTAATCTACATCTCTTTCAATGTTGGGTGGAAACTAGATATCTCAGAGAAAGCCCATGGTGAAAACATGTAAAATCCTCCCACAATTGGCGGGTCATGCATTTTCCAACTAGGCCTTCAGAGTTATGCTCCTGTAGTGAAACACAGTAACATGATGCAGCATGTCAATACCAAAGAAACAAAAGAAAACTCACAAAAGCCAGCCACATTTACTCAGATGACCACTACCTAAGCAGAAATGCTGTCTAAGACACAGGCTTTATTCACATCACACCAACAGCAATGATGTCAGGCAAACAAAAATCAATAGCAACTGAAGATACATAAAAATCAATTTAATGTACGAAGGCTTGAAGACAAAGCCCATTCTTGTTCTTTATTTGGAAAATTTACATCAACACTTCCACAGTACACAGATGTGCTTCAGTTCCCGGTAATACTACAACCAGTTCCACTTTGTATTCTTCTTCAGAAAATATGATGAAAGTGGGCCTAGGAAAAAAACAAAACAAAAACAAAAAAATGAAAGTCTTTGGCAAGGGCCGAAGGCCCGAAGCTGCTGGGGGAAGGGTTTGGGGGTTCTTCCCTGCAAAGAAATGAAACCTCAGATGCTTTCAGATACATTCTTGTGCATTACAGGTCTATTTATTAAAAAAAAAAAAAAATCCCCCCAAAATTTATTTATTTATTTATTTTTGTTGTTGTTGTTGGTTCAGGTTAATTTTTCCACCCCAGAGAAGAGTCTATTCACTTGTATCGTGACAATACAAATTGTGTTGGCAAAATGACAAAACTATAGTACACAATCTGTCACATGGATTAGAATATGGTGTTATTACTCTTTGATAACACCGCATATTTACATTGGCCTGTTACTTTTCTCTCTCTACGTTTATCTAAACATTTGACTTCAGCAATTTGTGCTTTTATAACAGCTGATAGTGTCTTAACATAAAGTAAAATTAAATTTGATTCAAGTAAAGTTGCATCTACTGTTCATTAAGTCACCAATATAACTTTTAGTTCTCCACTGATCTGGGTTTAAATTAGATTCTTATTCACTTCTATGAATGGGAAACACAATAATATAGATTTTTTTTTCATCCAGTGCTGACCTCAGCATTTCTGTTATACTCACAAGTTAAGTGATGTGCAAAATGACAAATGTTTTTCACATCAATATATGACTTCTACGAGCAAGTTAAATATTTATCATATTTTAATTCACATTAATAATTAAATTAGCAGATTTAACAGGCTAACATATCACATTTGCATGGAGACAGTTTGAAGAAAATTCATCCAAAAAACAGAGTTTGATTTATGTGAAATAACTTGAATAATGTCAACTGACAATGAATTCTGTCAAAAACATGACATAATAAAATTAAAGACTTACTGTGAGTGTGAGTTTTTTCATATAAATGATGATTAAAAAAGTCGGGTCAGCGTTTTCATCCTTTTGGTTGAACCAGCCCCATTTGAATTTATTTAAGATGAACTTTAAATCCTTTCCCTGCAGCACAACAATGTTTCATCCATTTCCTTTGTGGTTTCAACACAATGCAGAGTTCATAATAAAATCTGTAACAGAGTGTGTCATTCGCTACTGCGTGGTTGAGCGGCACCGCTTAACATTACCTTCAGTCTCGGATCAGGACATAAAAACATGAGAGGTAATATCCACCGTGACATTTTATCAGAGACGTTTCCAAACTATTTTACAACTACAGATCACAGACTAAATCTGACACAGGCCAGGAAAAAAAAAAAAAACCTTCTTCTTCTTTCAAGTTTATTGGTGGTTTGCCATCCAACAAGATGCATTACCATCACCAACTGTGTAGGAAATATTCACCATGTAAGTGAAAACCTGGATTTCCATGAATTTCCAGAAAACTTTCATCACTGGAAATCACAGCTCAGTTGAAATTTGTCAAAAAGGAATAAACAAGTAAACAAAGAAAAAACACTCAGAAGAAAGTGAGATTAATTATAACTTGAACTTAAATCTGCATTACATGTTTACCCTTGTTTCAATTCGCGAAGAGGCTCTCTGATCATCCCACAGTGGTGATGTAACTACAAACCAGCGAGCAGGCCATGAAGTGTCACAAAACTGAGTACATGTTCATGATGGTGTCACAAAAATGTTTTTGATGGTATCACAAACCTTGGGTCATGGTTCAGGTTAAAAATACTTATTGAAGGTTGAGCGTGTCTCAGAAATAAGAATTTCATGATGATATCACAAAACAAGAGCAATCAGAGATTTCTGATGTCCACCAAGGGTTGACGAGGATTCAGAACAAAACATATGTGATTCACATTGTGACTTGAACTTTACCTGGATCTGGATTCCATGACACAATGCAACAATTGTATAGTGATCCAGAATGGTCCAACTGATCAAGATGTTGCAATCTATTTAATTCACAAGCTGAAACAAAACAGTGTCTTCCTGATCTTGGATTTACATTGTGATGTTGTATCTTTCTGCTGCAGAACCTGCATATTGATCCGGATCAGGACTTGTTGGGACTGATCCGGATCCAGATCACATCCAAAAATTTATTGGAGTCTTCCATGGCATAACAGTATCTGTAGTGAAAATTTCGTAAAAATCTGTGCAGTAGTTTTGACGTAATCTTTAACTCAGCCACATGGGGTGTGCAGCCAGGACATTCTGAGTGCGGGTCCCAAGCCCGGGTAAATGAGGAGGGTTGCGTCAGGAAGGCATCCGGCATAAAACAAGCCAACCCAACTATGCAGACTAAGAATCGAATTTCCATACCGGATCGGTCGCGGCCCGGGTTAACAACGTCAGCCACCGGTGCTGTTGCCCAACAGGGTGCCAGTGGAAATTGGGCGAAGACAACGAAGAAGAGGAGGAGAATGTTTCCACAAACAGTGGGAGAAGAAAACTAGAAGGGTGGAAATAAGAGTAGGGACTTTTCTTTTAAATGAATGAAATAAATATTAAAGAAGAAGAAGAAGAATGTTGGTAGTATGACTGGTAAAGGGAGAGAGCTAGATGATGATGATGGAGAGGAGAAAGGTAGACATATTGTGTGGGCAAGAGACCAAGTGGAAGGGAAGTAAGAGCAGGAGCATCGGCGGTGGGTACGAGTTGTTGTACCATGGTGAGGACAGTAAGAGAAATGGTGTTGGGGTCATTTTAAAGGAAGAGTATGTTAAAAGTGTGTTGGAGGTTAAGCAAGTGTCTGACAGGGTGATGAGTGTGAAGTTGGAAATTGAAGGGGTGATAATGAATATCATCAGTGCATATACCCCACACGTAGGTTGTGAGATGAAGGAGAAAGAAGATTTCTGGAGTGTGTTAGATGAGGTGGTGGAGAATGTGCCCAAGCATGAAAGAGTGGTGACAGGAGCGGCCTTCAATGGGCATGTTGATGAAGGGAACAGAGGTGATGAGGAAGTAATGGGTAGATATGGTATCACGGATAGGAATGGGGATGGACAGATGGTAGTTGATTTTGCAAAAAGGATGGAAATGGCTGTGGTGAATACCTACTTTAAGAAAAGGGAGGAGCACAGGGTAATATATAAGAGTGGAGGAAGGTGCACACAGGTGGACTACATTCTTTATAGGAGATGCAAGCTAAAATAAATTAGAGACTGTAAGGTGGTGGCAGGATAGAGTGTCGTTAGACAGCATAGGATGGTTGTTTATAGGATGAATTTAGAGGTGAAGAAGAAGAAGAGAGTGAGAGCCCAACAAGGGATCAGATGGTGGAAGCTGAAGGAGGAAGACTGTTGTGTGAAATTTAGCGAGCAAGTGAGAGAAGCACTGGTTGGAGGGGAAGCAGTTTTGGACAACTGGAAAAGTACTGCAGATGTGGTGAGGGAGACAGCTGGGACAGTACTTGGTATGACATCTGGACAGTGGAAGGAAGACAAGGAGAGTTGGTTGTTGGGAAAGTGTAGGTACACGGACCCACAACAGGGGGCGCAAATGAACGGACAATGGAGGAAGTCAAATAACAACACTTTACTGTTGTGAATGGGCACAACAAACACAACAGATTACAACAATAGACAAAAAGCCAAATCACAAAAGGTGTCGTGTGGGCAGGCTCGAAGATAGAAGACGTCTGTCCAAAGTAGAACCGGAACCACACGATTTCCTCCGCCACCAGACCCTGGGAATACTGGAGCCGCCAAGTCCCGAACTCCCAGGTGGCCACTGCCTCCGCGTGTCGGACCTGGTACTGCTGGCGAGGAACAAAAAAACAATTAAATGTGGGCGCGTTTGCACCCAGCAATCCACACGGCAGGAAAACTACCTCCACCTCTCATTGGAAAAAGAGTCTGCTATACAATGCACAAAAGTCACAAAAGGTTACTGTCGAAAGATCACACAGTCTGCTGAGAATGTTACCTTCCAGGTAGAGCGATATCTCGGCAAAGAGGTGGAGACGTCGTCCTGCTGATGTACCCCTGCTGATCAGGTGATTGGTAACAGCTGTTGCAGGTGATGCGTGACAGCTGTCACCCTGGCTGCTCCTGTGAGGCGGCTGCGCCCTCTGGTGCCTGGAGCCCGCACTCCAGACAGGGCGCCCTCTGGTGGTGGTGGGCCAGCAGTACCTCCTCTTCAGCGGCCCACACAACAGGACCCCCCCCTCAACGGGCGCCTCCTGGTGCCCGACCAGGCTTGTCCGGGTGGCGGCGGTAGATATCGGCCAGGAGGGCCGGGTCCAGGATGAAGCTCCTCTTCACCCAGGAGCGTTCTTCGGGACCGTACCCCTCCCAGTCCACCAAATACTGGAAGCCCCGGCCCATCCTACGGACATCCAAGAGCCGGCGTACAGTCCAAGCCGGCTCACCATCGATGATCCGGGCAGGAGGCGGCGCCGGACCCAGAGTACAGAGGGGTGAGGTGTGATGCGGTTTAACTCGGGACACATGAAACACAGGATGGATCCGCAGTGAGGCCGGAAGCTGAAGCCTCACTGCGGCTGGACTGATGACCTTAAGGATCTTGAAGGGGCCGATGTAACGGTCCTGTAGCTTGGGGGAGTCCACTTGGAGGGGAATGTCCTTTGTGGATAACCACACCTCCTGCACTGGCCGATACGCAGGGGCCGGGGTCCGCCGACGGTCTGCATGGGCTTTTGCCCTCGTCCGGGCCTTTAGCAAAGCAGAACGGGCGGCACGCCACACCCGACGGCACTTCCGTAGGTGGGCCTGGACCGAGGGCACACCGACCTCTCCCTCAACCACCGGAACCAACAGGGGCTGATACCCCAGACACACCTCAAAAGGGGAGAGGCCGGTGGCTGAAGACACCTGGCTGTTATGGGCATACTCGATCCAGGCCAAATGGGTACTCCAGGCCGCTGGGTGCGCGGCAGTCATGCAGCGCAAGGCCTGTTCCACCTCCTGGTTTACCCGTTCTGCTTGCCCGTTGGTCTGAGGGTGGTACCCGGACAAGAGACTCACCGTGGCCCCCAGTTCCCGGCAGAAGCTCCTCCAGACATGCGAGGAGAACTGGGGACCGCGATCGGAGACGATGTCTGTTGGAATCCCATGCAGCCGGACGACGTGGTGGACCAGGAGGTCCGCTGTCTCCTGGGCTGTTGGGAGCTTCGGGAGGGCCATGAAGTGGGCCGCCTTGGAGAATCAGTCCACTATCGTGAGGATGGTGGTGTTACCCTGGGACGGCGGGAGGCCCGTGACAAAATCCAGGCCGATGTGGGACCAGGGGCGATGAGGCACAGGCAGCGGCTGGAGTAGTCCTGATGCCCTGCGATGGTCAGCCTTGCCCCTGGTGCAGGTGGTGCAGGCCTGGATATAATCCCGGACGTCGGCCTCTAGGGACGCCCACCAGAAGCGCTGCCGGACAACTGCCACGGTTCTTTGCACCCCTGGATGACAGGAGAGCTTGGAGCCATGACAGAAGTCCAGGACTGCAGCCCTAGCTTCTGGTGGGACGTATAGTTTGTTCTTCGGCCCAGTTCCGGGGTCCGGGCTTCGTGCCAGGGCCTCCCGGACGGTTCTCTCTATGTCCCAGGTGAGGGTGGCCACGATAGTGGACTCCGGGATGATGGGTTCCGGTGGATCCGACAACTCCGCTTTGACTTCATCTTCATGTACCCGGGACAAGGCATCCGATCTCTGGTTTTTGGTCCCGGGACGGTAGGTGATCCGGAAGTCAAAACGGCCGAAGAACAGTGACCAGCGGGCTTGCCTGGGGTTCAGCCGCTTGGCGGTCCTGATATACTCCAGGTTCCGGTGGTCAGTGAAAACCGTGAATGGCACGGACGTTCCCTCCAACAGATGTCTCCACTCTTCAAGAGCCTCTTTCACCGCAAGGAGTTCTCGATTGCCGACGTCATAGTTCCGTTCGGCCGGGGTCAACCTGCGGGAAAAATAGGCACACGGGTGAAGGACCTTATCGGCCTCTCCGCTCTGGGAAAGCACAGCTCCTATCCCTGAGTCCGAGGCGTCAACTTCAACCACTAACTGGCGACTAGGATCGGGCTGCACCAGAACGGGTGCAGACGAGAAGCGCCGTTTCGACTCCTTGAACGCGGCATCGCAACGATCCGACCAGGTGAAGGGGACTTTTGGTGAGGTCAGGGCTGTCAGGGGGCTAACTACCTGACTGTAGCTCTTAATGAACCTCCTGTAGAAATTTGCAAAGCCGAGGAACTGTTGCAGCTTCCTACGGCTAGTGGGTTGGGGCCAGTCTCTCACCGCCGCAACCTTGGCCGGATCAGGAGCGACGGAGTTGGGGGAGATGATAAACCCCAGGAAGGACAAAGATGTGCGGTGAAACTCACACTTCTCGCCCTTCACAAACAGCCGGTTCTCCAACAACTGCTGCAGGACCTGACGTACATGCTGGACATGAGTCTCAGGATCCGGAGAAAAGATGAGTATATCGTCTAGATATACGAAGACGAATCGGTGCAGGAAATCCCGCAAGACATCATTAACTAATGCTTGGAACGTCGCGGGGGCGTTTGTGAGGCCGAACGGCATGACCAGGTACTCAAAGTGACCTAAGGGGGTGTTAAATGCCGTCTTCCACTCGTCTCCCTTCCGGATCCGAACCAGGTGATACGCATTTCTAAGATCTAGCTTAGTGAATATTTGGGCTCCATGCAGGGGCGTGAACACTGAATCCAACAGGGGCAACGGGTATCGATTACGAACCGTGATTTCGTTCAGCCCCCTATAATCAATGCATGGACGAAGTCCGCCGTCTTTTTTACCCACAAAAAAGAAACCTGCACCCATCGGGGAGGTGGAATTCCGGATCAACCCGGCGGCTAAAGAGTCCCGGATGTAGGTCTCCATTGATTCGCGCTCAGGTCGTGAGAGGTTGTACAGCCTGCTGGACGGGAACTCAACGCCTGGAACCAAATCAATGGCACAATCGTACGGACGGTGGGGGGGAAGGGTGAGCGCCAGATCCTTACTGAACACATCCACAAGGTCATGGTACTCCACCGGCACCGTCCCTAGATTGGGCGGGACTCTGACCTCCTCCTTAGCCTGGGAACCGGGTGGAACCGAGGAACCTAAACATGCCCGATGGCAGGTCTCGCTCCACTGAACCACTACCCCGGATGGCCAATCGATCCAGGGATTGTGTTCTAACATCCAGGGGAACCCTAGAATCACACGGGAGGTGGCAGGAGTCACAAAAAACTTGATCTCCTCCCGGTGATTTCCTGACACCACCAGAGTTACTGGTGGTGTCTTATGTGTGATTAGAGGGAGTAGGGAGCCATCTAGTGCCTGCACCTGCACAGGCGAGGTAAGCGCCACCAGAGGGAGCCCTATCTCCCTGGCCCATCTGCTGTCTAACAGATTCCCTTCAGAGCCCATGTCCACCAGTGCTGGGGCCTTCAGGGTTAAATCCTCATAAAGGATTGTCACTGGGAGTCGTGTGGCAATATGGGTATGTCCCACGTGAATGTTTTGGCCCACCCCTAACCCAGTGTCTAGGGGCGGGCGTTGGTGTTTAACCGCTCGGGGCAGTCCCTCACTTGATGCTCTATTGAGCCACAAACAAAGCACGCTCCGCGGGCCAGCCTTCTCTGTCTATCTGGTGCCCTAAATGTGGCCCTGCTCGTGTCCATAGCTTCGTCAGCAGGGGGAGCTGTCACCACACGGAGCGTAGAGGCCGTGGAGCGTGGGGAGGGCGGAACTCTGTCGGAACCGGAAGGGAGAGGTACGGCGCGTGTTTGGCCACGCCCTTCGTCTCGTTCCCGACGGCGTTCTTCTAACCGATTGTCTAATCATATAACGAGATCAATAAGCCCGTCTAAATCCCGCGGTTCGTCCTTGGCCACCAGGTGCTCCTTCAGGACCAACGATAGTCCGTTTACGAAGGCGGCGCGGAGGGCAGTGCTATTCCAGCCGGACCTCGCAGCCGCGATGCGGAAGTCGACTGCATAAGCAGCTGCGCTCCGGCGCTCCTGTCTCATTGACAGCAGCACGGCTGAAGCGGTCTCTCCTCTATTTGGGTGATCGAACACTGTTCTGAACTCCCTCACAAACCCATCATATGTCAGAAGGAGCCGTGAATTTTGCTCCCAGAGCGCTGTAGCCCAAGCGCGTGCCTCGCCGCGAAGCAGATTAATCACATAAGCTATCTTACTAGCATCAGTCGCGTACATGATGGGACATTGTGCGAAGACGAGCGAACACTGCATAAGAAAGTCCGCGCATGTCTCCACACAACCCCCGTACGGTTCTGGAGGGCTTATGTATGCTTCAGGGGAAGGTGGGAGGGGTCGTTGAACGACCTGTGGAACGTCACTATTGCGCACAGGATTGACAGGAGGGGGAGCCGCAGCAGCGCCCTGAGGGCGCGCTTCCACCTGCGCGGCGAGAGTCTCCACCCTGCGGTTAAGGAGGACATTCTGCTCGGTCATCAGATCCAGCCGAGCCGTAAAAGCGGTGAGGATTCGCTGCAACTCACCGATCATTCCTCCTGCAGACGCCTGTGCGCCCTGCTCTTCCATTGGCCGTTCAACGGCCGGTTTACGCCCCTCGGGGTCCATGACGCTGGCCGAGATATCCTGTTGGGAAAGTGTAGGTACACGGACCCACAACAGGGGGCGCAAATGAACAGACAATGGAGGAAGTCAAATAACAACACTTTACTGTTGTGAATGGGCACAACAAACACAACAGATTACAACAATAGACAAAAAGCCAAATCACAAAAGGTGTCGTGTGGGCAGGCTCGAAGATAGAAGACGTCTGTCCAAAGTAGAACCGGAACCACACGATTTCCTCCGCCACCAGACCCCGGGAATACTGGAGTCGCCAAGTCCCGAACTCCCAGGTGGCCACTGCCTCCGCGTGTCGGACCTGGTACTGCTGGCGAGGAACAAAAAAACAATTAAATGTGGGCGCATTTGCACCTAGCAATCCACATGGCAGGAAAACTACCTCCACCTCTCGTTGGAAAAAGAGTCTGCTATACAATGCACAAAAGTCACAAAAGGTTACTGTCGAAAGATCACACAGTCTGCTGAGAACGTTACCTTCCAGGTAGAACGATATCTCGGCAAAGAGGTGGAGACATCGTCCTGCTGATGTACCCCTGCTGATCAGGTGATTGGTAACAGCTGTTGCAGGTGATGCGTGACAGCTGTCACCCTGGCTGCTCCTGTGAGGCGGCTGCGCCCTCTGGTGCCTGGAGCCCGCACTCCAGACAGGGCGCCCTCTGGTGGTGGTGGGCCAGCAGTACCTCCTCTTCAGCGGCCCACACAACATTGGTGGTGGAATGAAGAGGTCCAGGAAAGCATAAGGAGAAAGAGGTTGGCGAAAAAGTTTTGGGATAGGCGGAGAGATGAAGAAAGTAGACAGTAGTACAAGGAGATGTGGCGTAAGGCAAAAAGAGAAGTGGCAAAAGCGAAGAAAAAGGCATATTGTGAGCTGTACAAGAAGTTGAATAGTAAGGAAGGAGAAAAGGACTTTTATCGATTGGTCAGAGAAAGGGACAGAGCTGGAAAGGATGTGCAGCAGGTTAGGGTGGTAAAAGATGCACATGGTAATGTGCTGACAAGTAAGGAGTGTGTGCTGAGAAGGTGGAGGGAATATTTTGAAGAGCTGATGAATAAAGAAAATGAGCGAGAGAAATGACATTCCAGTGGAGGCATGGAAATGTCTAGGAGAGATGGCAGTAGAGTTTCTAACCAGATTGTTTAATAAAATCTTGGAAAGTGAGAGGATGCCTGAGGAGTAGAGACGAAGTGTGCTGGTTCCTATTTTCAAGAACAGGGGTGATGTGCAGAGCTGCAGTAACTACAGAGGCATAAAGTTGATCAGCCACAGCATGAAGTTATGGGAAAGAGTAGTAGAAGCTAGGCTTAGAAACAGGTGAAGATCTGTGAGCAGCAAAATGGTTTCTTGCCGAGAAAGAACACTACAGATGCAATGTTTGCTCTGAGAATACTGTTGGAGAAGTACAGAGAAGGCCAGAAAGAGTTACATTGTATGTTTGTGGACTTAGAAAAAGTTTATGACAGGGTGCCAAGAGAAGAGCTGTGGTATTGTATGAGGAAGGCTGGAGTGGCAGAGAAGTATGTTAGGGTAGTGCAGGACATGTACAAGAATAGTGCGACAGCGGTGAGATGCGCAGTCGGAATGACAGACTCATTCAAGATGTAGGTGGGATTACACCAAGGATCAGCTCTGAGTCCTTTCTTGTTTGCAGTGGTGATGGACAGGTTGACGGATGAGATCAGACAGGAGTCCCCATGGACTATGATGTTTGCAGATGACATTGTGATCTGTAGTGAGAGTAGAGAGCAAGTTGAGTCTAGTCTGGAGAGGTGGAGATATGCTTTGGAGAGAAGGGGAATGAAAGTCAGTAGAAGCAAGACTGAGTACATGTGTGTGAATGGGAGGGAGCCCAGTGGAATAGTGCAGTTACAAGGAGTAAAAGTGGCGAAAGTAGATGAGTTTAAATATTTGGGGTCAACTGTTCAAAGTAATGGAGAGTGTGGTAAAGAGGTGAAGAAGAGAGTGCAGGCAGGGTGGAGTGGGTGGAGAAAGGTAGCAGGAGTGATTTATGACCAAAGAATATCAGCAAGAGTGAAGGGGAAAGTTTACAAGACAGTATTGAGACCAGCTATGTTGTACGGTTTAGAGACGGTGGCACTAACAAAAAGACAGGAGGCGGAGCTGGAGGTGGCAGAGCTGAAGATGTTGAGATTCTCTTTGGGAGTGACAAGAATGGGCAAGATTAGGAATGAACATATCAGAGGGACAGCTCAGGTGGGACGGTTTGGAGACAAAGTCAGAGAGGCGAGATTGAGATGGTTTGGACATGTACAGAGGAGGGACCCAGGGTATATAGGAAGAAAGATGCTGAGGATGGAGCCACCAGGCAGGAGGAGAAGAGGGAGGCCAAAGATGAGGTTTATGGATGTGTTGAGGGAGGACATGCAGGTGGTTGGTGTGACAGAGGAAGATACAGAGGACAGGGTGAGATGGAAACAATTGATCTGCTGTGGCGACCCCTAACGGGAACAGCCGAAAGACAAAGAAGAAGAGTTTTGACATAATCTTTAAAAGTCTACAAAGTGAAATCCTGATCCAGAATCTGGATCCAGATCCAGATCACCTCCAGAGTTTAATGGAGTCTTCCAATGCCTCATACCAACATGTGGTAAAAACCTGGTGAAAATCTGATAAGTAGTTTTGATGTCCTTCAAAGCCTATATAAAGTGAAATCTTGATCCAGAATCCAGATCCGGATCAGGTCCAACATTCAGTAGAGTCTTCCATGCCTTAACATCTATCTGTGGTGAAAATTCTGTGAGTATCCGTGAAGTGGTTTTTTTTTTTATGTAATCCTTCAAAGCCTATATAAATTGAAATTTTGATTCAGAATCTGGATCCGGATCCAGATCACCGCCACAAAGTTTTCCCTTGCCCAATATCTATCTGTGGTGAAAATTTTGATAAATTTTCAATTTAAATTTATTTTCATTTATGTAGCACCAAATTACAACAGAGTTGCCTCAAGGCGCTTCACAAAAGTAAGGTCTTACTAACCCCAGAGCAGCAGTGGTAAGGAAAAACTCCCTCTGAGGAAGAAACCTCAAGCAGATCAGACTCAAAAGGGTGCCCCTCTGCTTGGGCCATGCTACAGACATAAATTACATAACAATTCACAAAACGAATATACAGGAAATGCTGTTGGTGCACAGGACAGGATGGTCTCCAGCACAAATACAACTTCCATCTCTGGATGGAGCTGCACCTTAAACAGAAAAAAAAAAAAACAGAATCAGGCATCAGAAAGACAAGAAATACAGTATAATTTGCCAGCATTAAACAACAAGAAAAACAGGAAATACTAAGGTGATCGCCCTAAGCTTCACTAAAAGACCCAGAATTTAGGTAAAGTTGACAAAAACCATGCAGTAGGTTTGATGTAATCCTGCTAACAGACAGACAAATAAAGAAACACAGATGATTTTATTATGTCCTTGGTGGACATAAAAATATGTGAGACTGGGCTGCTCAGGTAGAGTATAACATCGGAACCATATCATTCCTATAAGTAAAGAGCAAAAATTAATACAGAAACAAATTAAACACGTCTTAAATACATGTAACACCAATGAAAATATAAATGAAACCACATTTTCTCATTTGGACAATATCTAAGCTAGCACAGAAGGCTTTGTTGGCTCATGACCGAATCAAAAGCAGGTCCATTTTGTACCATTGTGCCAGGAGAAAGATCTAACTCATGATTATCAGTTTAACTTAGCTTAGTATGAAATAAATATGAACATTTTGCTTTGTGGAATTTTGATTGTTTTTGGCTGTTTGTGCTTTCATGCTTTCCTTCAAATTCAACAATATTTAACCTCCATTCCATAGATTTGCATGTTCATCATTCAGGTTCTTTAACTGAATCCCTAGGGATTGTTTTAGGAAGGAATTCTTATTTGGTGTGATAGTGTGTAGGGTCCACTATAACATTTCATGTGTCCTTCTTATTGAAAACATGGCCATATAGAACAGAAACTATTTTGTCTGTGGCACAGCTCACTGATTGTGCACACCGAACGCCTTTGAGGTGCTGCCACTCGTCTCTTTCTTCCCCTCTGTTTGAACTCCTTCCAACAAAAGTAATGATGTTAGCAAGGACAGAATCCTTTCCTGCCACTTCAAATTAAGAGCTGCAGACCAGCCACTGGCATGCATTAGTATAAGGTATGTATTGAAAACAGTGGTCAAACACACAAGAAGAATTTCAATTGTTCACTGATTACTCTATATTGTTACTGCATTTCATCTGTGGATATTTAACTAACTCAGCAAAACACTGTACGAATATGTGATAAATTCCTGTTGTTCTGTTTATTCCATTGAAAACATCAATATATCCTAATATGGGATATAATACAGTTGGATACATACGAGGCACATGCAAAAAGCAACTGACTTTATTTTATCTCACAGAAACAAATGCAGCATATGAGGTGTCATTTGGTGAGGAGGTATAGGGAATTATTCTTGCGCATGCATGAATTATGTCTTGTCCGCATAACACATCAGACACAAGCACCAAATGTTAGAGTGCAGACATGTACTGTCTGCACCTGCATCAGATTTTTGTAACTGAAGAACTTGAGGCCATCTACAAGCTGAAATGACCAAGTGACTGACAGACATTGGATTACCATTGTGTCACCGTCCAAGAACTTTCAGGATTAGCACCGGTACCATTTTAACAAAAGATTTTGGCATGTGGAGAGCGTCAGCAAAATTTGTGCAAAAGTAGTTGATGGCGGAGGAGAAGCAGCTGCATCTGGAAGTCCCACACCTGCTCATTCTGCTCAGCTGATTCAGGCTTTTCTAGCCAATCACAACACTTATGTGATTCCTCAGACTCCCTACTCTCTCACACGCACACTTCACCCAGGAGTTCTGCCATTGATAGAAGCATTTCTGGAAGTCTTCTTTTGGAGTGGTGTCCAGCTGGGCTGTCCCACATGAAGTCTTCTCTCAATTCAAATTAATTCCCTTAAGTGTAATTTTAAACTGCCAAAAATCAGAGAGAGCCATAGTACTGGAGTAGGAAGTCTGATGGATTATAGGAGTTCTGTGTTTACCCAGCAAACCCTGAATCATAAATGGACTGCAGTTATATAGCACTTTTTCCATCTGCATCAGGAAATCAAAGCGATTTACAATTATGCCTCACATTCACCTATTCACACAGACACGCTGATGTCAGGGTGCTGCCATACAAGGTACTCACTAAACAATGGGAGCAAGGAGGGGATTAAGGACCTTGCAAGTTCCACACTTCATTTGTTTCCGTGGGATAAAATAAGGTTGCATACATTCTGCACGCACCTCGTAAGTATTTGGATCTAGTGACAATTTATGTAACTTCATCAAGCCTCAGCCTCCAGTCCAGTTAAATAAAGCAAAGACAGAAGTAGGAAATCTTGCAGGGCGGAGCAATGTTTAGGGGGCGGACCATTCAGTCTGCAACAACTGTCGAGCTGATTCACTCTATGATAGAGTGTGATTTACTCTATTTAGACTGGGATCAAATGCTATCTCAGCAGAGTAAATTTTACTCAGGAAAATTTCCTGTGTGTCATTTGGAGAAACACAAATGTCATCAATGTTGCTTGTTGATTGAGAAAAAAATACACACACTCATCTTCAACCGCTTAGTCCAATCAAGGGTCACGGGGGGGCTGGAGGCTATCCCAGCAGTCATAGAGCACGAGGCGGGGTACACTCAAACCCACTCGCATACCTATGGACAATGTAAAGATTCCAATCCACCTAACCCGCACGTCTTTGGATGTGGGAGGAAACCAGAGCACCCGGAGGAAACCCACGCAAACACAGGGAGAACATGCAAACTCAACACAGAAAGGCCACAGGTGGGAATTGAACCCATGACCTTCTCGCTGTGAGGCAACATTGCTAACCACTAATCCACCGTGCTGCCAAGAGAAAATATAAAGCATAAAATATGATTAACATCAATGCAATTGCACAAAATAGGCAGTATGTGGGAGATTATTTGTGTTCCCACCCGCTCCTCTTGCGGATTACCTAGAGGCCATCTGTGCTCCTTGCAGTGTCTGGTGCCTAAAGGGCTTTTTGGAAACCAGGCCAACTCTCATTTGTCTGCTTCATACAGCACTGACTCCATGATCCCTTTTTTATAAAACTCCACCTCTCTCTCTCTCTCTCTCTCTCTCTCTCTCTCTCTCTCAGCTGTCCCTTCTGAAATGTGGACATCAATGGGAATATTAAAGGTTACATGGCTCGACAAAACGAAACATTCACAACTCAAACCTGACACTACACTGTACACCTTTTGATCATTCATGCACTCTCTTTCTCTCTCTCTCTCTCTCTCTCTCTCTCTCTCTCTCTCTCTCTCTCTCTCTCTCTCTCTCTCTCTCTCACACACACACACACACACACACACACTCTGTTTCCCTCTCTCAGACACATTATGTGCAGAGCACACTTGATCCTGATTCTGTGGACTAGTGTCAGAGGATTAGATTTGAACGGACTGCATTTATATTGTGCTTTTCCATCTGCATCAGAGACTCAGAGCATTTCACAATTATGCCTCACATTCACCCATTCACACAAACACACTCACACACCAATGTCAGGGTGTTGCCATGCAGGGTGCTCACTACACACCAGGAGCCACCTGGGAATTAATTAATGATAATTAAATAATAATTAATTAATGACAGATTTAGGAGGGAAAAAAAAGACATAACTTCACCTGCCTGATGGCTGCAAGTGGACGGAGCCAAGAAGAAGACGTCCAAATGATTTTTGAGCAGACAGACAGACAGACATGGACATAATCAACACATCAAACTGCTTTGATCAGAAAAAGACTATCAGGAGAGACAGATTTCAAGCTGTGAATCATGAACAGACTGTCCCAGAGACAACAATAAGTGGACTCTGTTTATTGTTTGTTTCTTTGAACGAACGAACAAACAAACTGTCAATCATGTGAAAATCATGTTAGTTTACAGGCTGAATTTACAACAAGTGAGACATCAAAATCAAACCAGCTGGACATTTACTGTCCACATGTGATCGAGTGTTTGTGTCCACAGGAAGAATTTTGTTTTCTACCAATCTGTGGGATTCTGATCTCAAATCTATAGTAAACACACAGTAAATAGACAAATTTACACTTGTGGACAAGCATCTGAAGTTTTATAAGGAATGAAGACAAAAACAGAAACAACTGATATATCACGTAGATCAAAATCCCAACTGCAGTTTTTTTTAATGTTCTCAAAATAACATTGTCGTACAAATCTAAATATTTTCTTGTCATAACTTGAGTTCATTCCCTGGCTTCCTCTGAACATTATGAATCCAACTTGAATCCAACAGAAAATCTATGGAAAGAATTAAGATCAGCCCGAGTCCACAAAGCAGGCGAAAGGGCCTTTCACACCAGACACGCTGGAAGCGTCAGAGGTGTCATGAATCGGTCTAAAAAGCATTATTTTCAATGAGACGTGTTCCTTTTTAGAGGCGTCAGAAGCATCAAATATAACAGTTAGATGCCAGGAACAAAAATTGTGTTACATAGTGTTATTTATTAGAAAGTGGAAGAAACACAAGATGACTGTCAATCTCCCTTGGTCTGGGATTCCATGCAAGATCTCACTTTGTGAACTAGAGGAAATGTCTGATGTCTATAATGGCAGACAAATGTCTCTGTACCAATTGTTAAGCTCTGTTTTTCTAGGGGATCAATTACTAATACTAAAATTACAGACCTCTCCATTCTTTGTAGGTGGGAAAACCTGCAAAACTGACAGTGGGTCAAATACTTATTTTCTCCACTGTGTGTGTGTGTGTGTGTGTATATATATATATATATATATATATATATATATATATATATATGAGGGCTGTCCGTAAAGTATAGGTCCTTTTTATTTTTTTCAAAAACTATATGGATTTCATTCATATGTTTTTACGTCAGACATGCTTGCACCCTCGTGCGCATGCGTGAGTTTTTCCATGCCTGTCGGTGACGTCATTCGCCTGTGAGCACTCCTTGTGGGAGGAGTCGTCCAGCCCCTCATCGGAATTCCTTTGTCTGAGAAGTTGCTGAGAGACTGGCGCTTTGTTTGATCAAAATTTTTTCTAAACCTGTGAGACACATCGAAGTGGACATGGTTCGAAAAATTAAGCTGGTTTTCAGTGAAAATTTTAACAGCTGATGAGAGATTTTGAGGTGATTCTGTCGCTTTAAGGACTTCCCACGGTGCAAGACGTCACGCAGCGCTCTCAGGCAGCGTCATCAGCCTGTTTCAAGCTTAAAACCTCCACATTTCAGGCTCTATTGATCCAGGACGTCGTGAGAGAACAGAGAAGTTTCAGAAGAAGTCGGTTTCAGCATTTTATCCGGATATTCCACTGTTAAAGGAGATTTTTTTAATGAAAGACGTGCGGACGGGTCCGCGCGTCGGGACGCAGCCGACGCGGTGCGGCGGCAGAGGAAAAACACCTCCGTGTTGATAACCATTTGTAAAATCCAGGTGGCTTTTGATGGCTTTCAGTGGAGTGAGTATATGAGAAATTGTTTATCAGCTGGAGATGTTCCAACTTGTCCTCAAGGCTTCCAACAGAGGTGTTTTTCCTGTGGCGGAGCGTCGCGGTGGCTGCGAGCCGACGCTGCAATCCGCCCGCACGTCTTTCATTAAAAAAATCTCCTTTAACAGTGGAATATCCGGATAAAATGCTGAAACCGACTTCTTCTGAAACTTCGCTGTTCTCTCACGACGTCCTGGATCAATAAAGCCTGAAATGTGGAGGTTTTAAGCTTGAAACAGGCTGATGACGCCGCCTGAGAGCGCTGCGCGACGTCTTGCACCGTGAAAAGTCCTTAAAGCGACAGAATCACCTCAAAATCTCTCATCAGCTGTTAAAATTTTCACTGAAGACCAGCTTAATTTTTCGAACCATGTCCACTTCGATGTGTCTCACAGGTTTAGAAAAAATTTTGATCAAACAAAGCGCCAGTCTCTCAGCAACTTCTCAGACAAAGGAATTCTGACGAGGGGCTGGACGACTCCTCCCACAAGGAGTGCTCACAGGCGAATGACGTCACCGACAGGCGTGGAAAAACTCACGCATGCGCACGAGGGTTCAAGCATGTCTGACGTAAAAAACATATGAATGAAATCCATATAGTTTTTGAAAAAAATAAAAAGGACCTATACTTTACGGACAGCCCTCGTATATATACATATATATATATATATATATATATATATAAAAACTGAAAAAAAACTACAAAAAAAGTCTGTAAAAAAAGAAAAGTTATTTTAAGTTGAGCTATCTCCGATAAAAGCTGTAGCTTTATTTGGTAAAAATAAAAAAACTGAAACATTTACAAATTAAAGTGTTCACTCAGATCAACTGTGCTAAAAGGCTAAGTTAACAGTAGCGGATCATTAAACCTTCACAGCAGTGCAAACATCACGTTGTATTTTTATATTATTCTCACCTCAATAAAGCCGCAGAACTAAGCTTCACTGGTCAAACTGGGAGTTCAGATATATACAAAAAGTGGGAGATTTCGGACTGAGTGGGTTTGCTCCATCACCCCAACTGCCTGCCTCGCTCTGGCCAGGGATGATACCTGAACCCCGACTTCTCCGTGCAGGTCCTCCCACTGTTGCGGTTCGATCAATTTCCCACCAAGTTGTCAGTCCTCCCTCGGTCGGCGTCACTCCGAAAAGTAGCTGAAAAAGCTTCTCCCAGCAGGGTGATGGGAGAATCTTTCTACTGCTGTTTTTTAAAGCTTTTTTTTTGTGGTTCAGGTGACGCAAATTCAAGATGGCGATCGCTCGAATTTATTCAGGTTGTGGAAACAGCCAGAGTGTGACGTAGCAATCTCCGCCACCTTTGCCGCTTCCGAAGCGAAGCGTCTGATGTCACGCGTTAAAGTGTTGGTGAGCATTGCCTGACGCGTGTAAAGCGTGCAATGTGAAAGGCAGTTAAGGCTAAAAATTACTCCCAGTGATATTATTTGAAGAAAAATCTCAAAATGCCTCAAATTCTCAGACATTTCTTAGGTCCCCTTCACACATAACATGACTTAAGCCGGCTCGCGCATGAAGGAGGTATGGCATGCCATTCGTGAAAACTCTGAGCTGCCTCCAATGCCTCGTACATGTGTTGCTACAACTATTCACACACAGCAGTGGCTGAAACACTGAAACACGCAGTGGGTGATCTGAATGTCATGTCACCCATGCAAGCTCTGTTCCACATGACGCAGTGTCTGTCTTGCGGCCGACTGGACGTGCCGGGCCAGCAGATGTGGACATTATAAGAGAGCACAACTTCATTCATGTCATTTCATGACTGTACATCTGTGACCATAGGTCATCTACAGAGGAACAGACTGTTCATACTTGTATTGTCCACTCGATGAGAGTGATTCAATAAAATGTGGTGTTTTTTATGATGTGTAGTTTTATTTGTTGTTTAAATACATTCATCTCCTTGTTGATTTCATTCATTTTATACGCCTTTTATAGGACAGCGATGGTAGCACAGTGGTATAGTTTCTATCTTTTGTAAATTGCAGGTTCAAATCCCATGGGGTGACATGTATTTTTTTCCCACAACTGCACGATGTGGTTCCACATGCTCCAGCTGCTCGCACTGTGTTCCCGCTGCAATGGTTTTGTGCACGCGCATCAACCGATCGTTCATGCCTGCCTGACCATATGTCCCTCCTGACGTTGGCTCGATGTTTTCGTGTGGGCTGTTTCGCTGTGATTCGCCCTGATTCCTACTTATTTGTGTTATGTTTGAAGGGGCCCTGAGAATTTTCCCTTGTTAAGATGAATGTTGTCCACAAAGCACATTAGACCTTAAGAGAGCTCCTAAGGTGCCAAATTAGTAATAGTAGGGAAGAGGACTTTTAACCCACTGGAGTCAAATGACGCACCCTCGCGTCAAAAGTCACATGATGTAATTAAGCGTACATAATTTCAATTCAATTTTTCAATTTATTTTCAATTATATAGCGCCAAATCACAACAGAGTTGCCTCAAGGTGCTTCACATAAGTAAGATCTAACCTTACTAAGCCCCAGAGAAACAGTGGTAAGTGGAAAAACTCCCTCTGAGGAAGAAATCTCAAGCAGACCAGACTCAAAGGGGTGACCCTCTGCTTGGGCCATGCTACAGACATAAATTACAGAACAATTCACAAAAATAATATACAAGAAAAGCTGTTGGTGCACAGGACAGGAGGATCTCCAGCACAAATACCACACCCAAGTCTGGATGGAGCTACACCTTAAACAGAGAGAAAAAACAGAATCAAGCATCAGAAACACAAGAAGTACAGTATAATTTGTCAGCATTAAACAACAATAAAAACAGGAAATAAGGTGATCACCGGCCACTAGCCCTGAGCTCTACTAAAAGACCAAGATTTAGGTAAAGTTGAGGCCGCGGCACACTCCGTTTTCGAATAAAATGAGTTAAAAGAGTGAAAAGCGTAGAACTATACTATGCCAGTATGCCAGCCATACGAAAGGAAAAATAAGTGCATCTTAAGTCTGGACTTGAAAGTCTCCACAGAATCTGACTGTTTTATTGATGCTGGGAGATCATCCCACAGAACAGGGCACGATAAGAGAAAGCTGTATGACCCACAGACTTCTTATTCACCCTAGGGACAAAAAGTAGTCCTGCACCCTGAGAACGCAAAGCCCAGGCCGGTACGTAAGGTTTAATTAGGTCAGCTAGGTAGGGAAGTGGCAGTCCATGAACAGTTTTATAGACTAGTAGCATAACCTTAAAATCTTATCTCACTGGGACAGGAAGCTAGTGAAGAGATGCCAAAATGGGTGTAATGTGGTTGAAATTTCTGCTTCATGGCAGAAGTCTGGCAGCAGCATTTTGAACCAATTGGAGACCCCTAATGCTGGAATGCGGTAAACCAGAAAATAAAACATTGCAGTAGTCCAATCAAGAAGAGATAAATGCATGGATCAGGTCTCAGGATCAGCCATAGACAGGATGGGACGAATCTTCACTATATTTTGCAAGTGGAAGAAAGCAGTCCTCATAATATTTCTAATGTGGAGGCCAACGGACAATGTAGGAACAAAAAATTACCCCAAGGTTCCTCACTTTGTCCATCTGATGTATGACACACGAGCCTAGGCTAAGCGTTAACTGGTCAAATTGATGCCGATGTCTTACTCTACCACCAGTAGAGGCTTGCTGGTGGTTGGCTCTCACTGCGGTATTGTATCACTTCCTGTTCCGGAGCACAGCAGTGTTTTGTTGTATCTGTTAGCTGTTTAATCTGCGCAGTTAGATTGATCTAGTTACCTAGATAACGATTTGTTTCACAGTGTAATCTTCACGTGCCTTAACTAAAGCACTCCCTCTGCTGAATCACCTCTAAATTATTTACACATTATTCACTTTGTGTGTTTTTAGGAATCCGCTAGCTTAGCGCAGCTACTAGCTCTTAGCCGGTTTAGCATGGCGGCTTCTCCTGTCTCTCCTGCACTTTTCTGCTCTGGGTGTGAAATGTTTAGTTATTCCTGGCCTCCTTTAGCAGTAATGGTACTTGTAATAAGTGTAGCTTATTCGTAGCTTTGGAGGCCAGGCTGGGCGAATTGGAGACTCGGCTCCGCACCGTGGAAAATTCTACAGCTAGCCAGGCCCCTGTAGTCGGTGCAGACCAAGGTAGCTTAGCTGCCGTTAGTTTCCCTCTGGCAGATCCCGAGCAGCCGGGAAAGCAGGCCGACTGGGTGACTGTGAGGAGGAAGCGTAGTTCTAAACAGAAGCCCCGTGTACACCGCCAACCCGTTCACATTTCTAACTGTTTTTCCCCACTCGACGACACACCCGCCGAGGATCAAACTCTGGTTATTGGCGACTCTGTTTTGAGAAATGTAAAGTTAGCGACACCAGCAACCATAGTCAATTGTCTTCCGGGGGCCAGAGCAGGCGACATTGAAGGAAATTTGAAACTGCTGGCTAAGGCTAAGCGTAAATTTGGTAAGATTGTAATTCACGTCGGCAGTAATGACACCCGGTTACGCCAATCGGAGGTCACTAAAATTAACATTAAATCGGTGCGTAACTTTGCAAAAACAATGTCGGACTCTGTAGTTTTCTCTGGGCCCCTCCCCAATCGGACCGGGAGTGACATGTTTAGCCACATGTTCTCCTTGAATTGCTGGCTGTCTGAGTGGTGTCCAGAAAATGAGGTGGGCTTCATAGATAATTGGTAAAGCTTCTGGGGAAAACCTGGTCTTGTTAGGAGAGACGGCATCCATCCCACTTTGGATGGAGCAGCTCTCATTTCTAGAAATCTGGCCAATTTTCTTAAATCCTCCAAACCGTGACTATCCAGGGTTGGGACCAGGAAGCAGAGTTGTAGTCTTACACACCTCTCTGTAGCTTCTCTCCCCCTGCCATCCCCTCATTACACCATCCCTGTAGAGACGGTGCCTGCTCCCAGACCACCAATAACCAGCAAAAATCTATTTAAGCATAAAAATTCAAAAAGAAAAAATAATATAGCACCTTCAACTGCACCACAGACTAAAACAGTTAAATGTGGTCTATTAAACATTAGGTCTCTCTCTTCTAAATCCCTGTTAGTAAATTATATAATAATTGATCAACATATTGATTTATTCTGCCTTACAGAAACCTGGTTACAGCAGGATGAATATGTTAGTTTAAATGAGTCAACACCCCAGAGTCACACTAACTCCCAGAATGCTCGTAGCACAGGCCGAGGCGGAGGATTAGCAGCAATCTTCCATTCCAGCTTATTAATTAATCAAAAACCCAGACAGAGCTTTAATTAATTTGAAAGCTTGACTCTTACTCTTGTCCATCCAAATTGGAAGTCCCAAAAACCAGTTTTATTTGTTATTATCTGGTCATTACTGTGAGTTTCTCTGTGAATTTTCAGACCTTTTGTCTGACTTAGTGCTTAGCTCAGATAAGATAATTATAGTGGGCGATTTTAACATCCACACAGATGCTGAGAATGACAGCCTCAACACTGCATTTAATCTATTATTAGACTCAATTGGCTTTGCTCAAAATGTAAATGAGTCCACCCACCACTTTAATCATATCTTAGATCTTGTTCTGACTTATGGTATGGAAATTGAAGACTTAACAGTATTCCCTGAAAACTCCCTTCTGTCTGATCATTTCTTAATAACATTTACATTTACTCTGATGGATTACCCAGCAGTGGGGAATACGTTTCATTACACTAGAAGTCTTTCAGAAAGCGCTGTAACTAGGTTTAAGGATATGATTCCTTCTTTATGTTCTCTAATGCCATATACCAACACAGTGCAGAGTAGCTACCTAAACTCTGTAAGTGAGATAGAGTATCTCGTCAATAGTTTTACATCCTCATTGAAGATGACTTTGGATGCTGTAGCTCCTCTGAAAAAGAGAGCTGTAAATCAGAAGTGCCTGACTCCGTGGTATAACTCACAAACTCGCAGCTTAAAGCAGATAACCCGTAAGTTGGAGAGGAAATGGCATCTCACTAATTTAGAAGATCTTCACTTAGCCTGGAAAAAGAGTCTGTTGCTCTATAAAAAAGCCCTCCGTAAAGCTAGGACATCTTACTACTCATCACTAATTGAAGAAAATAAGAACAACCCCAGGTTTCTTTTCAGCACTGTAGCCAGGCTGACAAAGAGTCAGAGCTCTATTGAGCCGAGTATTCCTTTAACTTTAACTAGTAATGACTTCATGACTTTCTTTGCTAATAAAATTTTAACTATTAGAGAAAAAATTACTCATAACCATCCCAAAGACGTATCGTTATCTTTGGCTGCTTTCAGTGATGCCGGTATTTAGTTAGACGCATTCTCTCCGATTGTTCTGTCTGAGTTATTTTAGTTACTTCCTCCAAACCATCAACATGTCTATTAGACCCCATTCCTACCAGGCTGCTCAAGGAAGCCCTACCATTAATTAATGCTTCCATCTTAAATATGATCAATCTTTCTTTATTAGTTGGCTATGTACCACAGGCTTTTAAGGTGGCAGTAATTAAACCATTACTTAAAAAGCCATCACTTGACCCAGCTATCTTAGCTAATTATAGGCCAATCTCCAACCTTCCTTTTCTCTCAAAAATTCTTGAAAGGGTAGTTGTAAAACAGCTAACTGATCATCTGCAGAGGAATGGTCTATTTGAAGAGTTTCATTCAGGTTTTAGAATTCATCGTAGTACAGAAACAGCATTAGTGAAGGTTACAAATGATCTTCTTATGGCCTCAGACAGTGGACTCATCTCTGTGCTTATTCTGTTAGACCTCAGTGCTGCTTTTGATACTGTTGACCATAAAATTTTATTACAGAGATTAGAGCATGCCATAGGTATTAAAGGCACTGCGCTGCGGTGGTTTGAATCATATTTATCTAATAGATTACAATTTGTTCATGTAAATGGGGAATCTTCTTCACAGACTAAGGTTAATTATGGAGTTCCACAAGGTTCTGTGCTAGGACCAATTTTATTCACTTTATACATGCTTCCCTTAGGCAGTATTATTAGACGGCATTGCTTAAATTTTCATTGTTACGCAGATGATACCCAGCTTTAGCTATCCATGAAGCCAGAGGACACACACCAATTAGCTAAACTGCAGGATCGTCTTACAGACATAAAGACATGGATGACCTCTAATTTCCTGCTTTTAAACTCAGATAAAACTGAAGTTATTGTACTTAGCCCCACAAATCTTAGAAACATGGTGTCTAACCAGATCCTTACTCTGGATGGCATTACCCTGACCTCTAGTAATACTGTGAGAAATCTTGGAGTCATTTTTGATCAGGATATGTCATTCAATGCGCATATTAAACAAATATGTAGGACTGCTTTTTTGCATTTACGAAATATCTCTAAAATTAGAAAGGTCTTGTCTCAGAGTGATGCTGAAAAACTAATTCATGCATTTATTTCCTCTAGGCTGGACTATTGTAATTCATTATTATCAGGTTGTCCTAAAAGTTCTCTGAAAAGCCTTCAGTTAATTCAAAATGCTGCAGCTAGAGTACTAACGGTGACTAGAAGGAGAGAGCATATCTCACCCATATTGGCCTCTCTTCATTGGCTTCCTGTTAATTCTAGAATAGAATTTAAAATTCTTATTCTTACTTATAAGGTTTTGAATAATCAGGTCCCATCTTATCTTAGGGACCTCAAAGTACCATATCACCCCAATAGAGCGCTTCGCTCTCAGACTGCAGGCTTACTTGTAGTTCCTAGGGTTTGTAAGAGTAGAATGGGAGGCAGAGCCTTCAGCTTTCAGGCTCCTCTCCTGTGGAACCAGCTCCCAATTCAGATCAGCGAGACAGACACCCTCTCTACTTTTAATATTAGGCTTAAAACTTTGCTTTTTGCTAAAGCTTATAGTTAGGGCTGGATCAGGTGACCCTGAACCATCCCTTAGTTATGCTGCTATAGACTTAGACTGCTGGGGGGGTTCCCATGATGCACTGAGTGTTTCTTTTTCTTTTTGCTCTGTATGCACCACTCTGCATTTAATCATTAGTGATTGATCTCTGCTTCCCTCCACAGCATGTCTTTTTCCTGGTTCTCTCCCTCAGCCCCAACCAGTCCCAGCAGAAGACTGCCCCTCCCTGAGCCTGGTTCTGCTGGAGGTTTCTTCCTGTTAAAAGGGAGTTTTTCCTTCCCACTGTCGCCAAGTGCTTGCTCACAGGGGGTCGTTTTGACCGTTGGGGTTTTTACGTAATTATTGTATGGCCTTGCCTTACAATATAAAGCGCCTTGGGCCAACTGTTTGTTGTGATTTGGCGCTATATAAATAAAATTGATTGATTGATTGATTACTGGACCAAGAAACATCATTTCAGTCTTATCAGCGTTTAAAATTAGGAAGTTTCTAGACATCCAGCTTCTCACTGATGCGAGGCAATCTTCTAAGTGGATGAGATGACCAGCAGTTATCGGCATGTATAACTGAGTATCATCAGCATAGCAGTGAAAGGTAATCCCAAAGCGCCGCAATATGTGTCCAAGGGGTGCTATATAAAGCGAGAAAAGCAGGGGGCTTAAGACAGACCCCTGTGGAACCCCAAATTTTGTGTCACTAAATTTAGAGGTGTCAGGGATTTGGCAGGGTCGGGGTGCTGAGCCCTTGTTTTCCTCCTTTCTGTTGCTTCTGGTCAAAGCCTGGTTTGGAAGTTTGTACCATGGGTCCACCCGCTCCTGGTGTCGGCAGCCGCCCGACATGACAAGAGGTAGCTTTACTGTACAGAACACAGTGAGAACGACTGGTCAAGTATGACGTCAACCATGCAAGGGCACTTCCAGTAATCCCAAAATGATTTTCCAGACTATCAAGTGGAATATGATGATCCACAGTATCAAATGCAGCACTGAGATCTAACAGCACAAGAACCATAGTGGTGTCTGAATCCATTGTAAGCAGATCATTCACCACTTTAGTGAGAGCCATCTCTGTGGAATGATATTTTATAAAAGCAGGCTGCAGTGGTTCAAAGAGATTATTCTCAGTAAGATAGTCCATGAGCTGCGGTGAAACCACTTTGTCCAGAATCTTAGACCAAAATGATAGATTTGATATCGGCCGATAGTTTTTCAGTACACTAGGGTCAAGATTAGGTTTCTTCAGTAATGATTTAATCACTGAAGATTTGAAACATTTAGGAACAGATCCAGAAGTTAAAGAAGGTTAATAACTTCCAGCACCAAAACCACAGTCGGCCCACTCTTGGGCCGACTGTGGTTTTGTTGGTATAGGATCAAATAGACAAGTTATGGTTTTTGTTGACGTTATGAGTTTCATCAGCATGCCGAGAAAGATACTCTCAAATTCTGTAAATCTAGGTAATACCTCAGTAATGGCGCCCACCTCAATAGTAGGGTGTAGTGGCTGGGTTAAGGCATGCTGGGATATGTTTAACTTAATGTCTTCTATTTTCTTCTCAAAGTAATCCAGGAAATCTTGTGCTGTAAAATGAGAGTGAACTTCAGGTCTATGAATAAGTGTTGCCACAGTGTTGAACAAGAACTTTGAGTTATGCTTGTTTTTGTTGATCAAATCAAAGTAATAGGTCTGCTTTGTCACCAGTAATGCATGCTTATATTCTAAGATAGAATCACGCTGTGCAGGGTGGAATACTTGTCATTTTGAACTACACCATTTCCATTCTAGACCTCTAGCCTTATGCTTGAGGTCATGCAGGTAATCATTGAACCAAGGTGACTGTGTCTTGGGGGGGGGGGGGGGGGCGCGATTTTAATGAAAATGGCACAATCATGTCGAGTGTAGTTTTGAGCACTGAGTTTAAAGTATCCACAAGACTGTCTACTGATTGGGTATTTGCCAAATGTGAAGCTAAGACATCAGGCAGTCTAGCTTTGAGTTCAGTCTTTGTTGAGGAGTTGATGCATCGCCATAGTGATAAATAAGGTTGTTGTTCCACAAAACACTGCAACGAAACTGTACACTTAAGTGAGTGATTAGAGACCACTGATGGAAGATGCATGATGTCAAAATTCATGACAGCAACACCACGTGCGAGAACCAAATCCAGGGTATTTCCACTAATGTGCGTCGAGTCCCAAATGCATTGCCAAAATCCTAATACATCCACAAATTCCATAAATGATTTGCAGAAGGGATCAGAAGGCTTATTTAGTTGAACGTTAAAGTCACCATTGATCAGAATGTTATCTGCACTCGTTGACAGGTTAGAGATGAATGCACCAAATTCATCTAAGAATTCAGAATATGGGCCAGGAGGCCTATACACAGTGATACAGTAATACGGCTGAGTTTTATTCTTCTGATCTTGGCAATCCATAATATCCTGAGCAAAGTGGAGAAACAGATGCTCAAATGATTTATATTTGTGACCCCCAACAGCTAATAAGCTAAACCTAGATTTATAAATAAGAGCAACGCCCCTGCCTTGCTTTGCATCACGAGGGACGTTACTAAATGTAAATGCTGGTGGGCAGGCCTCATTTAAGGGGAGGACAGCTGTAGGTTTAAGCCAGGTTTTATATAACCCAATCATATCTAAGTGATGATCAATAATTAGATCATTAACCAACAATGGTTTTGAGGACAGTGATCTTATGTTAATGAGACCCAGTCTAAGGACCTCAGTGGGGTTGACAGTGGACTGTTTCGGTTTAGCGGTGATTCCAGAGTAGCATATATAAGATGCCTAGAATTAGGTTTAGGTTTGAGACATTCCACGCAAGTTGTAGGTAGCAGACACGAATCTTTGATATTGCTGGAACAACCACTGGGCAATCCTCAATTTCAAGATCATCTAATGTAGTGTTGGGTATTAAGTTTGCAAAGCATATCCCTCTATGATTTTTTATGGACATGTCTACAGAAGTAGGTCACGGTCTCAACTTGTTGAATTTCCCTCCCTGGCAGATAAATTGCACTATCACCATAGTGGATTTTCTGCACTAATTTCACCGCTAAGATAATGGATTCCACATCCACATTTGTCCTAAGCCTTGCAAGGTCTTTAATCACCTGCTCAGTAACCTGCTGTAAATTCCTAATGTAACCCTTCCTGTAGAGCTCTATCTGTGTTACCAGACAAGATGGCGGTGCCTTCCCCAGTAGCTTGGAGGCCATCCGGCATCAGCAAGCCATGACAGCCCCAGAACGAATGCCAGTTATCAATAAAGCTAAAGCCTTGCTGTCTACAAAATTCTGCCAGCCACCTATTTAACGATGTCAGCCTGTTAAATGCCTCATCATTACCCCGGGAGGTGAGGGGACCAGAGACTATTAATTGATGCTGACAGATCTTTCTGGCAAGGTCACAAGTCCTCTATATGTCCATTTTTGTAACATCTGAGTGCTTCATCCTGATATCATTGGTGCCGACGTGATTAACTATGTGACGATATCTCATGTCATGTTCATTAGTCTGTCTTCCCTTCTGCAGTGTCAGCACCCTAAGATGGGAGGCAGTGTCCGGAACTCTGGCCCCAGGAATACATTTAACATCAGCCGGCATCTGTCACCTGACTTTGCGGGTGATAGATTCCCCTATCACTAAAGTCTGGCATTTCAGCCTGGAGACAGGAGTGGAAGTCACTCGTCGGCTCAGAGAATTCACTTCACGCAAATCCAAGGGGGAGAACCGATTCACAGTTCGCAGTGGCGAGTGTGATCGGGGTGCCACAACCAGGCATCAAGCCCTACGGGGCTTCCTCCACCTAGTCACAATCTGAAAGCCATCCTCCACAGCTGATGTTTCTAGGCTGATGCGAATGGGCATGCTAGCCGGCCCAACACTAACCTCATCTGGAGTGTCCATAACATCTAACTCCACTGAGCGAAGAAGCTGTTCTAACTTACAGACATGGCTCTCTAAGGGAGCCACCCTATCTTCCAACATCACAGCTTTATGGAGGCTGTAAAGTAGTGTACTTTGTGCACAAGGAAATTCAAGAGTGCAGCCAAGCAAGCACGAGCTAACCAATAATGAATAAGCTAACCACTCCTAAGACTCACACAGGATTCACACAGAAGTAAATAAATGAGTTAAAATTCACAGCAGTTACACTGAAAAAGTAGCAGAAGTATTGGACTTGCAGGAACAGTTAAAAAAAACCCTCCCAAGAGTAAACCACTCCTAAGATTAACACAAGAGTAAAGTACTAAGCTAAAATTCACAACAGTTACACTAAAAAACTAACAGAAGTATTCAAGAAACGGGGGGGGGGGGGGGGGTCAAACCAGCTAACGCAAGCTAACGGCGAGCGAAAGTGCTATCCACTCCTTACATTTACACAGGAGTAAAATAATGACCTAAAATTCCAGCAGTTACACTGGCAAACAGAAGCGGGGGGGTGGGGGTGGGGGTGAGTCGACCTAGCTAGTGAATGCTAACAGATAGCAAATGCTAACTGCTAGTGATTCACAACAGGATTGTAGTTAAATAAGATTCAGAGTAGATAGACTTCACAACCAGAAGAGTGCTAAACAGAAATAAAAGAATCGTATACAACCGTCTAAAGCTTGGAAGAGCATCACAACAGCAAACAATCCACTGGAATCCTCTGGTATGGTGGCTGGGAAGTGCCAAAAACACCCAATACCTTTTGTACAAGGTAATGTTAACTAATGAAAGGTATGTTTATAGTGTTCAGAAGTCTGAAGCCACCCTGCTCAGTGTGCTGCTCTCATAGCACAGCATCCGCTGCACTCTGCGTCTCCCTTTGAATATGTGTTAAAAGTGCAGTCTTCAACCTTTATAGCATCTTTTAAATTTTGTTAATAGGCCTAGTATAACTTGACATATGAGTATTTTTTTATGCCATGCGTTTTCATGAATATTACTGTCATTTTTCGTTTATATAGACACCTGCAGCAAAAAGGATTATTTCCTTCTTTGCTGCAGCAGCCACAGCGGAAACATGACTCCTTCTTTTGCATTGGTGGAAAATGCACAAGCTAACCAATCACATGTCACTAACTCCACGTGTGTTTGATCACAGCCCACCCACCCCATGTGTTTTTTTTTTTTTTGTGGGTGCGCACTTCGGGCATGACGTGCGTGAACAGAGTTTCTTTCCTTCCTTCTTCCCTCTCTGCCCGAAGCAACACAAGTAAAAAACAAAACATGAATTTGCCTTTATCACTGGTGGAAAGTAAACTACATAAGCCAATAACAATGATCCCTAAGCCACGTTATTTACTTGATGATGGAAGGGATATTGTGGGTGATTCAGCGAGGAGAGAGAAAAGCAGACAGTGATTATAGTTTTGGTATATGAGAGAATTGAGAAATATTTGGTGTGTTTGGAGTGTGTATTATTTTGGTGTATTATTTTGGAGTATTTAGTGTCTGTGGTTAGTGTGGTCATATGTTTTTGTTTGTTTGTTTGTTTTGTAAAAAATGAGGCATCTTATGAATGCTGAGCAAGAGCTTCAGTTTTTTTTTTAATTGGAGCAAGACCATGCAGCACGTTTTCAGAGTCTGAACCAGACAGTGAGGATTCTGATGATGGAGATGATCCCTCTTTTGTTCTGGACAAGCAATCAGAGCAGGTGGATCCACCGACGTGCGCACTGATCTCCACAGTGGATTGGATTGCACGCTTCTCTTTCCAGCTTCTCTCGGACTCATGCGCTACAGAGCTCCGCCCAGGACTGAGTCCTGGAACGCAGAGCAGGATGCAGACACACACTGTTCCAGCAGTAAGCAGGCTCCAGGGATGGAGACCACAAAAGTCAGGGTAGAGACTCCCCACTCCTCCCGCCCCAAAGTCCAAAACACCTTTTTCTATTGTTTTTTTCTTTTTCTTTTTTGCCACTAATACAGTCAGGATGTACCAACACCAATTAAAAAAAATGCTACAAAAACAAGGAATTAGGAAAAATACACATGGATATTGAGGTGGAATATCTGTACAATCTTTGGGGGCTTCTGATGTGCATTGAACAGAAATTGTTTTTCTGAGTGGCACAAATATAATTTGTGTGCCATCTTATTGCATGTAAATAGCTACAAAAATGCCTGGACCATTTCCTGTATTTTAATTTGAATTGTGGTATATAACTTTGTTTATGCTACATTTTTAAATATGTTTTTGAAATTTACAATTTATGTTTGCATTCTAAGTTATGAAAATGGTTCATTAAAAATATTTCTGGTTTTCACAATAAAAAAAAAAAAATTAACGCTTTTCTGATTCAAATTTTCAGTTTTTGGGAGAATTTAGGGTCACTGTTTTAATGCAGTATGTCAGAATGAAAGAAAACCTGTAAAGTCACACAGGTGCGGTTTTTTGATGATGATGATGATGATGATGATGATGATGAATACTTTATTGAGCAAGTTAAAAACATTTATACATTGCGCACATTCATCTTTGAAAATCCGTACATTACTCAAAGGGAGTAGAATGAAGTAAAACTTATATTTTCTACCCCCTTTCACATGTTTTATTTTTGACTACGCAGACAAGAATAAATAAAAAAATTTTGAGATCATATATACTTATATAACCACACACCTTGCATTATACATATCAACATGTATTTACATAAATACACTACCTCTATACACAAATACCCTTGCATACATCAATACACACACTAGATTCAATGAGATTTGACAGTATAACACTTTTAACCCACATACATGCACCCATGGGCACCCAGCCCATGCATGCATGCACGCACATTTACCTATATTCGATTAAACTTGATGATATATTCATTTTTTTTTTTCCCACACACATGTATCATGGGCAACTCGTGTGCATTCATATTTCCCATATGTTCGTCATGCCCAAATAATATAACAGTTTAGATCCACAAACATGCACACCTGTATGTATACTAAGAATTATGTTATTCAGTTTCATATTTTTTTAATATTTTGAGTTTTAAATTTCTTTTGAATTGATGTACTGTGGTACATACTTTGATGTCCTCAGTTAGATTATTCCATAAATCCACCCCATGTCTCGTAAGGCACATTTGTTTCATTGTTGTACGAGCATACTGTTTTTTTAAATTATATTTCCTTCTTAGATTGTAATCTCCCTCTCTTTCACTAAACAATTTTTGGAGGTTATCTGATAGTAGGTTTTGTTTCACTTTAAAAATAATTTGTAAAGTTTTAAATTCTGCAAGATCTCTAAATTTTAGTATTTTGGATTGTAAAAAGAGTGTACTCATATGATCTTTGAAGCCTACATTATGGATGATTCTTATTGCCCTTTTGTGTAACTTAAAAAGTGTGTCTACATTACTTTTATATGTATTACCCCATACCTCAATGCCATAGCTAATATATGGTAATATTAATGTGCAATAAATAATATATAAGGACTCCTGATCTAAGAAATGTTTGGCTTTCCCCATTATGGAAATACTTCTGGCCATTTTGGATTGTATGCTAGCAATGTGGGGTTTCCAGCACATCCTGTGATCAATTATTATTCCTAAAAATCTATGTTGGTTAACCCTTTCAATAGGAACCATGTCAATTTTAAGATTTACTTTTGTTTTCATTTCTCGGTTTCCAAAGAGCATTAACTTTGTCTTTGAAATATTAAGTGACAATTTATTACTATCAAACCAATTTTTTAATTTAATAATTTCTATTTGCATTTCGATCACAAGTTGTTCCAGGTTTTCCCCAGAACATACTATCGTTGTGTCATCAGCAAAGAGGATAAATTTCAGTTTTTCAGAGATGAATTGCAAGTCATTAATATAAATTTTAAAACGTTTAGGTCCTAAAACGGACCCTTGTGGAGCTCCACAATGTATCTGTTTAAACAAAGATTTATATTATCCTATTTGTACATATTGTTGCCTGTTGTTTAAATAAGATTGGAGCCAATTTAGTGCAATACCCCTTATGCCAATTTTTTTCCAATTTACGTAATAATATGTTGTGGTTAATAGTATCAAACGCCTTTTTTAAGTCAATGAAGATCGCAATTGTATGTTTCTTTTTATCAATATTATTTGTTATTTCTTCCACTAAATCAATTAAAGCTAAAGTTGTTGATCTATTTTTTCTGAAACCATACTGGTTATCATTTAATATCTTGAACTTTTCAATGTATTGATCTAACCGAACTGTATATAGTTTTTCTAAAATTTTTGAGAATTGAGATAACACAGATATAGGTCTATAATTTGAGAATAGATACTTATCTCCACTTTTATATATAGGTGTAATTTTGGCAATCTTCATTTGACTTGGAAACTCTCCATTAATAAAAGATAAGTTATAGATATGACTTAGAGGTTTTGCAATTTCATTAATGACTTGTTTAATTATTGGAGTGTCCAACTTATTGCAATCTACTGATTTTTTTTTTTGCCTTCAATTCATTAACAGTGTTTATTATTTCCATTTCGTCTGTTGCTGATAGAAAGAATGAATTTGAGTTTACTTGTTCAGTACCTATTTCTGAGGCTGAATATGGCATTTTTATTTCAGCTGCCAATTCTGGCCCTATATTGACAAAATAATGATTAAATGCATTTACTAGCTCTTCGTTGTTATAGATCTTTTTATCACTGTCAATGAAATAGTCCGGCAAGGTACTACAGTTCTCCTTTTTCCTGATGACACTATTTATTACATTCCAGAGACCTTTAATATTTCCCTTGTTTTGTTCTAGTTGTGTTTTATAATACATCTTTTTACAATTTCTTAATACACATGTCAACTTATTTTTATATATGTTATATTTATTTTCTGTTTCGATTGTTCTTTCTTTAATAAATACCCTGTATAGCCAGTTTTTCTTTTTACTTGCATTAATTAAACTGCTTGTCATCCATGGGTTGGTTTTAGCTTGTTGTTTGATTTGGATTGATTTCACAGGGCAACATTGATCATAGAGAGTCAAACATTTATTCAAAAAAGTGTTATAAGCCGAGTTAACCTCAGTTTCATCTAATATTACTTTCCAGTCTTGTTTTAATAGACTTTGTTTGAATATCATTATTGATTCATTTGTTTTTACTCTTATGAAATTAGTAATCTTAATATTTTTCTTGGCTTTCCTATAGTTATAACTTATTTTCATAGTTAAAAATACTGGTAAGTGGTCACTTATATCGTTTATTAATATGCCACTGGAAATGTCATTGTTTAATATGTTAGTGAAAATATGATCAATTAGTGATGAACTCTGTGCAGTGATTCTGGTTGGTTTAGTTATTTTTGGATGGAATGACAAGCTATACATAGTGTCTATAAAATTTTCCGTAGGCTTATGTGTACTCATTTTTAATAAATCTATGTTAAAATCCCCACATATAAAAACATCTTTATGTTCCATTTTCGTATACAAGTTATGCATTAGTTCCGTAAACATTTCAATACTTGATCCAGGAGATCTGTAAACACACGTAATCAATATATTTTTTCTGTTTTCCATTATCAATTCAATTGTTATACACTCCATAATATCATCAATAGCCAATGTCATGTTGTCAATCTGTTTTGCATGTAAGTTTTTATCCACATACAATGCCACACCACCTCCATTTTTTTTGTTTCTGCTCTGTGCAAACATCTCATAATCTTCTAACATAAAGTTGTTTGTTTCATCATCTTTTATCCAAATTTCTGAAATTGCTAATACATTAAACAAAGTACCCAATTGGTTCAAGTAATCTTTTATCTTTTCAAAATTTGCATGAAGGCTGCGACTATTGAAGTGGACAATTGACAACATCTCATTAGGTTTATTCTGAGTTGGTATTTGCTGGTCTTGATAATACATGCAGTCATCATTTATGTCATTATAAAAGTTTATATCCGGGTCAACTTCATCTATAACATGTTGCATTTTAGATTCACTACATTCAAAAGTTTTAAATTGCATTTCTTGGTTTTGTACTTTCATTGTCCTCTATAGGCAGGGAATTGTTAATGTTTAATTTGTCATTTTGAATTGAAGGTAAAACTATCTAGATTTTTTATTTATATTTCATTTTTCAATTGTATTTGTTCAGTTTATGTTCTTCTTTGATGCATAGTACCTTAGCTTCTTCTGGTGTACCTAATAGTTTTATGTAAACTCTGCAGTTAGAGGTCCATGTTCCTTGGATTTTGTTTTGTTTCTTTAGTAGACGGGCTTTTCTAGCTGTATCTGCATTTTTTTGGTCAGATGATCGTTTATGTATACCTTGGTCCCTTTAAGTTTCTTTCCCTGCTTTAATATGGTTAACTTATGTTTCCTATTAACAAACCTTACTATTATTGCTGATTTTTGTTGCTTGTCTTTTCGGGGCAACAGATGACATGCCTCTATATCCTGCATGTTCATTGTAATTCCTTTGGTAGCAAAGAAGGTGACCACCTGCTGCTCCATTGATTCCAGGTCTTTGTCAGTAGGCTCCTCTTCGTTGGTTACTGCTCTTGCATAAGTTCTTGGTTTGATGTCAAGGCCTGTAACCATAAAATCGTTTATCCTGGAATATTGTTCAAGCTCTGATACTCTATTTTCAAGAGTTTTAATCTTCACGTCTTTCTCCATATTTTGCTGTTTCAGTTCATTCACTTGGGCCATTAAGTCTATAATTGTTTTTTGTTGGTTTGATATGTTTTGCATGTCCAGTGTTATAAAGTTCAGAGACTTCTTAATGTCCTCTAGCTCCTTTTCAATGGTTGGACTTATGCTTAAAGGGACTGATCTTATGTTTGACTCTGATGTCTCTGTGCCACTCTTTTTTGGCCCCATAATGGTTAATAAGCTCGGTCCTGTTACTTATGCTAAGCTGCTAGCTGCCAGCACGCCGCCTGCTTATAGCCGATTACTTTTAGTTGCCTCACCGGTCAACCACAATGTTTCCCCGCCGGACAGCTCTCTCCGGACCAGCCACTCAGGCAGTTTTCCCCACCAACCACTCTCTCTATACCTCAGCCTCTCTCCTCCGCCGTCCACTGCTACCTCGGTTAGCCCACGGGCCAACCTCGCTCCTCCACCGCTGCCTCGGATAGCTCGCAGGCCAACCTCGCTCCTCCGCCGCTGCCTCGGTTAGCTCACGGGCCAACCTCGTCCCTCCGCCGCTGCCTCAGTTAGCTCACGGGCCAACCTCGCTCCTCTGCCGCTGCCTCGGTTAGCTCACGGGCCAACCTCACACCTCCGCCGCTGCCTCAGTTAGCTCGCGGGCCAACCTCGCTCCTCCGCCGCTGCCTCGGTTAGCTCACAGGCCAACCTCGTCCCTCCGCCGCTGCCTCGGTTAGCTCACAGGCCAACCTCGCTCCTCGGTTAGCTCACGGGCCAACTTCGCTCCTCCGCTGCTGTCTCGGTTAGCTCACAGGCCAAACTCCTCCCTCCGCCGCTGCCTCGGTTAGCTCACAGGCCAACCTCGCTCCTCGGTTAGCTCACGGGCCAACTTCGCTCCTCCGCCGCCGTCTCGGTTAGCTCACAGGCCAACCTCGCTCCTCGGTTAGCTCACGGGCCAACTTCGCTCCTCCGCCGCTGTCTCGGTTAGCTCACAGGCCAACCTCGCTCCTCGGTTAGCTCACAGGCCAACCTCGCTCCTCCGCCGCTGTCTCGTGCTTGTGAAAAAAGCGGGTTTTGCTGAAAAAAGCGTTTTTCACTGTGTTTTTCCATTTTATTACTCATAACTTAATATCTATACTAATTTGTTTTGGTTTCTTTGTATCTATGTATTACTTGGGTTGTTGCCAACATCTGCCGAAAAATGCATGTCAAAAGCACCTTTAGAAATATCTTTACTGAGAAAAATGGTGACATGTTCAATACTTACATTTATGACACATAAATGACAGAAAGTTACTCTATGCCTGCCTAGTGCTTATCTGTGGAGACCTATAGATGTGTTATTTCACAAAGTGATACATGAGAATGCCAAGACGGCAAAAGGTTTTGTGATTGTCGTCATTGTGGCACTCGCTCGGTGGCAAGGAAGATCATCTCAAGATAGATTCTCATTTGGATGATGGATGCGGAAATGACTGAACAGGTCCAGTCTTGATGCATACTCGTTGCTGCGGAAGCTTCTGCCGGTCAGGACCTTGCTCTCTCTCCTTCTGCTTCTCCTCTGTGCTGTTTCTCTGCATTTTTTTTAGAAGACGTCTACTCCTGTGTGGATCATTGCTCGCCTGCAGCTTCCCAGGTCTTCCAGTCAAAGGAGCAGCTCTTGAGGTTGAGCTTCAGGAGGTCCTTGTAATGTCTCTTCTCTTCTTTGGACTGTTTTCCTTCACTCAGCTGGGCATAGAAGATATGAATGAATGAATAAATGAATGAATTTATTTATTTTGGCACACAAACTCAACAATAACAAAAAACTGATACACAAGACAATTCCACAGTGACATGTGTGACCAAAAAGGCAACAGTTCTAAGTCAGCATCTGAACTCGGAGAGAGACTTGCTGCACATCAGCAAAACAGAGCGAGCAGTGTGAGCAGCAGAGCGAGCAGTGTAAGCGGATGGTCGGCATCTGGGCAGACGGCCGTACCGTTGTACAACTTCGATTGGAGTCCACGGGCCACCGAAGGCCCCAGCCAGGACCGGGTGTGTCGGTGGACGCCATCAGTCCGCAGCTCATTCGAGGCCCAGTCGGTATCACAGCTAGAGGGAGGCTGCCATCAGCCCGCAGCTTGCCAAGGTCCAGTGGGACCGTGGCTCGAGGGAGGCCGCCATCAGCCCTGCAGCTAGCCGGAGGCACAGCTGGGACCGCAGCTCGTCGGAGGTCGTCACCAGCCCTCCACCGCCGGAGACACCACCCAGGCCCACAACTCATCACGGCTTGTTTGAGGCCACAATTAACATCAGCAGTCAGCCTGCCGGCCCCCGCAGGGAAGCCGGGACATCGCAGGCTAGGCTAAGCCAGCCTGGTTTCGGCTAACAGCTAAAAGCTAACAGCTGTTGCACAACAAAAAGCTGTTAAATAAGACAGTGTGAATGGGGCCAACGAAAGCACCCCTGATGGAGGATTTGGAAGATTTTAAGAAGGTTCTGGATACTCTCAGGAAGTTAGGGACCTGCAAGGCCTGATTGAGCAGAAGGACAAACGTATTGCATCATTGGAAAGAAGGGTGACTGAGATGGAGCAGTACATGCGAATGAACGATGTTGTTGTATCTGGGCTCTACATCAGACCCAGATCGTATGCTCGAGCAGCAGCCTATGGTAACAGGGGGAGCCCGATGAACAAGATGAACGCTCCACAGAGCAGCAATTTGCTGCTTTTTTACAAACAAAGGGGATCGATATGTTTGGGAAGTTGGCTGGTGTCCATCCTAGTGATGTGAGCCACCCACAGAAGCTTGTTCTTGATGATCACACACTCTGTGCGCTGGTGTTTGGCTTCTGTCATGACTCATACACAGTAAAATCATGTGAAAATCTAACACTGCTAGTATACATAAGGTCCTACTCTGGTCAGAGTGAGACCATATGTACACTGGCAGTGTTAATTTAACACTGGTGATTTTACTGTGTGTGTTGGTATGGCAGTCTTCCTACCTGATGTGGCGGATACTCTTCACATGGCAGTGTTTAGTTCTGGTCTCAGATCCATGCAGCAGGGTTGGCCTGGCAACAGTTTTAGATGAGTAATTTTTATCTTGAGTTGAAGGTCTGTTGTTGAACACAGGGGCGAAGCTGGCCGAAGGCACTTCCTGAATGCTAGAGTCATTGTTGGATCTCATCATGGATGTCGGCATTTGATGATACATGGCTGCCCAGGTTTGGAAAGTGATTAATGTCCTCCAGAACCTGTCTGTGCAACAGGAGCCATTGGATTGGCCATGTTGGGTGTAAGCTGATAACAGGATATGTGTCTTCTTCAGGTTGTCGTGAAGGCCAAAATTGATATAGGCTGCATCGAAGGTTTCAAAAAGTATGTCTCTTTGGGGCTGCTGCATCAACATGATGGTGCAACATGGCCATCTCCATGAAGCTTTTCAAAACATGTCAGTTCATTGTTGCTGGTATTTATACATAAATTTGCATGGTTATGAATGCTATATTCCACTTCTATTAATACACACCCCTGTATCCAACACAGAGTATCTTTTTAAAGTTGGTATTTTAGCCCAGAAATCATAATGATGATGTTTAGGGCAGTGATTCTCAACCGGGGTGCCCTAAACATCATCATTATGATTTCTGGGCTAAAATACCAACTTTAAAAAGATACTCACCCTAGGGTGCCGCGATCGATCATCAGGGGTGCCGTGGGCAATTATCAAATATCACCATTATCGGGTGTATGTGCTGTAATAGTGTGGCAGATGGTGTAATGTTCTTTTATTCCAGTAGATGGCAGCAAAGTGCGCAGTAGCGCTGAGCCGTGTGCCGACAAGGAGGCGTGATCGCCATTTTAATTCCGGGCAAGTTAGTGATTTGTGTGCATAGAAGTTCATTTAGTCTCGTCAAGAAACAGGTGGAATATGCCGGAAAGCTGCACATGTTGGCAAAGTCACAAACGGAGGACCAAGGGAGACAATATTTCCTTCCATAAGTAAGTGGGTTTGGTTCTTCTTGTCACTTTGTCCGTGATATTTGGATGATAAACAGCTGTATGTCTCCTGCCGTACCTGTGTCGCCCGATGACACGGATCATTAATTTCACTTATGTCTAGTTGATATTTTCCACTGCTAGACCAATGTCTAGTTAAAATTCTTGTCATTAGTGACTAAAAATTGTTTGACAAGACTGGGGAGTTTTTTTTTTTTTATTGCACCTTAAAATAATGAGATTAATGACCCGCGCTGTGCTGCCACACACAGAGATGTGCACACACACACCACTGACTTCATGAATGAAACTCGGTCAATAAAGGATAATTGTGTAAAACTATAATATATATAAATGTATTGTAATGGTTTTAGGAGCCGCGCTGCGTTGAACAGCAGCAGCAGCTCAGCCCAGCAGCGTAGCTTATCAGCGCAGATCCGTGTAACTTTCAGCACTAATATTTGTGAATGTGTGTGTGTCGGAGTAAGTTTAATACTTTCCTGACATAATTTAATGTAATTTAATTTTACTGGCTCGATATCCAGGACAAAATGGCATTTTAACACGTATTTTGCGAGCATTTTTCTGAGTGTGTTCAGTCGCGAATCTCCATTGAAAATGCATTAACATCCGGGTACTTCGTCAATATTTTGCCCAGTTAGGAGACGTCATGTCGCTGTCCATGAAGGGACCTTTTCGTTTAGTGTGCAGCATTGGGACTGCGCTCTCTAGTTCTTATATACAGCTCCATGACTATAGTATACTATGTTATGTCATATCTGTACCGCACGTGTTGCTAACGTGCTAACGCACCATGTAGAGACAGTCGAGTTAGTGGTACGTGACACGTGACACATGACAGTGGTGTGCCACAGGATTTTGTAAATATAAAAAGGGTGCCGCGGCTCAAAAAAGGTTGAAAATCACTGGTTTAGGGAATCACCTCAGGCACTAGCCTTGCCATGAAAATGAATGCAGAAATAAAATTGATCGTATCCACAGTTATCTTATGCTCCGTGGCAGGATATTGCATTGCTTTGTGCTGTGCCTTCCTCTTGAACATATTTGAGGATATGATTTTAGCAGGTCTTTAGTGACTGTGTTTGGTGGCTTAATAGAGATGGCTGGTTGCGATGTTGTGTTTGTTGCTGTATTTCTATGTCAAGGTAAGTGTATTTCAGTTGGTTTCCTGCTCTCATTTAATTTTCTCATCATCTAATTACACAACCATCTGGTGTCTTTGCCTTGACTTTTTGGTGTACATGCTTGCAGGTGTACAGAAATATAAACAGCTCAAATATTGTTGTGTATGTGTGCTGAGGTCCCTATGTGGATCCTATACTCTGTTGCCCTCATTATATTAGCAGCACAAATCTGACAGGATTTGTACATAAATGAAACAAAATGTGACCCGCAGCCACACTTAATTGTCTGTATTTGTGTTTGGGTATGTGAAGAAGCAGCATTGTAGCATTTATAAATGAGACCAACAAAGCTTTTTGCCCAATTAGCCTCTTCCCTGTACAGGCCCTGCTGTCCCTCAAAGCCACTGCCTAACAAATTAAGTAACCCCGATGCACAAATGAGTTGACTGGCTCTAACCTTCCTGCCTGTGCTGCTGCAATTCTCTCTCTACCTCCTTTCACTCCCTGCAATCACTTTCAAGGTTCTCTTTCATATATTAACTCACACAATTAAAAATTGTTACTTCTTTGAAATTAGTAAGCAAGTGGTAAAGAACTGGTGATGCTGTTGTATTTCACTCCAATTTCTATGACCCTTGGCACTATGCAATTAAATACTTTCTACAATAACAGCAAGAGAGTAGCAAGAGAGAGCAAGAAAAGAAAGATACCTGTTTGGATGCTTTCTGTAGGTGCTGGGAGGACCTATACTGGGGTTCACAAGTTGTTCATTGACACCAAGACTGTTTTTCAGCAGGATATCATAAAAAAACACACACACACGTCAACGGTTTTCAGTAAATTTAGTGGATAGGTGGAGTTGAATAAATTTTGAGCCACATTTGGATCCAGAGTATTTGCTAATTAGGGATGCACCAATCCCGATACCGGTATTGGTTATCAACCCAATCCCTTATTCATTTACTTGTAATCATAAAACATCTCCAATACTATATCACCCGATACCCCTTTACAGCAGCGTGACGTCAACCTCTCATTGTGGGATTTTCACGCACATGTTCCGTGATTTCCAGACTATAAGCCACTACTTTTTTCATACGTTTTGAACACTGCGCCTTAAACAGTGATGGGGCTAAGTCATGGATTTTTACAGGCTTTCATGTAATTTACTCATAAGTCGAAATACATCCATCAATGCTGTCCATTGATTGGCTGAAGGCTGAAGAAAAATAATTCACACAAAGCCTCCTGAATTTGGAAAACAACATCTGAAAATAATTTAATTCCTAGTGTGGTTGAAAAAAGTTCCTCTGTGACACAGCACTTTGTGCCAGTTCCTCCATCAGAACTCAGATTAGGGTTTCAGCGGCGGAGGTTGTCCATCAGGTTGGTGTGTGTCAGCCCTTGGTGTTTGTGTTCACGCCAATGGGAGGCCGGCTCGGTCCAATACAGGTGTAATCCATTTGCAGGATGTCTGTGGCGTTGCGCTTGGAACCGCCGGTTGCTTCCACAAGCTGCAATTTGGGACAGACGTTGAGTTACTGTGCCTTGTTAACAGCTCATTTATCACAGGTAATGGGCTATTCTGTCTGAACGTGAGGAAATTATCCCATGATCCACAAAGAAACAATAAAATAAAATAAGATAATGTTAAATTACTCAGTTTTGCCTCCTTGTGTTGCGGAGATGCCGCGTGACACCGCATGTGCGTGTACGAGTGAGCGAACACCATGCTTCTCCAATATTACATGTTCTACCTTTGGGAAAATCTAAATAAATAAATAAACATTTACGGTTTGTATTTGTGTATGTTACGTATGTATTTAATTAAATGTTTAAAAAATAGTCTGGAGAGTGAAAGGCTGTTTAGCTCACTGTCACAAATTGCAGATTAAAACAGAAACAGGCTCACAGCTGATAATGCAGAGAAGCTTCTTTTCATCAAATTGAATCTGCCGTCACATTTTCAAAAAAAGCTTTTATCCCTCACAGACATAAAGTTATTGATGGACAGTTTCATTTCAGTTATTGGTGTTGTATATTTTGTAGTACTGCAGTCCACAGGTTACATTTAAGTGAGATGTCTGGCAGTGTCATGTTTGTTAAGAAACACACAATTAATGTTAAAGAACAATTTGTTGTAGTCAAAAAATGATGTTACATGATTTAAGTGAAATATTTGTGAATAAAAACAAAGCTAGTGATATTGGTAGCAGTTACAGTCAAAAAGTAAGGAACAACTGATGAATAAAACATCAATCAATCAATCAATCAACTTTTTTTTTATATAGCGCCAAATCACAACAAACAGTTGCCCCAAGGCGCTTTATATTGTAAGGCAAGGCCATACAATAATTATGAAAAACCCCAACGGTCAAAACGACCCCCTGTGAGCAAGCACTTGGCAACAGTGGGAAGGAAAAACTCCCTCTTAACAGGAAGAAACCTCCAGCAGAACCAGGCTCAGGGAGGGGCAGTCTTCTGCTGAGACTGGTTGGGGCTGAGGGAAAGAACCAGGAAAAAGACATGCTGTGGAGGGGGGCAGAGATCGATCACTAATGATTAAATGCGGAGTGATGCATACAGAGCAAAAAGAGAAAGAAACAGTGCATCATGGGAACCCCCCCACAGTCTACGTCTAAAGCAGCATAACCAAGGGATAGTCCAGGGTCACCCGATCCAGCCCTAACTATAAGCCTTAGCGAAAAGGAAAGTTTTAAGCCTAATCTTAAAAGTAGAGAGGGTATCTGTCTCCCTGATCTGAATTGGGAGCTGGTTCCACAGGAGAGGAGCCTGAAAGCTGAAGGCTCTGCCTCCCATTCTACTCTTACAAACCCTAGGAACTACAAGTAAGCCTGCAGTCTGAGAGCGAAGCGCTCTATTAGGGTGATATGGTACTACGAGGTCCCTAAGATAAGATGGGACCTGATTATTCAAAACCTTATAAGTAAGAAGAAGAATTTTAAATTCTATTCTAGAATTAACAGGAAGCCAATGAAGAGAGGCCAACACGGGTGAGATATGCTCTCTCCTGCTAGTCCCCGTCAGTACTCTAGCTGCAGCATTTTGAATTAACTGAAGGCTTTTTAGGGAACTTTTAGGACAACCTGATAATAAAGAATTACAATAGTCCAGCCTAGAGGAAATAAATGCATGAATTAGTTTTTCAGCATCACTCTGAGACAAGACCTTTCTGATTTTAGAGATATTGCGTAAATGCAAAAAGGCAGTCCTACATATTTGTTTAATATGCGCTTTGAATGACATATCCTGATCAAAGATGACTCCAAGATTTCTCACAGTATTACTAGAGGTCAGGGAAATGCCATCCAGAGTAAAGATCTGGTTAGACACCATGCTTCTAAGATTTGTGGGGCCAAGTACAATAACTTCAGTTTTATCTGAGTTTAAAAGCAGGAAATTAGAGGTCATCCATGTCTTTATGTCTGTAAGACAATCCTGCAGTTTAGCTAATTGGTGTGTGTCCTCTGGCTTCATGGATAGATAAAGCTGGGTATCATCTGCGTAACAATGAAAATTTAAGCAATACCGTCTAATAATACTGCCTAAGGGAAGCATGTATAAAGTGAATAAAATTGGTCCTAGCACAGAACCTTGTGGAACTCCATAATTAACTTTAGTCTGTGAAGAAGATTCCCCATTTACATGAACAAACTGTAATCTATTAGACAAATATGATTCAAACCACCGCAGCGCAGTGCCTTTAATACCTATGACATGCTCTAATCTCTGTAATAAAATTTTATGGTCAACAGTATCAAAAGCAGCACTGAGGTCCAACAGAACAAGCACAGAGATAAGTCCACTGTCCGAAGCCATAAGAAGATCATTTGTAACCTTCACTAATGCTGTTTCTGTACTATGATGAATTCTAAAACCTGACTGAACCTCTTCAAATAGACCATTCCTCTGCAGGTGATCAGTTAGCTGTTTTATAACTACCCTCTCAAGAATCTTTGAGAGAAAAGGAAGGTTGGAGATTGGCCTATAATTAGCTAAAATAGCTGGGTCAAGTGATGGCTTTTTAAGTAATGGTTTAATTACTGCCACCTTAAAAGCCTGTGGTACATAGCCAACTAACAAAGATAAGTTGATCATATTTAAGATTGAAGCATTAAATAATGGTAGGACTTCCTTGAGCAGCCTGGCAGGAATGGGGTCTAATAAACATGTTGATGGTTTGGATGAAGTAACTAATGAAAATAACTCAGACAGAACAATTGGAGAGAAAGAGTCTAACCAAATACCGGCATCACTGAAAGCAGCCAAAGATAACGATACATCTTTGGGATGGTTATGAGTAATTTTTTCTCTAATAGTCAAAATTTTGTTAGCAAAGAAAGTCATGAAGTCATTACTAGTTAAAGTTAATGGAATACTCAGCTCAATAGAGCTCTGACTCTTTGTCAGCCTGGCTACAGTGCTGAAAAGAAACCTGAGGTTGTTCTTATTTTCTTCAATTAATGATGAGTAGAAAGATGTCCTAGCTTTACGGAGGGCTTTTTTATAGAGCAACAAACTCTTTTTCCAGGCTAAGTGAAGATCTTCTAAATTAGTGAGACGCCATTTCCTCTCCAACTTACGGGTTATCTGCTTTAAGCTACGAGTTTGTGAGTTATACCACGGAGTCAGACACTTCTGATTTAAAGCTCTCTTTTTCAGAGGAGCTACAGCATCCAAAGTTGTCTTCAATGAGGATGTAAAACTATTGACGAGATACTCTAACTCCCTTACAGAGTTTAGGTAGCTACTCTGCTCTGTGTTGGTATATGACAATAGAGAACATAAAGAAGGAATCATATCCTTAAACCTAGTTACAGCGCTTTCTGAAAGACTTCTAGTGTAATGAAACTTATTCCCCACTGCAGGGTAGTCCATCAGGGTAAATGTAAATGTTATTAAAAAATGATCAGACAGAAGGGAGTTTTCAGGGAATACTGTTAAGTCTTCTATTTCCATACCATAAGTCAAAACAAGATCTAAGATATGATTAAAGTGGTGGGTGGACTCATTTACTTTTTGAGCAAAGCCAATAGAGTCTAATAATAGATTAAATGCAGTGTTGAGGCTGTCATTCTCAGCATCTGTGTGGATGTTAAAATCGCCCACTATAAGTATCTTATCTGAGCTAAGCACTAAGTCAGACAGAAGGTCTGAAAATTCACAGAGAAACTCACAGTAACGACCAGGTGGACGATAGATAATAACAAATAAAACTGGTTTTTGGGACTTCCAATTTGGATGGAAAAGACTAAGAGACAAGCTTTCAAATGAATTAAAGCTCTGTCTAGGTTTTTGATTAATTAATAAGCTGGAATGGAAGATTGCTGCTAATCCTCCGCCCCGGCCCGTACTACGAGCATTCTGACAGTTAGTGTGACTCGGGGGTATTGACTCATTTAAACTAACATATTCATCCTGCTGTAACCAGGTTTCTGTTAGGCAGAATAAATCAATACGTTGATCAATTATTATATCATTTACCAACAGGGACTTAGAAGAGAGAGACCTAATGTTTAATAGACCACATTTAACTGTTTTAGTCTGTGGTGCAGTTGAAGGTGCTATATTATTTTTTCTTTTTGAATTTTTTTGCTTAAATAGATTTTTGCTGGTTATTGGTGGTCTGGAAGCAGGCACTGTCTCTACGGGGATGGGGTAATGAGGGGATGGCAGGGGGAGAGAAGCTGCAGAGAGGTGTATAAGACCACAGCTCTGCCTCCTGGTCCCAACGCTAGACAGTCACAGTTTGGAGGATCCAAGAAAATTGGCCAGATTTCTAGAAATGAGAGCTGCTCCATCTAAAGTGGGATGGATGCCGTCTCTCCTAACAAGACCAGGTTTTCCCCAGAAGCTTTGCCAATTATCCATGAAGCCCACCTCATTTTTTGGACACCACTCAGACAGCCAGCAATTCAAGGAGAACATGCGGCTAAACATGTCACTCCCGGTCTGATTGGGGAGGGGCCCAGAGAAAACAACAGAGTCCGACATTGTTTTTGCAAAGTTACACACCGATTTAATGTTAATTTTAGTGACCTCCGATTGGCGTAACCGAGTGTCATTACTGCCGACGTGAATTACAATCTTACCAAATTTACGCTTAGCCTTAGCCAGCAATTTCAAATTTCCTTCAATGTCGCCTGCTCTGGCCCCCGGAAGACAATTGACAATGGTTGCTGGTGTCGCTAACTTCACATTTCTCAAAACAGAGTCGCCAATAACCAGAGTTTGATCCTCGGCGAGTGTATCGTCGAGTGGGGAAAAACGGTTAGAGATGTGCACGGGTTGACGGTGTACACGGGGCTTCTGTTTAGGGCTACGCTTCCTCCTCACAGTCACCCAGTCGGCCTGCTTTCCCGACTGCCCGGGATCCGCCAGGGGGGAACTAACGGTGGCTAAGCCACCTTGGTCCGCACCGACTACAGGGGCCTGGTTAGCTGTAGAATTTTCCACGGTGCGGAGCCGAGTCTCCAATTCGCCCAGCCTGGCCTCCAAAGCTACGAATAAGCTGCACTTATTACAAGTACCGTTACTGCTAAAGGAGGCCGAGGAACAACTAAACATTTCACACCCAGAGCAGAAAAGTACGGGAGAGACAGGAGAAGCCGCCATGCTAAATCGGCTAAAAGCTAGTAGCTACGCAACCTAGTGGATTCCTAAAAACACGCAAAGTGAATAATGTGTAAATAATTTAGAGGTGATTCAGCAGAAGGAGTGCTTTAGTTAAGGCACCAGACAGGCCATGAAGTAGCACAAGTAACGCACGGCAACAGCGAACGCACGACAACGGTGCAAAAATAAAATAAAAATCCACTAGACAGGCTGTGGAGCAGCACAGGTAACGCACGACAACAGTGGTAGAAAATAAAATAAAAATCCACTAGACAGGCTGCGGAGCAGCACAGGTAACGCACGACAACGGTGGTAAAAAAAAAATAAAATAAAAATCCACTAGACAGGCCGTGGAGCAGCACAGGTAACGCACGACAACGGCAGCAAAAAATAAAATAAAAATCCACTAGACAGGCTGCGGAGCAGCACAGGCAACGCACGACAACGGTGGCAAAAAACAAAATAAAAATCCACTAGACAGGCTGTGGAGCAGCACAGGTAACGCACGACAACGGTGGTAAAAAATAAAATAAAAATCCACTAGACAGACTGTGGAGCAGCACAGGTAACGCACGACAACGGTGGTAAAAAATAAAATAAAATCCACTAGACAGGCTGCGGAGCAGCACAGGTAACGCACGACAACAGTGGTAAAAAATAAAATAAAAATCCACTGGACAGGCTGCGGAGCAGCACAGGTAACGCACGACAACAGTGGTAAAAATAAAATAAAATCCACTGGACAGGCTGTGGAGCAGCACAGGTAACGCACGACAACAGTGCTAAAAAATAAAATAAAAATCCACTGGACAGGCTGTGGAGCAGCACAGGTAATGCACGACAACGGTGCTAAAATAAAATAAAAATCCACTGGACAGGCTGTGGAGCAGCACAGGTAACGCACGACAACAGTGCTAAAAAATAAAATAAAAATCCACTGGACAGGCTGTGGAGCAGCACAGGTAACGCACGACAACAGTGCTAAAAAATAAAATAAAAATCCACTGGACAGGCTGTGGAGCAGCACAGGTAACGCACGACAACGGTGCTAAAATAAAATAAAAATCCACTGGACAGGCTGTGGAGCAGCACAGGTAACACACGACAACAGTGGTAAAAAATAAAATAAAAATCCACTGGACAGGCTGTGGAGCAGCACAGGTACGACAACAGTGCTAAAAAATAAAATAAAAATCCACTGGACAGGCTGTGGAGCAGCACAGGTAACACACGACAACAGTGCTAAAATAAAATAAAAATCCACTAGGCAGGCTGTGGAGCAGCACAGGTAACGCACGACAACAGTGGTAAAAAATAAAATAAAATCCACTAGACAGACTGTGGAGCAGCACAGGTAACGCACGACAACAGTGGTAAAAAATAAAATAAAAATCCACTAGACAGGCTGCGGAGCAGCACAGGTAACGCACGACAACAGTGGTAAAAAATAAAATAAAAATCCACTGGACAGGCTGTGGAGCAGCACAGGTAACGCACGACAACGGTGCTAAAATAAAATAAAAATCCACTGGACAGGCTGTGGAGCAGCACAGGTAACACACGACAACAGTGGTAAAAAATAAAATAAAAATCCACTGGACAGGCTGTGGAGCAGCACAGGTAACGCACGACAACGGTGCTAAAATAAAATAAAAATCCACTGGACAGGCTGTGGAGCAGCACAGGTAACACACGACAACAGTGGTAAAAAATAAAATAAAAATCCACTGGACAGGCTGTGGAGCAGCACAGGTAATGCACGACAACGGTGCTAAAATAAAATAAAAATCCACTGGACAGGCTGTGGAGCAGCACAGGTAACGCACGACAACAGTGCTAAAAAATAAAATAAAAATCCACTGGACAGGCTGTGGAGCAGCACAGGTAACGCACGACAACGGTGCTAAATAAAATAAAAATCCACTGGACAGGCTGTGGAGCAGCACAGGTAACGCACGACAACAGTGCTAAAAATAAATAAAAATCCACTGGACAGGCTGTGGAGCAGCACAGGTAACGCACGACAACGGTGCTAAAATAAAATAAAATCCACTGGACAGGCTGTGGAGCAGCACAGGTAACACACGACAACAGTGGTAAAAAATAAATAAAAATCCACTGGACAGGCTGTGGAGCAGCACAGGTACGACAACAGTGCTAAAAAATAAAATAAAAATCCACTGGACAGGCTGTGGAGCAGCACAGGTAACACACGACAACAGTGCTAAAATAAAATAAAAATCCACTAGGCAGGCTGTGGAGCAGCACAGGTAACGCACGACAACAGTGGTAAAAAATAAAATAAAAATCCACTGGACAGGCTGTGGAGCAGCACAGGTAACACACTACAACAGTGCTAAAAAATAAAATAAAAATCCACTGAACAGGCTGTGGAGCAGCACAGGTAACGCACGACAACAGTGCTAAAAAATAAAATAAAAATCCACTGGGCAGGCTGTGGAGCAGCACAGGTAACGCACGACAACAGTGGTAAAAAATAAAATAAAAATCCACTGGACAGGCTGTGGAGCAGCACAGGTAACGCACGACAACGGTGCTAAAATAAAATAAAAATCCACTGGACAGGCTGTGGAGCAGCACAGGTAACGCACGACAACAGTGCTAAAAAATAAAATAAAAATCCACTGGACAGGCTGTGGAGCAGCACAGGTAACACACGACAACAGTGCTAAAATAAAATAAAAATCCACTAGGCAGGCTGTGGAGCAGCACAGGTAACGCACGACAACAGTGGTAAAAAATAAAATAAAAATCCACTGGACAGGCTGTGGAGCAGCACAGGTAACACACGACAACAGTGGTAAAAAATAAAATAAAAATCCACTGGACAGGCTGTGGAGCAGCACAGGTACGACAACAGTGCTAAAAAATAAAATAAAAATCCACTGGACAGGCTGTGGAGCAGCACAGGTAACACACGACAACAGTGCTAAAATAAAATAAAAATCCACTAGGCAGGCTGTGGAGCAGCACAGGTAACGCACGACAACAGTGGTAAAAAATAAAATAAAAATCCACTGGACAGGCTGTGGAGCAGCACAGGTAACACACTACAACAGTGCTAAAAAATAAAATAAAATCCACTGAACAGGCTGTGGAGCAGCACAGGTAACGCACGACAACAGTGCTAAAAAATAAAATAAAAATCCACTGGACAGGCTGTGGAGCAGCACAGGTAACGCACGACAACAGTGGTAAAAATAAAATAAAAATCCACTGGACAGGCTGTGGAGCAGCACAGGTAACGCACGACAACGGTGCTAAAATAAAATAAAAATCCACTGGACAGGCTGTGGAGCAGCACAGGTAACGCACGACAACAGTGCTAAAAATAAAATAAAAATCCACTGGACAGGCTGTGGAGCAGCACAGGTAACACACGACAACAGTGCTAAAATAAAATAAAAATCCACTAGGCAGGCTGTGGAGCAGCACAGGTAACGCACGACAACAGTGGTAAAAAATAAAATAAAAATCCACTGGACAGGCTGTGGAGCAGCACAGGTAACACACGACAACAGTGCTAAAAAAAAAATAAAAATCCACTGAACAGGCTGTGGAGCAGCACAGGTAACGCACGACAACAGTGCTAAAAATAAAATAAAAATCCACTGGGCAGGCTGTGGAGCAGCACAGGTAACGCACGACAACAGTGGTAAAAATAAAATAAAAATCCACTGGACAGGCTGTGGAGCAGCACAGGTAACGCACGACAACAGTGCTAAAAAATAAAATAAAAATCCACTGGACAGGCTGTGGAGCAGCACAGGTAATGCACGACAACGGTGCTAAAATAAAATAAAAATCCACTGGACAGGCTGTGGAGCAGCACAGGTAACGCACGACAACAGTGCTAAAAAATAAAATAAAAATCCACTGGACAGGCTGTGGAGCAGCACAGGTAACGCATGACAACGGTGCTAAAATAAAATAAAAATCCACTGGACAGGCTGTGGAGCAGCACAGGTAACGCACGACAACAGTGCTAAAAAATAAAATAAAAATCCACTGGGCAGGCTGTGGAGCAGCACAGGTAACGCACGACAACAGTGCTAAAAAATAAAATAAAAATCCACTGGACAGGCTGTGGAGCAGCACAGGTAACACACGACAACAGTGCTAAAATAAAATAAAAATCCACTAGGCAGGCTGTGGAGCAGCACAGGTAACGCACGACAACAGTGCTAAAAAATAAAATAAAAATCCACTGGACAGGCTGTGGAGCAGCACAGGTAACGCACGACAACAGTGCTAAAAAATAAAATAAAAATCCACTGGACAGGCTGTGGAGCAGCACAGGTAACACACGACAACAGTGCTAAAATAAAATAAAAATCCACTAGGCAGGCTGTGGAGCAGCACAGGTAACGCACGACAACAGTGCTAAAAAATAAAATAAAAATCCACTGGACAGGCTGTGGAGCAGCACAGGTAACGCACGACAACAGTGCTAAAAATAAAATAAAATCCACTGAACAGGCTGTGGAGCAGCACAGGTAACACACGACAACAGTGCTAAAAAATAAATAAAAATCCACTGGGCAGGCTGTGGAGCAGCACAGGTAACGCACGACAACAGTGCTAAAATAAATAAAAATCCACTAGGCAGGCTGTGGAGCAGCACAGGTAACGCACGACAACAGTGCTAAAA